>NC_134117.1:58922500-59547500 GCF_040939455.1 Microcebus murinus
TCTGCTCCTATGTAATTTACATAACAGATAATGTTGGATATTCACTGAAATTACTAATAATTATTATTATAAGAGTACTAGTAATAAAAGCAACAACAGCAATAGCTAGTATCTGAGAGCCTGTTAGGTACCACGCACTATGCCAAATACTTCACATACAGTGGTGTCTCACTTCTTACCCACCCTTAGAGTTGGATACTACTTTTTTCCCCATTTTACAGATGGGAAAACTGGGGCTTAAAGAGGTTAGAGTAACTTGTCCAAGATTTCCAAATAGTTCACATTAAAACTAGGCTTCAAACCCAAGTCTTTAACTCTTAAGCAGGGACTCTTAACCAAGATCCTGTCTAGACTATAAATTAATGTTTACTGAGAATCTTCTCTGTACATACACAGGGGCAACACCTTCTACAGAGATCTGATTCATGGCTGTAGAACTGCCTTCCTCATTCCACTATTTTGAACGTTTTATGTATGAAGATTTTCCTTAAACCCAGACCTACTTGTCTAAGAACAAATTTTAAATGGAAACAAAACATAAGGCTATGCCAACAGAGGTTGGCTTGAAATTCACTCTCACCGATACAAAGAAAGTTAATTAGTTCAACCCAGCCAATGTCTGATTTTATTAAATGTTAGAAATTAAATGAAGGGTTTAAAATAGATAAATCAGGGAAATGTTTCCTGTCTACCCTGACTTCCCAGTTTTCCCCCCTCTGGACAGTATGTTAATTGCTTTCCAAAGGGAGGAGCCGAATATTTCTTAACATCCAATTCTGGAGCCCAGGAACGTATTTTCTACATAACAGATATAAATGAACATAGGGCAACGTTAATTTTAATCCATGTTAAACATGGTTTCTGGGTTGAGTTTATTTGTGACTCGCTCCTTCTCGGGTGCTACTTCACTCCTCCCCACCATGTCACCATTTAGCTTGAAATTTCATAACACGAAAATGAAAAAAAAACAAAAACAAAAACAAACCAAACCCAATCCTAATCATCTCCTGCAGGATCATAAAAATAACATGAATAAAATGTGGTGAATATCAGTAGTGATCATTACCAGGTCCGCGTCACCAGAAAATGAAACGCAGCACCCCAACGCAAGAAGGATGAAGCCAAGCTCGCCGCCATTAAGCAAGCACATATTAGCATATTTGCTCTGTAAGCAGATTTAATGGTAATAACCTGAACTGGACAAAAACTTCAGATGTGCGTGGACATGCATCGAATTCCTGGCATTGGCACGCCGCTTTATAGTTTCCAAGGCATTGTCACATCCACTGTTCCGTTCGTGTAGCCCCATCGCGCACACTCAAGGGCAGGAATAACAGGCCTCACTCCACCTGACAACTGAGACTGAAAGAAGGGAGGAAGATGTAACTGTCCTAGATTCACCCAGGGAGTCAACAAACTCGAGATTGGAACCCAAGCTCCCTGCCACTCAGATCTGTGATGCCCCCACTAAAATAGCCTTTCTTTTGGATAAAGCGCATGAGGGGTGACAACAAGGACCCCCAGTTGTTGTGTGAAAAAGGTAAAAGATAAAACACAGCACGAATGAATGAGAGAGGTAAAGAAAGTGTCTTACCAGGGACGGAAGGGAAGAAACAGAGCAGGTGTTACCCTGCACTTGATCATGTGGGCATGTGGCAAGCAACGTTCCACGCGCCACTCTGTCCTAGAACAAGGTTTCCAACTCATTGGTACAGGTAGAGTGGCTCAAAAAAAAAAAAAAAACAAAGCGCATTAGGTAATGTCCAATGTGGAGAGAACCGAGTGGCCAGCGTGTGACTCAGACTGCTGTATTACTTTCTTCGTACAAATAAAATCCAAGTACCAGGATGCCAGAGTAAAAAGTAAACTTTGGTTCCTGTCATAAAATGTCCAATATGTAAAATTTTAATATACTGAAGGAAATTCAAGTACATTATCAACTATTGACAGGTACTTATGGCTGTAAGAAGATAAGCAAAAGACATTAGCCTAAATAAATAAATAGATATAGCAGCATGTATGCTGGGCTCTAATGAATTAATTCCCTAATTGGTCTTCCCCGAACCCCACAGCAGTCTCCATTAGGCCTTCGCGTACAATCCATACGTCAATAACAGGATGTTTCTATATCTAGGTCCGTGGGCTGAGCCGTCTCACTGGCCTTGACTATCCCTTAGGAAAGAGAAATAAACAGGGGGCAAACTGAAGTTTCGCAGGAACAATAGCCTCGTTGTTGCACAAGGAGTCGTGTTCGCAAATTTGGGCCACAGTACAGTTCGCTTTGATCAAGAAACATTACTCTGAGTGAATACATTTTTCTGGAGGCCCAGGATATACACTGAAAGAACAGAAGGGCCTTGTAAAAACTTTGGAATCAGTGGCTTAGCTACTCATCTAGGACAAAAGCTAGATTATCATTTGAGTTTAAAAAATTGGCCTGGAGCTATTTGTTAGACCCCCCCTCCCCCGCATCCCTTAAGGCAGGCCATGTGCCTGGGGCGGTGTACTCTGACACGTGTTCTGGATGTTGACACTGCGGAATTCTCATCCTGAGAGGCACCTAGTGCAGTGGGTCTCCAAACTTCAGTGTCTACCTGGACCACCTGGAAGGCTTGATAAAACACAAAACTGCCGAGCCCTGGCCAGAGAGCTTCTGATTCAGTAGTTGTAAGGCAGGGACTGCGAATGTGTATTTCTAATGAGTCCCCACGTGATGCTGACGCTGCTGGTCTGGGGACCCCACTTTGAGAATCACTGCTCTGGCCCAATGTCTTCATTTTAGAGCAGCAGAAAAGCAGGCCCAGAGGTGGGCAGTGACTTGCTCGTGGGGCCACCCCTCAGGAACTCACCCCCCTAAGTGCCCAGTGGATTGGATCTCTCAGAAGTGAATTGTGTCCCCCTCCAAACTCATACGTTGAAGTCCTAACCCACAATACCTCAAAATGTGACCTTATTTGGAAATAGGATCATTGCAGACATAATGAGATCATACTGGAGTGCAGGGTGGGCCCCTGATCCAGCATCCTTATGAAAACGCGAAATCTGGATGCAGACGCACGGGCAGGAGAATGCCACGTGAAGATGAGGGCAGAGATCGGGGAGATGCTTCTGATTCCAGCAGCCCAGGAATGCCAAAACTTGCTAGCAACCTCCAGAAGCTGGAGGAGAAGCCTGAAACTGATGCTCCCTCATAGCCTAGAAGGAACCAGCCCTACCAACACCTGAGCCCGGGCTTCCAGCCTCCAGAACTGGGAGACAACAGATTTCTGTTGTTCAAGCCACCCAGTTTGCGGTGCTTTGTCACGGCAAACGAGTCACTTGTACAGGAGACCGTCAGTTTCGAGGTCAGCACTGGCCTGAGAGGACGTTCTGAAGCAGCCCCAGTGTCCATCTCTCCATCCTTTTCTCTCTTCCCTTCCAAGGCGGACTCACTACACCCCTCAACAGAAAACTAGGGACTCATTATCTTTCAAAGTCTACGCTCAAGACTTGGCTCAAATACAGGTGTAAACTGCAATAATCTGTTACCAAAACAACGTGGCAACAGGTCTCAGGGCCCCTTCAACATGTTCACACTCGGACCCAGTATTTCTACTTCTAGAGCTTCAAGCTAAAGAAACCTAAATCCACGTGGAGCAACACACAGACCTGCAACATGAATAATAGTAAAACAAAAGCAAAGCTGGCTACAAGGATATTAGGTAGTCATTAAGGTACTTTTCATTAGGAACATATAATTATATGGAAAATGCACATGCTATAAAATCAAGTAAAAAGGCAAGATATAAAATACTCTATATTATAAAATAGAAGAATATTAGAAAGAAGTACATCAAAGTATTAAGAGCTTTTTTAGTTTGGGGGCTGGCAAGACTACTGGAAATATTTTTCTGCTTCCTAGCTTGCCTTTTCTTTGAAGACCATCTATTAATATTTTATAATAGAAAAGATATCATGGGAGGGGAATTCCTGAGATTCACAACTTTTCTTTGTCCATCTTGGCTCCAGAATTCCTTTCCATTGGCACCCCTACCCCCCACCACCACCACACACACAACAAAAACAGCTAACATCTACCAACAGTTTGACAAATCTGTCCCTATAAGGAGGAAGGACCTTTTCAGTGGGAGACTAAGTTTATCCCTTAAAATCTGATTAAAACCAATTTCCTCCCAATCATAGAAACCTCCAGTTAGAAGGATTGTGAAATTCTACACATAAGGTTTTCTCCCTTTTCTGTCCCTGGTGCCTGAGATCGGTTTCTGCCTTCAGATCTTTCCAAATGGTTCTCCCAGGAAGAACAATACTCACATTTATCATCTTTTGTCTCTTTGGCTGCTTTCTTTTCTACAGCCAGTTCTTTTATTATGTGTGTGTGTTTTTTTTTAACACCACTGCTTAAAATTCTTGCTTTGCCACATTGTCCAAATTCAGTAGCTTGAGACTGATTTGGGTTAAACCATGTCCTCTTCTAAATATGACTATCCACGGGAAATTGGAAGTGTTCAGGTATTCACACTTTAGTATGAATTAGCTTCAGAGTTCTATTTCCCTTCTAATATCCAGCTGAAATGATTAAACTGAGAAACTGGAGTTCTGAAGGGAAGATGAAGCAACATGTGGGCATGTCATAGAGAGGGCACTGGCCAGGATGAGGCATTTGGCATTTGGTAAACAGAGGAGCAGGGGGTAGGAAGGCAACAGAATGTAGCAAAGACAAACCAAAGCTGTGTCACAGCCCTACTGGAGGGTTCTGCTTGAGTAGCCTTAATCCATCTATATTTTTTTGCAAAAGGAGCATTTCTGCCATAGTTTATAGTTAACATTCAAGGTAAATAGAAGCATCAAAAGATTTTAAATTATATCACTAACAAAATAAATGCTCATAAACAGGCAGGATCTTGGGATTCCTTTGATACTGAATATTAATCATTAACCAATTAAACATACATTGAAGGACATTCGTCATTTCACATGTATAAGAAAATACATAAATGATATATATGCATATATGCATGTCTATATATGTAGGTGTGTGTGTGTATATATATATATATATATATCAATAGTACAGACAATATGTGTATTTACACATACCCAAACGTATATATGAAATAGGCTTTTATAATTACTTAGCTGAGTTCTTAACCTCATAAGGAATTCGGAGGGTGCCAACAAACCTCCCTTGAAATTATCTGCAAAGATGTGTATGTGCATGAGCTTGTGTCTGGGTGGAGGGTCCACAGCTCTGACCAGATTGTCAGAAGGCAGGAGCAGCCATGGGAGGACGGTTGGGACTGAGGGCTCCAACTCAAACACGTGATGTCCCAGGCTCCAAGCTTTCCCGGGTGCAGCCCCAGCCTCTCACAGAGGGAGAAATGAAGCCAGGATGGAGCCCGCTAAAATCCAGCCGTCTCCCCAATGGGCTGATGTCGCAGCAGGCTTGTGACCCCAGAGACTTGCTCTGGGGACCCAGCAGCTCCCCCATGAAGAGTGGGGAAATGGGGGGGTGAGGGCCTTCTGACCAGGTTTGCTGTAAGATCTCCTTGATCCCAAGTCAGCAAACAAGTTATTGATTTCTCAGATTTGCCACTTACTCCTGAAGGCTGATCCATTTTCTCTCCAAATTTCCTCCCAGCCATCCAACCCAGTGGTGAATTCTATTTCCTTCCTCTTCGGTTCCTCAATATAAATCTATAAAACTTTAGCTAGCCAAAACCATATTAAAAATCAAAACTCTACATTTATTAGAGAAACTGGGCAGGCCTTTTTAACCTGAACCCTCAGGGGCTGCTCTGGGCCCTGGACACACTATATCTTCAGGGGAAGATGACAGTCACTGATGTGTAAAATGATAAGCCAAAACCACCGCAAAGGCCTGCGATGATAAATTCACTCTTGTGAATTTTCTAAGGCAGGAATACGAGCAAACACATTTTATAATGTTTCTAACAAGGTAACCGGAAAATTGAATTGACCGGAATACCCCATTCCCAAGCCATCCCAGTTAAGAATTATACACCTAGTTACAGACCCATTCCATTCCAGCTTAATTCAACATTTGCTCACAGCAAAGGGAAGGTGTGACAGAGGGGGCCTGGGCCTGCCACAGCAGGAAACCAAGATGTTCCTTAAGCAGCACTTGGGTCTGCTGCCCACCCACCCGCCCACCCTCCTCGTCCTCCCTGTCCCCTCCCTGTCTCCTCCTCACGTCCACGGCCGCCGCAGCCCTGCGGATGCATTTCTGTCCCCAGCACCATCTCCAGCAAGGCGCCGGAGTTTTCAGTTTATAAACCTGTAACTCGGATACCATCTCCTTTTTGCCCTCTGCACGAGCCCATAAACATCCCCAGCTCTGGCTCGTGACGGTTTCTTTCCTCTAATGGAAGCTCCCTCCTGGATATCCCCAAAGAGAAAGATGTGTCTGGTAAGTGGGAGAGGTCAAACCCGAGCACAGCTATTTATTACATATACTGCGACCAGATGGAGCTAACTCATCCATCAAAGCCCTCGTCATCCTCATCACATTAGCTTCTTATAAAAGCCTCCTGCTCTCTCCCCTCGCAGGCCAGCCCTGCCTCTCCTCCCCTCCGCGCACACCCGCTCCCAGGCTCGCGCTCTCCCTCTCATGCACTTTCAGGAAAATGAAC
Organism: Microcebus murinus; assembly: GCF_040939455.1. Lineage (NCBI taxonomy): Eukaryota > Metazoa > Chordata > Mammalia > Primates > Cheirogaleidae > Microcebus > Microcebus murinus. Next base: position 58,929,151 of record NC_134117.1, read on the forward strand.
CCTCTCTAACCCCATCGCTGTTCTCCTTAAATCACGGCTACCCATCACTCGGCGGCTATTTTTAAACTTTACTTTTATCAATACTCATCCTGTAGCTCGGGGAGATATTAAAACTGTACTGGGGCAAGGAAGGGCGTTTCTGACACTTGCTCCCTCATTCATCAGTTCCTCATAGGCCCGTTGGTGACAATGAAAAGATTTCACAATACCGTGCAGCAGAAACTCATTCTCCTGCTCATCCATCATGCTCAACCTAGCAGCAGTTCTACTGACCTAATCTGCAATGCCTCGGTACTCACTGGAGATTTCTTAAAGGCACCCTTCATTGTTGTCTGTAACAAAGAATAGGCCTGGGCCATTCGATAAGGAGGCTAAATGGTGCAAGGATTAATGGAATATTCCTTCATCTCCCCAGTCCTGGGTTCAAAGACTGCGTGGCGAGGGAAGCCGAGCATCCCCTTGCGGGATGAACTCAGCACAGCCCACAGATGGTTCCGCTAAACATGCTCAAATGCGAAGGCCATTTCATGGGGCGCAAGGAGGAAGGGCCCCAAATTGTGTATGCCATTATCAATCCATTTCTTCGTTCATTCACTGATTTGTTTCCTCATTTAGCAAACACCTTTTAAATACCTACTGTGAACTAAATTCTATTACAAACCGTGTGGCCATGAAGGTGAGAGGTTATTAATGCTAGTTGCAAGGAGCTCTTTGCTTAGTGGAAGGGAAGGCAAAGGCAGCAAAGATTTTAACCATGGCAGTGGTGGCAGACTGCTAACTGTCCCCTACCACATTTCTCCCATTAAGTAATAGAATTCCCTCTGGGCTATAGCAGGGTACATGGCAGCCCCGCTAGAAACTACATCTCCCAGCTACTCCTGCAGCTGGATGATTCCATGTGACTAAGATCAAGCTAAAGGAATGCCAGTAGAGAGCCATGTGCAAATTGATGTCATACCCTTAAAAAGGAAGCCAGCTGTGCTTCATACTGCCTCCTCTCTTTCCATGGGATACAACACAAATACTGTGCTGATGAGCCAGTTTGGGCTATGAGGATAAGGACAATGAATTAAAGAATGGCAGAGCAGGCCAGGCATGGTGGCTCACTTTGAGAGGCTAAGGTGGGAAAATCACTTGAGGCCAGGAGTTTGAGACCAGCCTGGGCAACATAGCGAGAAGCCATATCTTAAAAAAGCTTTTTAAATTAGCCTGGCGTGGTGGAATATGCCTATAGTCCCACTACTCAGAAGGATCTCTTGAGCCCAGTAGTTCCACCATAGCTATCAGGCCACTGCACTCCAGCCTAGGTGACAGAGACTCTGTCTTAAAAAAAAGCAGAAGAAGAAGTAGTAGTAGTAGTAGAATGGCAGAGCAACCTGGTAGAAGGAGCCTGGGTCCCAGGATGACCTGAGGGAGGAGACCTAGAGGTATCAGATGACACTGATGTGGCCGTAGCAGTGATCCAAGCCCAGCTAGAGGGACTAGACATGTGTGATGGTGGTAGAATAAAGGGGGCTCAGGTATCTGATTTCCATGTTGACCTTTAGAGATGTCTGAATGAAGCCCAGAGGAAAAAGTGGTGCCCTAACAGGTCCTTATGTGTTTTACAGCTGACATGAGCCCCATTTAAATGCCCAGAATGAGGACAAATGGCAGGCAATTCAGAGACCCCAACAGACAAACACAATAAGCATTCCTGATTTATTTAAGTTCACAGACCATTTACCCCTCACCCTCCAGCTTGTTCCCTGCTAAACAAAACAAAACCCTCTCCGGAAGGTTGTAGTTCCTGATAGTCCACGCTGTTCACTCTGCTAGCTACTTACTCACATGTTCTCTGAACTATCCCCACTTCAGATCCCTGTCCTCTCTCTGGAAGGAATGTAAGCTCCCTGAGGGTGAGGACCCTGTCTTTAGCTTTTCTCCCGGACAGAGCTCAGCACAGGCACCGGCAAGCCACGGGCCCTCCAAAAATACACACCAACGTATAGAGAAATGGGAAACCAAAGAAATGCAATAATGGAAACACTTGAAAAATTTGGTGAAAGCGGAATATTAGCACTGGAAGCAACACATGAGGCACTAGGGTTTAGCTCCCTCATTACATGGATGCAGAAAGAGAAAATTCCAAAGCAGGTAGATATTGAGACTAAGGTCTCACAGCTATGTCATGGTGAAGATGCTACAAGAATGTGGTCTCTTGTGTTCTGTGATAGCAGAATATAAGAGCTTGGGCCAGGAACGAAAGCAAAGCCATGTTATTAATATAAATCCCAAGGGAACCTACGCCAGCCATACCTGGTTTCCATCCCTCACTTCTCAATCTATTCATATTTGACCACAAATTACAGGTGAGAGCCCAGGGGCGTCTGAGATGGCAGAGAGCAATAGGACACATTTGTGGAGTGCAGAGACTGAGGGACACACTCAACACGATTGTAACCTGCATGGAGCTTTAAACCCATCCTTCAGAGCCTAACCCAGAGGTACCTTAGCAATTTTGAATTTAAAAAGGCACCAAGCTCTCCAACCCGTCACAATGCCAAAACCCCAATCTCCACTTTTCCAAGTAAAATACCCATATCTTATTAGGTAACTAATGTGTAATACACAAAAACATTTTATTTTGAAATGTGGAATCTAATATACCATTGAATTTAACATGCCATGATTTTATGTACCACTGAGAAAAACAAAGCAATTAAATGGCAACATAATGCTTTCTAATCACTTTGAATTTTTATTTTATACTTATCAAAGTAGTTCTTTTAGACTAATTTAGACATAGATTTTTATCACTCATGTGCATTTATAATATATACATGTGAACTACATGGAACGAGGCATTCCAAAAACAACTTCTGCTCATTGCCTGACTCTTCAGAATCAATTTTCAACTCAGTTTATCGATGTTTGTCTTTTTCACGCAAAATATCATCTTCTCTGTCAGTCAAAAGCGTAGCTGCTACAGCCGCCGACAAGCATTCTGCAAGTTTTGAAACTGGCACTTTTTCAATCTTACCAGGAAACGTCAACAGGAGGTTTTCAGACAATAACCAGATAGAGTCTTTTTTCAAATGGTCTTTCAGTGGTTTGTTGACTGTAACTCTAGGGGTTAAAGTTCAAAGGAGCCACAAGGAATGTCTGCCAAAGCTGCCCAAGCAGAGGCAGAGACAAATTTGCCATGCCAGACCCCAGTCATCAGCTTTCTTTCAGAGGATACCCCACCTTGGAAAGATGTATCCCCATTTTAGAGATATTAAAATGTGAAAAAACACACGTTAGCAACACAGAGTACACTATTACTTTAGTGGGCATTTATTATATAATCCTCCCAGAACTGCATTTCCTTCTTCTGGGCCATCACGTGAACCTATGGCAGGGGACAGACATTGGCCTCGGCCACTGAAGTAGATGCATGTCCCCAATCCTAGGATGATACTCAACTTCCCTACCCCTTAGCTGGGTTACAGCATAGGCTCAGGGTATCCCAAAGCCAAAATCCAGGTGTTAGTGAGGTGCACACTTATTCCAGAGGCCCAGAGGGAAAAATATCACCTCCCTAGCTCATTCAGATTGCTAGAAGAATCCAGTTCCTTGCAGCTGTAGAGCTGGTGTCTCATTCCATGCTGGCTGCTGGATGGGACCCACTTTCTGCTCCTAGAAGCTTCCTGATACCTTCTCACGTGAGCCCCTCCATCATCAAGCCAGTGACAGCATGTCACATTGCTCTCCCACGTTGCGTATCTGTGACTTCCTCTGCTTCCACCAGCTGAAGAAAGTTCTGTGCTTTTAAGAGCCTGTGTGATTGGATTTGGCCCATCTGGACAATCTCCCCTTTCTAAGGTCCCCCGTGCCATACAACACAATCAAGGCAGTGATACCGCATCACATCACAGGGACTGGAGACTAGTGGACGAGGGATCTTGGGGGTGGGCACTCCCAGAATTCTGCCTCCCACACCAGCCCTCCTGCAAACTATGGGAGTGACCACGCAGCCTTCCAATAAATCCCTAACTCCCTTAAGCTGGATCAAGTTGGACTTCTGGGCCCTAATGCATTATTACACTAAGTAGAGCTAAAGACTAATAATACCAAGAATGACCTGATTCATTTCTACCAAAGGGGTGGCAGATAGCGTTGTTCTTGAGTTAATCTAAATAGAGCCACTTCCAATTCCATTTGGGAACACAGGCCCCGAAAGAACTAAATTACCAACAACAGTGAAAAAAGCGGGTGGGTTACAACAGTGTCCCAGGTATCTGACCAGGAAGCTGCATGTTGCTGCTGACCCACCCTCACACAGGGCTGGCAGAGCCAACAGCCCAGCACCCCTAAAAGACAATCTCCTTAAAAAAAAATCCCAACATATATATATTTTAAATCCTACATATAAGGTGGAAGGAACCTTTGTCCTAATAAATAGCTTTAGAGCACTTGCCTTAGACTATCCTAAATTAATTGCTTTACATGATCTTATTTCTGCCATGATACCCTTAGTGAGGCCTTCACTTGAAAAAGTATCCCTCCCTCACCTTGCCAAAACCGTTCCGATATTCTTTGTAAAGTGTGATCAGAGAGAGAGAGAAAGAGAGAACACGAACGTATCTGAGGAAAACCATTTCAGAATTTTTCTTCAACACTTATCTCCAAAATGGCCCATTTGATTCATGAACATCTCTAATGTATATCATCAGTGACTGAAGGAGTTTTTTTATATGATTTTTGACAATTTAACAAGTCCTCCTGACAAATTAAATGGTTGTGTTGACAACTTAACTGTACTGCCAATCAATATTTTCAATTACTTTCATTGTCATTCAGAAAAAATACAACAGGAGGTCACACCGTGGTAAAACCAAGGGAAGAAAATAAAACGAGGAGCGGGCGGCGGGGTGGGGGCGGGAGGTCGGGGAGAAGCAAACCTGAAGGCACAACACACCCCTGTCCCCCGCCCGGGCCTTGGGGACCCCCGGGTTCCCGGGACAAGTCTGGAAAATGGCACTTCCCTCGGGGCGGCTCCCAGAGCCTCCGCAGTGGAGGTTTTCCTCTTCCTGTGAGCTATTTAAAAGTCATTAGGTGTGAGCCGGGGACACACAGCATTTTATTAAAAGGCTCCCCTTTCAGGCGTCTGCCAAGCGGCCGCCGCCACGGCCACAAGTCCTGGGGACAGGCCCTCCAGGACCGCAGGTAGCGTTCCTCAGCCTTTCCAGGGGTCGATTGGTCAGCCTGAAAAAAATCCAGTCGGAGGACGCCGAGGCAGAGGTCAGCCTTCTTAAGCTCTTCAAAGGGGTAGCAGCAAATCGATATTTTCAAATGCGTGTTTATCATGCGGGAAGAGAGGTTACCCATGGAGAGCAGAGCAAACACGCGGAAATATTCCTGTTTTTCACTGCGGAAAAAAGATGATCTGGGGGTTAAGGGCAGATTTCAAGAATGACGATTTTTTTTTTTTAAATGATTGCTCATGGTGCATGATTTAAAAAGGGATTATTCAGTGATATGCGCCAGATCTCACATCAAGGACAATGCAACCGCAGTGTCGCCCCAAGTCCTGGCGACTTCTGGCCTCTCTGTCGCCAGGGGTGGCCCTGAGTACCAGAAAAGAACATCAACTCTTCCCTCTTCAGGCTGGTCTCCTCTGAGTAGCTGCCTGTGCTGTCTCTCCTCCTGCCACAGGCTGTTCTTCCATCTCCTCTGGCCCTTCAAGCCACCTCCTCCAAGAAGTTGCCTCTGATTGTAGCAGCTCGGCATGTTCCCCCACTTTCAAAGCTCCCCTGACACTTACTGTCTGCCCCCCACCATCACCCACTTAGCTCTGAGTCACTCAGGGTCTTGTATTACTACCTAAATGTTCCACGTACCGAGTACTTCAAAAGTATTTACTTAAATCTCCTTAGTGAACTGTAAGCACCCTGGGAAAGGACAACGACAGCCCTCTCGGACCTCTCGACATAACTGAACCCGGGATGGCAGGACAGTCGCACTTCAGACGCCCACTCCAAATGCTGGGCAGCAGCTGCCAGGAGTGACACGTGGAGCCCAGGTCACCGGCGGTGGGAGGCCTCACTGAGACAGAGTGCTGTGGCCACCAGTGACATCTGCCGTAGGCATGGAATCAGGAAGTGGTGGCACGTGGGTCCTGTCCCCCTCTCCAGGACTAACATAGATGTGTGTGCGCTGGGCCTTCAACAAAACACTATCTTTAAGCACTAAGGCGTTTCCCAGGTGCCAGCAATAAGCAGTCCAGGAGTTGTACCCAGATCCTCACGCTCTTACTTCATTCGTTCACTCGTTAAATGCTACTGAGTGAGCCCTGTGTGCAAAGGGTGGTGACAGGGAGGCAGCATAGGACATGACATGTCCCTGGTCCTCAAGGGGCTTACCGGCGAGTAAGTGACAGAGACATGAGTGTAGGAGAAATATTATTATTGACAATATAACAAGCACTCCCCAAAGAGGACCTCACTTCAGTTAGGGGAAGGAGGAAACCCTTGCCCGAGACAATGGCTCTGATGTTGGGCCTTGAATGCTAAGAGAACTTTATAGGCAGGGATGAGAGGAATGGACATCTTCAGGAGAACACAGAATATGCTGGCTTTGTCCTCGAAGAGTGTACAGTCTGGAAGGACAGACAGTGGAGGCAGCTATGAATGGAGATCTGGTACAAGGTAGGAAGTGGCAGAAGAGAAACAGTACATTGCTGTCACAGAACTGCGGCCAGATGAGGGGCTCAGACAGGTAAGCGTGGAATCCATGAGGAAGACACGTTCCAGGGCAGGCAGGTGAAGACACAGACCAGCTGAGGTTTACAAAAGGCAAGGGTGGAGCTGATGAGGGCCTTGGCCCCCCACATGGGCAGGGGGAGAAGGGCAGAGCTGACGGCCCTGTTGGCAGAGAGTCATGGTGTGTGGCCACAGCACAGATGTGAGGAACAAAGAAGGGTGACAAGCTCAGTCTCCAAAGGCTACAGTCTCCCACTCATGGGGCTGAAGAGGGAGGGCAGCATCCGGTTCCCCCTATGCACCCTGGCATGTTGGCAGGGGGTCTTCCAGATTCCCTGCCTCCAGGAACCTCGAAGCTTCCAGAGACCCTCTCTCAAAAAACCAAAGGACCAAGAGTTCTCATGTATGGGTCCTAACACCCACACCTGGCAGCCTTGATCGTCCCCCCACTGCCTGTACTCTTTTTCTTGGGGCAAGGAGCACATTCTCCAAAAGGCGAAAAAAAGGGGAGATAAGAACTGGTACTGTGAGTGTACAGCACCCGTACACGAGGAGACTATATTCCTGATTTCCTCAGAAAGCAACTTCCCTACGGGCAAAGACTGACACATGCAAAGCCTCCGAGCAGGGAACGCACAGTGTGGGGACTTCTCAGGAGCCCTTCACTATAATGGACAGAGGAAGAGCGAGGAAGGGCCAGAGGAAGAGTTCTGTTCTGTCTCTATACTTCTCCCAGGGACTCCTCAAATTATGCCCCAGGGCCTGGAAAACCGGATGAGCCCATCACCCTCCCAAGTCCAGAACCTGCCCACTCTCTTTGAAGCTCATCGCTGTGCCTTGAGACTCTCTGAGCTTCTTCCCATCCTTTCAAGACTCTCACCGAGAAGCCCTCGAGGCTCAAACATTACAAGGCATTGTCGAACCCATCACTTGATTGCACGGTGTGGAAAAAAAATTGACAAGTCACATGACTGAGGCCCGGATTTATGTATTCTCAGGAGAGGTGCCAAACACAACAATGTCCCACTGGTGACAAACCTCTTTTGCAAGTGGCCAGCTGCTTCCAGTACTCTAAGACACCATTCCTAAACACACACACGTACACACACAGACACACGCACACACTCACGCAAACTCCCCTAACGTATTTTCTTTGTAGCGTGAACACACGCTCCTTCAGTCCTTACGTTAGTATGCTGCAACAATTAAAAAAAAAAAGAATGATCTGGAATCTGATACATTTCTATCAAGATGCAAACACACACACATGCATGCATGTTTCATTAAAAAAGCCTGAAATTCAGGTTTATGCAGGGAAAAGCAGGGTTCTCACAGCCAGTCCTGTGCTGCTTGTGTTCCTGAAAAACCAATGGATTTGGCTCAGTTCTGTTAACCATCAGCAATTATCTTCCTGTCAAAGCTAAAGGTAACAAATTTCCCCATATCCAGCAAGGCTATATCACCGACCGGACACCAACATCATCTGACGGCAAGTAAATCACCACAGCAGCCATGGGCCTGACAGACAAATGCTCTGTCTCAGAAAATCCAGGCCTATCACTCAGGAGGGGGAAAAAAGGTTCTCTCGGCTGGTCTCGCAGAGAAGAGATTAAATGTTGCAGATTCAGTAAGTGCGGTAGAAAGCAAATCCTAAATATGAGAATTATTAATGGACTTTACACCGGTCTTTTTAATCTGTTGCCAACATATGCTCATCTATTTTACCTTGGTCGGCCTTATTTCCTGACGGACACGGCAGGCAGGAACAGCGCGCTATCCCGGCCTTAATCGGCACCAATGGCACAAGAACAATGTCCTGCTACCTATCAAATGGGGACTACTTTAGCAATAGCTGTTCTTTTATAGGGAAGACTGTGTAATAAAAGATACCACTAATATGCCCTGTCCTCATACTTAACAATAACATTCATTTCATGATATGCCACATAATGGGGATATCAGTTCTTAACCTGCTCGGGAACAAAGTGCTGCATTATCACAGGGCAATTGGAACTTGGCTGGAGTTCCCCGATAATCTACGGGTGGAAGAAGCGTTTACCCCCCCAAAAGGACAGAGAGTGCTGGTGTCAGACTCTGAGAGCCAGTCTACAATCTGAGAAAAGCCACCTTTAACCCTCACAATCACCAACCATTAAACGCAGGGCTGGAAGGTATAACAGGATGCAAACACCATTGGGGGACTCTCCCCTGGACTGCACAGTGGTTGTGTGAGTGTCCGCAAAGAGGCCTGTGTCATTCAACAAGGTATTTCATTTGAGGCCCTTCTACGAAAACCCCAAACTGCAGTAGTAACATTGTGGGTCCCAAAAAATATCACTGCCCTCAGTAAAAATACAATCTCCCTGGGAGGATAAACCTTATCCATAGAATCCAATTATCTACCAAGAACTTTGAAATAATCACCTACAAGATGCAGAAGAGACAGGCAGAAAGGGAAGAGATCTATGAATTGGCACAAAGTGCTGGGCAGAGTCCAAGGTGACATTACTGGCTGAGCCATCTGGTACCATGAAATATGTGTGTGTGTGTTTAAAAATAGCTATTTATTGTAACTTTGCTATGTGCCAAGCACTGACCAAGTACTTTCCCATATTATGTCACTTAATTTTTGCAAATCGTGAAGAAAATCTTTTTATTCCCATTTTAAAGAGGAGAAAACTAAAAACCAGAGAACTGAAGAACTTGTCCAAGGTCACCCAGGTAAAAAGGAGTGGATCTAAGACTCGAAGTCAGGCCCACTGGCACCCAGGGCTACTTCACTATCCACTCACCTCAGTTACCTGTAATAGAGATAGGCCTCTGACGCCCTGACTACGTAAGTACCCAAAGCCCAACATCTGGAGCACCTGCAGCCATGTTTGGAACGCTGCCACGGGATGGCCATCAAGAGTGAGGTTCATGAACTGATATGGGGTAAAGGACAAGCTCAGAAGCCTACACAGTACTCTGCCCTGTAACCCCAGCTCATGAGCACCATGATCCCATCGTCTGAGTCAACCAACCCCCAAAACAAACAATCACCCAAAGAAAAAGGCCCAGTGGCATGGGCTTTTATTTTTTATTTATTTTTTCATTTTTTTCTTTTTTGAGATAAGTTCTCACACTTTGTTGCCCTGGTAGAGTGCCGTGACATCAGCCCAGCTCACTGCAACTTCAAGCTCCTGGGCTCAAGCAATCCCCCTGCCTCAGCCTCCCGAGTAGCTGGGATGGCAGGAGCGCACCACCACACCTGGCTAATTTTTCTATTTTTCATAGAGATGGGGTTTCGCTCTTGCTCAGGTTGGTCTCGACCTCCTGACCTCGAGTGATCCTCCTGCTTTATCCTCCCAAAATACTAAGACTACAGGCATGAGCCACCACGCCCAGCCTAACCTGGGCTTTTAAAATCTACACGTGATGTGTGTCAAATCTTAAGTATTAGGCTAAAACATATGAAACTGACATTTTTGTAGGCCAAAACTGGGAAAATATTGGCAATTTCATATTGTTAAAACTAGTACCACATCGAGATTAAGGGCAGACTAAAGTAGGGCAAATCATCCACCTTTGGGCAGAGGGGGTTTTTACCCCAGAGAAAAACATTTTACCTTCATTTCCCGCCAAAGATAAAACGGCTCCAGAGAGAGGAGGAAAAGCACTGGACTCATGGGGAGGGGCCTAGAAACTGAGCCCCAGGTGCACCTTTGCCCCTAACCGGTAATGTGGCTTCAGGTAACTTCCCACTCCTCTCAGGCCCAGTGTCCTCCTATGTGGCAGGAAGGTGTTGAACCAGAAGTTTTGAAAAGTTCCTTCCAGTTCTGAAATGTTGTCATGCAAAGGGTCTGTGGCTGACATGAGATCCTCTCCTGAGAGTGGAACCTTCCATAAGGAGAGTGACAAGAGAGGAGGGAACGGAAGTCTGCAGTGGGCAGGAGGTAACCACGATGGAAGATGAAAGGAGCCCAGGAAAAGGAAACTGAGGTTTAAACACAAAGTTACTAATGTTATAAAATGGGCAAGGACCAGACCTAGAAGCCCAAATAGTTATTGTTCCCACTTGCCTACTTGTTGAGTACCAAAGCCCAACAAGGAGCCAGGATGGGCAGCCTGAACCATATTTCCTCATCTTGCTCCTCTAAGAGGTTGTGAGACCTTTAACATACCCACAAATCAAATGCCAGCAGCCAAATGAATCTAGCATTATCCTTCTTAGGATTTATGGCTGATGTACCAATTCCTTGTCTGGTCCTAAATCCGCCATTCATGAGAAAAGCATCCCCAAGGCCCCAGGTGCAGCCACACATTCCACATCTGCCTGCACAGGGGCACAGTGACATTGGTGACAGGACAGAGTTCAGGAAAAAGTTCTCCAGCATGACAGTGCTTTAGATTAGAACATCAAATAGTTCACATGGGCATGACGGAGAATTGGCAATCTTAAATATTAAGAATGATCCAAGGAGAGCTGGACTCAAGGGGACTGAATCAGTCCACCAGGCAGCTGTCTGCCTGTCATCACTGTGCCAAAAACATTTAGCAGGCCAAGTGAAAGAGAAGAAAGCAGTCCAGTCATGGCCCGCCACAGTGCTCCTTCTCCAGCTGGCCTTACTGCTTCACTACTTTCACAAGGGCTATTCTCTGACATCTCTCATGGAAACTCTAACCAGTGTCATAGTACCTGAGCTGTTGCCTATTCTACCAGACATAGCAAGGGATATCACCTTTGCCTAACAGTTGGCCGATAGTCAGAAGCCTTACCTCTAGTTCAAAATCTGCAAGGATATACCAGATGACCTCAGGAAAATCGCATCCGCTCTCTGAACTTACTTCCCCATCTCTAAAACAGTGAGCTGAGCTAGATCAGGTTTTGCAAACTGGGGGCCTCTAGGCCATATTCAGCCCATAGACATGATTCCCCTCTCCACCACCACCACACAAGGTGTTTTAAATATCAATGTAGCTGCCTACAGTAAATAATCAAGAGACTTCACAGAAAAATCTGTATTTCTGGCTTCTCTTAAATAATGAGAAGATCTAAAGTCCAGCTGCCAGTAATACCAGAGTAGCTTATATTGAACTAACCCTCCCATAGAAATAAGTATAAATTTTGGACAAAATATTTTAAAAACTACGATGAGTAAGTACTGGAAGGATATCAAAAGCAGGTGGAAACTAGATGGAAGTTAGCAGCAGTCTGCAAGTTAGAGTGGCTATTAATGAAACACAAGCAGAAAGTCACCATCTTATTGGTTGGAAGACAAAAGGATAGATTTTGCCACTGACAAGGCAGTTTGAAAGCGAGGGGAGAGATCCCAGAAATGAGAGAACAACAAAGGATAAGGCTCCAAAATCTGTTTAAAAAAAAACAACACACACACACACACAAAAGCCCTACCACTAAATCCTTGGATGACCCCGAACTGCACATGTTCTGGGAAGATTACAAAACCGAGTGAGAAGTAACAACTGGAAGACTGAAAGAAGTGAACAGAGATTTCAGCTGCTGCTTTCCACAGGGGAGACATAATTTTTAGGTTGAGTCCAGCCGAGTTAGCTGCCTGCTAGAACAAAAACTCAACATGTTTTAAGAAAGGGCAAGGGGGAAATGCCAGAAACTGCAGCCTATCAGTCTATACAATGTATCATCCACAAAGTCCAGGATACAACAATAAATTACTAGACAAACTAAGGAACACGGCAATATGACCTATAGTCAATACATATATTTTTAAAGCCCATATACACTAACCCTAAAACAGCCTAGATTTTGGAATTAATAAGAAAGTCCTTTAAAATAGCTGTAATAAGCACAACCAAGGTCTTAAGGGAAAAGATGGTTATAATGAATGAACAGATGGAGAGAAGGGAAATCTCATTAAATAAATGAATAAAAAAGAATTAAATGAAAATTTGGCAACTAAAAAGCACACTTATGATGAATACACACATGTTAGATATGACCTTAATAGGAAAATAGATATGGGTAAAGAAAGGGTTAGTGAACTTGAAGGTAGATCAGCAGAGATTATCTAACCAGAAAGTGAAAGGAAAAAAGATTTTAGAAACGATAAACAGAGACTGTTGACCTGTGAGACAATTTAAAATGGTCTAACATACATGTAATTAGAGTCCCAGTAGTAGAAAAGAAAGGATGGAGCAGAAAAAAACATGAAGATCAATGGCAAAAAAATCCACAAATTCGGTAAAAAAGAAAAAGAAAGAAAAAAGAAACAACCAAAATAAACAATTGTTGGATAAATGTTGAACTGAGGTTGCTACCCCTGAGCTAAGTAACTATTCAATGCCCCTCTCAGCCCTGCTGTTCTATGAAACTAAATTGCTATGGCCCATCTCTTATGCATTGACATTATTAATAATAAACTGATAAGGTCTAATATGGTCAAATAAGGTCTAATTTTTGTTTTATTTGCATTAATATATCAATATTTCCCCATATGCCATTGGTTCCCAAGTACAATAGCCAACACATCACAAAAGATCAATTAACATTCTAGGAAATCCATGGTAACTCCCATCTGTTTGGAATATATTTCTCTCTAATGACCTATAGGTAAGAGTAAAGTACAGAAGTTAAGAGCATGAATTTTGAGATTAGATAGAACTGATCCTATCTGTGTAACTTTTAGATGTACAGCCTAGGACAGTGACTTAAGCTGTCTGAGCTTCTGTTTTCTCTTCTGGAGAAACTCACACTTCAATCACGGGGCTGTTGGGATGATTAAATGAGATGAGGAATATAGGGTTCCTGCATGAATGATAATCAAAGATTCCTGGTGGGGTGATTTAGTAATTTAAAAGAGCTTTAGAGGTATAATCCTCAAGGCAGTTAAACAAGAGTAGACTATGGAAGATTGTATCTCATTCCTTTTCTGCTGAAACCATCAGTGAGTGCTTTTTGCTAAGCTGCCCAATTCAGAGTCCTTTAACTGCATCTCATAAAGAACATCCACCCTGTAACCATACTCTTATGAGCCCCTGTTCCTATCCTGGCTTGCAGGCCAAGATGACCTGACCACAAAGCGGCCCATTTCTTTAGATCAACTTCTCCTCCAAATGAGTGGTCAATTCAAAAGCCAATCTAGGTACATGACTTATAGCATCACAGTAGTTCATGTACCACACAACTCTAGACTCATGGATGATAGGACTCCCAACAAGAGGGTACTGAAAACTGTAATCAAAACATGCAGTTACAGAGGGAGTATGCCTCTGTGATCCTTCAATTGCCAGCCGTGAGCCGTGTTGCAATCAAGCTCCTCAAATACTCAGCTGCAGAAACAAAGACCAGGACCCTGACGGCCCAGGCTGCAGCAACCAGCACCCCTACAACACTCGGTACGTGAGCGAACAAGAGCTTGACCCCTGCCAAATCCTCCAATGCATCACTGCAGAGCCAACAGGCTCACCACACTTGTTGCCAATTAAACACAAACCAAGCATAGTATTCATAAGATCAACTTCAGAAATGAGTTGCTTCTCTGATTAATTACTGGTCAGGTGGATTTCTACCTGCCCTTCACTTCCCACAAGCAGTTAACTAACGAGTCCATCGTCACGAGCTTCATGAGGATTAGAGGTTAAGCATAAGCTTGATTATAAGCCATAAATGTGAGTAATTTGAAATGTTACTGGTTATTACAAAAATATATGATAATAATTTCCTCTTTAATGAAAGGGAACATGTTTATAGTGGTCCCAAGCTCCTTGTTCAGGCTTTGGGAAAGAGATGAGAGCATGACAAATAGCTCCGCCTCAGGATGGGCATCTGGGGTGAGGTGGCACAAGTGGATACTCACCACTTAGCAAGGTCATAAAAATGCAAACACATCACTGTGTCTGTATGATAAATACTGAGTTTATGGGCTCCTTTCTTGAAGGGGCTGCATGTCCCTGGGGAGGGGGAGGTGTCAAAGTGTTTGGAGCCAGAGGAGCCAAAAAATGCAGGAGACCAGCAAGCCCCCCTTCCCACTGGCAGCACTACAGATTAGAAATGAAGACCTGCCCAAGGAAATCCTGCGCACTGTGATTACAAACGCACACGAAATGCACAGCACATAAAATACTACTGATAATATGGACTGCAGAGGGGTAACAATATATTTTAAACCTCCCAACCACATGAATGAGATAAGGAGAGAGTAGAACATGAACAATAAGTCCGGGAAGAGTTGGTGAAATTCTGAATTTAGAATAAAAATTGAATATCCTCATTGAACAGGAAGAGGAGATGAGTCCTATTCCTCACACAAAGGAAGGAGGGCCCCAAGGCTGTCCGTAGGTGTGACCGTCATAAGTCCCAATCTTTACAAGTGGCTTGTGGTTTGTGTGGCAGCTCTGAGGGCGTCCTGGAGCTACCAGATCCCAGGTGGCTGGCTCTCAGGAAAAGATCCCTGATCCCAAATTCCAACCAATGTTAAATAATCCAAGGCCAATCAAGTCACAGCTCTGCCCAGGAGGGTGCAATGCAAGAAAGGGGTCAGGATGGCACCATGCCAATGAGATGCCGGCCATCTTTCCTCAACCCTGTGAGCAGGTGAGAGAGGAAGGGCAAGGAAACCATGGCGCCAACACCAATAGCTAAGAAGGCTCAGAAAGCAAAGTGGCGATAAAAGCTTTACAGCTACCCATCCTGACGCTGAGTGTTCTCTTTCTAAATTAAAAGTCGTTTTCCATTTTTAACAGCCCCAACAATAACACTTTATAGAGCACTCTCTTTTCACGGAGCACTTTACAGTCATTAGTTATTTAATCCTCAGAGGTGTCTCAGGAGGCCAACGGGCAATAGACTCGCTTGCTCTCCTTCCCTTGCCCACGAGAGCAGGGCCTGGCCCAGGGAGCGCGCCGCTAGCCGGAGATGGTGGTGCTCCCAACACAGGGGTGATGGGCTCAGTTTAAACCATAAGGCAGCTGGTTTGCATTTACTGAGCTCACTGATAATTGCAGAACAATTATTTTTTTAAACACTGTCAAACCACTTTCACCAACAGAACTCCTTTCTGCCTTTGTTCCCCCTTAGCAGACACCAGCGCTAGTTGTTCGGAGTGGTAAAGATTTTATTACAACCTTCAAGTTAACAATCTCTCCAAAATGTGTTTGTTGCCTGGAGAGGCAGGCAGATATCAGCAGTCCGTTCAGATATAACAAACCCACTCAGTGGAATATCTGTATGATGGTAAGGCATTTCTATTTCACTGAGGCATTTTTATACCTCGGATCAAACCCTAGACAATTTCAAAAGCCCGCTCCCCACAAACACAAGATAAATTTTCCTAGCTTGTCTCTTTGATTATCTTACTTAATGACTATGTATGGAGCACCTACTATGTACAAGACACTGCTGAGTGCTCTCAGGGACCGCATGTCACAGCACATGGTTCCTATACTTAAGGGTCCCACAGGCAAGGGGTGGAGATGACATGAGCACTTAGCTACTGTAACACAAGACAGAAAGTGCCAAGTGCCAAGTGCCAAGTGCCAAAGCGGAGCACAGACAGAATACTGCATGGAACTCTGGGAGCAAACGCTCACTTTCCGTTGGTGGAAACCACAATGGCTTCTCAGAAGAGACGGTCTTTGCACGGGGCCTTGGGGAGCAAACAGAGACGAGACATGTGGGGAACAAGCCATGTCAGGTGTCTTCAGAGCAGTGTGAGCACAAACATGGAAATAAGCTTCTTGGAGGTGTAGAGTGGGACACTAGGTACCAGATGCCTGCTGTGTGTAGCATGAGCAGAACAATGGCCTTCTTGGACCACCTAGTTAAAAAGTCCCCTTCCCATCCCAGCCACTCACTGCCCCAACAGCTCCCTCTGTATTTTTCACAGTTCACATCAGAAATTGCCCATATTGGTTTATACGCCATTGCCATGACCGCCCCCTGCTACTGAAATGCGAACTCCATCTCATTCAACTGTGTATCCAGAACACACTGCCTGGCCCTAAGTTAGGCACACAGTAAATATCTGTTGAATCAATTACTATGTCACAGAATCCTGGAAATGTACCCTACTCCCAGTCTTAGCTCAAGAAGGTGCAGAGTTCTCTTTTTTTTTTTTTTTTTTTGAGACAGAGTCTCACTTGTTTGCCCAGGCTACAGTGCCGTGGCGTCAGCGTAGCTCACAGCAACCTCAAACTCCTGGGTTCAAGCGATCCTCCTGCCTCAGCCTCCCGAGTAGCTGGGACTACAGGCATGCACCACCATGCCCGGCTAATTTTTTCTATATATATTAGTTGGCCAATTAATTTCTTTGTATTTATAGTAGAGACGAGGTCTCGCTCTTGCTCAGGCTGGTTTCGAACTCCTGAGAGAGTTCTCTTTATTCAAACTTTTGCTTGCTCGCTCTTGCGCTCTCTCTCTCTCTCTCTCTCTGCCAGATTTGAGGGTCTGACATTATCTTTCCTCTGCCAAAGGCACATGTGTTGGTACAAACATATCACGGTGCCATATCAGAGACCAAACCAATGCTCTGAAGCCCTTAGTGATGGAGGCTCCTCTCCCAGCCTGGGCCACTGGGCTGAGCAGCATGAGGTTGATGCAGCATGGGGTGGGGAGGGGGGACAGAATCCAAACACCCACCTTGTCCAACCCAGCCCCAAGTCAAGAAGTGGCCTGGAGAATGATCTCTGAGAGTCATTACTGCAAACTCACAGCCAAAGGGAATGCAGTAGAAAGAAGGTGTCAAGAGAAGCTGAGAACAAGTGGGTACCCCCTGTGAAATGTGACCTTCTTAGATTTTGTCAACACTCTCTCTTTCCCACAGGCCCAAAATGTATCCCAGTGAGAACTCGGGGAAGTTTCCAGGGAATGAGGCCCCATATTCAAGTAAGACGAACACAGGTCTTTACAAGATCTTCACATTAAAAACGAAAAAGGGGAAGCCAGCCCCCAAAATCACAGAGCCAGAAATGCCTTTTCTTCCCTGGACATCATCTCCCCAAGGATGTTAGGACACACATCTGCAAGAAGTAACAGCGCAACTAAACAAAACCAAAATCAGCAACCAAGTCCAGTGCCTGTGTGCGTGTGCCCCCAAATTCAGTGCTGTTCTGTGAAATCCAGGGAGGCAAGCTACATCTGCCCAGTGGCCAGGCTCCCCCCAGCCCCTCTGTGTCCACGCAGCAGCTGGCCACATACTCCCATCAGGTGTCCACATGGGTCCAAGGCCTCAAACAACTAGAAAGCTGCGCTTCACACAAAATATGTTTCTAGGACCTCAAGGATAATTGAGACAGAATGCTAAGCTGGTGTGATTTTGGGGGGATCCATCTAAAAAGCCTAATCATGGCTAATTCGCCGTTCACGGCCACCCTGGGATTTCATGCAGAGCGCTGGTTTCACTAAGGTAATTGGTGCTATTGAAACAAGCCAGTGCTCTGCAGTTCGCTGCTTCCTTCCTCGCCTCTGGGCACGGAGAGGATCAATATTTGTTAGGATTGCTTCTTGTTCCAACAATGTAAGATTTACAATACTAGCTGGGATTCTCACTTTGTCTTCACACAACTCATCAGTGGAACCCAATTACTAACCTCAGACAAACAACATTAACATGAGCCTCTATGCTGCTTTATTGCCCTTCATCCAAGGCTCATTTCGGGGTCTTCAGGCAGTGCCACTATAACAGATACTACACTTTAAAGTGTGCTCCGAGGAATAAATTCTCAGTCTTTCATTACTCGTACCTTGATTTACTTCATATCATCTTGCCGCTATAGACAAAGATAACACACTGTAAATTACAGCCATCCTGTCTCGTAGTTCCAGAGGTAGGGGGAAGGCAGGGAGTGATGCTTTGGCTTCACCATTAGCGCTGGACCAGGCGCTATTGCTCCCACACTGCCCGCGATTAGCTAGTGTTTATTAGAACCATTTGCAAAGCGCGCTTTGGACACAGACTCCCCTCCCCCACCCTCCATCCTCCCTTTCTGCCAAAGAGCCCATTAAATTAGAAAAACTTCAAAGCTAAATGAAAACATGGTTGCAACTGTTCTTTATCGCACGCTCTCGCAGGCTCGCAGCTCGGTTCGAGAGGGAACGCGGCGAATTTATTTAGCGGAGAAACCCCGGCGGTAATCAAGCTCCTGTGACTAAATGGCTCAAAATCTCCCGAATTGGGTGTAATTCTCAGCTGCCTCTTCTTTTCTCCAGCTCGAACCTTTGGCTAAATCAGAGCCATCTACCTCTGCCTTGCAAGAGAGCCGGGGTGAGGAGAGACCTACAGAAACAGTCATTGGAAAAAGTCCTTCAAGTTAGCTGTAGCAGTACCCCCTTATTTGTCCTACAATTTCCTCCATCCTCCATCCTATTCCAGTAGCTGATAACTAAGAACATTAGTTTTATGCGACTTGTCAAGCTCAAATGAAAAGAGAGCTAACTTTAATGACACTGCAATTAATCGCCCCAATAGACAGACAGCTAAAAGACAAGATATTGACTTCATTAAGGATAATGTATTATGTCATTAAGTTGGTAGGGTCACCTTGTGTATCATACATGCCTGCTAATATATTGGCATTTTCCTCAAATAAGATAAATTCAGATATGAGTGATAAAGCTGATTAGAAAATGTTTAATCTAAAGAGGCTACTTTCCTTATATGCCCGCTCCGCAGCCCCAGGTGGAAGTGAAGTCGTAAGAAACCATTATAGACCCAAGATTATCTCAAATACCAGATCCAGCTCATTTATAACCCAGTCCTCCCCCCCCCCCTTCATTTCTACAGTTAAAAGGGTGTCTTAACTGATGGAAGTTGGAAAGCTTTTGGCAATCTGATGGCTCACAGGCTTGAGTTACGGGGGGCAGCGTTGTTTTTAAACGCAGTGCTGTTTTATTTTGAACTTTCATATGCCCAGGTAACCCAAATGAAAACAGCCGCATGCCAGTGGTGACTTGGGGGTGGGGGTAAACCCTGACAGGGCCACGCCTCCAAAGTGACTTGGCTAAGACAAAGAACTATGATACGATGCAGCTCAAAGATGGATCATTCTTCTTAATAAGATAACTTCTCTTTAAGACTTACCTAAAGGGAGTTGGTTAGCTTAAAATAAAATCATTTAGCGCATTCACAAATTAAGACTCAACCGCTCAAGCTTCTCCTGGCACCTGATTTCACAAAAGTAAAATAAGGTTTATAAAAAAATTATTTCTCTTCAACAAATTCAGCAAAAATGTATTCGTAGTTCAAATGTTGTCCAAAGCTATAGAATCTCCCCTGAAGAGTATCTTGTCATTCTAGGAATTGGTAACTGGTTCCATAACACACTTTATTTTGAAGCTGTGAGGACTTCCTCCCCTACTTATGCGTCATAGTTTTTACCCAGTAAACAGAATCATGATTTTATTACATTTCATTTGATCTCAGTAAAACACTTATCCACAATTGAGGGCTAAGTCCATAAACAATATTTAAATAGGAACAATCAAAATAAAGATTGGAATGCAGTGTTTATTGCTAAATAAAATACTGAAATATATGCAATGGTCTAAATGTTTATGTCCCCCAAAATTCATATGTTGAAATCCTAACCCACAAGGTGATGGAATTAGAAAGTGGGGTCTTTGGGAGATGATTAGATCATGAGGGTGGTGCCCCCATGAATGGGATTAGTGCCCTTATGAAAAAGACCCCAGAAAACTTGTTTGCCACTATGTAAGGACACAGTTGTCATCTATGAACCAGAAAGTAGGCCCTCACCAGACGCCTAATCTACTGCAACCTTGATCTTGGATTTCCCAGACTTTAGAATTATGAGAAATAAATACCTGTTGTGTATATGCCACCCAGATCTGTAGTAGTGAATAGCAGCCCAAACAGAATATGACAGTGAAAAAAAGAGCTATGTGTGGACATAAATGTTAGATATTTGTTTGTATATACAAATAGACGTGCGAAAAGACTCATATCCACAGACCATGTCTAGATGTAATATTGAATCCTGGCTTTATATTCCAGGAAGGGAATGTCAGAGACCTTTTCTCCTCCATAATTTCCCCATTTTACAGATAAGCAAACCAAGTTCTAGAAAAGTGAAACAACTTGTTCACACTTACACAGAGAGTTAGTAGTAAATAATAACCTAAGTCTGACGATTCCTCCACACCTCTTCATATCATCTCCCTCCCTACACGTGTGCATATTTTAAACTGCACTTCTCAAACCCACAGATAGAATGTTCTAGATTGGAATATGAAAATGCAGGGTTCAATGCTTTATAATCAAACATGATAAAAAAAACAAGGAGACATCTTACCAAACTCGACCGGGCACATGACCTACATCTCATTGCCTTCTCATTTATCATCACTCTTTTAAATGAAAAAAAAAAAAAAGAAGGAAAAATAAAGGGGCAGACACAGCCCAGGCCAGAGAGCAGAGGAAAACCTCTGATTTGATGTGCCCCATCAAACATTGCAAGCACACTCAGCCCACATTTTCGCTTCCTGCTGTTGCTACTGACATTAAAATAACTTGCTTGATTTTCCAAACCTCCGAGAGGAGGGCAGGACTGACAGCCACGGGAAGCACCTCAGTTGCCTGTGGACGGACGGCTTCCCAGTGGTGGAAGGAAGACGGACTTCCTGCCACTCCCTCTCCAAACTCACCGCTAATTACCAACACCTGCAGCCCTTCATGCCAAGCCATCCCTTTTAACCTGAATCCTCATCTTTCCTATTATTTCCATTAAGGTTGTCAAAACCAGAAGTTTGGGAACCTTTCTCTGTGACCTTGGCATTTCTTTGCAGGCTTAACGTATTGACATTTTTTCCTCTGACTGCATCTCTTCTCATTTGTCATGATTATTGCTGAATTTTTCAACTGTCATTCCCAAACGTAAATCAATGGTTGTCTACTTCCCCTTTGTCATATCTGCACAGCAAACAGCCTTTCCCTTCTAAATGAAGCTTCCTCCCTTTCCATCCATTAAAAGGGGCCTGTCTGCAGGAGAAGTCAATCCTTTGTTAGGTCATTGCATTTATCACGCTTCCAATCAGTACCTGACACACTTATTCAGCCAGGTCTTCAACCACACAATCATTGTTCATCTGGGGAATTTGCTGAAATTTATTTATGCAAGGCGTTTTCGCTATCCATCTTGGGCGGTTTTAAATTTTTCACCCCTGCCCTTCTCTTCCTCGGGACCCCCAATGCTTTGAGGGAATTTGGGGGGATGAAAATGGGGGAGTGCAGTGATAGGAGGCAGGGAAGGGGGGAAACAAGAACAGGAGCTTGTTTCTATGGGAATGGCTGCAAGCAAGTTCCCTTCTGGGTAGGAATCGGAGAGTAAATCAAGAGAGAAGCAGGATCAGGGCCCGGGAGCCCTCATTACAGAGCACCACTTCCGCCAGGAGACCCCCTCACTGGGAAATGTGCCCAAGAGGGACAATTCCCATGATGTGCCAGACGACAGCAAAGTCCTATCAAGTTTATTAAAACCCCTTTGCAAGCAGATTGTCTCCAGTTGCCTTACAGACTCTTTAAGAAGAAAGCTATTCTAAAAGAGAGAGGGAATAACACTATTTCTAAGAACTCACACTTCTGAGAAAGTGTGGTCCGAGCAGCGCGTGGACCCTGCACCAAACAGCTTTCTCCTCCCACCTCCCACAGGCTCACGCTTTATGCCTTCACCGCCTCTTCAAAGTTCTGTTACCCGGGTCCCTAGCATTGGTGCACACTCTGTCTTCTGTTGGAAGGAAAACATTTAAACAGAAGATATCCAAGCTTTTTCCTTCCCTATAAATGCTCTCGGCTCAGGGTTCAGAGAAAGGACACCTACAAAGGTAGCCAGGGTCCTACTGGCCGCCCAGCGCCTCCTGGCCTCTCCTCTCTCCCATCAAGGCACCCAAGGCAAAATAAGACACGGACTGATGACAATTTTAAGACATATTTAGTTTCTGTCTCTGTCCTTTTACCAAAGAAGATTCCTAGAAACCCAAGAGGTCCGTACGAAGGAAGTGGCTAAAGGGAAAGACTGGCGCTGGGCACCCAGAAGTGTTTGATGATTGCAATTACACAATGAATGGAGTATCAAGGCATTCACCTCTATTTCATTTTCCTTAGATCAGCAGGCAATGCTTTCTCCCTCCTCAGGACGTGCAAACACATGTATTGCAGACTGAGAAATTAAGGCCCACTATTGTTGAATAGTTTATTTCAGGCCACACAGCTAACCAAGAGGGCTGGAGCTGCTTGGTCCCCCAATTACTAGCTGCTACTGAGAACTTTGAGATGTTTCCTCATATACTTGGTGTTTGGGCTGCTGTTTACAGTTGTGCAGTATGTTACCTGCACATCTGGACGTGGCAGTCCTATATAAGTGTGAGGAAATAGGGAATGGATAAGCAATCTTCTACAACCACTCATATTCAGGGGAAAAATGTCTCTACACAAAGCCCATGCAGCAAGGATATGACTATAGGAACCTATAATGGGGACATAAAAATATGTCCCCAGCAAGAATATAAAGGTATCACAAAAGACTATATCACACCATTCTCCTCATCTTAGCTAATACCATCTCACCAACCTTCCATACAACTTATAAAGCTACTTCTATTTGGTGTTAGTGGAGCCAGAGTACTAAATACACCATCCTAGCAGATACATGACCAGAGACGAATTGCTGCTACAAGTACTCAAGGGCCCTAGAGCATCTTACAGGGGCATATATTATACTCTGGACCTTCTGTAACTTTAATTACCGTGTCAGGAAACTGCTTTGGGCTGGATTCACTGGTTTTTTTGTTTGTTTGTTTTTTTTAGGATCCACTGCTCTTAACAAAGACTAAATCATTTCTTTTTCACACATAGAACTGTATATGGAATGTGTTCTTTCTTTAAGTCCTTGTCCAAACATGGGTGTAGGTGTACACAGCAAGTCTTTACCTATTTCCCCATTAGTAATATATCAGAGCCAATTTCCATGGTTGAATGTGGAGTGGCAGATTGAGGGATGAGAAGTCCAGTGAATCTCACTGGCCCATCTCCTCGAGCATCCTCCTAGGATATCCCAGTAGCCTGACTGTCCTCTCAGCCTGATCATTTGCTTGAAGGTGATGAGTCGGGATGGTGACAGCTCAGATAAGGTTCCTGTCCACAACTTCCTTAAATTCAGACCCACTGTCAGAAATGATAGTATCTGGCAAGCCATGTGTTGAAAGTACCTGTGACTATTTCAGAAAGGACTAGAATTAGAGTATCTATGAGAACCTTGAGTCATTTTCAAAAGGAATCTATGCCTGGATAATTCTGCAGAATAAAAACTGATTCTTGACTAAGGCTTTGGTCAAGTAACTTTATAGTTTACAAAACGCTTTTCACATACACCATTTTTGGTGGATTATGCCAAGCGGCTTGGCATTATCCCTAATAATCTTCAAGATTATAATCTGTTCTATACTCCCATATATGATTTCTGGCCAGTTACTTAATGAGTAAAATTCACAAAAGTACTGAATTTAGAATGGTCAAGATAAAGTGATGACTACCCTCTGCAATAAACAACATGATTTTATTTTTATAGGGTTTTATTTGTGTGTGTGTGTAGGCTTGTTTCTCTAGGATAGTTGTGTTCTTTAATGAGCTTCTCTATAGCCATATCTTCTATTACAGCCAGCTGGAGGGAGAGCCCAAGACATGTAATTTGCAGCCATGTGACTTGGTCAGTCAGCTATACAGATCAGAAAGCTTTAAATCAAAATCATAGATGAGATCTATAGCAAACAAAGGCCTCAGTGTTTATTAGTTTTCCAGGTTCATAAGAAAGTATAGCCATAGAGAAAGAACAAAAGACATTATATAATACTAACAAGCTTGGAAATTAGAACTCAAAGAACATTGTACTCTGCAAGAATATATACACAGCAAGTATGAAGGCTGGGAATGGAGATGAAGGCTGTCTCAGCAACTTTGACAATGGCTCTAGAAAAGACACCCTGAAAAGGGTCTTGACCACTTATCCATAAACTACAACTCAAATTATCTTCAATCTAACAGTCATGATCATGCAACATCATCATCACGATCATCTAATGTTCACTTACCATAGAACTTTCCTGAGTTATAAATCTAGGAGAAGGGCCATTAGATCATAAATTACATATATTTTTATTTGGCCAGTACTTCCAGATTTCTCCAAATGGCTGCACCAGTCTATATTCTCACAGCAGTGTGCAAGGGTCCCAGTTTCCCCTCATCTCCAGATAAGATACCAAGAAATTCCAGAAAGTGCTGTATCTATAAAAGGCCTAAGTGTCACACTGCAAACAGCCTGTTCTTCCTCCATTCTCCTGTTAGTTGGTAAAATTTAAACCTCTAAACAATGATTGATGGTTCTGGTGAGAGGTGTTTATACAAGATCTTAGTCTTAGGCAAAACAGGTGAAAGAACTATTATTAGATATATTTAGGCTTCATGAACCATCCGAAGCAGAGCATAAATCTACTCGGGGCTCTCACGGTTTTCTTCAGAATAAAAGCCTCTCAGCATATCACTCCAAGGAAGCAGAATGACTGACAGTCTTCAACGTGCTTCCTGGTTGGAATAAAAGGTAACGAGATTGGCTGAGGTCTCTGCTAAGACTATATTCAGTTATTTTCCAGCAGTACCTAAGAATGATCGTGCATGGTATCACTGCTGATCGGACTCATTCTCAGATAGACTCCCAACTCTGCCACACCAGACGTTTGGGAAGGGAGCCCTCCAAGAAGTAAAGCACAAACAAACACCTGACCACAATATTTAGTATATTTTGGCAAAAAAAAAAAAAAAAGTGGCTATGATAAGCCCTGGTCATCCTATGTCATTGTAACCCTCGAGTACAGGATTCCAATAGTAATTAAAAAAAAAAAAAAAAAAAAAAAAACCTCAAATAAAACCAAAACCCTACAAGACTAACCTACAGTGGTCTCTGGCACACATGAGACCCTCCTCTTCACATAGAGACTGGAGGGTGGTGCCAACGAGGGGCCCTTTGACAGCAAGGCAATATCCCAGCCAGATGTAAAACAAACACCTTATACAGCATGCTCCCTCTGGCCCGAAAATGATTCGCTGTAAAACCTGGGGACATTACTTAGGATCTACAAGCCCAGACTCAGTTTCCCCACTTCAAATATGATGATGAGGGCTAATCCGCCAGGGAGCTGGCTGGCATAAATAAGACAACAGGTGACCGGCGACAGCACCTAGCACGGAGGCCTCACAGGTATAGCTATGCACACGTCTTCACTATGTAAAATTGCGAGGCACTGATTACACACAGGTGCCACTGATATATGCACAAACTAACAGTCATTCACACATCGTTCATAAGAATGCTCACAAACGCACTTGCACACGCACACACATCTGTGCCCATCCATGCATGCTTCCGACAGGATTTGCCACCATTTTTCTTCCCCGATCACACCCCCGCCTTGTGCTGAAATCTGGCACGCTGCTCTGCCTCCTGGGCACTGAGGCACAACGTTCCGATCACTGTTGGTGGCACATCTGAGCCAGGGCCCAGGTTGTTTCTAAAGTCAACTCCCAATTGGCATCACAGAACTTTGGAAGGTGAGAATTGCCAGGCTACTTAGAAATAGCCAAATCTGGTGATTCCGAAGCCTATGCTTTAGTGGTGCCATCCTGTCTTCAAAGCAAATCTCACCCAGTTGTCCCAATATGCAAAGCTGACACAGGCGGGATTGCACCTGTCAGAATAGGGTGGGAATCCAGAGCCCACTTTCCCCCTCTTCCCAGGTGACCCTGAGAGCCTGCCTGCCACAGAGCCACTGGATTCCAGAAAACACCC
Source organism: Microcebus murinus (assembly GCF_040939455.1). Lineage (NCBI taxonomy): Eukaryota > Metazoa > Chordata > Mammalia > Primates > Cheirogaleidae > Microcebus > Microcebus murinus. Next base: position 58,955,685 of record NC_134117.1, read on the forward strand.
TTCGCTTAGCATGTGGAAAAAGAAGGACTCAACGTGATAGACTGAATCACCTAGTGCTAGATGGGTGGTTTGTGTCAGAGCAGGACCTAAAACCCAGATATACTGGCTCAAAAGCCACCTCTCTTTCCCCCGAGTTGCCAAAATATAGCCATCTAAATATCAGCATTTATATTAAGCATTAAATCCATTTTACTAAACAGTAACTACCCTCGCTGTATATGATGCACCAAGCTTTAGATGTCAACTAATTTGACTTACTCTCCCTTTCATTGCCCTTATATCTTGCTTAATAAGACATTTTATTCAGATACTGCTGAGGTAATAAAGGAAGAAGCGTGGTTGCCAAATGTACTGCCATTTTTATTTTTAGCTTCACTGGAGTAAGGGGTTATTTTCTTGTGAAAAGGATGAAATGCAGCTGCCGGCCTTTTAAATTGTATCACGCAAGCCTGCTTTTGCCTGAGCAATAGATTTCCAGATAACTGCAGCAATCTTCTCAAAGTGTAAAAAAAATACAAAACTAAAAAAAAAACAAAAAAAACAAAAAACAACCCACTGCCACCCTTCCCAGATCTTGCCCAGCCTCAACTGGGAAGCATCAGCAAGAAGGGTTATTTGCAACCCCCTGCCCCATGAATCCGCTGACACCCCACCCCAAGAGCTAGGAAGCTATACTTCAGGCTCTGCAGCCAGCAGTGCAAGGCTATGGCACTTCCTATGTAGTTTTAAAAAAATAATGATGATGATGACTATCGTAAACTAACATTTATTGAGTTTATTATCACATACAGGTGCTGTACCAAGTTATTATATACATTATCTCATTTAATTTTCACAATAACCCTATGAGGCAGGTAACATTATTATTGCAACTCCACAGATGAAGATGCTGAGACATAGAGGGGCTAAGTAACTTGCCCAAGGTCACCAGTTCGTATATGGTAGAGCTAGGATTTGAAACCATGCCTGCTGGGTTCTGGAGCCTGCAACCATAACCAGTACACTAGACCTACACTGTAAATGGCTGAAGTTTTCACTGTTAGCAGACCTGAGTCCAAATCTACTCTATTGTTTACTAGCTGTGTGTCCTTGGGCAGGTAGCTTAACCTTTCTGAGCTTCACTTTCCTCATTTGCAAAATGGAAAGAGCACCACTAGCTTGCAGTCTCATTGTAGAGACTATGTCTTACTTCCTTGCCTCAAGTAGGATATCCTTCCTCTAATACCTAAATTCTGGGCTCAGGGCTACCCTAAATGAGTGCAAGGAACTGGGTTCTGTTACAAGAGTAGGTGTGTCATAAAAATTGCAGAGTAAGCTTGGGAAGAGGGGGCTAGAAAGGCAAGGGGAAGAGTTTTGATAGATTGTCTCTCTAGCTATGAATAGCTCCCAACACGATGGCGCCAGTGGCTGAGGGAGAAGACAGGTATATCTGCACAGGCTGAAGTCTTACACGAATTACAGTAGGTACGTGACGTACAGATTTTACACTTGGGGTCTCTGCAGCCCCAGGAGTTAGAACAAGGACCAGTGAATGGAAGTCCCAGGGAAATACATTTGGCTCATCCTAAGAACCAACTTTCCACTTGTCTCAGGTACGTTGGTCTGTGCTGCCCCTGGGTACAGTGAGCGTCCTACCACTGGAGACCCCTAAGCTGGGGCACTGAAGAGGCTGATTAAGCTGCATCTATTCCAACCCTAAGTTCTTGCATTCAAGAGTTGCGATCCCAATTATGCCCCTGAAGATGAATTTGAGACAAGCAGCGCTGCTATCCAGCTTTTAGATTTGCTGCAGCCGGAGTGCAGCCTGGAGCTTGGGAGGTGGGGGCGGCGGGTCCTAAAGACACACTGGGCCAACCCAGATCTCACAAAACATAGAAAGGCAGTGACGGGTGTGTGTCATCCTAGGAAGAAGTCTGGAAGGGTTCCCTCTTGGTATCGGCCAAGAGAGGAGATTCCCAGGAGAAAATCAACAAAATCTCCTACAGTGGCAGGAACAACCCGCTGGGTGGAAAGCAGCTCTGCTTGTTTACAGCAAAGCTGCAGGCCCAGAAACCAGAATGATGGCTGCACTGGCAGGTATTGCAGCGTGGTGGCATGCCACTGCAATCCACAAGACGTGCCCCGCAGGACTGGAGAACGTGGTACGATCCCAAACCACGATGCATGTCCATACACACCCAGGCAAAGACCCCAGCAAATTGATGCATTTAATAGGCAATTTCATACCACACGGCATGAAATCAAGATTGAAAAGGTGGGCAGGCTACCACCTGGTAGGCCAGGAAGACCAGGAGCATAATAAGTCCTCACCTTTCAGAAACTGTTTTACTATAACCTTGAACTGAATGTAAGTATATATACGCGCGTAAATAGATATTTCTCCCCTAGCTCTAGACTAAGAACTTCAGACAAGTGTTTTTATTCTAGCCTGGGAACTGGTTGGCTTTTGTGGCCAGGAAGGCTCCTCCTGCCACTGCTTTGTCTGTCCCTCTTTTAACTCTGCTAACAGCGCAGAGAACACACCTCTGAGATCTCCTTCCTTCCCAGAGAGCGCCACCACCTCTGTCTGTCACTGATGACTAATTCTAATAAAAGCTTTCCTGGAATGCTGCAGACCCACGAGAATAATACAGATAAAACAGGAATCGAACTGGCATGTAACTGTATTCCCACATGCCGGTACATGCATCGCACACTAATTAAAAGATTGGACTCTGGTACCAGAATACCTATATTTGAGTCCTAATTCCACCACTTTCTAGCTGTGTGACCTTATGCAAGTTACTTAACCTCTTTGCACCTCGGTTTCCTCATCTGCACAGTGATGGTATTAATCGAACCTACCTCACAGGGTTGGTGTGAAAGTTAAATGAGTTAATATATATAAGCATTTAGAATACTGCCTGGCACACAGTAAGTGCTTATGTTAAGTGTTTGCTGCCACTGCCACTATTATCACCACCCTCACCACCACCACCATCACCACTAACTTTCTCTTCAACAACCAACATAATGATTTCTTTGGAAAGAACTCCCCCTCGAAACTACTAAACCAAGTCTAAAATTATATGGGGGCCACACACAGTTCAAGAAGCTGGATGGTTCTCAGAATATATTTTTTAAGGTCAGATACACAAAATATCTTTAAAACAATAAACCGGCAGATTCCAACACCTCCTAGACTCTGACACTCTCAAGCCACTGGGGCAATTAAATCGTAAAGACGTGATGTGTGTTATGGAGGAAGTACTCCAAGGCCTGATATAAAAATGTTCATTACCAGCCAGGCCCTTGCAAGATGACCAAATTAACCTCGCTGCCAGGAGTATATTAAGAGAGAATAATAAATTATTCAAAACCTATTGCTGATAGAGCAAAAAAATATTTATGGAAAAATCTTCATATCATTGCATTTTAATCACGAGCCTGTTGTATGGCTGGAGCGTTAAGCCCTCGGAAGCACTTTGGCAGGAGATTAGCCCATCCCAGCGAGACCTGGTATCTGCGTCGTCTCTGGGAGAGTGGACCAGAGCCCGATGGGGAGGAAAGGTCAGCAGGTGAGGCCATGGATCTGAAAACCAGAAATATGCTAGGACATCGCGAGGTGTTCTTGTAAGAAAGCCACCCATTTAACCAGAGTGGCAGATAGCCATTTGGACGAGCATGTGCCTCTCTTAAATCACCCTTTTCTTCAAAAGCAGAGAGAAACCCCTAGCCCCTCGCATTCAATTCCCTGGCCCTTGAGAAAAGGGGAGCAAATATAATAGAAAAGAAAATATCCAGAAACCCACATAAGATGCCTCCCCCACCCCCTTCCCACTCTCCGCCTGTGCTCTCCGGCGCTGCTCCCCGGGCCCCCCACCCCCTTGTTTAATGTCTCTAACTTTATGCCATGTTCTCTTCCTCTTTCAGCACGGCTGAGCAAAGCTGACAGGCGGATTCCTTTGCTTTTCAGGGTATTAAAGCCACTTTCCCGCTCTGACAGCCTGTTCTACTCTGCCACCTTATAGCTCCGGCTTCACACTCCTCCGGGCAGCCAGTCCTTCCTGACAGACCACTGTCACTTCCCATCATCCTCTCTGTATATCCTGTTCTCTCCCCCTCAGCACGCATCCCGACTTTCCAACCAATGCAATTATTTTTTTTGACAAGCCATCCATCAGTTTTAACTTTAAAAGCACTTTCTGCTGATATCCATTGTTAAATCCTTTGCTTTTTTATGGGGCTTGCATGAGAGAATATGATATCAGACATTCAAACTACCAAACCATGTAAATTTACTTTGTTCTCAGCTATGTTTCCAATTTCACGTCCAATTTTTCGGTACATTATGCGTAGTTGTTGTGCTTAATATGATGTTGTCAAATCCCATTAAAGTTCACTGCATTGCACGGCTTTAAAAACAGGTTACAATTTGCATTCTATAAAGAAAGGAAGGAGTGCAGTCTGAAGTCAAGCTGAATCTTATTAAAATTATCTGTTCAATTGTTACATTTGTAGATGGAGTAATTTTGAGGCATTAGCTGAGACACATATGAAAATGTCAGCGTGCCAACTAACGACAATGAGAGCAAAAGGAATATCTCTGTGAAACTCAATAAAGCTCCTTTGCTGGTGACATAAATTTGATGATAATCCGAGGAAATGAATAAGGGACTATCCCGTTTGAATAGGAATTACCTTTTCTATTAAATCACTTTGGTGTGTTTCCACTTGGCCTACATCTCGGTCCTAGGTCACAGTGCGTCTCTGGAGACTTACGCCAATGCAAGGGGGTGGAGAGGGGCGCAGACAAGGAGAATCCCTAAAAATGGAAGGTCATTCCTTTGAAGGGCATCACACTCAGAGGCGTCTTAAGACACCGTAAAAGGAGTCTTTAAAAACATCTTTTCCTGTTTGGAGCAAGCATAAAGAGTAGAGCTCTTTGCAGAACATGGAAAACTACATTGATCTAAAAGCAAACCTCTGAGCACAGAAAATTCATGAGGAAATGCAAGCGTGCATTGCAAAGGGGGAAGGCTTGGGGTGCTGCTAGGGTGGATGGGGGAATTACAGAAAGGACAGGGGACTGAGATTTATGAGATTAGAACCAAGAACATCAAGCAGTTTCTAGGGGTTTTCCTCGCCCATGGAGTTCCCGTCCCGGCTGTTTTTATGACAGCGCTGATTTCTACATGTCCTGTCATTAAATCTAGTCTCTGATTTTAAAGGTATCCATCACCGGCACAGAGCGGAATTATGCCATTAGAGGCATTATTAACTGAACCATTGACTTCATTGACTATAACAAGTTGAATTTTTGTTTCACACACAAAGAATATTCCCAGTGCAGACATCTACACCCCCTTCAATGTTATTTTATTAAGGATATCATAATTTTAATTTTTCCAATACAGTCAGTATTTAGGTAAGCCACAATGACAAAGAATAAAATTCAGTGACTATGGAAGATGTAATGAGGTGCTAAGGAAGTAACAGTTTGTGCTGAGGCAGAGTGAGAAAAGGCCAGAATGTGTTGTAGGTTCAGCTCAGACACTGACTTACTGTGTGGCCTTAGGAAAAGTCACTTAACCTCTCTGGGCCTCCTGCTGTAAAAGAAGGTCAGCATTCCTGATAGTGATTATAAAGATTAAGTGAGAAAATCCCTGCAAACTAGTCTGTATATTCTAGCACATTCTAAGAGTTTGATACACATGGCTATCACCATCACCACCAATAACAGATGAAGAACAGAGTACAGAAAGTAGAATGAAAGAATAGGGAAGAAAAAGTCTACCAGGAGACTAGGCTGAAGATGAAAACAAGTGCTTCAGCTAGATGCAGGGAGAGCAAATAGGTTTCAGTTCTCATGACAAATGTGGTCAGTTCATGGCTATTTTTAAGACATTGAGAAAGATTCTGAGGACTCATCCACATTCTGGGGAGAGAGCCCTGCAGTCAATGAATGACGCCCATAGGACAAAGTGGAGGGTGGCATAATCTACGTAAGCTGAAAAGGCAGCCAGGAATGTTGGGACCCTGTGTCAGGGGTAAACATGAAGCAAGGATGAGAATCTAGGCCGGGAGTTCAGGACTAACCACACAGAAGGAAGGAAGATGGCAGGTGGCAAACTTCAAACTGGCCCGTGACAATCCAGCACACAGACAAGAGGGCTCCCAGCAAGGCCAGGCCCACACCTCCTCCTAGTCTCAGATGCTCAACCAGCGCATTTATGCCCATGGTCCACCAGGCAAGCTCGTCTCTTCCACGGTCTGGAACACCAAGGAAGGCAAACCAAACCCAAACCCATGCTGTCATGCCTGGGAAGAAGGAAAGAGACCATCAAGGTGGCCACGATTTAAAGCTTCAGGGCAAGGGAGCCTCTGCTTGCTAAATTGTGAGAGATTTCCCAGAAAGGGAGGAATCGGTCTTAAAATGAAGTTTCCTTGATGGAACATGGAAGAAATGAAGGCGGGTGCCATGACTTTCCCCATTGTTGGGCAGTCTGGCCACCCAGACACGTGGAGACAGCTCTCACCCCAGGAGAAAGACTCGTTAGAACTTTACATTCGGTTGTTCTTATTCACCATAGTAGAAGAAACAGAAAAGAGAGGAAAAAGTAAAAGGGAGTTCATGGCAGGGGAAGGGGGGAACAATTGGAGGATGCCAGAGTTCACTTCTAAGACACATTAGTGAGTCCAGACAACAGACAATGGAGGTGGCGGGAGGGAACAGGAAGTTTATCAATGTTAAATGTCAGGAAGAATCAGAAGGAGGAAGCGGATATGTAAATGCAGTTTTAATAAAACTTCCTCACAACAAGAGCTTCTAGAAATTTTAGATCTTAAAAATAAAACAGGCTTCAGGTTGGTGTTAAACTAACTTTTGAGGAGCCTCACTATTATTTCAAGAATTCTCTTTGGGATAGAAGCATTTATACAACAGTATAGGCATGCCCACATGCCCACACATACACATGCATGCGTACACACACGTGTGCACACACACACAAGCACACAGCTTTTTTCTGTCGCAATTGGAGATCTTCAATGACTACCTGAAAATCTCTCCAGATTATCTGCTACAGGAGCCCTCATGCTCTGTGCAGGTGAAGATATTTCACAGCATGTGTTTCTCTATTTGAAGGGTAATTAGCCCTACACATCAGCCACTGAATGCCTGGGGCAGTGATCACATATAGAACCAGACTGACATTTGGCACAGATTGAGGTGTATTTGTATTCATCTTTCTACACCTACATGTCTTGTCTACCACCAGAGTAGAGGTCCTTTGAAGGCAAGGACCATATATATATTCCACTAAAATTTATATCCCAGCATTGAATACACACCACTCAGTATAAAGTAGGACCTCAAGAAATGCATCTATTTGAGGAAGTGAATGCAAAGCAGTAATAATAATGGGACCTAAAATAGTGCAAAAGAACCAGGTCTCCAGCAAGTTGACATTTTTGCTTGTTGCCAATTCTCATATCCTATTAAAGATTTACATGTCAGGGGCAGAAATATTCCTGCTTAAATATCTAAAGAGTGACTCCATTTGTTTCTCCCTACATTATTAATTTGATTGGTTTTAAAGTTATTGGATGTGAGAGGCATTAGACAGACCACACACAAAATGAGAGCTCCCTTCCCTCTAGGAAATTGCTCGAGTGGAGCACGGTGGCCCACCTGCCCACCCTCGCACCCATCTCTGGAGGCTGGGATCACCTCTGCCACTGCACAAAGCCACACGCATGGAGAAGAGGCAGTCCCTCCTGGGGACGCAGCAAGCCGTGTTTATCGAGCACCTTCTACGACTGGTATTGTAAAACTCGGGCTGAGCTGTGTTTCTTTTTCTATTCTAATGTTTTTCCAAGGGAGGCTGTTTGAGATTGTGCTAGAAACCCTAGTGCCAGAAGGGAAGGACAGACTAGGAGGTGGTACCAGGCTAAGGATGAGACAACTCTACCCAGCCAGCTCTATGACTATCCCTGGGAACTGTCCCCTCTGCACGTTAGCTCCCATCTGCAACATGCTAGAGAGGGCTGGATCAGACACACAGCAGCATGGACTCGGTATCAGACAAACTCTTAGATTCCTGCCAGTTCCATTATCCCGAGATTACTGACAGTACTGGCTGGGTGACTTCTGTTCTTTGTTTTCTTGTGAAACATCTGGCCTTCTGCACATACACCTTCTCCAATCATTTCTTAAGTCATGATCACCAAAGGATGCTTATGAGGTGTTCAAAGGAAAAAAATTACAAATTATTAAATACTAAGTCAAATGGCCATAAACAGAAAAAGTCCTGAATAATCTCAAATCTGGATCTTTTGATGTGGGTGTACACTCTAGGTTTGCTTGGGGTACTGCGTTCTGACCCAAGATGTTCTGAAGGGCTCTCAGGAGTCAGCATGGGAAGGGAAGGGGCTTTCTACAAGAATGTAGGTACCAGGCCCAGGGGCCGGGAACGTGAGGATGGCCTGTGCGGGGGAAAATGAGGGCCCCAAACCCAACCCACCAGGAGACTCAAGCCTCCAGTGTTCAGCCGCAAGCAGAAGAAAACTGAAAAACTAGACTGAGGTCAACTCATGGCTTTGGTCAGGGTGATGCTGAGTTTTGGAGGAGAGGGGAGGGGAGGGGAGGGGGAGGATCAGAAGGAGAGAAAGATAATTATTTATTCAGGGACAATGCATTTTTGAAAATCAAGTTTTTAAAAATGCCACCTAGTTGGACATGGCTGAGAATCTTCACCAGGGCCCCAGAGCAAATCGGGTCATTTCTCCAAATCCACAGGGCCGAGCCCCTGGACCTTCTCCACTGGGCATATCCTAGGGAGAGAGGAAACGTACCCAGTCCATGCAGACACCTCCACAAAGGCTGCAGGTTCAAATCTTCTACCCTTTGGAACAATTTTACATAATGTGCTAAGGATTCCCAAAAAAACTTTTTTTAAAGAGTGACCCATTGAATTTTCCTAAGATGAGCTCCATGGACCACCAGCAGAGCTTCCATGGATCTAAAAACCTTTTAGCACTCCCTTACACAGGAGTGTCTCTGCATCTTAGAAGAATGAGCAGGCCAGACCCTGAAATCCCAGGCGCTGAGCTGTTCTGTACCCATCTGGCCACACACACTGCTGGCAAAGGGTGGCAGCGAGTGGGATCTGGAGGCTCCAGGCTCACCTGCATGGCACCAAGCTGAACCAAATCTCGAAGATAAAATAATCACACTGCTAAAACACTTTCCCAATAATGCAGACTAGCTGGGTAAATGAGTCTTGTGCCAACAACACTGTCCTTCTGCTTCTTAGTCAATCAACGATAAACCTTCCTGACTAGCTTTCAAGCTACATATGATTGGCATACACGAGGCCACCCAGGGAAGGGGTAAAAGCAGAGAGTACAGGGCCAGGCTGCCCCGCTTTGCATCTTGGCCCTGTCCCTTGTTAGCTCTGTGGCCTCGGTCAAGTGACCGAACCTCTTTGGACCTCAGTCTCTCCTCTCCAAAACAGACATAATGACGGTACCTGCTTCCCGAGGTCCTTGTGAGGATGAAGTGAGCTAAGATATGTAAAGCATGTAGAACTGCCCCCGACACTTAGGAATCCCTCAGAAAGTGTCATTTTCCTTTTTATTCCGTGGGACAAACGCTCCACATCAATTATGTTATGCTCCACTTTCCTCTCCCCACTCCCAACCATTGGAGGGAGGGAATGTCTTATCCACCGTTGTTTGCTGTATGCACAGCGTCTGGGTTGAAACGTAACAGGCGCCTGATCAATGTCTGTAAACTGAATGGAAGAATAAAGGCAAGAATAGGGCGGGGTCCCCGAAGGCCCTCACACACCTGCTCACCTCCGCTACCCCTCCCCTGCCCAGGACCCAGGCCCTCTTCCCTGCCTGGCTCGGTCCTGCACACGCTCATGGCACAGTTCAAGACGTCTGCTTCACAGGGTGCTGGGAGGCATCACAGCACAGGAGCAAAGTCCACCATTCTGTAACCAGACTTCCTGGGTTCAAACCCCAGCCTTTCTACTTCTTAGTAGACCCTAGTGAGCCTTCACGTTTATCTCACACCATCCAGGTGCCAGGCACCGCTCTGAGGACTTCGTTTTCATTTCTGCCCTAAACCCTCACCAAAATCTAGCAGGTCCATGCTATTGTTCTACCTTTATATATAGGCAAAGAAACTGAGGCTCACAGAGGTCTATCTGCCCAAGGTTACTGTGCTGAAGTCAACTCTTCCATTGTGTTTGCTCCCAATGGCTCCCTTTTCATTTGCTGTTTTTTAAAAAAATCCCTGCCTTGTTTGGAGGTATAAAGAACTAAATGGAGCATTCCGGGGCCAGCGTCTGACCCCAGGTCTAGCTGTATCCAAAGCCCGTGCTTGCTCTTAGTACCAAGCCCAGCACTGGTTAGAGAGATCACATTTGATAATGATCTATTAATTGGTATTTTTCACCCTCCCCAGATTCCAGACTCAGCCGTGGTCTGACCATACTAACATCCCCCTGACACAGGAAGCCACTCTTCATTCAGAAGTGGTGTTCGAGAGAGGGCCTTCACGTAACCGAGCCTAAGGCCTACCGTCCAACCAGCAGGGGGTGAGCCGCCAGCACAGGGCCGTGGACATCACACAGTGTGTCCCCTGGGGCAGCCACTCCAGGGGGAGCTTCTGCCAAGACCCACGTTGCTTGACCCGGGGAAGGGGGGTGGGAGGGGAGAATGCACAGGATGGGTTTCACACACATGCAACACTGGGGCTGCCTCTGTCGCCCGGAGACAGGAAAGAGGTCACACACCCTCCCAGCCCAATTATTACGTATTCTGTAACTTAATGGAAGAGACTTGCCCATTTATGGCCTGCGGAGGGGGCATCTCCAGCTGTTCCTACTCCTTGGCAGAGGAGATCGTAGGCCCTGTCACTGCGTCTACACAGCAAACTGTTGCTAGGTTTATGTAAATACCATGGAAACCAGAGCTGCAACACAGAAAGACTCGCAAAGAAGCAACTTAACATAAGGTCAACAAGCCCCCTGACAAAAAGTGTATGTAGCGCTCAATCTTCAAAACACAGCCAACTCTCTGTTTTCCTTCCTAACCCCTAGGCTAAAAAGGCTAATGAGACTCACGGACAACATATTAAATGATGGAATTCTCTCCACAGCTCGATTTCTTCCTATAAATAATTTTAAAACTATTACCCAATAATGTATTGTAATAAAAAAGCTGACAGGGTCTTGCTCAACAAGTAATCACCAGCATGTTTTCGCACCTGGAGATGGAGAACTTTCTTATTATGTGCCCCTGGTGATTTTTAGGTGTTTCCATAAAGCTGTTGCCATTATTTATAAGCCACGGGTTACTTCCCTTCACTGTATGCTAAAATTAATGAAAACTTATTTTAAAGATTGGGAAAAGCACAGGGTGTGTGCCAGGCAGCCCCGGTGGGGTGGGGGCAGTTTTGCTAAGTCCCCTGTGGCCTTGCCGATGGTACGTTTGATTCCATTCACAGGGAAGGAGGCAGCACCTTTGGAAATGAGGTGACCCCTCATTTGGGGATGAGGCACTGGGGAACAGGGATCCCACGCAGATGGGGGCTGCCTCCTCCCTGCCGCCTCAGTCTTGCCAGCCCCAGAGCTCTGGGGAGCCCAGCCAGCACCAGCCACGTGTGCTGGGCAGTCGCTAGTGCCGTGCACTGAACATCCTGCCCACTGCTTAACAACCCTGGTACCTGGTGCTTGCAATGCAGCATGCTGCAGGGGCAGCTCATGGGCTCTGGCCATCAGTGTACATGCACACGCATGTACACACACACACAGAGGCCTGGCACTGGCCATGCCCATTTCTGACATCCCCAGAGTCCAAAGCCAAGATGGAAACAAAGCAAGACAATGAGAACCATTGGGTACTTTGAACCCCTCTACACGTCTTTGTGTTCCTGGACACAGTTAGTACCAATGGGTCCAGTAAGACCTACTCTAGCTCCTATAAAAGCCCTATTTGTATACTTCCAAATGCATTTTGGGTGTCACTGTCTCCTCTAAGAAGCCTTCCCTGATACCCACTGGGAGGGAGGATCACTCTCTCATTAATCCACAGAAAATGTGGCCAATTTTATGACACCTACTCACTGGCCTAGTATTCTAGCTACTTGTATTCTTATCCTATCCCTCTGGTGGAGCTATATGAATAGACAACCTCTTGGGCAGACCATGTCTCACTCATCTCTGATATACCCGCAGCACCTAGCCCAGTCTCCCAGCAACTGCCTCTTAAATCCGGGTAAGGCAGCATGGTCCAGTGCCTAGAAAGAGCCCCAGACTTGGCAATGAAACCATGGAGCCCAAGCCCAGGTTTTCCTGCAAGCTGTGATCTTGGATGTGTCACTTACCCTCTCTGAACCTCAGTTCTTTCAACAGTTAAAAAAAAAAAAAAAAAGATTAGACATGAGAATTTCTAAGTTCTCTGTAGGCTTTAAACTTCTCTGACATTATAACACAATGCTATGGTATTTGTAGCCCACAAAGAGACATGTTAACTTAATCCAGCCAGATAACAAGATAACAACTTGCTTTTTAAATGGGGGTTGGAGAGGGGTGTGTTTTGAGGATTTTTCATTTGCCATCAAATCGCACCATATAGACTTCGACCCCTGCTCTGAAGAGGTCGCCCCAAGAGGTCATATTGCCCTGTATTTCAAAAATAACACCTGTCTTCTAATACATCTGAATGACATTTAAAATCATTAATTAACAGACTTTTCATCCGCTGAGAAAGTTGTGATCAAGGAGCCAAACATATACTTACAAATCAAACCAGTTTACAAAGAAAGATCATTTGAGAAAAAGGACATGAGAGAGGTTACTTAGCTGTGGCATCCATGTTCTAGGGGACACCTTGAACAAGACATGCCTATCACAATTCCAGATCCATACAAGGGAACTAATGGATCTTGTAACTCACCAGAAAACGGGGCTCTGATGTTTGCAGAGAGCATTCACTTATCCAATTATGCTTCTTAACTTTGGAGGAGGAACCGAAAAAAAAAAATGCCTCTCTTAAAATATGTCCCTGCTCACAAAAATGATAATTTGATGTAGCTATATGGCAGTGTACAAGTGCATCCTCATGATGCAACTCATACAAAGAGAAAAAGCTGCCTGCTTTCCCAGCACATCGGCTAAATAAAGTCACAAGTTCATTTTTAAATTTGGAGTAAAACACAACACACTAATAATAGAAGAGGCAAAATACCCACTATTATAAACTACCATTTCAACAGCTGGAAGCTAAGGCGCAACCAAATCACGGAGGAGAAAACAACTGCCAGCTGCAATTTTCTCTCCTTTTTTGATCCTTTTACAAGTATGTGTTGCAGGTGTTTTGACTATTTTTGAAAAGGAGGAGGAAAAAACAACAACAACAGAAAAAAAAAATCACCTTGGGCAGTCTTTTCACCGTGCTTGCTTTTCACAGGCTTTTTTCAGATGGTATCACTTCTTTTCATAAGCCTCTTCTTCTTTGTAATCATCTTTGAGGAAACACTGAGAGACAGGAGGGTGCTTTTCTAGCAACATCGGTGTGGAAATGCACCAGGAGGAACGAGGTAGCCAAAGGCAGAGAAGCATTCACTTACTCCCGAGGAGGAGAAGTTCACAATAGAGTCACGAGGGAAAACAAGCAAATATGCACCTGCTCGTGGGACCCAGACGGACGAAGAGCCGGACCCCATCCCTTGGGCTCTGTAACTCTTTCCCATGCCCTAGCTCCTCCCCAAGGTCCTGGCCACTAGGTGTAGCTGGAATGGCTGTCCTGCCTCGTGCCCTCAAGCCTCCCAAGTCCCTCGGGGCCTGGCAGATGAACCCCGAGCTTCCCTCCCTTAGCTGAAGTTCCGCTGGTCTATGTGAAGAGTGAGAGAAATCACAACTCAGCCACAGAGAGGTGTAGACAATCACTGTGCTCCCTTCGGTTCAGCCAGGGCTGACTTCTGCATCAGGCACTGTTGTACACTGCCCATGAGACTTTAAGGGATCACAATAATGTCTTCATTTCTTTTAGAATCAAAAAGAAAAAAAAATTTACCTTTAGGCTGAAGGAAATACTTTAATATAGAATTTTAATGTATTTATCTTTATACCAATGCAATGACAAAAAATAACTTCTAACCTTCTTTTAGGCAGCAAGGGACCCCACAAAGGCCTGAGTGCCTAGAGCCCACGAAAATCATGATGCATGTCTAAAGCCAGATCACTCCTGCCCCAGGGCCTTTGCACGTGCTGTCCTGGATCCCTGCTTCAACCTTTTCCGAACTGATGTCTCCATTCACTATATTCAACTCAACTTCCACCTCTTACAAGATAACCACCCCCCAACTCCCGCTGCTATACTCACATTTCACTCTTCTCAGTTTGAAATTCCCCAGCAACTAGAGGCCATTCAATAGGCTCCCACTTAACAAATTTCTATTTCTTGTGAATATTATTCCTGCTTCTTCATCCTAAAAGATATATACTTCTCCACTGCTAAGATACCTAGGAAGCCCATCACTGCCTGCAAAATAAAGTCCACACGTCTCAGCCTCACATTCAAACCACGGATAAATAGAACTCTACGTACATTCTTTGCATTCCCCATCCTACCCCAAGGTACCCTGAACCACAGCCATACCACACAGTCACCATTTTCCAAATACGCAGCATGTTCCTCCCACCTCCAGCGCCTTTGCGAACTCTGTCCTCTCAGCCTGGGCTGCCCTTCCCTTCCCTAGCTTCCTGGCAAAAGCCCTACCCGACCCCTAAAATCCTAGTTCAGATGGAACCTCCTCCAAGAAGCCTTCCAAGATCCTTCTATCTGGAGCGCGTCCCCCACTCTCCTTTGCCTCGGCACCTTGGGTGTCTTCTGCAGCACTCAATCAGGATCTGACTTCGTCAACAGAACGTGTGGACTATGAACAACAGCTTAGTCTGCTTTCTCCAGAAACACGTGATGGAATAAGGATTCAAGGGAAAGTATTCTGGGGGAGGTGACCCCAGGAGAGGGAGAGCAGGGCAGTGAGACAGGGGAGGGACGACAGTGAGGCCGGGAAGGGACGGCACTGAACAACGGTGCACGGTGCCTTATCAAGCAAGTTCCCCCTGTGGGCAGCTGGAGCTCCTTGCAGCTGGGGAACTCCGGGAGACAGAAAAAAATGTGTCTCTGGGTTATCCCCATGGAAGAATGCAGGGTGTTTACCCACCAACTCCTATTCCTTTGGCATTACTGACCTCCCCGGCCCCAGGCAAAGGTGCAGCCACCAGAGAAGGTTCTCCAGCAAAAGCAGGTGCTGGTGGCTGGCCAATGTGCATGGAAATGGTGACACTGAAGGGACACGGGTGGTCACTGACACCTTCTGCTGCAGACAGCGTGAACTTATTCAGCCTCAAGTGCCCAGCAGGAGGATCCTGGGCGTGTAGCAGGCACTCAGGAAGTGCTCACAAAAGGATATCACTTTTAAGCTCTTTGAAGGCAGGGGCCAGATTTTTATTTTCTATGTGCCACAGTAGATGGCCTCAGGATAAAGACTCAAATTATACTTGCTAACAGTGAGTGATTTAACTTACTACCCACCTCCTGAATGAGACCAAGCCACATGGATTGAATTCCCATCTTACTAGCTATTCACTATTTCATAAATGAGATCTAATTCATGCCAGCATTACAGACCAATCCCGCTCTCGTGAAGTTCAGCAATGAGGACAGTAACAAAGATGTAAGAAGTTAAATAATCTCCTGAGAAAATGTACCCATATCCAGAGGAACAATCCAGAAACACTATAAGATTCTGGTAATTTCCTGAATTGCCAGCTTTCATATAGCCTCTGGCTCCTCAGGCTCCCAGCTGGTACTGCCTGTACCCAGGAACTGGCATGGAGAACACACTAGAGGTCCTCAGAGGCCCCGATCCCACCCCCAGCTTCCTTGTGATCATACTGTGTCACACAGGGTGCACCGTAAATGGCCTTAAAGTCCAGCCTACACCAGACATAGCCAAAGACTCAAACAAAGAAAAATAATGTAAGCCCATGCAATAGCATCAGGAAAGGGAGGGACAAGCCATCTTTTCTTGCCAGTTTCAGAGCAGAACAGATGTTTCTGCATCTCCAAGGTATCCACCCTCCCAGGACACCAGACACAGGTCACCCATCAGTCATTCATCTTTATGATGAGTTGCAGAGACAGCACACAGCCAAGATTAATGCACATCCTTTCCAAGAAATGCTGTTTAATGGCAAGGATATACTGAGGGTGATTGGTCATGCCAGATCACTTCAATTGACACAACCAACCAAGTCTCAACACTTAACCATAAAAAGAAAATCCTGTGCTCTGTCTTGCTAAAGCAAGGGATAGAGTAACTCACTGACAGCACATGAGTTGAATTTTGCCCGGACAGAAGTATCCCGTGGCTGAGTGTGACGAGGCCCAGCCACCTTGGGATCTGTTGGGGAGACCAGGGGATTTATGGGGGTGGCCCCCCCTCAAGCAACATGGCTGAAAAAGCACAGGAATCACACACAGGGGACTGCCTTCTCCTCGTGGCTTTGCTCCCCAGTGACAACATCTTGAGCAAATCACTTCTCTTCTCTTCTCTGGGCCCCAATTTCCCCTTCCAGAAAATGAGAGGATAACCTCTAAGTATATACCCACCCACCGCACTTCCGGCTTTAACACGGCACGGAGTTCTAAAGCTCTTCAAGCCAAAGCGTATGATGTTACGTTTCATTCCTACAGTGACAGCAATAAATTGGACAACATAGCATTTAAACTCTCCCAAATGTTAATATCATCACCGATATATTCATATTTTCACCTGAATAAAGGGAAATGTCCTATTACTATTTTTCCCCAGGCACTTTTCGAACTAAAATACTGCAGAAGACCTGTTCCAATGGAAAAATCTGCTTTACAGTTTAACTGGAAAAACAAATAAGCAAAGGAGAACAATAGAATTTGAATCCAGCTCTTCAATATCAACGTGATTTTATTCCGCTCATCTGAGAGAGCCACATAGGAATTACTTTGACCACCAGAGGGCTTTCCGCACTGATAATATGCATTAATAAAACATGAGGGGTGAAACAAAAAAATAAAAAGGTTCCAAGTTATACAGTCTAGGTCTACAAAGGATTGGAGGTAAAACCAAAAAGAACAATAACAACTGCAAAAGAATTTGAATTTTTCCTGAATATGATACACTTCCCTATAAATATGATGAAGACAATTTCTAATCCCTCCTAAGTTTCAGCAAACCAGCAAACAAATTTGACTGGTGTGTAGAACCAAAAGGAAATCACAAATTAGCCATGAGAGGTTTCAGAGTCTTGTTACTAAGATATCATGCCCTAAATGTTGCTGTCGTTTCCTGCATCCTTTTGCTTGTTCAGTTAAAATTTAGAAGTACTTACAATTCGATATGTTTTTAACACATGGCTTAGGAATAGCTGACCCTGTTGAACACCCACCATGTGACATATTTGTGACAGTCCTTTATCAACTTGTTTAATTCTCATAACAGTCCCGGGAGATAAACACTATTATTATTCCTGTTTTATAGATAAAGAAGTTGAGGCAAAAGAGATTTAAAAACTTACCCAAGGTCAAGCAGCTAATAATTGTCTTTAAAAAAAAAAATTCTGAAACAGACTATCCACCTCCCACCAGCCACATTTCCACTGATTACAAACAAGCATTCTAGAAAAAAGGGCCACCATGTACCACATTCTACTGAATAAAAAAATGAACCAGTGCAAGAACAGTCTGTCTTTGGGCATGAACCTCTTCCTGTGGTTTTCAGGTGGGATTCCAAGGGACCCAGGACTCTGAGGTGGCCCAAGGGGACACAGAGAGAGGCCCCACAAACCTAGAGCTTCTCGCTTCTACTAACTACTCTTCAGATTTTTCCTATCTTATGAATTGGAGGTTCCCATGTACAATTTCATTCAGAATAAGAAGGTTCTAATAATATGAAAGTTAAAATCTATTTCACCAGGCATTTCCAGGAAAAAAAAAAATTCCCTCTTTGGTTTATCTTCTCTTAAACACATTTTACAGCACTTACTATACTAGATTAAAATGTTTTTACTTGTCTAACTCCCTTACTATATGGTTGTACTCTATAAAGTCAGAAAGAGTATTTTTTTTAACCTTATGTCCTCAACTTAATATTCAACAAATGTTTGTAAGGTGTATAAAGAAGTAAATTACTAATTAAGGTGATAACAGCCACTGATATATATAAACTTTGGAATTGTGGGGACTTAATAGATGTTTATTTCTTGCTCAAAGTCCAATCAGATGTTCAGTTTGTGGCCTTCCACACAGTGATTCAGGGATCCAGGCTCCTTCTACTTTGTGACTACATTATTTATCACCTATGCCTCAGAGTCCTTCACCTCTAACTGGCAGATGGGGAAAAAGAGTGTGTGCAGCTTGTGGTTAGAACAGTAACATGGCCCCACTTGGAGCAAGAGGAATGGGGCGCTAGAAGATATAGTCCCTGCAACAACTTTTCACATTGGAAAAACAGGACAACTTTGGTGGACAGCTAGCCAGCCATCACCTCCACAATGAATTCAAGAGAAACATCAGCCTGAAAACAAGACCCAATGCCTAAGAGATGGCTTTCAGAGGGGGGGGGGGGGGAAATATATATATATATGTATAATGTCATGAGTCACTAACCACTTCCTCCCCAAATGCACACATATGTAAATATATTATAGCTGCAGAGATATAAAATTATAAATTCTTGTAAGAACTTTTCATTGCATTTTACCACTGCAAACAAGACTGCCAACTTCTTGGTATACAAATGACTTTTGGAAGCTAAAATATGGATCAGCCTAGAGTCAACATTTTTATCATTGCTAAGGGTCTGGTTTCATCCTACAAGATGGTGTTAGTGGGGAGAAAACAAAACTGGACACTAATGCCTTATTTGGAGAGGCCTCCCTGCAGCACCCTGATGGGCAGAGAAGTCCAGAGCCCCAAGTCTGGCCACTGCCAGTATCTGTATAGGTGACACTGGACAAATCAATCAACTTCCCCATGCCTCAGTTTCCCTCATTTGTCAAAAGGGAAAGGCAATACTTACCTTTCCAAAATATCCCAAGTCAAGAATAAGGATCATGCATTAACAAGCTACGGAAAACTTGTAAAAATATTTATAACCCTCCAAACATGCAGGGCATGGGATGGTTACATAATTGTTTCCCCAGCCAGATGGTGATTCCTCCAACTCATTATCACAATGGATGATGTGCTTCTGGAAACATCCTCATCAGCTAGCCAGCATTTTCCACTTTCACCTCCCCAAGAGTCACGCTCATCTCTGCTTCTCAGACTCAACGTGTTACTGTGAGCAAATCCCCCAACCTCTCTAGACCTCAACAACCGTACCTATGAACTTGGTGCGGCAACCCACACTGCCCACCACCCCGCAAGCCAGAGGTTGGGGGGCTGGGCCCCTGCACCCGTGAGGATCCTTTCTCTGAGATCCAAGTTCCGACTCCCAAGTTGGAGCCAAGGGTGTGGGGAGCAATACTAAGGCCACTGGGATGATTCCGCCCTCCCTTCCAGTGTGTTTTAAACAGTTCGGCCACGTGGGAGGTGTGGATGTTAACGACAGCTCTGCTCTAAAGCTACTGTAAAGCAACAGCAGAGTACCATGCAATCGCTCTCTAATGCCAGCCATAACCTTCATAAATGGGTTTGTAATGAGAAACCCTTGTTTGTCTCAGAGAAGGTATGATTGATGCAGCCTATGAGTGAAATGAAGCCACAGTGACCATCTCAATAACATGAACAGCTGCCAAATATTCATTTAGCAGAATGAGTTTAGAAAACTTTGAGCAGATTGCTTTCACAAGGCTGCCTTCAACAAAAGGAAACATAATTAACGAGCTAATATCAGCATGTGTCTGGCTAAGCTAATGAATATCAAATTACACAGAAACCTGTATAAATCATCATTACCCTGAATTTTAATTGAACTTGCAATTAAACATGACAAATTTTATATACACTAAACCTTTAATTTATACTTTCAAATAAGGAATAATTTATCATTTTTAGTATTTCATAGTTAATTTCCCAATATGTGCACTTCTAATTAACAAGGACAGACAGGCATTTAAAAAAACACACACACATTCTCTCTCTCCTATGGCTCCGTTCACAACAATAATTTTCCCTTTTGTATATATTAGAAACTCCTGTGTCTGAGAGTTTGAATGCCAAAGGGCTTACTTGAGTATTCAAGGAAAGATCTTACAGCTACAGAGAATCAGAGGGAATGATTTCCCCTTTTGCTTCTCATCTCACCCTTGGAAAAAGAGAGATTGAAAAGGCCAGGCCACGTTAAAGCAACCCGGCCCAGGCCTTTCAATTACCTGCTCAACCTTGCACCCCCAGCCCCAGTTCTGTTCAGAGTGGCTAGAGGAGCAAAGCATCTTGTGTTTCAAAGCAGCACCACACTAGAAATAAACTGCCTCGCTCCGGCATCAGCGCCTGGCCTGTTTGTTTTACCTGGCCAGCCGGTAATGAGCGCACTCCTCGGATAGATTTGTATTTTATTATTATAATTACGCCACCATTATAAACATACCTCGAGCAACCTCAGCATAAAAGGCAGGGAACGCTATTAAAACACACATATAAACACATGAGGAAACAAGACAGGATTGTAAAAGGGCTGCAACAGAACTAATTGGGTTTGCTTTTTTTTTTTTTTTTTTTTTTGTTAATCCCAGACTATTAATACGGTAAGCAGCGTGGGTCTAGGAAACTGCACGCTGGGAATCGGAGGCCCCAGTTCTTTACCTGGTTAGGCCCCTAATTGGCTGTGTGACCACAAGCAAAATGCCTCCCCTTTCTGGGCTTGTGTTCTCAGGGGCAAAATAAAGCTAATGGAGATAATTGTGCTTCCATTAAACATGTTAAAAAAAAATAATTTGAAAAAGGAAACACTATAAAATGTAATAGCGTCATCATTTTTCTAGTTCTGGAAGAAAAGATGAACTCAAAGAGCGGACAAACAGCCAACGGAGCGCACACACGCATCACATTTTTTCTGATGCGACAGTCGCATGAACCGTGAGCAATGTAATTCTGATTTTCTCATTTGATAGGTGAAAGAGGCCAAATAGACACTATTATCGCCATTGGAAAGATGAGAAAACAGAGGCCTGGAGAGTCCTCCTCCGTGCAGGGGTGGAGCTGGGGTTAGAGCGGGGACTCAGAACATCTCAGGCGAGGCCCTTCTGACCTCACAGGGCTGCCCTTCTGCACCCTCCCTTAGGAAGCGGTGGGAGAACATAGGATGAGATGATAAAAACCTCTGTTTGGGGGACTCAGTGACGAGCATAGTGACCATCACTCCTGCCCCTACCCTGGCAGGCTAATGGCTCAGCTGAATGTCTCAGGCCGAGAGAGGGAAAAGGTACCACACTTTGCAAAAGCAAACTCCAAGAAGGCATGAAGGCAACAGCATGAATATTACCTATGCATGGCTAAGAATGTAAGGACATACATCAGCCAAATTAATGAAGGCAGAGAACAAGAGAGACTAACAAGGAAAGGAAGTGAGAGAGAGCTTAGGGCCACACTACTACTCTGTTTCATTGTTAACCCAAAGCCTCTAGAAATCACACAGAATCAAGAGAGACCAGGGGTGGGAGGCAGTTAAGAGAAATCAGAAGGAAGAGTCTTTTTTTTTTTTTTTTAACATTTTGACAAAGACTTTATGGAGGGGGGTGCATGAGATAATTTAGTACATTCATATAATTTGTAAAGCTCAAATCAGTGTAATTGGGATATCCATCACCTTACATATTCATCTTTTCTTTATGCTAGAAACATTCTAATTATTCTCCCCTAGCTATTTTGAAATATACAATAGATTATTGTAAACTATAGTTACCTAACTGATCTATCCAACACTAGATCTTATTTAGGAAGAATCTTTTTTTTAAAAAAATTAGTTACTACTTTACTCCAGCCGTAAATTCTCACTTTGTTTCTAGAGGTCCCTTGACCAAAACAAAAAACAAAACAAAACAAAAAAAACGAAAAGAGGCAGAGAGAGCTGGGAAGCTCAATGCATTTTCTGGAAAACAGTGCTTGCCCATGCCTATGAAGCAAAGGGACAAATATTTTCACACATTATCAGATAGCCGAGTAAAACAGCCTCCACCAGAATTTACAACTGAAGGCTACCAGGATTTACAACTTGTGAAATTGTGCCTGTCCGTATTTTCTCATTATGCTGGATGCTGGCTGCAGATAGAGTGTGCACTTTCTGTTTCCTTTTCTCCCCCCTCTCCCCTCCTTCCACTGTCTCACTACTTCCTAGTTAAACCTTGTCTCAAGTTATCAACACTCTCTGGAGAGATAAGGCTCCTCTCACTTACAAGCTGTCACTAATAATCGAACTTTCAAGACTCCATCTCTAAGAGAGACTCCCCGAGCCACACAGGTCACGAGAATTAACTGCCACCAGTCCTTGCAGAAAACTCGGCTCATCAATCTATAGCTTTCTCGTCATAATTAGAATAACGGCTTTGAAAATTTGGGCTGATGTTGACTTGGTCTCGGGCCGCAAAGAGCGCTGATTAAAATCTTGGTGTGAAAGTTAATGATAAGTGCTGGTGGCGTTGCCGTGGAGACAGGGACAAACAATTCCCTCGCTGTGACATTTTCAATGTCCTGGAGAAGAAAAACTGTCCTCTTTAGTGTGGCAGCGTATGAAGCTTATTTATGGCTACAGGGCTCGGTGGATTGATGACTGTCGTAACATACTGTCAAATCCTTTACTGACACATTCATTTTTTTTGGAGCCCCTGGTGCAGCAGAAATAAAATAAAATAATAAAAACAAAACCAGGGGGAAAATTCTCCAGCAAACCACAGACAGCCACCAGTGGACCTTCCCTTCACTATTGGACCTCAGAATTAATAGACAAAACGAGTTCATGCTTCTTGGCTCTATGGTCAAAGAGGAAAGATAGGGATAATGAGAAATCGCTGAGTAAGAAGGAACACTACTGTAGCCACCAGCTCGTCCTAGAAACGTCTGCCATCAAAGTAAGCTATTTGTAAATATCAAAGATGGAACTATAATCAAGTGTGCTCTCCCTACTTATCTTAGAGGATAATGCCTTAGAAACCTAAAGAAGGCTTTATTTATTTATTTATATTTCCCATTTATATTTTATTTGTACATATGTATATATTCACAGTGTACCAAGGAAGGTTTTATTTATTTATTTATTTATTTTTGAGACAGAGTCTCGCTTTGTTGCCCAGGCTAGAGTGAGTGCCGTGGCGTCAGCCTAGCTCACAGCAACCTCAAACTCCTGGGCTCAAGCAATCCTCCTGCCTCAGCCTCCCAAGTGGCTGGGACTACAGGCATGCGCCACCATGCCCGGCTAATTTTTTCTATATATATTAGTCGGCCAATTAATTTCTTTCTATTTATAATAGAGACGGGGGTCTCGCTCAGGCTGGTTTCGAACTCCTGACCTCGAGCAATCTGCCCGCCTCGGCCTCCCAGAGTGCTAGCATTACAGGCGTGAGCCACCGCGCCCGGCCTAAGGAAGGTTTTAGAAAAGTCTCCCCGGCACTGAGACAAAGTAGCACAGCCACTGTCTCCATGATACAGCACCCCAACCACGGCAGTCACTCCAAGGTCCCATGCAGTGATATTAGTCTCTAAAATCTCCGGGTAGCTTTACGGTCTCCAGAACAAGTTCACATTCACCATGTCCATCGCCCTTCAATTCATCATGTTGCAGAGCAAGCATCAAATCCCCACTTTATTTACGAAGACACTGAGGCTCAGCGAGTTTCCGCAGCGTCACCAATGAGACTCAACTACTTAAGACCTTCAGTCGTCATGGCAAGTAACTAGTCACCAGGCCAGACCAGGCCTCTGGCCCCGCACGTTCTGAACGTGGGGTCTGTTAGGAGCCGTAGGCTGGCGTGACGCGGCGACAGAGCGGCTTCGTTTCCACGAGCAGATAAAGGGACTCCTCGGAGTCATGGTGAGTCCATAAAGACTTCTTGAGGCTCTGGCATTTTTCTAGTTCCTTTCATTCAAGGATCCTAGTCATCATCATTATTATTGTTGTTGTTATTAATAATGATAATGAAATAAACTATGCAAATGTGGGGAATGGCTTTAGCCCTAAAACGCAGGCAGTAATGTGGTAATTTATCCAATAATGGAATCGCAAAGTGATTTTATTTGCTTTTATGGCTCCTTTCTTTCAGAGGCGCTGGGCATCAATAATGGCGATAGTAATGAAATCAACTATGCAAATGTGGAAATCGTTTTTGCCCTAATGTACCAATTTAGCCAGCGAAGGAAATTCAACACAGTCTGATGTGCTTCCCGACACCCGGGAGGGAGAGCGTCAAAGCTGACCCGTGCTCAGTTATCCAGATGTGCTCGGTTACCCAGATGTCTTAGTTTTCCAAGAACGAGGCCCTGTCAACAACCTTTGGGTAATGACCAAAACCTTAGCTGCATGGTGAAAACTTTAGGAAATGCCCTCAATGACTTACATAGAGAGAGGGATTTTAACATGAGCACAAGATGTGTTGATTTAAACACAATTCATTTTCTAAGTGGAAGTCCCATAAAAGGGCCCTGGGGCAGGCAGGGGCTCCCTGGAGTCACCACCTAGAACAGACCCCCTTAGAACTGGACACTTGGCCATAGCTGCCAGAGGCTCTCTCTTGGTGCCCGCTACTAGATTCTGCCTTTTATCTGCCTCTGATCTGGATTCAGCAGGTACATGTCTCTGGCTAGATGGTAGGAGCTCTGAAGGGTCCCAGGGAAGCTCCAAAGAGGCATTCTGACTAGCCACCAGGGGAGCTGAAGTAGTTCACACCTCTTCCAAGCCTTGGGTTTGCAATCCTCACTTCTACAGCACCAGTAACACCTGCTGCCATGATAAAGAAGGGGAAAAAGCACACAGAGGACAGGTCCAAGACAGACCTGGAAGGCCAAGATCTTTCCTAGTATTTGTCAATGAATTATAAATTCGAAAAACCTGTGAGATCCCTGAAGATGAAGACTTCAACTTATTTTTCTTTGTGTCCCAGAGCTTGGCACAGTAAGTATTGAATAAACAAAGGAATGAATAAGCAATCAAAAACAAAAAGAAAGAATAAAGTAGATTTCAGTGAGAAAGAGCTGTAGATGTAAACACTCAGATACCCAAAAGCAAAGAATATTCATGCCCAGTACTGCTCTTAGATCCTCGTAACCAGAGCCCCTGCCCAAGGCCAAGTGCTTTAGAAGGCCCCACTCTGGCCCTCCTATATCTATCTCCTACCCTTACAGGGTGAGGAGTGCAGGGTCCAAGGTAATTTCTAACCTGGAGCCTATTCCCCAGTTAGTAGATCTTGTCTTGAGTACCCAGGATCCAAAACTTCTTTCTCAAACAGCCTTTCTTTCAGGGCCTACAAGAACCCCTTCCCTGGGTTCCACCTCCCAACAAAGCAAGGTTCCACCAGGGCATGCACCCATAAACCTGAGACATAGCCAAAGAGCAGCTGTTGGTGAGTGGAGCTCAGATGGAAAGTTGGATGTCCACGTACAGGTGCACAGAGGGCTCTCGTGGTAGAGATGGAGTTGGGGCAGAAAGAGAAGGGGAGGGAGCATTGGGCAAGAGGCCTCATTTGGACTCCCACCCTAAGTCCCACAGATGTTAGGGTGGACCTGCATATGGGTACCTGCACCCACCCTCTACTTCAGTTTGTCTGCAGTCAATTTGGGTCAACACCCTGGGGCTTGTGAAGGATGCCCAAGATATGAGAAAACACAATTACATTGTCACTCTTCAACTGGTTGATGACTTGGGGAGGGAAGAAAAGGACCACATGAAAAACCTTGGGTTCTAAACAGATTGTCAATATTTAAACAAATAAATAAATAAAGGAAACTCCAGCAGTCAGTTCTAATTAATTCACAGCAATCAGCTTCTCTTGTTCTATTAGTTACCATTACAGCAACACACTCTTGGACAAAATACCAGAAGCTTTCATTAGAATCATTAACATAATTTGATAACTGATGGTATTTGATTTCTGACTTTTGCACTTTGACTTGAAGCTCGGTGCAAGATGTAATCTCATTGATTGTCTGGGTTTTTTTTTTTCTTCTCTCCCCCCCCCCCATGAATACTTCACATGACATTTTTTTGTTAACTGTAATTAATGTTCACATTTGTCACAAGTTGTATTGTTTGGAAAAGCAGTCTTGATGATAAAAGATGTGACGAAGACACACACGTCTTCTTATCCAGAATGGCTTTATCCTCATTTAGGTTTTGGGGGAAAATAAATGAAATAAGTCAAGCATGTATTTGTTTTCACAGTCAGGATGGATTGTTTAAAGTGATGCCTCTCGGAGAAACCAATGCAATTAGCTTTCTCAAAAAAAAAAAAAAAAGGGTGTCATTAAGGCATGAGTGAAATCAAAAACAGACAAGGAAATCTGAATTGAGGTTGAACAAGTCAAGGCAGGCTGTCAATCTGTCTCATTCCCACTGACAGTAGGTGCTGAAATACAGAGGCTACTCCCAGACCACTGGGGTTCAAGGTGAATCACAGAGGTAAAAACAATCTCTCTTCCTCTTCCTCCTCTCTTTTTCCTTCTCTTTCTCTCTCTCTCTTTCTGATTATCTTGAATTTTCTGCTGTCGATGGATGGATAGGAGAGGTACCTAGGCTGACCGTATGCAGGAAATCAAATAAATATTTCCTAGCCAACAACTATTTTTTTGCCTTGACTGTCTGGCATCAGGTAGGAGGAAATCTCTGGACAAATATGACTATCAAGCAGGAACTTTCATATTCAGCAAAGATAGGACAAACTTGAGGTCCTGTGCAGTAGACCTAGATGAGTCACAAGGACATAAGGTGGGCAGACAACAGTGTTTTGTTTAAAAAGAAAAGTGAAAAAAAAAAAAAAAAAAAAAAAAAAAAAAGAAAAGTGGGGGGTTGGAGGGAGAACAATTTCCAAGAAACCCAAATCCCCATTAAGATTCAGAGTCAAAGTGGATCTGCAATGGTGTCCACTTAGCATTTGTGGGTACAGGAAGCTCCATCTGTGTGCATGACCCACTCCAGAGGGGTACATATGGGGATCACACGCTGCACTCATGAACAGCTGAAAAGGGGCGCAAATCAATCTCTTCTTTCTTGTTCCCTTGCCTTCCCCTCCCCCAATCTGGTCTCAAAGGGGTTTCCTCCATCATGTACTAATGGTCTGCAATTTATTTTAAAGAGGCTATTTTGATCCTCAAGAAGTACTTAGGGGAGCCGGGAACCATAAACACCTCCTTTTTAAAAAATTTGTTTCCTTTTTCCCAGCCTGTAATTTAACTCTGACTGGCACCATTCAAATCAAGCGTTCCAAGCACACAGACTCCCATCAAGGCAGCTCCAACTTGGAGCACATTTTTACGACCAAGTTAGAAATCCCTTAAAACAAGGTTTTCGGAGGGAAACGTTTGACAGACTTAACTCTTGTGGTGCAAATATGCCAGGATGACATAGCAATTAGTTATTCAAAATACGGGAAGGGATTACAAGCTTTTTCAAGTCGTTTCATAAATATGTCCTCTTCTGGTATACAATCAGTAATTATACCATTCTTACTCAACTGTAAACTTCCTGCGTATGATTTATATCTCATAGAAATCAACACAAAAGTATTTGTTTTCTCAAAGGAAGAGCCCCAGTTCTAATCTCCAAGGCTCAGACACATCAAAGCTGGAGAACTACTGTTCTGCCTCACCAATGTAAATAGAATCATACACAAATATTTATGCAAATTAATAGAGGTCTGCAAAGAAACATTTATCTTCCGGGCCTGGTGCAGATTTGCACAGTGTTCCCCTCAGAACACTCCTGCAAGGGAGAAGAGTCCAGGAAGATGGAACCACAAATAGTTGCCCCTGGAATCTGTCCTCATCCATGCAGAACTAGTACTTTGGAGATATAGCCAGCCAGAGCAGAATCGGGCACCAAAGCCATGGGTGAATGTTTCATATATCCTCCTCCTACTCTCCCCTTAAATCCAAGAGATTGCAGCAGTTGACCGCTGCAGGAAAGGAGGGAGAGAAAGGAAGACATCTCTAGCTGAGTGGATGCCCTTAGCACCTAGACCCACAGGCCCGCATTCTAGCTTTGCCTGCAGCACCCATCCGTAACTGTCTGTGGAATGGCCCAGAAAAAATGGGTTTACATTGTAGCTCTAGGATTAAGACAAGCACATCCAAAGAATTTAAGTCTCTGTCTTTACATATCACATTGGGCATCTCTCTGTCCCAAAACTCAATACAATTCATAGAAATGATTCATTTCAATGGCTGTCTCCTCTACTGGATTATAAACTTCTTCAAGGCTAGACTTACCCTAGTACCATGTCTGGCAAAAAATGTTTGCTGAAAATTCTGAACTAAGTTCTGTAGAAGTATCTCTTCTGGAAAAGCAAATACCAGTTTTTTGTTTGTTTGTTTGTTTTTTGAGAGGGTTGGAGCTCTTGAAGTATCAGCCTATAACCAAAAAGCTGACCTTCTTCAATATTCTTCTCTGCATTTGAATATTTTAGTACAAGTCAGAAGTCAAAACAGGCTAAAGCCCAAGTTGTAGGAAGGCACAACATTCTGTCCACCTGTTTGTAACTGATGTCCAACACAAGACCAGCATATAGTATGTACTCATTAACACTTCCTGTATAGAAAGATGCATGCATGGAAGATTTTAGTGTTTTTGAAATGTCAACATTTCCAAAGGTATTTCCACATCTGGTCCCCTATACTAAGCACAAAAGTTCCATCACAAAAGTTGCCCTTAAAGGTTAAAGCCCTAAACCAGCAGCCTCCTCTTTACGAATAAAACATGAACAGGCCAAGCCTAGAAGTAAACTGTATCCCAAAGTTACCTACGAATTATTCTGTAATTTGGAATATATTTTCCCATAGAGCATGGTCAAATTTCATAGTGACCCATAAAGCTTTTTATCTTAGACATTTGTTGAGTTTGGGACAATCTAAAACTTAGACTCTTATTTTTTTCTTGTTTTGGGGAATTTCCCATTATGTGTGATCTTTGAGTGGGCAGTGCCTGTCCCCAAGTCCCCAAGTCCCAAGAGAACCAGAGTTCCCACACCTCCCTCCTCCCTGCTTTCCTGGTAGTAAAAGCATTGACACGTCTCTCTGCTCAGGTCTTCAAATTTTCCCACCTAAACACGGCATCAGAAATGAGTGAGACAAAGACAGAGGGCTGGTGAGAAGTCATTTGTGATGGAGCAGTGTCAAGTGCTGGGGCAGAGGTTCCTGCCTTCAGAAAGGTCCTTGTCTTGTGTCCTGTTTCTGGAACGTCTGGACATGCTTTGATACTAACTGGAAGAAACTTCCCCTTTGCCAGACAGCTCCTTCCAGCCAGTTATGAAAACCCCTTAGACCCTTCTAATGTATTCCTTCTTTTTTTTTGGCATGAGGCAATTTCTTTGTTTGAAACCAAAACTCTACTGGTACACTATAGACCAAGATCAATATATGGGATGGGATATATTTGCTTTTTTAAAGCAAAAATAGTTCATAAACAACATAAATCCCATAAACCAAGAAGTTGTTTTGCTTTTCCTTGAATATTAGTGCTTGAAGATAGACCATTTTGTAAGTAGATGGTCCAACCTTAGAAGATCCATCATTCTGCCCCAAATGACCTATGAAACCATGTAAAAATTTCTTAATCATTTTAGTATTGGTTTCCCCAGCTATAAAATAAAAGGACTGATTAGATGATCTATAACATTCTCTAAAGCTCCAGTATATCATACACCTAAGGTTCGGCAAAGGTGGGGAAGAAATACTTTAGGACTAGGAGGCATTCTCCAGCCCCTTTGTCACCTCAGAAATTGCTAAGCACCCCTAATTTCCTACCCTAACCCTCTCCAAACATCAGAAGAACAAGTGTTGGCATTATGTTCCCCACCTCTGCAAGGTTGCTGACCCTAGACTATGATCTTGATTAGAAAACGGAAGGCAAGAACCCTGTAATGTTAAAGGCCTAATTAACTTTGTCATTAAATCAAACTCTTCAACTTAACCTTTGGTTCTAGGAAAAGAATTGTTGATAGAAAATTCTGCCACTCATTGGAGAGCCATTACCCATTCTGAGAGGCATATTTAAACTTATTATTACCCCAAACACATAGCTAGATATTCCTATTATACATGGCGGGAGAATGGCCACTGGTTCAGAGCAGAGCTGGGTGTCTGCTAATGTTGAATACATTTAAGCTTTTCTACGGTAAGACCTTAATTTCAGAGATTTATAACCAGTGTAAATCTGCCCTGAACAGAAGCCTGACACAAAATTACTTTGCCCAGTAGCAATTTTTTAAAGTTTTGGACTAAGTGTCTTTTATTCAACTTTACAACCAAAAAAAATGAAACAAAGCAAAGCACCATAAGATCTGCCTTTAGGCTACAAATATCCTCTCTCTCTCATTCTCTCTCTCTCTCTCCCTCTCTCTCTCTCTCTCTCTCACACACACACACACACACACACACACACACACACACACACACACACACACAGTATGTACACAAATGAATGTTTCCAGAGTTAGCACTGTTATCTCTCAGCTCCAGGTGGACCAAGATCCATGGACCAAGGTCCCAGCAAGGGAGAAGAGGAGTGGATAAATATGCAATGAGACTGATGTCAGAAACCCATGGCCCAGCATGATCCTATAACCAATGGACTGAGCTGTTTATATGAAATCGTTACCCACATACACCATCAAAGCGTCAGGGTCACTTTGCTGAGTGAATCCATGTTCATGGGCAGTGGTGGCTACTTATGTAGGCACATTCTCAACAGTTAGATAAGACTAAGCAAGGAGGCCACCACAGGCCCACATGTCCCCATCACACACCAGGAACAACCAGAAGGTCTAAGTGTTTCAGAGGCAAGAGGCAGTGAAGAGGAGGAAACCACGATGAAAAGAAAAAAAAAAAAACAACTCTTACATCACCAATAAACAACTGAGTGTGCCAGGTACTATTCTACGTGCTTTATAGGTGCTAACTTACAAAAGCATTATCGTAAACCTACAAGGTAAGTAACAGTTTTCCTTATTTTCAGAGGAGAAACTGGCTAAGTAAATTACCCCATATCATACAGCCAGTAGAAGGCAGAGCCAGAATTGGAACCCTAGCAGCCCCCAAGTTTGTGTTAGATCCACTAACGCCAAAGTATTCTCTCCAAAACAGTGCTTTCATTATTTCATTCCAGTGCCCACGATTGATTGTAATAATGAGAATCATAATAGTAATAATAGCTGGTATTGATGGAATATGCATAATATTATGTCATGTATTTTACATCTACTTTCTATCCATTAACTCAAACTTTACAATAGTCTGACGAGGGGAATGCTTTTAACATCCTTAACATACAGATGAGAAAACTGAAGTGCAGAGGATATATCAACTGTCCCAGGTCACAGGTTGGTACAGAGTAGACAGGTACCCACACCCACATCTATCTGTCTCTGAAACTGATGCTTTACTCATGCACAATACTCACTTCTCCGACACCCTCTGCGTTCTTAGCAGAGTACACGCAGGGCCATCATGCAATTTCCTATGCTACCTCCTTTCCCATCTTCTGAACATGTACCTGCTGCTTCAGAAAGGCCTTCTGCCTTCCTTCATGTGCCATTCTAAACCCCACGCAATTCCTTTGTGCAAGATGCTCTTCCCAATGGGGATTCTCCTAACTAGGCATACTCAAGCTATTCCAATGTCATGCAAGATTTGAAGTTTGCTCTTTATATCATGCCTCTCAGTTTCCATTTCCATTTATCACTGCCAAAGTCCTAGGAGTTATAAGTGCCCATAGCAGAGTGGTTATTCAGTGGTTGACTCAGATTCTAGAGTCAAGTAGACTGATTCGAATTCTAACTCTGACACTAGCTAGCTGTGTGACCTTGGGTAAGTTCCTTCTCTGTACCTCAGTTTCCTCATCTGTAAAATGGCAACACAGTGAGTACGTACTTCTCAGGGTTTTTGCGAAGATGATATAAAGGACTTAAGACAGCACCTGGCACATAGCGAGCGCTCAATCAATATTTGTTTTTGTTGGTAGTGGTGTTTCAAAAACAGTTTTAGTCTTAGCTAATTTCTGTCACTAGGTACCCTTTGCTAGAATCTACCAGACACCTAACAGTCAGATTCCTCTTAAAACCCCACTTCTCTCATGCTGTTCATTGGCTCAAAAGCTGCCCATCATCCAGTGACTACAGTGCAAACACTCACTATTGGAAGTAAGGTTCTATAAAGGATGGTGGTGACCACAGGATTTCCCCATAGCTTCCAGGATGAAATTCAGTCTCTTCTCTAGGACTTCAGATTCTTCAGAAAGCTGCCTGTTTCCCACTGGATTTCCACTTTTCATCCAAGCAAGTCCTCTCCCCTAGGCCAAGGAACAACAGTCACTGTACCAAGGAGTCCTGGAGTACTCCTCCTCTTGTGGCACCCCTGCACCTTTCTCACACCGGGCTGCAATCCCCACCTCCTCCCAAGTGCCTACATCCCGCCCATGCTTACGAAGCAGTGGTTTGGAGGGCTCATTATGTATCAAAATCACCCAGGGAACTTCTCAACACACAGATGCCCGATGAGTCTGGTGCGGGGTTCAGGCGTCCCAGCCTTCCACAGCTCCCCAGGTAATTGTGATGTGCAGCTGCAAGGCTGACACGTGCTCATGGTGACTGGAAGCTCTGCCTGCTTTCAAATTCACACTAAGCATTATTCTGTAATTTGGCATTTCACATAAATATAATCTGCCTCCCTATGAAACCAGAAGCTCTCTGAGAGCAGGAAATACATCTAACGTGTTGATAGACATTGTGGCCAATCCCATGGCCCTCTCTCCTAAGTTGTCACAGGAGCAGGAAATACATCTAACGTGTTGATAGACATTGTGGCCAATCCCATGGCCCTCTCTCCTAAGTTGTCACACATATTTGTGGGTGTGTGTTTTAGTCTTGACTGTCTGGGGAACATAACTTCAGGGCAGGTGGAGATGACCGACAGACACTTTGTATCCTCTGTGTGCCTGGCACCCACTGAGCACTCAACTGTGTAGGGAGTCAGCTGGCAAACAGTAGGTGCTCAGTACCGAATGGAAGACTGCACAACTAGGTTATCACGAAGAAGGCAATGCACATGCTTTCCACTAGACACACTGCACAGACAACATCAATACCCTAATTCCCACCACATGACATCAACCCAGAGAACCTTTCTTGAGAGCCAACCACCAGGGCACTGAATGGAACTGGCTATCTTGAGGTGCAATGGTGGTGGCTGCTGAGTTTTTATCAGGCATCTATGACATCTAACCATTATCCTCTCCACTAGGGCTCTCTGTCACCCACAGCCCTCCAAAGGGGACTCTGAGTTGTGGCAAATGAGCAGCTTGGCCAGATGAGCTCCTTAGGCTCCCCAAAACCTTTAAAGGAAGAATTATTAAATGCACCAGTGGGTAAGAAGTTATCTGCGATCCCTGAGGCCCCCCAAGAATCAAAGCAACCCAGGGCCAGTGTGCATGGGTATGCAATTGGTCTGAGTCCTGACCAGAAGCTTCGCTCAGTGCTGGCCATAGGTGCCCGAGGCAGAACTTTAAGATGAATATGTGATACATTATCAGCTGCTATTACCATCCTACCATAGCCGAAAGAAAGAGGCTATTAAACATAATACATAAAATAACATTTAGTAAGGAAATCTGGATAATTACTTAGTAAAAAGGACATTGAGTCAGGTTCTAAGCCATTGCCCTGAATTGGGAATGGTATTACTTATGTCTTAAGTTAAATTGAGTAAAACTTCCTAAGCGCTCCCTTAAAGAACACCTGTAAGTAATGAATTGGAATATCTCATCCATCCTGCTTTGTGCTGCATTCCTGAGGAGTAGGCCCAGATTTCCAGGCCCCACAACCCAGAGCTCCATAGGCTGAGCCAATTCAAGGACATCCCAGCCAGCGGGAGTAAGGGCTCCCCTAGTGTGCACTGGAATTTGCACAGACTGACAGAAGCTAAAGGATTCAGTTATTAATATATTTTCTTCCTTTTGCTGCAACTGATGGATATTAACATGCATTCAAAATTAGAGCAGAGAATATAATGATCAAATGCACTGTATGAAATCAGAGAACATTGGAGCTGATTAAGTTCTAGCAGTAACACCATGAGCACCAAAACCCACTGATCATCACTGTCACACTAATTCCTTGATCTGGTACAGAATAAAGTGATCTCATCCAGCCTTGTGACATTAAATATCACCTGTATACTGATGGAAGTTCCCACTCCCCCCCCCAATTCAGTTACCTTCTTGACATCTCCACTTGGATGGCTAATAGGCACCTCGAACTGTGCACACTCGAAACCTAACTCTTAATAGCTCCAGACCTGCCCCTCCAGACCCTCCTACCAGCTCCTCCTTGCCAGTAAGCGGCACCTCCATTCTTCCTGTTGCTCCTCTATCTCTCATATGGCATTTCTAGTCATCAAATCCTTTCGATTCTTCCTTTTAAACATCCACAAAGTGGCCATGTCCCAACACCCACATGGCAGCCACCCTCACACTCACACACACCACTTCCAGAGTGATCAATCTGAACTTAAACTCAAGTCAAATCATGCGCAAAGCCTCCCAGTGGCTTCCCTCTTAATACAGAATAAAACCCAAAGTCCTGCCCAGGACCCAAAAGGCCCTACATGACCCGGCTTCTGGAGCAGTCCCTCCCCCACTCACAGTACTGGACAGTCACCAGTGAGCTCTGGCCCCAGGCCTCTGCACCTGCTGTTACCTCCATGGGCACCCAGATCATACATTCCCCCACTCCCTTCCTC
This sequence comes from Microcebus murinus, assembly GCF_040939455.1. Taxonomy (NCBI): domain Eukaryota; kingdom Metazoa; phylum Chordata; class Mammalia; order Primates; family Cheirogaleidae; genus Microcebus; species Microcebus murinus. The sequence continues at coordinate 58,990,659 of NC_134117.1, forward strand.
TAGGGCTCTGCAGAAACGCCATTCACCAGAGAGGCTCTCACAGGTCTCGCTCTATAAAGGGCAACCTCCCCTCCCATCTACTCCCTCCCACGCTGTTAGTCTTCACTCTTCTTCCTGCTTCCCGAAGGTTCGCTGTGCTCCCAGCACCACGGCACAGTCGAGAACATAAGCTCCATGAGGGCCGGCTGGTCTTTTACTGTTTTTACTTCCTGTTTTAGCCACTGCTGTTTCCCAACACTAGAATGTAACAGACCCACAGGAAAGACTTGTTGAAAGTGTAAATGAAAAGGCACACAGCACTCATCAAATTTTAATCAAATAAGTCATTCTTACCAATGGAGGCTCTACTTCCATTTGGGGCCAACTCCCCTGGCATGAAGGTCAACATTCTTTCACTACATGATTTCACCACTCAAAATTAACGAAGCACACTTGTACGTTTGTGTGTCATTTTATAATCTCTAAGGCACTTTCACACATAATTATTTCAATTTTTACATGCTTCCAAGTTTAATATCCAGGTAGTTCAGACAGGTGAGACCCACAGAAAGGCATTAACATCAAACCCAGATGTCTTAGTCCATTCAGGCTGCTATATCAAAATATCTCAGACCAGGTGTCTTATAAACAACAGAAATGCATTTCTCAGAGTCTTGGAGTTGGGTAAATCCAAGACTGAAGTGCCAGCAGATTTGGTATCTGATGGAGGCCCATTTTCTAGTTCATCAACGGTGCCTTCCAGCTATGATCTCACATGGAGGAAGGGGCAAGGCAGCTCTCTGGAGCCTTATCAGGGCACTAATCCCATTCATGAGGGCCCCACTCTGATGCCCTAATCACCTTTCAAAAGCCCCATGTCCTAATACCATCACCTTGGGGGTTCCAACATATGAATTTGGTGGGGGTTGAGGGGGACACAAACGTTCAGACCATGGCACCAGGTCCCCTGCTCCTCAGTCCCATACTCTTGCCTCACGCACATTCTCCCTGTTTGGGTGAGATGCTGGCTGGACCAGACCGGAAGGCTGTGAGCCTTCCAAGTGCTCACAGCACCCAACCTGCACAAGGACACAAACAGGCATGCACAGGACTTGGAGATGATAAGTCAAATGTGCAAATAAAATACTCCCAGTAGTGGCATTTCTGGAGAAAGAGGATAGGCCCACCCACCTCCACAGGGGAGCTACTGGCAGCAACTTCTCCTGCTACGTCCTACTTTACCACCACCCATACCAAACCTTCTCAAGGTTCTGGAAACGAAGCTGAGAGAAGATAGTGGCAATTAAGATCTGAAGAACAGCAGCTAAACCCTGGCTGCTGCCCATTAGAATCAACAGAGGAGCTCTTACAAAGCTCCAATGGCCAGTCCCAACCCAAACCAATTAAATCAGAAGCTCTGTGGGTGGAGCCTAAGCATTTTGTTTAAAGCTCCCTAGGTAGTTATAAAGGACAGCTATTGTTGCCAACCACTGTTGCAGGGCTTTCTCATTACAAAGTGCTTTCATCTGCATTATCTCCTTTAATCTCCCTAAAGGTCCAGGGTGGTAGGTGAAGCAGGCATCAACACCCCAAGTTAGAAGTGAGAAACTGAGTCCCAGGGATGGACTGGCTCACGTTCACCTAGTTAGCTAAGGGATGACAGAACTAGGGCCAACCATGGTTCAAAAAAGGAGCAGGGAAGTCTGAAGCAGCACTTCCCAGACATTAGGAGGCCTACAAATTACCTGGGAATGTTGTCAAAATGCTGATTCTGATTCAGCAGGACTGGGATGGGGCCCAGGAATCTGCATTTCTAATTACCTCCTAGGAGATGCCAATGCTGCAGACCTGTGGACCACACTTTTAGTAGCAAGGGCCTAATAGACACATGTCCTCAGTAATTAAACCAAATCCATTCTTGCTTCTTCATGTGGAGAAGGCCAGGGATGTTTCAGCAGCTTCTTGGCAGTTTTCTCATTTGGACCAAGTTCTATGCTACACTGCACCATGACCACCTGGCATTCCCCAACTTTTACCTGTGTGCACTGAATCAATCTTCTTGCATTCTGTGAAGCATGGTGCAGAAACCCTCATCATCACCACCACCAATACACACACACACACACAAGCACACAAAGTAAACAAAACCACCAAAACCCCAGCCAACTTCACGACCCTCACATGACCTGCCAGGCAACCCCTTCTGTCCAACTCCGAGAACACTGGCATCAGAGTCTCATCTCACCAGCAAAGATGAGCAACCTGGCCCTGACCATCATCTGTCAAGTGTGAACCGATTATCCCCGACACTGCTCTATTCCCCGATATTACCTCTTTATTATTCAGGGGTGGGGATGCTATTCCCAAGGTAATTTTTAATGTTTTTCGTGCCTTTTAAATATCAGCCACCACATATATATGGAGAGAGACTTCAAATGACTGCCTAAGATATTCCATTTCAGGCTTAAATCTTTAAATATACTTATGAATTTTTGACTCTGACAGATTGCCTAATGTCTCTTCCCTCATAATGGAAATAGGGACCAGGGAATCCTCATTAACACCATCTCATTGGAGCCCTCTCCTTTTGAGACAGCCTCCAGCTCAATATTTGATCTCATGTGTGCTTACTGTGAGATCTACTGAGGTTGCCCAGCCTTGAGCCCGGGCACAGACCTGGGGCAGTCTGCATCAGAGGATAAGGGGGCCACGTTTCTGCTTCCATGGAACAGGTCTTTCTCCCACCAGCCTGTAAACCACCAATAGCTGGAACATCCTCAAAGTAGCTAAAATCCACCCACTCTTCAGGTCCCAGTCTTGAAGTCTTGTTCTCCACTGCTCAACCCAGCCCTCTTTGCCAAATCTCTACAGCCTGTAGTTTGAACCATGCAATTTAACAATTCTTTAAGCATAACCAGATAATGGAAAAGTCTTGTCTCTCCAGCTGGGGAGGGCCTGGCTCATTCTATACCCCCACACGTGCCTGGTTTGATGCTATGTATAAGCAAGTGATCAGTAGCAAACTGCTGATTGACTTCAAGGGCTAAAGCCAGATTTATTTGGCACCCACATGCCACCACTGCACATCTAGCTCTGATCTTTAGCCAGTTGCCAGTTCTAAAAATGGCCTGGCACAATCACCCAATCTCACCATTCTTTGCTACTACCAAGTTCCTTCCCTCTTTACCCAAGAAAGATTTAATACCTAAATTTGATACAGAAAAAAATATCACAATCCAATTTCTTTTCCAGTGCAAAATCACCGACATCACAAGCAAGGAAGGAGGAACAACTTAAGACTGCAACCACGTCTGCTCTGAAGAGCAAGGAATGCCCCCCCCCCCATGGCTATCCTATACAGCCAACTCCTTCCAACTCAAGAAAACTGAAGGGGAAGAACCTATTCATGTGTTTTGTTGTGAAAGGAAAGATGACTTCTAGTGTCCCTAATGGTGGCTCTAATTTTAGGTTTGAGCCTAAAAACCTGACTTATTGTATTTATCCTTTGTACATGCCTGGAAGATTATATCACTTGCCAACATTTCATATTTTTTACCAGGTAGGTTATTAAGGTTCTCAGACAGAGGATGATTTTGTCTCAGTTTCTCAAAACTCCACAACACCCTTGAATCAGAGATTTCCATTCATACCATCTGGTATAGATACATGTCATACATCTAGACAAAGACATACATATAACATATATAGACATATATGACACAGACAGAGAGAGGGGGAGAGATCACTCTTTCTTGGACAGTTTGCATTCAGCTGCTTCCATTTATAATCACTGGTCTTTATGCTATAGTCAATGGACAGAGGAAAATGAATTCTCACACAAATAGTGAGGCATTTTCAAAGAAAACATTTCTAAACAGATTACTACAAAAAACACATTTTTATCCTAACATCTATTTTTTTGCATCTTGTCTAAGGTCCCTTTAGTAATTAACAAAATCTCGAATAAGCAGGCATTTCATTTTCCATCCTTCTGCTGTGAACATATTGGCATTCCAAAGTGAGCAGAATATGATATCACAAATATATGTATATTGATGACCCGGTTGTTATTTGTACGTTTGAAGAATGACATCTTTACTCCTCTGTCATCAAGCAGAAGTAATTAAGAATAATCAAGTGGGTGTTAATTGGATATAATGAAACAATCTCCAGTCAGCCTGAGCCTACTATTTGCCTCCTACTAGTAATTATGAACACTAAACACTCATGCTAATCTCCTTCTTCTTACAGAAGCTAAACAGAGATACAGTATTTACTCAGCTGATGGGTTGTTTTGTCTGCAATTTAGTCTGTTTTAAGCTAGGAAACTCATAATTTGCCAAGCTGTCACCAGCTGCTGGGCCCAGACCATGGATGCAGGGTTCCCAGTGACAAACAGTTCAGTGTATGTCATCTGAGAGGAAAAGGACAGATATTAAATTGACCTCTAGTTGCAATTGTACCTGGACATATAAATGCCAAAAAAATCAAAGTTGTGAGTTGTATTAACCCTACACTACTTGTGGATCACGCACTCATATGCCCAGGGCCTCGTGAAAAAGAAGAGTTTCCACATCTCAGAAATCTCTATTTCTCTCTTTAGAACTGTTGCCAGGCCTCTGCAGCCACAGAACGGGGAACTGGCCTTTGATCATATTACTTCAGGAGCCTCTTGGCTGTCGGACAACGATTACAGTAGTGAACTAAAAGTGTCTTATCGAGAGTGACCATTAGAAACGTATTACTGGCCATTAAGCAGATGGTTAGATGTTTTTAAAGAGCTCTTACATAGTAATAGAATCCGGAGTCATTGACTATATTTATTACTCTCTTAAGAAAGTGGAAAAAATAAAAAGATCGAATGTTTGTTCCAGAGGTGTTTAATTTCATTCTCTTAGGATCTTCGGGAGGTCATCGATAGACTAAAAACTGCATTTTAAAACAGGCTTCTGAACAAGGTGATTAAAGTCCATTTCCTTCCTTCTTTATCAGAACTCAGTGAGGTGGGGTTCCAAATGAAGCCCCCTGCCTGATGGTAGTAGAATCAGTGACATGAAACAAATATGCATCTGGACCAGAGGTTGGCAAACTTTTTCTATAAAGAGCCAGATAGCAACCATTTAGATTTCGTAGGCCACAAAGCATATGCCACAACTACCCAAATGGAAAGTTACAACACAGAGGCAGCCATAGATGATAATAAATGAATGGATACAGCTGTGTTCCAATAAAACTTTATTAACAACAACAACAAAAAGGTAGTGGCAGGATTTGGCCTATGGATCATAGTTTGCCAATACCTCATACCACACTGAAACCTGCTAAAGTAGGGATGATGTTTGGGGGAGACAAATTCACCTACCCAGGCCTTCACCAGTGCCCCCTATTTTAATTCGTAGAAGAGATCTCATTTTCTCTTACAGACACAGTCCTTAAAATGTGCTTCAGTCAATATATTCTAAGTTACATCCTAATTTTCCATTAGTACATACTTTTACGTAAAGTTTTACCCTCATTTTTGGACCGAAATATAAAGAATAGCAGTCACCACCTCTCTCCAAAGCATTTTTATAGGACTTCATTCATAAATAAACATTAATTTGCTATTATTTATATAAATTATGTATTTATATAAAATTACCTTTTTTTCCTTTATTCATAATTTCAGGTATTGAGTTTTCTGAAAGGTACACCCATCCATAATTATTTGGTAAATAAAATCTCCCCATTCTAGGTTATCTATCAAATAAGGACCCATAACTTAACATGACAAAGATGGCCCTTGGGTATCTCTAAATAAAAGGATTTTATTGAACTTCAGAGTAAAGTGGAAAAGCACAATGACTTAGGAGTGAAGGTCCTGGTGTTTGGTCCCAATTCTTTTGCTAAATAACTGTGTGGCCTGGGATGTGTTACTTAACCTCTCTGAGCCCCAATTACCTCTGAAAAATGAGGTAGTTGGAGCAGAAGATGGCTAGAGTCACCTTCCAAGCTTTAATATTCTCTGATCAGTGGATAGGAAACAACTTAATTAGCTCATTTGATTACAGGATAATACTAATGAGGCCAAAGGAGCAAGTTAAATAGCCATGCAAGGCTAGCTAGTTTTAAATAGGGAAAAACACTGTCACCCAGATTACCACTCAACTTGGTTGACCCCAGCGGGGATGTGTTGTCTAGTTCAGTCCTTCTCAAATCAACAAAACAAAACATACGTGATTATAAGGTCAGAAGTAGCTTCATACGACAATATCATTAATATTTTTAACAAAATATGACTACTAGACTACATAATCAAGGATTTCACCCAGCTTCTTTCCATTTATATGGTGCAGGGTCACTTCCTCCCCAGTGTGTCATGGTCCAGTCTATGGTCCTACTGTACATGATTGGTGTGCAGTATACACCACACGTAATTCATTACGTAAGTTCGACAACATGCAAACTGGTCCATACGTTGCCTAACAAGACAAACCCGGCAATCACATGCTTGAGTGTCATGCTGAGCTAAACTACTGTAAAAGTTTCTAAATGCTTATGCTCTGTTCGGGTACTTATCTAGTCATAGACTGGTAACTAACTGTCTGTCTGCAGCTCAGTGTCAACAAGAAGACACGGGTTGTCACTTTCTGTCATGTAGAAGAGATTTCAGCTACAGCTTCGGGGCAGAAGGAAACAAAATTAAATGTATTACCATCCCCCAAAGTTTCTTGTTTTCTTCTCCTTTTCCAAGTTCACATTCACTCCACATTTCCCAGTTAACCTTGGAAAGTTCCACCACCCATATTCTATGTCATAGCTTTATTTATTCATCTATTCAAGAAGCATGTACTGAACAGCTTCCATGCGCCTGGTCCTGTTCAAGTCACCTGGGATCCAGTGGTGAATAAGACAGATGTGGTCACTGCTCCAGTGGGGCTTGGTGACAAGTGTCTTTAGAGGAGGCAAGTCCTAGGCATATGTGCTTATGCAGTGTCTATGTTAAGTTATCAAAGTGTGGACAAAGTGTACGTTACCATCTAAAATTCTGCAATGCTTCTTTGTATTCAGTCAGCCCCACAATGGGTGTTTGGTGTTTACTAAACACCATACATGTACCCCACAATCCAATGGCTTTGGATGTACACAAATGGATGAGCACTGACCTCCTTCATTGAGCCATGGTCTCAAGGGGCTCATCCATGTGAACTTACAAGTGGTGGAAGAATAAAAGTATCAGCACCATTTCTATTCCCATAGGTTCTCAGAGGCTGACTTTATTCCCAGGAACTTCTAACTGGGCCTACTTGGACACACAGATTAGTTACAGAACGTGCCAGGCTTGGGCTGAAAGGGTCCACAGATCTTTTAATGTTTTACTGATGAAAAAGCTGAGACCTGGAAAGATGAAGCCACTCGCCCAAAGTCACACAGCCAGTATGCAAAAATAAACTCTATGAGGATTATGTCCCAAACAGGGTGACCAGGTCAGGCTCTAGAGTTGGCTGGCACATTTGGGAAGGGGCCTGCCAAGCACGCAAACAGCCCCGCTTCAGGAGGACTGAAAGCAAATAAATAGAAAGCAACAGGATGTGGTGGCGACACCATGGAGTAAGGAAGCAGAGTGAAGGCCTGAGAGGCGCTAGGCAGACCTGCTGTCCTCCCCAGGCCTCCGTCTTCTGAGCTGAAAATAATGCTCGCGACTTCCACGACCTGAAAGGTCCCTTTCCACTCTCATGTTCTACTGTGCAAACATGACACTGCTGCTTTGGAAACGTGGATGACCTTCTATAAAAAGCAGGCTACAGCGAGTAAGCAGACGCCAAACCTGGAGTTACTGCCGGGCCCTCCCTGTATCACTTCTTTAAACAACCATTATCTCATTCACATAATAATGGAATCTAGAAGCTTCCAAAACTCCTGGCTCTGGTAGGTCTAGCCTATGAGGCCATCTATCCAAGATCTCATCCTACCTGGCTCCAAGTCAGCTTCTGACCTTCTTAGATCTCCACCTGCCTTTCCTGGGTCACAGGACTTGTCACTTGGTGCTGCTCTTCAACTAAGACTTTGGATTCCTCCTTGTCTATAATTTGGATTATTCAGCCTCAGCAGCCCTGAGAATATAGCCCCTCAGATCCTACCCAGTCTACAGGAGCCCACTACAGTTTAAACCTTGTATGCACAGTACTGGGGGTCTGTTCAAGCTATCCACAATTCACAACACACACACACACACACACACACACACACACACACACACACACACACACTGAGTCACCTGCCCTTCCAATTACTAGTATTATACTGAAGAAGAACTTTCACTGAACTCTAAGACATGTTCCATTGATTCAACACCCACCTGCCCAGATAATCTAAGAGCTCTTCAAATCAATTAACAAACTTCAATATCAGGTATACAAATGCTTGTGCACGTCCAGTAAACTGAGTAGAACCAGACTGTCAAAGCAGCCAAGAAAAATAAAATAAAATAAAAATCCCAAAGCAGCTTACGGAAGGTCAGAATTCCTCCTTACGCCTCTGATTTAACAACAAACGTCTCACAATGAATAACTTGATGAGGACAGGATTCTCTGTACTACAGTGAGAATTTTTCTTTTATTTGGCAAGCAGTGAAATCATTAAGGTAATATATCACCATTCCCGCTAACAGAATCTCCTCGTGTCATCTCCTTCACTGTACATGCAAGCGGAAGACACATATCTATTGTCTCTTACTTCTGGAAGTTGTAAATGTAGGGAAATTGTCATCATTAAATTGAATGTAATGATCCTCTCCCCTTCCCCCCCCCTTTCATCCCCTCGCTCTGTACCTCTGCTGGGGCCTGACACATACCTTGTAAATGTCAACACAAAAGTGTATCCTGAAGACCAATGGGCAGCACGTTCCGATTACCAGCAAAAATCCATCATGTGATGCCCAACACTCATGCTTGCAAAGAGTGGAAATGGTAATGGCTTTGCTGTGTGGGGTGGAAAAGCCCGACCTCAAAGTGTCTCTGGTGGTATTGGCACGTAACGGAGATGGGTCAGACAAAGTCATGGGACACCCTCCTCTCTTGGGCATGCTGTTGAGGATAAATGCCAGCCTACCCGGCACTCTCCTGCCTGCTGGGAACTGGGGGGCAACCAGGAACCTCTCACAAGGTCAAGATGAAGACAATTCCCAGTTAGGGCTTACGGAGGGCTCAGACCAGGAAGCCAAGCCCTGCGGGGAAAGGCGAAGGAATGTGGCACCTGAACTCTGCCCAGAGGGTGCCTGGCTGGTTTGCTGCAGAGGAGAACGGGTAGCTTTGATGACATCAGCATTTAGTTTGAGAGGTCAAAACGAGACGACCAGCAACGCTGAGCCAGCACCGGGAAGGAGGAGGTTTCCTGACCTAAGGGATTGTGCTGTAGGCAAGGCTGTTGTCCATGGGTTGTCAGGGGCTGTCACTGGGGCACAAGGACTGTTTGGCCTTGAACATTAGTTATGTTATGTAAATTACGTTTAATGAAAGTGCAGCCTTGGTCCATAAAAACTTAACAATGCATTTGTCTTCATTTGAGCATTCCCCAGCAGCCACCACCTCCCTTTACAGGCCATAATAACTGGGCTTTCACCGCATGTCCCTGTCCTCCACAGCCACCACCAGGAGGGCCTTGGAAGGGGGACAGGAATCAGCTTACACTTAACAAGACAAATGTGCCATCGCGGAGCTGGCGTGGGGTGGCCAAGCACGCACACAGGACCGCGGAGCAGATGCGGCCCTCCCCCTCAAGGCCCTCTTCGTCAGCAACGTTCAGATGGCTGGAAAGGATCGAATGCGGTTTTGCATCCCTCAGAGCTGGATGTCACCTCTGATTCATCAGCAATCACTTATTAAGTGCCTCCTGTGTACACACGACATAGCAAAGACAGACATATCTCTCTGTCTTCAAACATGTCACAAACAGGGAATCATTTCTGACTCTCTCTAAGATGCCCCACCTTGAGACGCCCATAGCAAGTTTTAGGCGCCGCTGTTCTCAGTTCTATGCCAAACACCTCTGAAGGAGGAACTAGAAAGAAAAGAACGTCACTCCAGTTTGAAATCCTAGAGGAAACGAATTAGATATTACAGAGAGTAGAGGAAGGTTGCCCTGCCTTGAATAGAATCTTCGTAATTATTTAACATTTTAAAAAGTAAACCTCCTTACTATGACGTGTAAGGCCTTCCATGGACTGACTCCCACCTCCCCATGCTCAGCTTGGCCCCTGTCCTCCTTCAACGGCCACTCAGGCCTCTTCTCAGTTCCTCACAATCACCAAGCCCCCTCCAGTCAAGAGTCTTTGCACCTGCTGTTCCCTCTGCTTGTGATGCTCTTCCCTCTCCTCTTTGCTAGTTAACTCCACCTCCTTCACCTCCCAGGTGAGACATCACTTCATCAGGGAAGTCTTTTCATATTCCGGAAGTCAAACAAGGTCCCAGCATAGCACCATGTCCTTTTCCCCTTAAGCCCCGTCCCTGCTGTGATCTGACATCTGTCCCTGTCGTTGACTGTGGTGTGATATGTAACCACCCTTAATCTCATTAGACAAGGAGCTTCACGAGGGTAGCAACCACGTTTACTTCCCCTTACACTAAATCCTGAGCACCAAGCACACAGTAAGCAGCTAAAGCAATTATTAAATATATACAGACATACATATTGATTACATATGCCGTATATATTCTTTTTCATGAATATGGGAAAAAATACTAAGAAAACAAATTTACTCCTATTCATTAGACCAGAAAAAGAACTGAGTGAACTACAATAGTGACTGAACACTAGAAAGAGCTGCCAAGAGAAGCCAGGTGGATGCTAGGTGAGAACATCTTCAAGAAAGGATCGTCTTTTCCAGATAAGACAGCAGGCAGGTGGGTCAGATGACCTTTCATGACCCTGCCATTCCCGTACCTTCTGTCCTGGCTCCCTGACTGTTCAGCCATGGTGGCCACATCCCTTCACGTGGTCTAGAGGGATTGCCACTCCAAGAACAGCTCACCCAGCTTTTGTTGTGCTTTTGGCTCCCTGGAAGAACATAGATCCTTTTGTTTTCCAGACAGTGAAATACAAAGCATAACCACAACCACCACCAGTCTGGCAAATCCTGGCCTCCTGAAAGTCAAAGGCCAAATGAGTTCGTTGCCCGGCCCCAGAACCTAGCAGAGGAAAGGGAAAATCCTCAGTCAAGGGATGTACTTACAAAATTCTTCTCTCTTCCCTAGATGTCAAAGAAGTTTTGATGAATTACTTGGCCAGAACTTCCTGGAAAAGGAGATTATCCCAATTTGTTCATCTCACAAAGGAATTGTGTGAATCCTATTTGACCCCTGTTTTTCCAATCTAGGGTATGAATTTAGCTAGCTTTGAAAATGTTTTAGGGCTTACCCAGAAATTTGGTAAATGTCAGCGTGAAAATTTTAATTGAGTTATTAGCAATATCTCTTCTTTGAATGACCTTTTAGTACTCCTTATAACATATCACCTCCTTTTACTACCTTCTGGCTGACAGTTTCTAATATATTCCTTCTTCCTAGATGATATCATCTGTCCTTGGGTGGAATTAACTAAAGCACTCTACATTCAGAAACTGACATTAATCCATAGCCCCAGATTTGTAACAGCTGCTGGTATAAACACTGTTTCCATACATTGGGTTTTAACAATGACTGAGAAAATGCATACTACTCATTGGGCACTGATGACATGCAAACAAAGGAATCAGAGTGACAAACAGCAATGATCTTTAATAAACATTATAAAATTAGCTTAAATATTACACCTACTGCATAAATCTAAGAGAATATGGCTAGCACCAGAAATTTTATATTGCTCTTAAGAATCACATATGCGGAAGAAGCTAATCATACCAGGAAATTATAAGGATGAATGGCAAACAAGTTGTTTGTCCAAATAACTTTCTGATACTCAATAAAGGAAATATAGAAAATACAGTCCCATATTCACTGTAACTCAGATATTTTGCATCATTCTAAGAAATGGAAAAAGTAAATCAACATGGCATGTAGACACAGAAATGTACATTCAGAGTTGAGAATCGCCAAACAGGGAAAAGATAAATAAAACCCCTCCCCCCAAAATCCCCCACCCCTGTGGCTTTTCGTAAGACTTCAAGGCGCCCAAACCTCATACCCTGGTGTGAAAGTCACCAACAAAGGGACAGGAGGCTGCTTCCCCTTGGCCTCCTCCAGGTCTCTCCCCCAGACTTGATATTCTGCTGGAAACAGGTGCATAGATACCAGTGCAACAACAAGCAGTGACATCTATAGGGACCTGGTGGGCATTTTCCATCAGCACAACTGTGTTATTTAGAATCTGAGGTAGTGAATGACCAGCGTGAATGCCAGACTGCTGATGCAGGTCCCGGGACTCCAGGTGGCTGGTAATTAAAGTACGTCCCCTCTCATTGTGCAGCGGGAACCTGGTGGCAGGAAAAGGGCATTTCCAAGGGTAAAGGTACGTGCAGGCAGGGCTGGTGGAAGCAAAATTCTGCAGGAGCCAGGTAGGTGTTCAGGAGTTCTGTCCCTTTTCCTGGTCCCTCACACCTGTGGTCCTTTCACTCGGGACTTTGCTGCTTCTGGTGAGAAAATGCCAACCTGCTCCTCACACCACTGCCACCTTGCATCACTCAAGTTACAAAGAGGCCACTGCTACCACATTAGGATATTGTGAAGATCAGGTTTACACCCCTGTGGGGAAGGGATTGCAGGATCAATGAGTAGTAAGGTTATGCCTATTAGTAGTCACCTGGGGAGCAGGTGTATCTCCAGATAAGAAGCAATATCCAAGAGAACAGACCTAAGTCAGTTTGAGAGAAGTATCTCTTTGGGCTTGGATCTGGAAGGTATAAGTGTCTAGGAGGGCACTCCAGGTGCTGTGACTTAAGGAAGGAATCCACTGCATGGAACCAAAACCACCAAGCAAGAGTCCAGGTGATCTGGGACAGACCTGGCAGTGTCCAGAACCCTGGGAGGTGGCTGGTCAAGTCAGAATGAGAACCCCGGGCTCTTTAAGCCAGACTGACTAAACTCTTGGTACTCTCTTGAAATTCTGTGTCATCCCCAAGAAAGGTTCCAGTCTGTAGTGTTTGTGCTAAGGACAGTAAGAAAACAACTTACCCCTGGGACCTGTGTGGTCACACTGATCATAGGAACACCAAGACAGTTGTTGCTCTCTATAGTTTGCCTGTTAGGCTAATATAAACCCAGTTCATGGGTCTAATTTATACCTGTAAGGAACATATTTCACTTACTCATTCATTCACCCAACTTACTGACCATTTAGTGTGAGTCCAGCACTGCCCTAGCTTTGGAGCTATAAATGCAAACAGGATGTGGTGTATGCCATCCAAGAGCTCACACACAAGCTAGGAAACAACCTAGAATCAGAACCTTAACTAAGAGGGTGACTCTACTGGTGGGAATTTGAGAGGCTGTGTCAGCTCTCATGTGGGAAGTATTTGAGTTCAGGGGATGGCTTTGGAGGATGCTTAAGCACAGCTAGAAGGCAGACACCTCCACCACCCTGCGGCAGAGGATTCCATGTCAGCAGGAAGAGAGTCAGGAAAGCAATAATAAGAAAGTCAATTTCTCTCAGGGAACGAGTTCCACCAATCCCGGTCATGCAAAATGGAAGGCTGAGACTGCAGCAAAGAATGGGAACTGGGGATTCAAACAGCCAGGATCTAGTTGCAACCCGACCGCCCTGGGAAGATGACTTGTCCTAGCCAGGTCTCTGGCTTCCCCCTCTGTGATACAGAACCAGGCCCTACCCCTCCTATGGGCGTCGCGGGGGGCAGTGGTTCTAGTGTGTCGCTGCTGGACCCCATAGCATCGGCACCCCCCCACCCCCGGAACTTGTTAGAAATGCAAATCTTTGGACTCCACCTCAGACCTCCTGAATGAGGAATTCTGCGGGTAGGGCACAGCTAACTCTGATGCATTCGCTCTTGCTTCAAGAAAGAAATGATCTCCCGACCTTTCTCCGTAAGGAGGAAGCCTCTCCTCCTTCCCCAAACCCCTCCATCACTGACTCTGCCACGGAAGTGTTTTTCTGTCTTCTTCATTAAATCCACAGCTCCAAGAAGGAACAGACTTGTTTCCCTATAGTCTGTACCTTGAAATATCTCACCGCAATCAGCATGAAGTGGTTTGGAGACGCACATTACTGTTGCCCACCGTGATTGGGCTGGTGGAGGGTCAGATTGATGGATAGTGGACAGGAGGATGTTGCCCTGATACTGAATAATTTTTCATGATCACATTCCCCGCCTATCTGCACGTGCACACACAGACGTGGCACGCAGACACCTGGTGCCCAGTGAGCTGAACTGACAGAAAAGATGGAAGCTGAAGTGTAATCTGAGTAGTTGCGTTTCCTTCCACTCCAGTGAGTGAAGCAGGGGGCCTACCTTTCCATTGTTTGACCTTTGTCATTAGTATATGACATTTATAAAATATATATACACATATTTTATGAATCCCTGCTCACTGGGTGGCTTTGATCTTCTGATAACACTGCTGAAAATGTTGCCAGCATTTTACAGCATAATGTTATAGAAACAGCACAAAATTGTGCAGCCAAGTACCTGGGCCTCCTTGAAACTTAACTCTGCCTTTTATTAGTAGTGGGACCTCAGGCGAGTCACTAAAATTCTTGGGCCTCAGTTTCCTCATTTGTGAGGTAGGGTCACTACTCCAAGGTGGGCCAAAATCACAGAGTTGCTACAAACATCATCTGACATATTAGGGAGGAATGTGCTCTGTAAGGATAGCTCAGTATTTCTGCAACCATTCTATCCCATTTTACAACCTGATCCTTTGTAGTTATCAGTGTCTAGATGCCTTGCTCTCTTCTTCTTTTCTGAGAACATTTGGACTGGCACTAGGTGAAAGTCCTCTTTAGCCATTTTGTGTTTGAGAGACTTGACCCATCAGATAACATCCATCCTTCTGAAATTATCTTTCTGAAGTGGAAGAGGCTACTCTACCTCTTCTTGGCCACATGAGCTTGAATCCCCTTCTTTTCTCCCACTTTTACTAAATTAATTTTTCTTTATTGATTAGAAGTAAGTCCATGGCACATGAACCCTTCATTGAAGCATCTTTCCATCTGCCACCTTTCAAGTTCAAAGAGGTCTGCTGGGGCAGGGGGTGGGGGGTATGGTGAATCTGGGGATGGAGAAGAAGAGCTCAGGTGAGGACACGTGTGGGCCCCTGTAACACGTCTTAGATATTTCTCATAATACCTAGAAGGCAGAGAAACAAGAGAGGGCTGTTTTGCCCTGAGAACTAGCACATCACTTGGCTACTCTACCCTCTCCTGGAACCCACATCAGTGCTGATGTTATACAGGGACAGAAGAAGATTCATGGGTAGCCACAATTCTGCCACCTCTCCTTGCTGCTACTCCCTGCTGATGACATTAGCTGGGAGACTGCCAGAGCTTAGAGAGAAAACCTAACCAAAATGATCATAAAGCCATTTGGAAATATACAGGTATGATCAACACACTAAATAATAATTACTCACATTTGCACTCCCTGTCAATCTTCATGTTCAGGGTGTAACTGTAACCTGCTCCAAATGAATCACCTAGTTTTAAACACCTGAGAGTTATAGTCCTTTGATTCTAACAAAGTAAGCCACCTACCTCATACCCCGGGTTTTATAACAAAGGCACTGCCATGAATTGAAACCCCAAAGAACAAAGCCAGTTGAAATTTTTAAACATTTACTTCAAACTTTTCATTATGGGTTATATTCTTCTCAAATATTTCATCAAGCCTTTTTCCTCTCTCTGGTTTAAATCTCAATCACTAAAAGGAATGATTCGAAGGCAATAATGTAGAAACAAAAGGGGAGATTAAATACAAATTAAGCTTTCATTTGTACTGTTTTTCCAGACTGCATTAAAGTGATTGAGCTAACTTTGTTATAAAGTAAATTTTACAGCTGTTAGAAATGATAGAATGTAAATTGGATTATACTATTTAAATATTTTACAAATAATTGAAATGGCATTCTTACAAGTTATGTTCCAATATTCATGTTCAAACATAGTAGATCATGCTGACCGGCTCTAGATATTTATCTTTCCTTCTGCCTGATATTTCTTCCATTACCAAAATGAAACTCAAGGAAATGCACACAAAGACAGGTCAGGGGCACCAGTTAAGCTGATGTGAATGCAAAGGCATGATGATATAATTTAACCTATTCGAATTAATTCATTCCAACAGATACGCATTGATTACAGGGCACTGAGCAAGGTACTGGACACAACAAGGGAATAACCAGCCTTGCCCTGAAGGTGCTTACTGTCTCCAAGAAGGAAGGACAACAAGCCAAATAAAATTATGCTAAATAAAACAGAATAATATAAATGCATGACAGATGTGTAGTGTGCAAGAGGCAATGGCTTAAGGGAGAGAATTGGGAAAGGCTTTATGAAAAAGATGATATTTAAGCTCAGTCTTGAAGGATGAATAAAATTCCATAGGTAAACAGGTAAACACTGTAAGAAGCACATATAAGAATCAAGGGAGAAATAAACAGCCTCAATTAATGGGAATGAGGAAACATGTGACATGTGTGGAGAACAGAGAATAGAACAAGCCAGAAAGAGCCAGAATGCCTAGAGAAGTAATGAGATATTCTCTCGGTCTTTCAACCAGCATTTATTGATTATCCACATACCCATGAGAGCTGTGGGGGAGTATAAAGAACATAAAGCAAGATCACTTTCCTCAAGCAATTTATATTTTAGCAGCGAAAACCTGTAAATAAATGCAAAGTAGAAATTAAGAGGTATCATACAATGGCAGGGACGGGGTATTTTGTAAATTTAGTGGAAGGAAAGGTCGCTACTAAGCAATGAGGAGGAGAAATGCCTCAAAAGATGGCCATGTGAAAGAAGACACATTCAATGTATTCATTCATTCACTTAAAAATACACATTTATATTCAGTTTCCTCATATGTTGGCTATGGAGCAAATGGAGAAAGAAAGATGAACAAGGCACAGTCTCTGCCCTTAAGGGACACAGTCTGACTGCAGCAAAGGGTAAAGTGAGCAGGAGATGATGATCCTGGGAAGACAGGTTCACATCAACCTAGAGAACTGAGGATTTCAGAACACAGCCAGTCCCATATTGGGAGGCTGCGAAACTGCTGAAGATGTCCGAGCGGAAGCTTTTAGAAGACGGGTCTGTGTCTTAGTGTGAATGGCCCTGAAAGTGAGCCTGAGATGAGGACATCGGCATAGGAAGCTCATCTGGGAGATGACCCAGGAGAACAGTGGGGAGAGAGAGGAGGAGGAAAATTCCAACATCAGGGAGCATTACCAAGGTGCTGCCCTTGGCAATGGGGTATGACTCCTTCTCCAGTCTGCCCAGAAAGCATGTTGAAGGCCTCCAGGAACTGCCTGTGTGAGGGCCAAGGGGCTGGGCAGTTACCCATCAGCTTGGTCCCCCATCAGCTGAGGGCTGACCTGCTGGGGACACTGGCTCCACTGCACTTGCAGGCTACACTTAGCTTATGTTCACAGGTCCATTTGGCTCTTGGGAAGGTCCTGGGGCAGACAGGAGACAGACTCACGGAGTAACCCGAGCTGAGACACCATCAGCAGGAGTCTGAGCCCACATGGAACACTACACACCACAGAAACCAGAGATGCACTAAGGGGATGTGACTGGGCCCCTAGTGTCTGCTAGAGTCAGGCAGCAGCCTGCATTCGGGAGAAGGCAGAAGAGAAAGAGCTAGAAAAACCATCATTGTCTAGCCTGGGAAAGAGAAAGGTATGGGAGAGCTAAGCATATGGTGGGATTGCTGAGGGAGAGAAGGACATGGAAAACAGCCTCAAGGATTAGGCAACTCATGAACTATTTGGAGCTAATGAGATATATCACAGAAAACTGAGGTTCTAAACCTCCAGAAGGCAAGATGGTGTCACAGGCAGAAGAGAAGTGACCACGAAACGAGCAGTGAAGGGAAAATGATGCCCAGGAGGAAGAGGGAAATACAGGACTAGAGCTTTGAAGAGTAAGAACTGGAAATCATCAGCTTAGAGACAGCACTGGAAGTCACAATTTTGTTAAGACGACCATATAACAAGGAGGGGGGTGGTTACTAAATATTGGAAATGTAAAAAAAAAAAAAATTATAGTGAATGAGAAGAAAAGGAAAGTAATGAGACAGAAGAGGAGCGATCACAGCAACAAAACAGACAGAGAAAGGAGAATTTCCGGAATGAGAAGCTGGTTGATGAGGGGAAGTGATGCCGAGAAGACGGGATAATAAGACACCTAGAGGCACCCACCAGATGTGCTGACTGAGAAGTCACAGGAGAGCTTCAAAGGACACGTCCCAGCAGAGAGACAGGCTCCAGGATCTGCCTGGCAAAGCTCTAAGGAATAAAGGAGTCAGTCTCTTTCAATGATGGCTCCTCGTCGGAATCAGAGTGTCATTTCTGGGACTGGTTTCTCAATACTCCCAAGGGTGGTGTATCACCAGTACCTTTCTAAATGCAGAGAAGTCAGATCATCACACACAATCGATGCCTTAGGACAGGGGTCAGCAAACTTTTCCTATAAAGAGCCCTGTGGCCTCTGTGGCAGCCACTCAATGCTGCTGTGGTAGTGCCAAAGCAGCCAGAGGCAATGCCAAAGTGAATGGGCCTGGCTATGTTCCAATAAAACTGAAATTTAAATTTTATATGTATTTTTCATGTGTCAATAATTACTCTTTAAAAAGATTTTTTTTCAACCTTTAAAAGATGTAAAAACCATCCTTAGCCCATGAGGGCTACAAAAACAGATGGCGGCCAGATGTGGTTTCCAGGTGACAGTGTGTCCCCACCTTAGGACATCAAAGCTTAGTTATCACCCAGAGCCCCAGGTGAGAAACGCCGATCCACATAAATGAGGAAGCAAGAGTGGAGAGGACAACAGTGTGAGGGTGAGGTAGGACCAAGAATTTGTTTTAAGAGAAGAGAAAGCACATGCATCGTGACAGGTTATTAGGAAATTATCTTTGGAAAGGGAAAAATAAACATTCACAAGAGAGTGGTGGATCCTAGAGTCCTAGAGAGGGAGAAAGAAGATGGAGGAGTGAGCCTGGGTCAAGAGGCAGGTGGCTTCCTCTGGGATGGAAGGTGAGAGGGAAGGCAGGCTGGAACCAGATTACGGAGAGCCTGAGAGCCAATCAGAAGAGCTCACACTTCATTAGGTGAGCAATGAACAGCTACAGAAGGTGTTCAGGCCAGAGAGTACAGCCCAGGAATCAGTAATGCATGGGGTCTCCCCACTGTAGACTGAATAAGTAAGCAAACACTCCGTGTATACATATTTACATAATGTGGGTATGACCAGAATAGGAGAAGCTGAAACTATGTGATAACAGACCCTCTTGCTCAATAACCTGCTCCACAAATGCATTCTGGGAAGGAAAGATAAAGCAAGCTGACACCCTCAAAGACAGCTAGTTCAATATATCCGTACGTAAATGTGCTCTACCCTCAAGACTCTGAATAGCGCACAGGGCAAGAGTCCGTGACGGGGCCTAGAGTAGGCTGGGGTTGGGAGTGGGGTGGGGTATGGCGACCAGAACTAAGCTCTGGTCTTAGCTTCATCATTAAGCATCTGCAGGATGCCAGACAGGTAAATTAATTTCTCCGGGCCTCAGCTTCCTCAGGGTCAAACTGGGATTAGAATGTTCCATGTATCTCAAAGGTTTGTTATAAAGATCGAAAGAGCCATGAAAATGCTTTAAGAGTGCAACAGGCTACACAGATGCATCACTGTGGCTGAAATAAACAAAAAGTCCTATGATGCCACATGCCAGAACAACCTCACAGAACCTCCCCTGGCTCATACCTAAAGCCTCCCCAGCATCGGGCAGTAGTAAGTGATTTTAGTGGGACTGACCCTGGTCAAAAGACAGCCTGCTTGGCTGATCTGCAACCTCCATTCTTTGCCTTTACCCTTTTTCTTAAAACCCGTACATCTTTGGGAGGACAGGAAATCCTTTCTAGAAGATGTGGTCCCAGGGTGGGGCCAAGCCATTCACACGGGTTGAGGACCCCGATGAGGATCTCCTGGGTGAGGTGGCACTTCAGGAAGCTGGGATGAGAGAGCCAGAGGAGGGTGAGGTGGCACAAACCGCACACTCATTTCGGTTACATCAGGCATCTGGATGCACTGGGAGAAACAGCCAAAAAAAGTGGGAGAGGCTCAGGAATACTCAGCCAACATCAGAGTCTAAGGAAGTGAAAAAAACAAGAATGAATTTTTTCTTCCTTGCACAATTCAAATTCTGATTGTGTTTTTGCAGGTGAAATACTAACGACATAATTCTTTAATATAAACCACAGAGTTAGCAAGAAGAGCCTATAGTTGGTGAAGCAGTACAAATAACTCCAAAGCCTTACATTAATATAATGATTTAGTGTTTACTGAGAACTCTTACTTCTCTTAACTCCTTGGGTCACAGAATAGGCATGCAATACAGGCAACACAAATAAACTTATCCCCATTTCATAAAAAGAAAAAGGAAACCGAGGCTCAGAGAGGTTAAGTGACCAACCTGGGGCTACACAGCCAGTAAGTGTTCACAAAGGGTTGGTGTGGGAACCTGGTTGTCTGCCTCAGAGCCCAGCACTGTCTTCATCCATATCCACTATACTTCCTGGTTAAATATGGCCATGAACTTGATCTTTAGGTTGGCAGCATCCTCCTACCAAAAGGGATACCTTCTCACATTGACAAAAGCAAAATAACAAGACAAAGCAAAATCAAAGGCCAGAGGTCAGCAAACTACAGCCCGTGGGCCAAATCCAGCTCACCATATTTTTGTACGGCCTGCAAGCTAAGAATGGTTTTAATATTTTTAAATGGCTGAAAAAAATCCAAAGAGGGATAACCTTTCATGACCTGGGAAATTATATGAAATTCAGATTTTGGTGACTGTAACACAGACACGCCCAATCACTGACACTTGCACTAGGCTGCATTTATGCTATCACAGAGTTGAGTAGCCCCAACACACTGTACGGCCCACAAAGCCAAAAATATTTTACTAGCTAGCCCTTTACAGAGAAAGTTTACTGATCACTGTCCTAGGTCAGAGATCTGGAAATTACAATAAGGACCAAACAAGGTACCCAGAGAAGGGAATTGCCAGAGAAAATAAAACCCAAAGTCCTGAGTCCCCAGATTTTACATATCTTGCTTATAAAAATGGGGTTTTGAGGGATAAATCCTTAAAGTGCTGGCACCACCCCACTGGGTGCTGTCAGGGTTCATTGAACAGTTTCATGAACAAAACTGCTTCCCACAGTCGCTTGCTTTTAATTTCTCTCTATGCCCCACCCTTCCCTGCGTGCCTACATGGGTTGAACCTCATCGCTTGCAGAAATGAAGATGCTCTGGTGTCAGCTGTAAAATCTGTATCTCACTTCCCCAGACAAGTGGATATTTATTGACAGGGTGTGGGATAGAGAAAGAAAGGAGAGAGACTGCCTGTCCGGAAGGCAGTAACCTTGGTGCCGAGGCAATGTCACCAGCCCCAAACCATCATTCTCACAGATGTACAGCATATTATTTAAAGGGAAACAAATATCAGCCACTGAATGTCATGGCAAGGACACATCTCCTGCCTCTTAACTAAACTTATCAGAGCTGCAGTTTAATATGGTTCCTTTTTCATCCTCCCCTCAAATTCATCTTCCCAGGCAGCTCCTGACACCACCAGCAAACAGTCAAGAAGAAGATTTAGTGACGTTAGCTTCAAACAGATCTAGATTTATTGACATGTGGGCTGGCTTTCTCAGGAGCTGCAGTACACAGGATTAATTTTAACTGCTCCTTAATGTTCGGCGCTGCTCTGTAAATACCCAAAAGTCTGGCCGATCCCTGGTTTCGTGGGCGAGGTCACTTTTCACCAGGAGCGGGATCCTCAGCAGTGACTGAGCTTCCTGTAATCAGGCCCGGCCAGGTTAATTGCAAGCTCAGTTCTTTAATTAGAGGGCAGAACCTGAGCAAACTGCTTGCCAGAACCCCTTTTCCTCTCACGTCCTCTAAGCTGGCCCTGCATCTCTCTGAAATCAGCAAAGAATCAGCAAAACCAATAAGCGACCTTAGCTGCTACCAAACCTTCGCATCTGGTGGTTTTCAGTTTCCCTACGTGCCGAGGGATACGCCGACGTCTGGAGCCAGGGAAAGGCAGCGGCCAGCCAAGCCTGTCTCCAGGCTGAGCTTGTGAGTGTTGTAGAGTCTTAGGCCATAAAGTGGAGCTTTGCCCACTTCCCACAAGCACATCTGATGAACCCACTTCCTGTGCCACGAGTCAGTGTGGCACAGAGCAGAGGCAGTCCGAGGGGCCACAGGAAAACAGTCTCCATCTCCAGCCTTTCCCTAGTTGGCCCCTCACTCCCAGGCCACCAGTCACCCCACGACGCAGGGTGCAGAAGGGGTGCAGCCTGGGCACACACAAGCACGAGGAAAAGGGGCAAAAAAAAAAAGGAACAGGAAAAGAAATCAAATCTGTCAATCCTTTCCTAATGCTAGACTAAAGAACGAATTTGCAGAACTCCGTTAAAAGATTAACTGCTAAATGAAAAAGAGCTACTAGATGTAAATTTAAAAGTCCAAAAACACCCAAGAGGCATAACTATAATTATTGCTGAGGGAAGCTCTTTAAGACTAAAAATATATTTCCATTAACAATCAAAATTAGTTTTCATTGCTTTTTTTCTTGAGCTTTCAGTGAATAACCTTTGATGGTAGCACATGATAATGATTCATTACAAAAAGTGAATTTGTATTTCAGAAGGATGTACCAAAAAAAAAAAAATTAGCCTAGAAATTATTTCTCCATGTAAGTCAAATGGCAGGAAAAGGGAACATTTTTAGAATGAGTAATGGCTTTCTATAAGAACTAACCCAGACAGCAGGTACCTACTTGAATATTCTTGGCTAACAGAGTTGACAAACAATTTTTTCCCAAACCTTCAGTGTCTCAGAGGAACTAGTATAATAATATATTTATCTTTAAATTCTGGCTAAAGGAGGTATAAGAAAAAGACACCATAGTGTCTCAAGATTTCCATAGCTTTTAATCATCATTAAAAATATGTCTTAAATGATACATGTAAAGAACAGGTGAGTCATGATTAATTTTTTCATATTTTATTGAGATATATCTGCATAGTGAAATGCACAGATCTTAAGTGTACACTGTGATCAGTTTTGAGAAATGCATACACCCATGGAACCACCTCCTTCAAGATCTAGACAGGGGTCCTCAAACTTTTCAAACAGGGGGCCAGTTCACTGTCCCTCAGACCGTTGGAGGGCCGTTGGAGAGTGCGGCACACATTCCACACATGCGCAATGTGGGCCCGGGACAAGTCCTCTGGTTAGCAGGACAGGCAGCGGCAGCAAAAACACCCAGCGGGCCGCATGTGGCCTGTGGGCCATAGTTTGAGGACCCCTGATCTAGAACATCACTAATTTCCACCGTCTCACAAAGTTATCTCGTGGCTTTCCCCGAAAGAAACTACTGTCCTGATTTCTATCACCCCAGATTAGTTCTAGAATGTCATATAAATGGAAACACACAGTAAGTACTCTTTTGTGTATGACTTATTTCACTCAGCATGCTTTTGAGATTGAATTTGGATTTTTTTTTAAACTTAGCTATGCAAAATTTTCAAGGCCAAATGATTTGTGAAACATTTGACAAGCAACAGCATTTTTAGGTAGAGAATCAAAAGAATAAGGGAAAAAATCCCAGGTTTTCCTAGAAATGTTTTAAGCAATAGAGGGAAAACTGGGAGATTTTTCTTTAAATGGCATAAATCATCCTGAACGGCTCTGGAAATCCTGTGATGATCTCTAATTCACTCACCTATCACAGGAGGTGTGATATAATGGTGAGCTGTACATAATTCATGTTCTAAACCAAATTATGATGAGTGGCCAAGGAATTTGATTAAAAATCATTAGATCTGCTAAGGAGCCTCAAAACAAAAATGAATATATATATATATATAGACAGAAGGGATAAAACTGTTTTTGCTAGATGGATTATTCTTCGAAAATCTGAAGCAAGATTATAAAAGTAAATTATTTCCAAGAATCACTGCCAAATTGTAAAGTATAACATGCGAATGCTGAGTGTCTGATACTAGGGCAGAAAGTGTGGCTTCCATTAAATGATGGAGATAAAATACGCAGGCTTGCACTCGCAAACCATAAAGAAATTACAAGGGAAGGAGTTACCTTTCTTCCAGGGATATGGCCAAATAGTAGCACGTGGGTTGAATAAGATGGTAGAATTCCTTGGAACTAAGAATCCAGAGAGCCTTGGGGTCCTCTGGGCCCCTGTCTTTTGGGACAGCTGAGGCCTTACCCAGAGCATCAGGAGGTCCAGGAGGTCACAGGGTGAATCTGTACTGTGTCCTCTGTGTTTATAGCACATCCTGTTTTCTGCACAGTCTTTTCATATCTGTTAATATTATACCTTCTCATTTTTGCAACAACCTTGTTAGGTGCTGTTAATAGTATTTCCCTAACATTTATTGTAGAGTTTTACAGTATTTGAAGTGACGTCACAAACATCCTATCATCTGGTTCTCGACATAACCTTATGAAGTAGGCAGAGACTTTGCCCCATTAAAAGTTAAGTCTTTTGCCAAGGTAGCGAGGCTATTCAGTGGCTGACCTGAGGCTCTAAAATGCCTTTTGACTTCTAATCCACTGTCCGTGTCACCACTATCTTATCCAGAGAGGTAATATTAAACCCAAATGATGGATGAGAAGACTGAGGAAAAGTAAAGTGAATCCTCAGGAGCTAGCCAATGGCGAGCCTGAAATTAAAACACTTTTAAAAATAATATATGCAGAAAATCAATTTTCAGGACTAACCTTCAGACCTCGACGAATCCTTCTCTCTCTTGGCTAGAGCATACCCAAGAACCTTCCACGTAGCCTTGCCCTGCTGTGTTCGAACTAAAGTCAAATTCCCCACCTGAAAGTAAATGAGCCTTCCCAATACACCTGGCTCAGCACCTACTCATCGGAATTCTAACGACTAGCATTTCATATGGGATTTCTCTGTGTCCGGCACACTCGGAGAATTGTACCAATGTTGTCTGAATCCTCGCAACCGCCTTACAAGGTAGGTACTAACACCATCCTCATTTCATAGGACAGGATGCTGAAGCACAGAGAGGTAGATACCTTGACCCAGGCAGCACAGCTGGTGAGCAGTGAGCCCAAGCGGTGTGGCTCCCACGTCCACACTCCTCGCCACCAGGCTGTAAGCAAAGTACCAATCTGGAGAACACCAGATCATCCCCAGATTCTCCACTCCAAAGGGTAGGAGGGTGGCAAGGAATGCTCCACCATCTAAAATATAGATACAGTATATATTTTTTATTTCAGAGAGTGGGCTTATATTTATATGTGCAAACAGATTAAATAAATCATGATTACAACAGTAAACATGTAAATTCTGATCAATAACTACTTGCCTTCCCCTCCCCCCAACGCTAACAGCTGCAATAAAGCTTTAACTGTAAAGCGAGGCACAACCAGCCATAAAAGTATGTAAAATAAATGAGGATAACATAATGAGGGAATCCAACATTCATCTCATAAATATAACATAACGACCACAACTAAAATGTCAGAGAATCTAATAAATCAATATGGTAGGACAGAGCTATCTTTATGTTCAGAATACATAAAAAATATATTTACATGCGGGGTTTTTTTTTTTTTTTATAAGCCAGGACCAAACAAAAAGAATTATAAGAAATTTAACCCTTTGTTTACATAGATGCTCTGGTTTGACGGCAATATTTTCAACACTCCATTGGGTTCTCCCACATTGTTTCATGGCAAGAAATGGACTCCCCTCTAAATCTGCACTGAAGGCTTCAGATACCACGCTAATATGCAAATGCCACCGGAAGGGAAGCAAACGGGAAAACATCCTGAGGGTACTTTGAAAGGATCAATTACAGGCCCTGATTTAGAATACTTCTGATCATGGTGATTTCTGGAACTTCCAGCTCATTTTATTAGCGCCAACAAACCCTGGGAGGTTTAGTTATTTCCCTGTTAATGCACTAGCGATTGATGTGGATAAATCCCATAAATACTAATGAGGGTGACACAAGTAAATCTCCCCTGAATTAATGAGAAGAGAGTCTCCTGTACTGACCAACATATCGCCTAATGACTGGAAATGATGGATTTATAAATTCTTCCAGGTTCCCGTGCACACAAGCTGCAGAAATAAACATCCGTACCCAGCCGCCTCCTTCCGTGGGCCCTTCTGGATCTAGGGGGCCTAACGGGAAGGGAACAAGCCTAAGTGGGAAAGGAACAAATACTTCACTACCCTTTCCTTAACAAAATGGACATACCCCATATGCAATGTCTCTCTTGAGGATAGACTAAGTTAAGGAGGTAAATGAGAGTTAAGTGTCTCCTGATAGAATAGCCTGAACCCAAGTCCAAAAATACCAACTTCTCAAATGTGAAAAACCAGTTAATGCTCAAACATTAAAGTGAGTTAAATAAGTGTGTGTATGTGTGTATGTTAAGCCAGTGTTTTAGTTATCTATTGCTATATAGTAAATGTACTGGGTTTAAACAACTGCTATTTTTATGTGCCCATGATTCTGTGGGTTAATAGGGGCTCAGTTGGGCAGTTCCTCTACTGGTCCCACTTGAATCCCCTCGTGTGTTTGCTGTCAGGTGGTGGCAGGGATTGGAACATCCAAGATGGCTTCACCTACATCTCAGATATCTTGGTGGGCATGGCAAGAGGCTGTGACCTCTGCCCCCACACAGCTGGCTAGAGCTTCTTTACCTGCCAGGTGGGTTCTAAGAGCAAGCATTCCAGAAGACCAGCCCCAATGTGCAAGCATTTAATAGGCTGTGCTTGCACCCACACGTGCTAATGTCCCACTGGCTCAGTCTGGTATCAACATGAAATGAAACCACACAGAGGCGTGGACAGCAGGAGGTGTGGTTCATTGGGGCCACCATGGTAACAATCCACCACAACTAGCACCTTTCCCCCTGACATGGATGAAGACTGTTGCCATTATATTAATAATAACAACCCTGAAAAGCTATCATTTTTCTTTATCTGGTCTGTCACTTTAATATTCAATGACCTACTATTCTGATTATCGCTAGACTTAGGTTCGATGTGAAAGTGGGGAAAAGAACGGCAAGAAAATGAGAGAAACATATCACAATTTATAAACAAAGATCAAATTTCTTTTTTTTTTAATTAAAAATAAGACCTGAACATAGCCACTGATACTAACATGACCCTGCTCGACTGCAGTAACCATGGGCTTGGTTAATATTTGCCAATTCCAGTCTACCTGTTGGTATTCATCAGCAATAAATAATTTGTATGGCAGTTCAATTTTATCAAAGCACATCCCATTTGATGCTTGGAACAGCTCTCTGAGGCAGGTGAGACAAAGATTTATTCTGTTCATTAGACATAAATAAAAACAAAGCCTACACATATTAGCATGTAGTTCTAGTTCCTATAGTGTCTTATAGTTCACAAAATGCTATCTTATACATTATTTGTATAAAACTCATTTAAAACCATCCCGAGAGGTTTGATAATATCCCTACTAACAAATGCACCCCAAACCCCACAGTCAGTAAGTGGCAAGCGCAAGTCAGGGTCCTAGGTCTCTCAGTCCAAGCTCTTCCCCAGGGTGTGACAGACAGGGTAAGTTGTCTGTGGCAACAGAACTTATAGCAGAAATAAACTTAGAAGCTGTGTCTCCTGATGGACACCCTACCCCATCGCTCTGACCCACAGGCCTCAAGTAAAGCCTGTGAGAAGTGTCCCAATGTTAGTAATAAATCGGATTACACAAGCAACAGTGGGCCTCAAAACATGAGTTAGAAACGTCATAATGATACAGCTTTCCAAGAACATAGGAACCGTAGTCCCCAGGCTCTAGAGAAAACAGTTCAGTTGAAGCCAACAACATGAGATGAGGCTTCAGTGACCTCTCGGACTGACCCCTCTCAAAAACTTTATAAAATGTTGCTAGCCAGTTTAGACACTAATTTTTAATAATTCTAATAGCAAACAAACAGACCAATAGATCAACAGAATAGACAGTAGAGTTTTCTGTATAATTAGAAATTTTACAGGTAAGGAAAACAAGTATTTTAAAATAGTTACCAAAATGACCTAAAAAAAAATGGTGTTGAGTCAACTGACTGTCCATTTGGGGAAAAATATATTACTTTTGATCTTGACATAGATATAAAACCATGCACCAAAGGAAAAAAATTCAATGGATCAAGCCTTAAACAGTAAAATTAGAACAACCAAAGTTTTAGAAGAAATATAGGAGAATATGTTTATGGTTTACGGGTTAGGGAAGCCTTAAACAAAATGCAAATAGCATAAAGGAAAAGACTTGTTAACTTGACAGCATCAAAATTAAAAACCTGTATGTAATGAAAGGTACCGTAAAGCTGAAAGAAAAGCAATAGATTGGGATAAAATATTCGTGATATATGAGACACTGAGGCCAAGTATACTCTGAATATATAAAGACGTACTAGAAACCAACAAGTAAAAGTCACACAAGCCAAGAGAAAAATGAGCTAATAATTCACATGGGCAATTCACATTAGAAAAAAAAAAAGATAAACAATAAATATATAAAATGATTTTCAAACTTGTCAGGAAAATGAAAGTTTAAACTGGCAGTGAGATATACCATGTCATACCCAAAAGACTGCAAAAATTTTGAAAGTGTGATAATATCAAATGTGGGCAGGGAAGTTGGTCAAATAGTACTTTCTACACATCACTAGTTGGGAGTGAATAAATAAAATCACCGTGAAGGCCAAATTTAAAGTATTCATCAAAATCTAAAATGTGCATACACTATGATTAAGCAATCCCACTTGTTAGAACATACTCAAGAGAAACAATTTGCACATGTGCACAAAACACCCATAACAAGGACATTCATTACTGATGTGACAAAGAAAAATGACTAACAACTAAAATGCCCATCAGAAAGCTAAGGGCCAAATAAACTTTGGCATAGACATAATATGGAATATCACAAACAAATCAAAAAGTGGGAGTATATGTACATGTACTGACATGAAAAGAGAGCTAAGACATACCACTGAGTGAAAACAGCAAGCTGCTGAATGCATAGAGTACTACAAATTCTTTAGAACGCATATAAATGTGTCTGTGTATGTGGGTACATAAATTCACAGAAGGAGGATAAGTAAACACAGCAAACTCCTGATGTGGTTATCTCTGTAGCAGAGATCCGGGGAAGAGAACATCCAAAAAGGACTGAGCCTTAGCTGTTAGCATGGAGAGTGCTGCACTTATGTAAGTAAAATTTAATTTGCCATAAATAAAGACACATGGAAGGGCAAACTACCAGCAAGAAATTCTCCAAATAAGAGTTTATGAACCCTTTTCTCAGAAATTTATAGAGCAGCAACAACAAACAAACCAGGCAAATGAAAAGGTGGAAGTTGTAAGGGAGGACCATGAGAAGCAACACAACATAGAACAAGGACTGTGACGTCAGTTGGCTGAGTTCCAAGCCTGGCTCTACCGCTCTGTAAGGGTGTGACTTGCTCCAGTGCACACTGCTGTTACACAGTACATATTTAGTACTGTGTCAAGTATGAACTAAATAAATGCAACACAGAGTCCCACCTAGTTTGGCTGGAGAGCCTTATGCATTGCGGGACTGCGCTGGGATTATCAGTGGGCAGGGGAAGAGGAGTGGAAGGGCGGGGAAGGGCTCTGCAGGTACCAGGAGAAGCAGGTGGGGGCATGCACAGATGTGTTCTATCTTCTCCTTCCAAGGGCTCCTGAAAGCCATGAGCATCTTTTCATCCGGCCCAGTGTAAGCTGCACACTGCCATTTACTGAGTGATGCAGGGTCTGTTGAGCAGACAAAGGGGCCAGGGCACTGCTAGTGGGCAGGGACTGGGGAGCCTCATAGCCTGTGTTCCCCAGGCAGCAAGGGGGTCAGATGGCACCAGAGTCCACAGCAGACAGCCAGGCCTGGCCACTTGCACCCAGCACCCTTATTCCACAGACTTTGAGTCATCTGGATTGGAACCCCTGAGGAAAATAAATTCTTTTTTCTCTTTCTAATTAAAAATGTGAAAAAGGAATAGTAATCTCCGTACAGTCACACAAGTTGCTTAAAATCACCAATCCCTGTAGGGTGAGGCGAACAGAGCTGTACGTGCCCTCCTGCAACGTAGAGAAAGAGAGCAAGAGTGTTAATAAATATCATTTTAAACACCTGCGAATCTTACGCTTTTGCCTTACGTGATTCTTATACCTCTGGGCTAATATTCAGATCATTCGGTGCTTTAGATCTGTAATAAACAAGGAAAATATGGTTTGCCACACAGGCCAAGCACTCTACAGTTTGCAACGCTGCTTCATATTTATGGCCTCATTTAATTCTTGTGACAATCTCTTTATCCCCATTTCACAGATGAAGAAATGGAGGCTCCAATGCCAGTAGATTACTCTCCCCATCACGTTCCCCACGAAAGGCAAAGCCATTTACTGCACCCCTGGCAAGTCTCCTGCTCTTTTTGCTAGAAATGCTAAATCAATCCTTTGTCTGATCAAAAAGCAAATTCAGCTTTTCTCTCTCACGCAGATATCTTTCTTCATTTCTTATTATGGGACATTCTAAGAACCTTGCATGAGAGGATTTTTACTCAAAGGGGACATTCTTTTTTCCATACCTGAGCATCAAGGGGATGATTTTTCTGTCCCTCTTTGTTAATCTGGGCTGATGCTGACTGAACTGTTTGCATCGACTTAAAATGAGGTTCAGAGATATGGCAAAGCCTCTGCCTTCCCCGACCCCCACCTCCTCCTACCAAGTTTCTTGGCTTATTCAGAGGAAGAGAAGAAAACAAATGTTTATCCTCTACCTACCCAGGTGCCCAGCAGTTTGCTAGGACCTTTACATGTTATTTTTTTTTAACCCTCACCACAAATCTGCAAGGGATATACAATGATCCCCACTCTCTGGATAAAGAAACAAAGCCTCAGAGATGTTGACCTGCCCAAGGTCACATGCTAGGGAATAAGTTTAAAGTCTGCATATTTCCAAAGCCTTGATTATTTCAGTATGCCACTGTTTCTATGAGACTAGGACAACCAATTTAAAAATTCCTTTTCAGTATTATACATAGGGTGACCATCCAAATCTGGATACTTTTGAGAGTAAAAAACATGGGGGTAAGGGGTCACTGTTAATAAGTATACCAGGAAAGTAGGCATAAATTGAGACTATCCCAGAGAAACCAGGACATATGGTCACCCTGATTACATACCACCCAAGGGAATATCACTCAAGAAAAAGGAGGATATTTTAAAATCCATAAACCTTGAGTGATAAATGCCCCATGCCAGGACAGTCGTACGGATGGTCCGGGCCTTGTGTGTCCTGTCCAAACGTCAGAAGCAGATTTGACAAATACTAGAGCTACTCATTCCAATGAGCTCCTCCTCCACCCCCACTGTGTGTGCAGCAATCAACAAATCTTTATGACACACCCCCATCATGTAACCACAACTCTAACACCCAAGCCAGGCAAAAAGACGACCAACATAGGCACGACATCAACTAGTAGGCATGGAATGTTCCAGAGGCCTTGCTCTGTCCTGGAGCACAGAACACTGGCAGGTCCCTCCGGGACTTCCAACAGCAAGTCAGGAAGACCAGGGGCTGCATCTTGCTCCACGGCTCCTCTTCTGCCATAAGCAGAATTCTACTATTGTGGGTAGGGAGCTGACATGAGTTGGGGATGCCCAGTAGCTGGGATTAGGCAGTTGCAGGGCGTGCCCAAGGGATTAGGATGCCCTCTCATCCCCTTGTCGTGGAATAGCCTATGGAATCACTGCGAGATTACAGACTTGGCCGGTTTCAAGGACACAACCCAGAACATCTTTGCATTCGGTATTCAATATCCCAGGGAATAATTGCTCCTTTCTACCTCATGACATAATGCTCAATTATACATCATTAAGTTTAGTTTTCAGAATGGCTTGTTCAGATTCACAAACGATCTAGCAGCAACTAACCCCAACGCCAGAATGCACTCACAGGAGAGGATGTACACCGCTCACTTCAGTACTAGATTGTTCTTTCAGCTACACAGACACACACACCTTCTTTAGGTGGACGATTCAGGACATGCCACAACACCCACATCATCACAACACAAAGAAGTAAGAGATATGCTTCTCACAATCCAGGAGATAATTTTCACTTTCCAAGGCCACGATTTACATTTACTGTACTGGCCACCAGGGGAATCTGGCAGGCCTGCAGCAGATGGTAGGATGTTAAGAAAAAGAGAAAAGAATGCTTTTTCCTTAAAAACCCTGTCCCCATCCCACTCCCTCTGTGAAGCTCACACTAAAGCTAGTTTTGGACAGTCACCGTATACCTAACTAGCACCTAACGTCTCAGGAGCTGCCTGCTATTGACGTGTGCCTTCACCCCCACAAACCTGCCTACCCATCTCTCTACAAAACCCACCCACACTCAGTGCAAAGCAGATAATTTCCTTGTCAGCTGTGTCCAGATTTTCTAACAATCCTGGGTCATATCTCAAAGCTGGACTAAAATTTTGAAACCACCCCAGGAGAGAACTGGGGTTTGGGGGGGGGGGCTGTTTGTTTTTTGTTTTTTCTTTTTAAATCAACAGTCTCAACTTCAGAACTTTCTATGACAGGTAGTGGCCCTAAAATGAAACTAATTTACAACATTTCCTACCATGCAATTAACCTCTTTTCCATAAAATGTTGCTTTTTTAAATGTCTGTTGCAAAATAGGCTCCTCAATGAATATAATTTCCCACCCACCTTTTAGCAAAAATTATGTGTCATTTCACACCTAATGTATGCAGATTACAACAACTCTTAAAGTGAGCATCAGAAGTCAGAATTTTCAGTCTCAGTTTTTTTGCCCAGTGTTTAAAAAAAATCTTGGTTTTCACTGAATTCAAGTTCCAGGCCTGGCTGGAAGTTAAGTTGGGACAAGATGATGAAATGGCCCAGGGCCGGCATTTTGGATCGCGCCATAGCAAACCACTCCTCCAATGCCAGCCCCACGTGACGTGGGCGCCATGGTAATATCCAGGAACGTGGTGGGGATGTCTTTTCTAGGGAAGGGATACATAACTGCCCATTCCAATTCGGACCTTCCCAAGGCCCTTCTAAGGCCACGTTCATGGATCTCAACCAAAGGAACCTTCTTGGTTTCCCGAAGCCACGCTACAAAGGTGGATTACTTAAGAAACAATTAGGTGCGTACACAAAGCAATTTGCAGGCAGCCGTACTCCTTCAGCTTTCTAAGTGAAGGGCCTTTCAAGGCTGATTTATAACACTGTCGTCTTCAGAAGGCAAAATAATTAATAGGAGCATGGACTTCTAATTTCAGTGACTTCCAGAGAAAGTGGATTTCATTTGATTTATGACGGCCGGTGACTTTGCATTTTATCAGTTCATTCACTCATTATTTATGCTGATGGCCAATTTCAATGGGTCGCTATCATCTAACTCGCTACTAATCAAAGAGAATTAGGGTTCACTGCATTATTTAGAAGTCGCTAATTTATCTTCAGAACAAGTAGTGAGAAGAGTTTGGGGCCTTCCACAAGAAAAAAAAACTGAACAGCTGGCTGAAGCCAGAAAATTTGGTCAGCATTATAAATGAGTTTTATCAGGGGTATTGCAAGTTGATGAGTTCTGAGTTGGAAGGAAAGAAGGGAAGAAAAAAGAAAAAGAGAGAGCCAGGAGAAAAGACCAAACAGAATAAGGAGGGGGAAGAATAGAAAGCACTGAGTTACCTTTAGGGTCTGAGCAGCCCAGCCATTGCAAAAGGCTGATCTGGTCCTATAACTCTGAGATTTCTGCATCTATATAATCTTAGTATTAAAATATCCCCCAGCACCCTTCATTTCAGCTCAATAAACAAGTACGTTTGCACAGAAATAACCAGAGTTCCCTTGTTCCTCATTTTAAAGTCATTTTAATATGTTCTAGACACAAGATAATGGATCATATTTAAACATGAGAAAATTAAGTCCCATCAGCAAGTAATGATACCCAATCATATTCAATCATGTTGAACAACAACCAGTACCAAAATGATCCTCTTCTAGGCAAGGTTAGAAAAACAACCATATTTTTTTTAAAAAAAAAAAAAAAAGCTGTTATTTTACTTTTAGAAAGACCCAACTTTAAAATACTTCTGTGTCATTTTCCATAAGACATAATGTTCTCTCACCTTCGTGCTATCAAACCTTTGCAGACTCCGGTGCCTCTGCCCAGAATACTCCTATTTCTACTCCTACCAAGTAAATTCCTCTTGTCTTTCAAATTTTAGCTTACCAAGTTTATCCAGAGACCCTTCCTCTGCTTTCCAAGTCCCCGAAACTTCCCAGTTACCGTCCTCATTGCCTGTATTCTCCAGGAGATTACAAACTCTGTGAGGGTAAGAACTGAGTGATCTTAGCTGTCAAACCCCCACACCCTGTCTAGCCAATGAATCGGTATTGCTGACTATGTTCTTCTTTTGACTTTGATGTTTTCTATACCACTCAACAGCCATAGACCCTTAGGAAAACTAGATGGGGTTACACGAGTACCAGGGAAACACTATATTCTCATCCACCCAGTCATTCTTGTCAGCTTAAAAACTGAAAAAAGGAGGATGAAAGAAAGAAAATAATATCAAATTTTGAACATTAAGTTTGAATGGGAATGCCCAACCCTTGAAGCTAACAGGGAATTTGCCGGAGAGTCAGGGCACCTGCAACGTATTCCCAAAGGGAATTAAGAGATTCATAAAATAATAAATTAAAAGACTCCATCATTTACAATTTTCCTAATACCCCTACTGTAATTTTTTAAATCTCAAATAAAATGCAAAAATGGCCACAGACTAATATAAGTATAATCTGTAGATAAGTTTTTAATCTTTTTATTCCCAATCAAAAGACTTCTCTTTAACTTTCACTGGGCTCTCTTTCTACTTTATGTCTGGCCTGATGCCAGTGTGTCAAGGTGTTCATATAATAAGTACGGTCTTATTAAACTGGATAGAGTAACCATGCTGAGTTATGATGACGGACGTTTCTATAATACGAAAACACCATGTTTATAATCTTAGTGACCTAAAGTCTGGTATTCCAGCATCCATTTCCATCCCATTTCATAATGTCTGTGCTACCACGAGTGAAAAATGACTTAAGAAACAGGGATCACTTTACCTCCACACTGTCATCAACTGCTTTCACCTTTGGCTCCAGACCCAGCAAACAGTGCTCTCCTACAACTAATACTGAAATGTGTGGCCACACCAATATTGACACTGTCGGTTTCCAATCTTGTTTTCCTTCAGTCAATAGTTTTGTGGGGTTTTTTCCCCAACAGAACTATTTAGGGCTTTCTGAAGGCCTGAAGAACTGTATCAGTTAAGGCCAAACCTAGAAAATAGGAACTGCTTCACGTATTTACAAAAGAAGGAATTTAATGCAGGGAATTGAATATATAGCAAGGAAGCAGCAGCAGCAGCAGCAAGAAGGCGTTACAGCTCCCAGGCTGAAAAGACGATGGAAGACTGGGACGAGGGTCCCCAACAAACGCTAAGACCCTGGCAGGCCACATGCCACAGGAGTTGGAGCCGCAGCAGAGATCAGCCCCCACCAGAGATGCCACCAGAGGTAGACTGGGATGAGGACAGACAACCTGGCTTACCCCTTGCCCCCATCTTCCTGTCTCCTGCCAGGGCCTCCCACTAGTCAAACTCCATCTCTGGCCAGGGAGCTGGGGAAGTCTCCCAACTTCATTCTTTTGCATGTGGACATCCAATTTTGCCAACATCACTTGTGGAAGAGACTGTCCTTTCCCCATTGTGTAGTTTTGGCACTCTTGTTGCAAATCATTTGACCATATACACACGGGCTTATTTCTGGGCTCTGTATTTGGTCCCATTTGTCCATATGTCTGTCTTTATGCCAATACTGAGACATCTTGATTACTGTTGCTTTGTAATATATTTAGAAATAGGGAAGCATGAGGCTTCCAACTTTGCTCTTATTTTTTTAGATTGTTTCAGCTATTCAGGGTTCTGTGAGATTCCATATGAATTTAAAATTTTTTTTCTATTTCTGCAAAAAATGCCACTGGGATTTTAATAGAGATTATATATTGAAATTGTACATTGCTTTGGGTACTACTGACATTTTAACAATATTAAATCTTCCAACCCATGTACACAGAATGCCTTTTCACCTATTTGTATCTTCTTTGACTTCTTTTAGCAATGTTTTGTAGTTTTCAGTGTACAAGTTTTTCACCTCCTTAATTTTATCCCCAAGTATTTTATTCTTTTGGATGCTATTGTAAATGGGTTGCTTCTACTTTGGTTTTTGTTGTTGTTGCTTGTTTTTGTTTTTGCCTCCATTCCATACTTAGTACAGTGCTTTGCACATAACATTCAATGCTCCAGAAATATTTGTGGAATGAAAGAAAGACTGAATGAATAAACAAATTTATCTCCAACTAACCTAAATGGGAATGTTAGGAGGGTTAAGGCTGCTTTTTCTTTCCTTCCAACAGTATGACCACCTTGGCCCATTCCTTTCAGTGAGTGACATTGGTATGGGTAATAAACAACTTTTTACCTTCAACTTCTAACTTGTTTATATCGATAAAAACAATTTTACCAAATGCAATGAAAAGACAGTTAAGTCTATGACTTTTCTCACTATTTGGCTTCTGTTTTTTATTTGAGACTTGCTCGTTATGCACTTTGCTGAAGTCCTTCTTTCTCTTTCATTATTTTAAATGGTTGGGATGAATTTAGTCAGTCAGCTGGGTGGGGTCTGTTTGTACCCTGCTGAGTTTAAGGAGAGAAGCCCCTATCCAAAATAAAAAAAAATAATAATAAACAAGTAGTTGCAGCAGCATCTCTGCATGAAGCAAATGCATTGCTTCTTATTTAGAAAGTGCCCTTAGTATTCCAGTTTCCCCATGAAGGTCTTCACGAGCCTGGCCTTGAAATCCTAAGGAATAAACTCCTTGGGTAGAGCAACAAAGTAAATCGGTAGCAGAAATGAGGTGAAATTTTGGGGCTTGGTCCCCAAATTATGACTATATACCCTGAATTTCTAGAGAAAATTAACTAGACAGATTAAGAGAGATTTTAAAGTGTTAAAATTCTGCTATTACCGTTTCCTCCCATTTCCAACTTCTTCCCTCTCTGCCCCCATGTGGTTCTTTTATTTAAGGATGCAATGCAGGAGGATCCCTTTCCTGGTTCTTCCTCCTCTCTATCCAAGTTACATGAAATTCAACAAAGCAGATGTCTCTGTGACATAGTTACGAAAATGCAGACGTGCAGGATGGGGGTGCCCGGGTGCTACAATCAAGATCTCAAAATAAGAGAAAAGGCTGATGATGCAATTGATGGCCTGATTCCTGGCTAAAATGGTCCCAAAGTTCCTGACCTCTGCAGCTACCTAGCATCCTGGCCTTCTCCCTAAAAGAAGTGCAAGAACATGGCCTCATCGCCACTGTTACAAAATGCCTAACGTAAGGTAGGAAGTGAGCACAAGACTGCGGAAGGCAGACGAGAGATACACAAGCTGGGGAAACAGAGAACTCACTGCCAGCGTATCATGACAGTCAGGCAAAAGCTGAAGAGTGGGAGTTTTTGAAACAAATGCCAGTTAAATGATCCATTCAGTTATACGTGATATGTCTGGTATAATATAGCTTGTTCCAGATGTCAAATAATATTGCCAAACCATGCTCACTAATGTGAAAACCATTGTTGCTGATAAGCCTAAGTGTTGTTGAATTTGTGCAACAGCCACCCATCTGCAAACAAAATATTGCATTTAAAAAAAAAAAAAAAGAACCTGTGGCTCATAATTTAAGCCAACAAAGGGGATTGACTGAAAAATGTAATTTATAAGACACAGTCTTCCCGAGAAATATTTTTCAAAAATAATATTTCGCATTTACACATTTAAGTTATATTCAATTTTATATAAAAATTATAGTAATTGTCCTTCACCCAACATGAATGTTATAATTATACTTTCAGCTTTGCTGTACTTCAACACCCAGCCATAAGAAAAGTAACGGTGTGTTCACAACCAACCCTGGAAGGAACAAATACATTTGTAGCGTTTGATGTGACCCCTTTAAACGTACAACTCTAAAATATCCATTGTTCATAAAATTCATAAAGGGCTGCATATGTACATCCCGACTCACTTTTCCATTCGATATATATGAAAATGCAATTTACTGTATGTCAAATGAAAAATGCAGTTTTCAAATGCATTGACAACAGGTGCTAGTTAAATGATCAGACGCTATTTGTTACCTAGTCCCTTACTCTCATTTGCAGCAAGATAAATTGCATTTTAGCAGAGTAGTGCGATCTAAGGGGTCTTGACATGTTTTTATTGATTTGCATAGGTTATATGCATGTATTCCTGTTTGTAGGCAAATAGTGCCACAAGTAAATTCAAGGCACCGTGCCTGTGTTTCGAGAAAATTGGAGTCATCACGGGGGAGCCAAGATGGAGTGAGCCTGGGTAAAAGAGACACATCCAGCCTGCTGGAATCTCAGAACCTCTATTAAGATTTATAGGCTGTAGGATTCTTTTGGGCTTCAACATTATTCTTAGTAAACCCTTTCTGTCTTCTGTTGTTTATAAAAACTGGCAGCTTTAGCAAAGACAGAAGCTTAAGTTGTAGGTAGCACAATTTAACATAATAGTTCTCGCCTGTCCTCCAAATAGCCTAATGCTGATTTTGCAAAAGGAAAGGAGAAAGGGAGAAGAAAGGCCACACGAAACCACATACCACAGGCCTTTGCTGTGACACGGATGGATTTGGCTGTCACGACAGAAAAGCACTGGTGAAATTTGATTATATTTCTAATGTCAAAATTTACTAACTTTTTAGACTCCTGGGTTCCATTCCTCATTTGAGTTTTCATGTTGTTATCTCAGCACCATCGGGCCCATCAGAGAGAGTAATGCACCAATTAGCCCAGGGAGTCACTCACTCAGAGGGGACTTTTTCATCCACAAGGGCTTCCCCTTTCTGCTGCCACCAAGAGGCCCAGTGAGGGCCTTGCTTTCCATTCAAGACCCACGTGGCTCTTGCCTCCAACGCCCCTCCCCACCTCCACGCAGAGCATTCCTCACCTCGGGCAG
This sequence comes from Microcebus murinus, assembly GCF_040939455.1. NCBI lineage: Eukaryota > Metazoa > Chordata > Mammalia > Primates > Cheirogaleidae > Microcebus > Microcebus murinus. Next base: position 59,029,996 of record NC_134117.1, read on the forward strand.
TCCGAACATTTGCAAAGGCACGGACGGCCTGGTGTCTCCTCTGCAACTGTCTTATTGTAAATTTTGTGTTCTTATTTACCTTTTACCAGTACAGCCTTGAAGACTCACCAGTTGAACCACAAGGTCCTTAAGGGGTTTGAATTCTACTTCCCACTGTGCCACGCACATGCCTTGCCCACGGGAGGGGTCTGATACAAATATTTTACTATGATGCAATCACAAGCACTGCCTTAGTGCAGGGACTTATACTATTCAAAGCGCTCTCTCCTACAGTCTCTCCTCCAATCCTCACAGCGGAGGTGTACGGTAGTCATGATCATCATTCTCACCCGCCCTGGGTCGAAGGAACCCAGCGGAGGAGACACGGGAGACCAGTCCACGCCTCCTAGCAGTTCACGGTGGAGCAGGCACCAGAACTCACGACCCCCAGGCCGGAGCTTGCCCCCTTCTGTATACCACACTCATCATATTTATGGAACTCAAACCCAGCTTCCTGTGTGACATCCTTCTACAACAGAGAAAACAAATTATTCATTCACCCACCGATAGGAACGTCCTCATCTCAAGAAACCATATGCATTGCGCTGAACACATGAAGATATATTCAGAGCTTATTTAGTAGCCGGATCCATAATGGTCAATAATCATGTCTTATTTCTTCCCTGAACTCATTCATTCATCTCTCCAAACACTCATAAAAGCCTATTCTTTCCCAGGCATTGTGCCAAGCCCAAGGCAACAAAGATGAATGAGACAGACAGTCTGCTCTCATAGAGCTTGCAGTCTAGGGCTGTGGCTTCAACCTCTTTTGACCACGATCCACTTTATATATGACATGGTGACTCAGCACATACGTGTACAAATACAGACATACTCACTCACACACACACCCCGAGACACAGACTTCACGAAGTGACATTTTACCTTACCATGTGCAATGTACTTTGATACATCCTATCTTTTAAAATTCTGTTTTATTTTATTTTTATGAGATGATATTTGCAACCCTCTAAATTGATTTCACCAAAAACTAATGGATTGTCACCCACATTTTGAAGGCCATTCATCCAGTGAGCAACTTAGTGAAGCAACTTAGATCAGAGATCGGCAAACACTTTCTGTAAGGGCCAGACGGTAAGTATTTTAAGACTTTATGGGTCACATGGTAAAATCAAGGGTATTATATAGGGACTAAACAGAGAAAATAAATTTTGCACACAATTTTTACTGACAAAACTTAAAATATTATAATAATAATTAAGCATAATTTTTGTAACATACGCTTAGTAATGAGAAGCAGGGGATTTATTTATGGACACTGAAATTTAAATTTCATATCATTTTTACCTGTCATGAAATAGTCTTCTTCTTCTGATTTTTTCCCAACTATTTAAAATGCAAACACCATTTCTGGCTTGCAGGCATATGCAAAGAGGCAGCAGACCACAGTGTGCCAAACTCTGATTTGGAGCAAGACCAATTTTCATTGATAACTCTAAAATTGCAGTTGTTTTCATTACAATGCTGGGCACGGAGAGAGACCTAGAAAAATGTGGGTATCTAAATAACTGAGGAACTTTAAACAAGCTATGAGTGTGGCCCCATTATCTCCATCTACCAATAAAGAAACAGAGGCCAAGAGGTAATGTGATGCAGGCCTCCGAGCCCAGGGCTAGTTGCACTACACCCATCTGGGCTGTGACAGGTCCCGGTCGGGATGACAGGGGGCAGAGACCAATTCTGGAACAAGCAAACTCTCACTGCTCCAGAGGCACCCACAGGATAACTATGCATTCCAATAAACAAATTTTCCCTTATACTGTGCAGGTTACCAAAAGATGCCAAGGCTAACACTCCCTTCCTCTCGGCCATAACACTGATAACCATTAGGGTGCCTGGACCTCAAGGGTTCTGAATGAAGTCACTAGGCTGGAATGTAAGTTACCACTGCACCTCATTCACACGTGAGTCTTTGTGGTATAAAGAGTATTAAGTGGGAAGACAAATCACACCCTCCGAAGTCTCCACACATATCCCCCACTTCCCTGTGCATTTGGCTGGGTGCCCAAGCAGCCAGAGGGAACAGCAGGGTTCTCAAAGTTTGGATGGCAGCATGTGGCGACCACAATCTAAGACCCAGGCTCCCAAGGTTGGTAGAGTCAACGTGCGGATGTTCTTCCCAAGGGCTGTCATTCCATACAGACCAACTGTAGCGTTCCAAGCTTCAGGTTATATCTATGTTCAATAACAAACTGCAAGGAGTCCAGAGCTACTCAGAGCTTCTAAGGACATGTGTACTGCACTTGAGAGTTAGGAGGACCACAGAAGAATATGATTAAACCACATCCACCATGTAACCGTGTTACTTTGTCATGTTGGTAAGGCTGCAGGAAAAAAGAGTGTTACATCTAGAAAGAATGTGGACTCAACATTAGCTAAAATAATGCTTCTCTTTACTTCAAATTGAATGCCCAGCACTCTGGCCTATGAACTCTGCTGAACATGAACCCCAGAGCTAGAGAGTATATGAGTATTGTCACAAAGCCCTGGCAATGTTAGCATTTACAACTCAGATGGGTCCCTGTGACAGCAGAGATGTTGATCTTTAAACAAAAGCACATGCAATAAACACACTTAAACTCAACATACCAAATCAAAGCATGTGCAGACAGCTGCCAATGGTTCAAAAGTAAATGTAACAAGTTTAACAAATTTGAGGTTACCAACAGATAATTTGCACTTTAACATGACTTACTACAGAGTTCCTCGCCTCTGCCCTACTGTATTCAGGGTCTCAATAATGCATATTTTGAATGAAGAAAGGAGAAACTGTAAAATTATAAGCTATACTTCATAGTTCATATCATTAATAGCAAGATAAAGCAATATCTTGTCCCTAGTATCAGAGTTCTACTGCTTTCTTGTAATTTTTCCCCCTGTGATCTGAAAATGGATAGACACACACAAGCACATGTGTGAACGCATGCACATGCACACACAAACACACATACACGCTGAAAACAGACAGAGCTTCACACACCCAATGTCTCTGGCACTAAATGCAAAGCTCTAGGCAAGCAGACCAGGAGGGTACAAGGAGATGGTGACAGCTCTTAAGTGAAAATTCTGCAAAAAGAAATCATTGTTCAATTAATCATAACTCTAAATTCATAGTAACAGTAGGGTGCTTTTTAGAGTTCACAAAATGCTTTTACTTAGATCAAGCCTGGGAAGAAAACATTACCAGCTTCATTTTACAAAATGGGGAAATGAGGTTTAAAAAGAGTGGGCTCCCAGTTCTTTGGTGCTAATCTCTTATATTAAGAAATCAGAAACCTGGGCTATATACAGAGTGGCAGAAGGCCTCTGAGCGTATACAGGCCAACACCTTGCTATCCAAAGCCTGGGAAGTAAAAAGGGAGCAAGGGAAGGGAAAGAAAGAGAACTGGACGACATAGGTAGAGTTGACGAAGTTCTACCAATAGGAATAAAAAGTTTCGAGCCAGCTGATGTCAGAAAACAAATTGCAAAGTGTCATTATAAAGTTGGATGCATCCTAAGAAAGTAGAATTTGAAGGTAGCAAGGTCACAGAAGTTAGATGCATCCCAAAAAGTAGAACTGGAGGAAATCAAGGTCGAAGCCCACAAAGCTTTTCGTTCTCTTGCAGATCTCTTGCAGATCCAGACAATCTGTTGGTAGCAAACAGGACAATGAGGCAGTTAGGGCCACTGTAGGGTGAGTGAAAAGGAAAAATAAAAGCGGTACCCTGGCCTGGCTGTAGCCCCAAGTCTGATATCCCGTTATGGGCACACAGGAAGCTGATTTGTCTGCATACCCTCCCCATCCTTGCGTGCCCTTACTTCTACTGAAAAAGAAGTGCATTCAGCAGAATCACAACACATGCACTTTGTTTGTGCTTATTAAATAAAAAGAAAGGATCACCTTCAACTATATTAATGATGGACTGGTGGATGAAGGATGCCTGTGAAAATTCACAACATCTGTTTGCTCCACTCTCTTCTCAGCATGCTGCACCTATTTCTCATGCTTAATGATGCTCAGCCACTCTGCAAGTTTTACGAACAAATGTGTGTTTAGCCACATTCATCATTCTGAATGAGTGTTCTTGATGAAGCCTCCACTGGCCTGTTTCGCTCTTTGTGCTACACTTTAACAAATGACAACTGCTCTACGTATTTTTCATTTGTTAAAAATAAAAAGCTAAGTGAAGGATAGGCCTGGAGGATTTTTCCCCTTCTCTTTGACTCCCCCAAACCCTTCAGCACACCATCCATTGTATTTTTCCATCCACCAGCCATGGCATAGGAGCAGGTATGTTGGGAGAGCTCACCCAGAGTCTTTGGTGTTGGATGCCACTGGCCACATCAAGTAGTGCTCGTCTACCTACTAGAATCTTACAAAGGCAATGGACCTTCTCTCCTTTCTCTAATCATCTACCTCTCTTGGGATTTCTATCACACAGCCTAGCATTTAAATATACTCCTTCACTCTTCACTGGGCAGGACTTTAAACCAATAGAGGTTGGCAAGAAATCAGCATTTCCTGATTTCTTGCCAACCTATTGTATCACCAAGAATGCTTAAAACATAGATCACAAAGTAGGAAACAAATAAATACTTGCCGAGTTGAGCAATAGTATCTCTCTCTAGGTCTCCAGAGAAAGAGCCAAGATGCTAGCTTAGTTTTTACAAACAAGGCAATATTTACATTATCACAAATTCAGAAACTTCAGCTAATCTAAGAGGCTCGACTTTTTCAACCCTGAGAAAGCTGAACTCGCAGTCGAACGACCCACATAAATCAGGTCGAGCCAGCTGGAATCCAAGAGTTCGAAATTGGCAAAGGCATTATAATATGTTAAGAAATAATCTTTCAGAATTTATTTTCAAGTGATTATTTTTACTTTGATCATTTAATTAGGAGCATGAAAAGCAAGAAAAAATAAGATATTTTGCTCTGTATTAACTATTCAGAATCACTGGAAATCAGGTTAAATTCTATTTCATAAGACAATACATTTTTCTCTGTATTTGCAATGCTGAATACAATATTATTGTATTAGTATTTGTATTGCATTTGACTCAGCATGTATTGCAAAGCACTTTGCAAATGAAATAATCCCATTATATATTCGATAAAGCTGCACTGTGTATCACCAGTTTTAACCACAGTGGTCTCTGGTTTTTCCCCTCCTGATAATGTCATGGATATTTTAAAAAGAGAATGTTTCAGTCATCAAATTTAGTTGCTTTTCCTGCCCCTAACCTTCTTTAAAATGCCCCTTTAGTCATTGTGGTTTTTATATATACTTCATTTACTGAATTGTAAATATATTTCAATCTAGTTGAAAAACAATCTTCTGAGATCAGGTACAGAAAGCCTTTTGGACGTATCTACTCGACAACAAAGAAGCTAAACCTTATCAGACACAGTTAAGAAATGGTTAGAAGAGTAAACATCAAGAAATCTTCAGGAGAAATCCATCACCATTTACACAAGTATTTACTAAGGTCTACTCCACAGGCTCCCGGACGGCCAGGGTCCACACCAAGGAGCCGTGGCATTCCAGAGCCCTCAAATCCGTGTGTCCTGAGCTTGGTTGGAGACAGAATAAAAAAAATAAGCATTACAAATATAAATGTAAATTCATCATGAACTGTCACTACCTTTTGTCCATTCTATTTTTCATAAGCAACTAAAACTGAAGATACAACAATTGTCATAGGCAAACACGAAAATATTTGACATTTTTAAAAAAGACCTTTAAACCTGAAAAAGTGTTTGCTCATTGAAGGACTCACTCTCATTCTACCTCCTCCTTAGAGAACTCCCCAACTACTCCAGCCCACAGAGAATTTTCTCTCTGAAATACAGAAGTGACCCTCTTTGCCACACAATTTAACCCCACCTAACGCTATTGTTCATGGAGCTATTGCTATATTCTCTCTATAATGAGAACACGGTTTTGCTAAGTCTTGTAGTTTCATTTTGTGCATCTCTTATCTTTCATGTTATCGACACTCAGCACTCTCCCGATCACTAAGTCATCTCTCTATCAATACCTACATCAATATTAGTGTGCGGATACAGATGGCCATACAGGGTGATTTATTACATTTTACATACCCAATGAGTTTATGCTTAATTGTGAGCTCTTTCGTCTCTTCATTATTTCTACACTCTCTCCTTCTGTTTTGGATACTATGAGGGATGTAAAGATGAATAACTTCCTCAATGGCATTGCAACATCATGACAGAAAACACGTATTTAAATACCTACTATGGCCAATGTGATTAAAAAATTAAAGACTGAAAATACAACAGGAGTTTGGGTGAAAGAAAAGATCATTTTGGAGATACAAGGAATCAAGGTTCCACTGGAGAGCAGGGCATTTGAGCAGATCCTTGAAGGACAGGGATGATTGTTGGCAGGTAAGATGTGGACGAGAATTTCCAGGTGGAGGGAATAATATGAGTAAAATTATGAAGGCTCAAAGGTAGGATGCTCATTTATGACCAGAATAGAAGATTCCTCTTTTTAAAAACACAAGATTTAACCCAGCCTTGTGGACTAGTTTAGAAAATCCGAAGGCCCACCCAAGGGACCTCTTTTCAAATTCCCAGCATCATACTTACTGCCCTTTAGCAACAAGAGAAATACTATATACGGGTCCCAAGTGGCTCAGAGACCCAAAGGATGAGCTGAAAAACTAAACGTCCTCTTCTGAATCCTCCTATATTCAGTGCTGAAATTCTTTGACTCGATTTCTTTGAGGTCTCTTCTTGAGTTAATTTCCCTCTTTTGCTTGTGGAGGACTTAGCACCAGGCGTCACCTTTAACTCTCTCGAGCTCTGTAACACATGTTGGCTGCGGTAGCCTTCTCTGCAGCTGCAGGAACCTGGCAAAGGCCAATGCACATTTTCTCCAAATGTCTTCTTTCTCCTATCGGACCTTTGGAAAACCTTCCCATCCTTCCTCAGTCATAACTTCCAACCCAGAGAACACAAGAAACCCTTTTCTTAGACCATGGTTTTTACTATTTAAGTCACCCTGACCCTACACATTCAAGAGTGATGATTTTTTCCCCTTATTCAATCCAAATACCTTCCAAGAGAAACTGTTCTTGATGATGCTTTTGCTCTGAGCTGATGGGTGCCGACTGTAAAAGGTCCACAGTCTGGCAAGAACAACAACAGGAAACTCAACAGTCACCTCCACTGAAATTTAGCACCCAACTGCAACACCACTTCAGCTAATTCTCTCCAAGCTGTTCAACAACTGGAACTCATCAACTCTTATTGCTAAAGGAGCACTTGATTGCAATGAAAGCCCAGAACCAAAGAAGCAAAATAGTGAAGAGTTCTGAAGGACCTTGGCGATCACTCAATTTAATCCCCTCATTTTACAACTGATGAAATTGAGGTCCAAAAAAGCAAAACGGCTTGACCTAAGGCATACAACTTTTTAGTAGCCCAACTGAGACTGAAATCTAAGTTTCTGACTCCTAAATTAGTTCCTTTCACTAGTACATGTTGTTTATTAACGTTCTAAAAGTTGGGAGAACTGAAAGAACAGCAGTGTGGTACACTAAATCATACTAATACCACCCCAAATATGTCTGTGGTTCTCCAGAACCTGTGAATGTTACTTAACATGGAGGGGAAAAAAAAAAAAAAAAAAAAAAAAACCTTTGCAAATGTGATTAAATTAAAGATCTTGAGATGGGAGGTTATCCTAGATTATCGGGGTGGGCCCGATGTAATCACAATGGTCCTTATTAAGAAGGAAGTAGGAGTCACAGTCGAAATGATGTGATGATGAAAACAGAGATTTGAGTGAAGTGCTTCCAAGGTGGAGAAAGAAGACGTGAGACAAGGAATACAGGTGGCCACTAGAAAGTGGAAAAGGCAGGAAAAAGATTTTTCTCTCTGCACGCCAATCCCCTTGATTTTAGCCCTGTAGGACTCATTTTGACCTCCTGATCTCCAGAACTGTAAAAGAATAAATTTGTATTGTTTAAAGCTACTAAGTCTGTGGTAATTTGTTGCAGTGGCATTAGAAAACCAATACAGATTTTTGATACCTAGAAGTAGGGTGCTGCTATAGCAAATGTCTAAAAATGTGGTAGTGGTTTTGGAATTCGATAACGAGTTGAAGCTGGGGGAATTCTGAGGAGCACAATAGAAGCAGCTTAGATTGCCTTGAACAGGCTGTTAGTAGACATGTTGACATTAATGACTCTACTGGTGAGGACTCAGAAGGAAGTGAGGAGTACAGTAGAGAAAACCAGTATTATCTCAGAGAATACTTAAATCCTCATAAACAGACTGTTGGCAGAAGTATAGATGTTCAAGGTGCTATGGTGAGAGCTCAGAAGGAAACAAGGAACATATTATTGGACACTGGAAGGCAGGAAATTCCTGTTATATAATGGCAGAAATATCAACTGAGTTTTGTCCTACAGTTATACGGAAATCGTAACTTGAAAGCAACAAAGTTGGATATTTTTCTGAGATTTCCAAAGTGCTGGAGGAGCAGCCTGGTTTCCTCTTGCTGCTTATAATAAAATGCAAGAAGCAAAAGATAAATTGAGGGGAAAACTGTTCATCAGAAAGGAACAAGGACTTGATGATTTGGGAAATTCTCAGCCCATTCAGATTGCAAAATAAATAAATGCTAAAGTTCACTGCCAAGAAAGGGTGCTCTAGAGAGAAAGCCAAGGGTGTAAATGGACAGCCTTTGGCAAGTGCCGCAGAAGGATCAACAGATCAGGGTATATTCTTCCACACGGAAAGCTCTTTGAACAGACCGGGCATGTGACTCATGAATGCCTTCCACCATCTCAACAAAAGCCAAGAATAGAAATAGGATTATCCAGAAATATCTGTGGAGCACTCTCTTTTCTCATGGAATGAATCCCCACGACACACATCACGTACATTGAAGACCGCAGGTTTTTTGAGAATGTTATACCAGCAGAAATACCACCAGCTTAGACTGAAAGGAAAAAAAAGAGAGGATGAAATGAGAGACGGTTGTATGGTGACCAAAATTCTACAGACAGGAAACAGGCTGATAAAACTCCTCACCTGCAAACACATGCTATCCTTCATGGAAAAGGAAAGATGACCCAAAGGGCAGATCCTCAAGCCACACGGTTATTATTCCCAGGTCCAGAAACCAAAATAAGCCTGCCCTGCCAGATTTAAAACTTGCTTGGGCCTGGTGACTCCTTTTTCCTTTCACTTTATCCCTTTTTTTTGAATGGAATGTCTATAACTAGTCTCCTATGCCTGTCCCACCTTTGTATTTTGGGAGCAGATAACTTATTTCTAGTTTCACAGGGCCACAGATAGAGAATAATTTTTCCCCAGAATGGATTATGCTCAGAGGCTCGCCCGTACCTAATTTACGTTGTTGAGATCAGGAGATTCAGTATTTTTGAGTTGATGAGACTTCAGTGAGGTTTTAGACTTGAAGTTGTAGACTGACACTTTTGGGAACTTTGGGATGGGGTGAATGTATGTTTCATGTATGGATGAAGTGAATCTTTGGGAAACAGGAAGAGAAAATATTTGTATTATTTTAGCCCACCAAGTTGGTTGCAAATTGTTACAGCAGCAGCAATTAGAAACTAATCTGAGCAGGAACAGAGGAGTCAATTACATGAGAAGGAGGCCCTGACCACAAAGAATCTCACTGATGGAGAGATCACAGCCCTTGAAAGCAGCAATGAATAAGCAATATCTTCTTGCTATACCACCACCCTAGTAGGCAGAGACCAGAGATACTCTTCCAGGAGCATTCTGGGCTATAATATCTGGTTGCACTACAAAATCCTTCTTTTTCTTGTGCCAGTCGGGTGTTCCATGACATGCCAGAAATAGGATAACTATATTTTCTGATTAAAACCAGGATGTAATAGACAATATATTTTGTACTATTTTCTAGTGCAAAAGGTTGGCTGGAAGATTTCAGAACTAGAAATAAAAATGTTAGGATAGTCTAGACATTTCAATAGTTTAGAGGACAAAGGGACAAGGAATATTTTAAAATGAGATAGCCAAAGAAAACCTGTGATATATGATCCCTTATTTAGCCAGGAGACTAGAGAGAGTGTGGCAATGTACATGGGATCCCAGAGTCCAAGTTCACAAAAATACAGGCACCTGCAGACAGGACCCAAACCCCTGCCATACACAAAGATCAGCAAGAGCTTAGGGTCAAGACCAGCAGACTAAAGCAAAATAATGATCATCTCACCTCTTAAACACCTGCTAGGTTACTGAACATTCACAAGACTATTTTGTTCACAGCAGCCCTATGAGGAAGGATAGATGGAGAAATGGACATTTAAAGGGGTTATATAATTTTTCCCTAGTAATGTTCATAAATAAGTAAGTAGCTGGCCTGGGACCCTAAAATGCTTCCCACTCTGCCATGCTGCCAAATAACTGCATCTGGGGATAACTGATCAGAAAACATCTACGATGAAAGGGGGTGGAAGGACAGGAGCCCTTTGATTGGACAATTGTGATGAATAGTCACTTATGAAGACAATAGCAGAGAAAAAATATTTTCATGATGAAGTTAACCAAATAAAGTTGAGATGCAAGCTGACAACTGACATTATCTCTCAGCAGCAAAAAGTCTGGTTTATTCAAAAAATTTATGCATGCAACATTCATTCAACAAACATTATTTTGCAAGCCAAATGCCGATCAAGGTACCAACCAGAATTTACCATAAGATAGTATCTTACCCCAAAGAATGCATAAGCCAGGGGAAGAATAGATCAATTTAACTAATTTATCTGCATCTTCCTTCTATAAACTTTAAGATAGTTAATGCATGCCTCAAAAGTGTTACTAACATATTCTAAGGAAGACACAGGAATACATAAATCTATTTTATTCTTTAAAAGGATAGATTTGACCTTGAAGGTTGACTCAGAACACCAGAATGAGGTAAAAATAAAACAGAAAAAAAATAGTTTTGTGTTTTTATATCCTAGAATTTTTCCTTTTTCTCTCTTTAGAGAGTGATTTTTATAATAAAAATTGCATATCTCAGAATTGGGGCCAATGCAGAACAGCTTCAGGGCCATAGACATCCCATAAAACACAGAAGACTGTTCTCGTGAGAGCTGCTCATTCATGGTCCGGGCTGCTTCTCGAAGTGCTTCACTCCTGACCACTTGACAGGTTCAAGAACAAGACTGACCAACTGTCAGGTGGCATCGGATGGATTCCTGCTTCAACATGGGAGGCTGGAGAGAGTAAGCTCAGATTGGGGGGATTTTCCAGGACCATCACACCTCATGGAAAGGTGAAAACCATCTAGAGGTATTTGGCTCAAGCAACCTCCAAAGAATGTTCATTTTGCCAGGACTAACTTTTGAAATGTGCATGAAAACTCATCTCCATTGCAGAACTCTAGGTGATGCAAGTTCTCAAAATATAACTGAACTAGTCCTTCACCTTGACTGGCTGCAGTACCTGAAAAGCCTGCAGGCTGCAAGGCAGGACCAGCTGGCCCCAAAAGGCTTCTCCCAGCCCCATGTTTCCACAATCCCACATCTCACTTATCTGTCTGGCTGAGTAAATTACTACAAGAAATACCTCCTTCAAAGACCTATAATAAAAAGAGATTCAAGAGGACAACGCCGAAGTGGAGCAGCATTCATGAGAACTCTGAGATGAAAATTCCCAGTCAGCCTTAATGCTGGAGAATTTACTTTAGGATGTAAAAATAACACGTCCTGCTATATTTCTTCACTTTATTTGCTCTCCTCTGCAGAGATTACTGCTGTGTGCACAGCGTCATAAGAGTAGAGAAGGTCAGGTTGACAAAACTTCTTGGTGGGGAATAATCTTTAGTCCTCCAAATATATATGCCTTGCAACTTCCAGGCCACAAAAGCAAACTCTGGGTTGGAAAATGCCAAGTCCCATCTCCAAGGAAACTCAGCAACTTATAAATGGCCCCAAGATCACATTTGTGTGGCTATAATAAACCATTAAAAACATTAAGGAATAATTCAGATTGAAAGAGCTTTCAAGGTTATTAATATTTTTTTTTCTTCCCGGTTTTGGCAAAGACGATATAAACCTCAGTGAAGAAAATGCCTACTACATAAAATAGGAAAATTATAAAATTAGAACTGGTTGAACTTGCTTTTCACCTACCAACAACTCCTTAAGAGAATAATAACATTTATGCAGCAAAAAAAAAAAAAAAAGTACTACTTAGCTCTTCTATGGAAGAGTATTTACTTGTTTCCAGGTTTGAGATAGTTTGGGATGATTCCATGATCACTTTTTCTTTTCTGGGCAACAGTATCCTCTCAAACCAGACGCAAAAACAATTTGAGAGTTTGAGTAGGTTTCAAAGGAGACAGTATGGGGGACACAGGGAGTGCTATTCAACACGGCAGTCCCAAGACTACATTGAAAAGCCAGAAATGAAAATGGGTGTGAGGAGCGTACAAGCAAAGTTACTATGTTCCCCAAGAATAACTGCCCATCAGCAACGCCAGCTCTCACGCTGTAGTTCTAAGAAAGCCCAAACCCTCCAAAGAATTCCAGCCCATCCTGGAATTAAGGCCCCACTGCAGAATGTTACAACAGCTGGAACACCAAAGATCACCATCTTTCAGACCTCATATGAAGCCACAGCATGATAAACAAATTCAATAAAATTACGAATTGGCAAACTGTTTGCAACAAATGTTATTTCCTGGATAACAAGATGGATAACGTACATTCTGCAACATATGCGAGGAATTATTGAAAACAGATGTAAATGTTCTCAAACTCAAGTCTTTCTCTGGCACAAATCTGAATACGTTGATTTTACACTTTGCTTTATAGCCGTGCCCCCAAGTACCACAAACGCCAGCCCTTGTACTGAGCAGAAGACGTTACAGGAAGAGGTTCCTGTTGTCTTCCTCTTGTTTCATAAAAAAAAATAAAATAAAAGCAATGGGGAGGATTTTTATTCCAAAGGCCCTTCCATAAAGACACCAAATAAAACTTGGAATCCTGGGTAAAAAAGCAAAAGTAAGGGTAAACTGCAAACAGAGGATGGTAATTATGTTTAAATGACTCCAGGTCTTAAACTCTTCTGCTAACAAACAACACTGTAAATAATGCTCATGACACACCCACTTCAACAACACAAACTCCGTCTCCTTTGCTAACTGTCACATGAACAGTAGGTCTTTTGTTCGTTCTTGTCCCTCCACTGGCTTGCCTATGCAGCAAAAGCAGCCTCACCACTATATCCTACCTGCTGCACCATCAAGATTTTTCTAACGGGAAGGAAAACAGCCTCCTAAGCACACACACAAAAAAACACACAATGGGCAATCATCACATTTTGGAAGCGAGGGCCCAGAGAGGTATTTTCCATGAAAAGTAACTTACATTTTTCAGCTACAAATGCATCTTTTCTTCTAAGAAGAATCATCTGTACAACAGATTTGTATCTGAAAATAGAAGGCCGGATTTATGCAAAAATGATCTCAGGGGATCATCACAGAAACACAAAAAAAGTAATTTTCTGCCAAAATTATACAGAGCACTCACAAGAGATGTTTTTAAAATATGACCACTAAACACATAAAATACACAAATGAAACAGAATTAATAGAAACCAAGAATTCTATTGTGATCTTAAAGAGCTTTCGGGATGTCAGACAAAACATCAGAACAAAATTCTTGAGAGTTAAAAAATTACAGAAATGTCAAAACCCATATATTTCATATTAAAAGGAACATCTTTTGCTTGTGCAAAAATTGGCCTTTCTATTTTATTTAAATATGCCACAAATGCACTGGGTGGTAAAGTTAATTCTCTAAAATTCCCAAACTATGTTAATCTACCCAAATACAAAATTGTGACTATCACTTCAGTGGATGCGAGTTGAATTAGGAAACTTCAAAGACAACCGATGAAAAGAGAGTGCCACAGGCCCAGAATCATAAAACCCACTAGGAGTGTCAGCCCCAGGAAGGTGTCTTAATATGAACGCTGACCTAGACAATTTGCAAATCAAATGACAAATGGATTAGGAGTCATTTTTAATTACTCCATCTAAAAATAAATCAGAAATTCCAAGTAACTTTGTGTGTGCATATATAAACAGAAAGGCAGAAGGACAGAGCTCTGTGAAAAGGGTTGAGATATTTGGGTTCTCAGCGCCAGCCCTGCACTTAACTACAATTTGACATTAAGTAATTCATTAACCTTTTCGAGGCCTCAGTTTCTTCATCTGTGGAAGAAGAAAGAATTACATCAAAAAGTCTCTAAGATTCCTTCTAGCTTTAACATCCAATATGTAGTAGATAAATCACAGTAGGATTAAGCAAGAGTCACCCTTTAATAATTTTTGAGGAGGTCAAATTCCACCTATGTTATAAGAATGAATCAAGAAGCACTTCTGAGGCCCCCAAAAGCCATCTGGCACTTTTTCTTCTACTGGAAGAGAAGAAATAAGCTCCATTTTATAGACTAGAAAGGGAGCAGGAGACAGAGAAAGTCCCACCTCTATTTGTCTTGACTTTTGACGTTGCACATGCAGCCGCTGTTTATGTTGGCTGTCATCCTTTGATTTCCACTATAGTTTGCAGCACGGGGGTCACTGGGTAACCTCTGCCTTCAAGAGTCTTATGGGCTCTCAACCCCCAGGCCAACAGTGCCTATGCATCTGGCGGCCTTCCTCTGACAGTTTCCAGCACTTGGCAAGAGAAGATCGAAAAGATGCAGAATAATGTCAACTCGAATAGTAATCTGTTAGGTGAATGGTTCTGTTGCTTACTACACAAGAGTAGGTTATGGTTTCATATATCATGTTCAATGTGCAATAGATATTTTCCTCGCCCATTCATATTAAACTGGTGTAAATGTTTTTATTCCTTGCCACATTTCTGGGTGGTAAGCCCAGGCTCTCCCAGGAATTCGTTTGCTTTAAAATGCCATGCATCTCCAGGCGGCCTTACCTCATAAAAAATGAGCACGTCTCCTAAATGAATTTCCCCTTTTTCTACAGTTAATAACTAACCAACACAGCAGAAATACACCATGTGTGTAGCCCTGTTTACTATAGGTGGTAAATCACGTGCCTAATGTCCTGTAATTCATTCTGAATACCATAACTCCGTTCACTGGAACACGCTTTGCCCTGGGCTGGCAGACGATAATATCACCCAAAAATCTGTGGGAAACCTGATTTTGATTCAAGGTCTTGTCCTAGAAAATGCATTTATTTGGGGGAAAGAAAGTGGGAAGGTGTTTTTTAAGGAAGCATCACACCAAAACTTCTGCTGACCTTCAAAGGCCCTTGCCCACAGTCTCAGGAGTGGGCTATGGTCCACACAAGAACAGCTCTGGTCTCTCCCGCCTTCCATCCTTGTGTTCCACCTCATCTCTCCTGGCTTTCCCATGCACCAAAGCTCACACTTAGCCAGCCAAGGTGTCAGCTGATAACGAAGGTGTTAAGTCTACACACCTTCTTGAAATAGCTTCTTGATGATGAAAGCTCTTGGGTCCGAAACCCCACTAGGACCCCAAATTATTTAAATGTACTAGGGCTGCTTGTTGCGGCAGGTGAGCCTCTTAAGTCACTCCATATGGCTCCCTCTACCTATTAGCCATTACTCTGTGTCTCTAATAGAAAGCTGCTGCAAGGACGTGAATCAGAAGCAAAGTCTCCACACTCCTCTACCGGACGGTAAAAGGCTCCAAACCTGCCCTCTCTCCAGAATCAATTTGCTGGTCCTACATCTCCCTTTCTAGGCTTCTAGGAGGAGAGGAGTGGAGGTTTACAGCTTGTTTGGAGGGAATTGGGGGGTAGAGAGGAGAGCACATGACGGAATCCTTAGTTCTCTCTCCCTTGCCTAAGGGCATGTCCCACGGGAGTAAGAATCTAGGGTTTCCAAGACTGATTTTAGGTCCTGCCAAGCCTTCCAGAATTCTTTAGACTACAGTTGAGCAAATTTCTTCTGTAATAATCCAGATAATAAATATTTTAGGCTTTGTGAACCATATAGATTCTGTTGAAACTAGTCAACTCTGCCATTGTAACATGAAAACAGCCATAGTGATGCATAAATATGCGGAGATTATTTATAAAACAGATAATGAGTTATACTTTGCTGACCCCTGATGTAGACCAGCACTGTCCACAGAAATATGAGCCACAAAGATAACTGAAATTTTTCCAATGGCCACATTAAATAGATAAAAAGGAACAGGTAAAAATAGTTGTAATACTATATTTTATTTACTATATCCAAAATGTTACCATTTCAACATGAAATTAAAAGGTTATTGACATCTGGGTATGGCAGCTCACACCTGCAATCCCAGCACTTTGGGAGGCTAAGGTGGGAGGATGGCTTGAACCCAGTAGGTCAAGGCTGCAGTGAGCTATGATCATGCCACTGTAGTCCAGCATGGACAACAGAGTAAGACCCCATCTCTTAAACAACAAAAAAAGATTATTGATGAGATATTCTACATTCTCTCTTCTACTAAGTTTTGCTGTATATTTGACATCTTTGGTACATTTCTATTTGCCACATTTCAGGTGCCAATAGCCACATGTTGCTAGTGGTCACTATATTTGACAGCGCAGGTCTAGACCTGCCATTTCTTTGCTTGTTTTAGGAGCCATGTGGACAAACAGTTGGAGTCCTCCTGACTACCCGCATCCTCTCCTACAGAGACCTATCCCAAATCACTGACACATCTAGGACATCAGCACAGCCATGATGACTACCCACACAATGACCTGCCAACCACCAAACTTCACTGGAGAATGAAATTTAGAAGGAACATTTCTGATAACTGGCACATTTCCCTAAGTGGACCAGTTTCTCATAGTCAAAAAAGATAAGGCAAATTTAAAGGTATTTGAGGAGCGCAATTGAACACTAAAAGCATTCTCCCCCCAACCAAAGACACATACATATCTTTCCACTGCTTCACTTTTATTTCCACTACCTCTTCCTACTCCTCAAAATCTCATGCTACAGACTCAAAACAGTTTCCTATTGGATCTATAGGTGACCCCCTCCCACCACCAATAGCAAACTCATACTCTGAAAGCACACCTTTCATGTTGACAAATACTCAAGAAAAGTCACTGGTGGCAAGCTTAGCAGCGCTAGGGCCCCCCAAATAATGCCACTTCCCCGTCTCTGCTCCTCTTGTTCAAGCATAATCCTCCTCCCACAGACAAAGCTTTGTTTAGTAGGATGGGAGGAGGGAAAGAGTTGAGAGAGCTTTCACTATAATTTTTATTGTAATAAAAAGCCATCAAGACATTTGCTTTCTTTCCCTCTGTTTTCGACTTACACAAGATTCTTTTTAAAAGCATTTTCTAAAATGTGCCTAGAGTAATCTTTTCCACAGGGAAACAGAAACCCAACAAAACAGCCCTTTGTTTCAACTAACATTTAGCAAATAGAAAATACAAGTACCTGGCACCAGGTCTTGGGCAGAAGGAAGTTGGGGAAGCCAAACTAACGTTTTCACATGGCCCCCACTTCACTCGTGAGGGACCGTGAGCACCCGCTAATGGGTCTCAGCATGCCCTGCAAGACCAGCTGCCATGACATCACTAGTGCCAGCAGCCAGCATCTATAAAAGATCCCTCCCGGGGTGGAGGAACACAGAAGAAAACCAGTTCTCCTCTATCCCATGACAGGTCTGTGATCTGGATCGGAAAGAACACTGGACCAGGAGTCAGGAAACTTCCATCCCTGCAAGTATTAAGAAGTTGGCTCCATTACCGCTTGGCAGGGAAGTTGAAGGTAGGGGGGGGCACCTCTAAAGGAGAAAGCAGTGTTAGTCTGAAGTCTTTTTCAAAGCTGAGACTCTGTGACTCTGTGATTCAACCGAGTTCTAATCCTGCTTGACACTGAGTCACCTACACACCTCCCAGTTCCCTCATCAGTAAATGAGAATCATTCTCCCTGGAAGAGTTGCTGCAAAGAGTAGAAACAGGATAATACCAGCATATAATTGATACTCAGCACATGACAGTTATGATATGCCAGTATCTGTGAGATTAGGTGGTGGTACAAGAGGACCACCGGGGACAGACACCACTGGTGGCTCATCCCACAGCCCTCACCCTGCAAACCCATCCTTGCTGGCAGAGCCTGCCTTCCTCTCTCGTCCTCCTCTAAATCTAAGATGTGGGTATGTGATGACTCATGGCCAAAGGGGCACCAAAGGATATTTTCTAAGGGACATGTGAAAACAGATATCTCAAATAAAAAGGGAAGCACAAAAATAAACATCCCTCCCCCTTCTCAGCCACATCCTGCTGTGTCCACCTGTGGTTCGTGGAGCTCAGGCTGTGATCATGAGGAAAAAGGCCTAAGTGCCAAGCCACGACGCTGAGGCTGGCAGAGAAAAGATGGTCCCTGATGTCAACTGCTGCAGCAGACCCCTTAATGGCTTAACTCAGTCATACTGTTATATGTGATAATAGAAGGTCCTCTTGCTTAAGCCACTTGCCCTTCTGTCTTCTCTTACAGGAAAGAGTATTCTACCTAAAACAAGTTCCCTCTGGTTCTACAATATTATGGCTATAGGTATAGGTTTAAAGTCTTATTCTAATACCCTCCCAAAAATGTCACTTGTCTTAACTTCCTTCAGCTTCTTAAAGACACAAAGTAGATGTCATACACATACACGTTCACTGTTGTGTCTTTCCAGATGTCACTATGCCAACTCGGAATGGATTCCTTCTCCTTCGTCTGCTTACCTTCTCTCTCTCCAGGGCTACATTCAAGCCCTAATTGCCCAAAGTGACTTTCTGGCCACTTCTAGCACACAATATTTCTGCCCTATTCATTGCTACTGGTTGTATCACATGGTTTACCTTAAAACCACAGAGTTGGAAAGAACAAGGGTCATGTGGTCTAATCTGCTGAATGAGGAGAGAATTTCTTCGGATAACATCCTGTGACAGAGATGATCATCCTACAGCAGATTACATAATTTCAGGATCAGAGAAATCACCATCTCACAAGAATAGCTCACTGAGCTATTAACATCTCCTTATATTAAAACGAAATGTGACTCCCCATAACCGTTAGGCATGGGTCCCCTTGGATCCCCTGGGTTGGGTCTGGCCTCCCACCCCCCTCCACAGCAGGAGTGGCTGAAAGACAGAGGCATTGCCTTATGTATGTGACGCATTCAACATGTTTAACATGAACGTTCAACATTTAACACAGTGACGGTCACATCCTAGGCAGTCAGCACATGTTGCTGAACAAATGGCAGATGTAATCCCACCACCATGGCCGGTGGGGCCAGGAGTAGACCACAATGCTAAGTGGATCAAATTTTCTCTTCACAGTTTGTAGAATTGGGAGTTAAAGCTTCTTATCACTTGCTAATGGTTATTTGAACTGAAAATCCATAAACTCAGAAACCGTATGATGGCCTTGTTTGTCCATAAACATAAGACAGCAGAGAAAGCTGCCAGGTAGAAGGAAAGAACACAAACGTATTGGGATGAGCTTTGCACAACCTCTAAGAGTTAAGTCACTTGCTCAGTCCTCCATAAGGACTAGCTATGCATCTAGCACTGGGGACCTATAAGAGCACCCTATAGCTTACATTTTTATAATAAATCCTCCCTTTTGCTTCAACAAGATTAAGTGGGCTTCTGTTACTTACAACCAGATGTTGGCAAAGGCTCCTGCCCTGACCAGAACAGATTAGAACAAAGGAGCAAAATCACACCGCTTG
This sequence comes from Microcebus murinus, assembly GCF_040939455.1. NCBI lineage: Eukaryota > Metazoa > Chordata > Mammalia > Primates > Cheirogaleidae > Microcebus > Microcebus murinus. The sequence goes on from NC_134117.1 coordinate 59,049,794, forward strand.
GACCTCCCAGACCATGGCACAACTCCTCTCCTTCTGCCCATTTGGGGAACTGTCTCAGATCTTCTTTCTGAAGCAACAAATGGTTGGGCAGAACCACAGTCATGCCATCTCCCACCACTTCTTGGAAAGTCTGGACGCTCTCCATAGGTGGGGACTCCCACAGGACGTACGTCTTCCCTGGGATCACAGCACAACAACAGCAGGCATTAATCTCAACAAGGGAAACCCCCAACCAAGGGTCAACTCTAGTCCCTGACTCCTTCTTCCCTCCCCCAGAATCCTTGACTTCCTTCCTGATGCCTCATGCACTCTCTTGGAGCACGTAGCCTTCTAAAAACCCCTGCATGGTGTTTCCAACATAGCACTCCTCAAATTATATAGGCAGACAGAAAGCCAGAACGTTTTAAGACCTAAAGATAACTAACTATAATGGCAAAAATGACAGGTAGCCAGAGATATTTGGGACAGATGACGCCAACTGGTGCCACCTCAGTGGTATCATATGGAAGACCATAAGTTCCAGAAAATCAAAATCCTCTCTCATCTTGACTTACTCATTTACCATTTATTGAGTACCTACCAGACTGCTTGGGTTCAGATCTCCTTCCAGGGATGTAATCTTAGGCAAGTGACTTAAAATCTCATTGCCTATGTTACCTCTCCCATAAAAATGGCAATAATAGCAGTCTCTGTTTCATAGGGCTACAGTGAGGATTGAATGAATTAATACATAAAAACGCTTAAGCACACAGCACTGAAGAAATGTTAATTAGCATATCAGCCAAGACACGCTAGATTATGCTGCAACAACAAACAAGCCCCAAATCTCAGTAGCTTAAAAGAACAGAAGGTTAATTCTCCTTCTACATGTTCAACATGGGTTGGCTAGTGGGGCTCTAGTCACTGTGGTTACTCAGGGACCCCAGCTAACAGAGTCTCTAACATTTTATAAGGCTGATGTCTCAATAAAAGCCTTTAGGGTTTACCATAACATGAGGGCCTTTTACTGGGTTTTAAATGCTTCTTCCTAGAACTGACACAAATCACTTCTGCTTCCACTGATTTGGCCAAAGCAAGGCACATCTAACCCCAAGGGAAGGGATGTACGTGGAGAATTCTCCACGTACACAAAAGGAGAAGGGAACTGGAAATGCTGGTGGGCACTAACAGTACCCACAACTTTAATTATTCCTCTATACCAGCCCCACACTGGACATGAGAGATTCAAACTTAACAGGTTTGCTCTGACTTCTAGAAGCCTACATTCTAGTGAATGAGTTACATATTTGAATAACTCTGACACCATAACTTTATGTGACACACTCATTAGTTTATGCTGCACACGTGGCTGTAATGTCTCTGTATGTGTACGTGGATCCTGGGAGGAGAGTTCACTTTTGAGGTTGAGTCTGGTGAACATCAAAAGTGCCAGGTTGTTCGGTTCAGGGATTCCATCGAAACGGTTGCTTGGTGGCAGGCAGTAAAGCTACCTGGAGAATGGCCTAAGCTGACGTGTCGGTCCGTGCTAGAGAAATTTCGAAAAATAGATTATTGTTCCTTTCCTTTGGAAAACCAATGGGTACAAGCTTTTTTGTGACCAACATTTCTGGGTTTTTTTTTTTTTTTTGGAAGATATTATTGTAAACAGAAAGAGCAATGTTAAGATGCACTTAGGAGCTTCAATAATGTGCAACAATTTTCTTAAAACTGCAATAGGAAAAAAAAAATCAACTGAAACATGAAAATTTAAAGCCCTATTACCCGCATTTCACTCTGTAACATCCCACTTCCCATCATTTCTAACACGCATCTTAAGTGTGCTAATTGGAAAGGCTCTGCTGTGTATACAGCTCTGTTTTCAAGATGACAACTGCTTCGCTTTTATCACTGGGCTCAATACCAAGAGGGGAATCATTTTCAAAATTCAAAGCCTTTTGATCTGGTTGTGTCAACTGGCTGCCTGCACTCGGCTGGGATTCTGTCTTGGAGAAAAAACACGAACGTTTCAGGTGGTGGGGCCGAGGCTGGGGAAAGCAAGGAGTCGCTCGATGGTGGAGTGGGGAAAAGGGTGTCTTAAGATTAAAAACAAAAGTCCAATAACACACTGATAAGGCTGCCAAATTATTTCCCCCTTGAGGAAAGCACACTAAATATGCCACAAACGTTTATTGAAAAGAAAATCATTAGCTAATAAATCCCAGAAAGGAACACTCAATCGGCGTGAGTACCACCCAGGAAAAGAGGCAGAGACACATTCTCGGTTTACACGCGTCTCCTCCAAAATGACAAAAACGTTGGGCAGATGACAGCTGATGTGTGGTCTGGCTAGTGACTCATGCCTATAAAGAATTCTCAGGAAAACAAGATTAATAGCTGTTTTTTGTAAGTCACTCCATTGTGAGAGCCATATCCACCAGACTGAAAAGCAGTATCTTCAAGTTCAAGGGCCCTGAGCCCAGGAGAAGGAAATAAGCTCTTCGCTTTTTCCCTGGCATAAGGAGTGATTCTCAGTGGTGCACACGTGTAGGACTAAGGCTAACGGAAGGATAGCAAACATTCAAACGAAAGCAGAAATGTCAACTCAAGAATGACAATACTTCCCAATGGTGACAAATAGATTAATCATCTGGACTTGGGGGCCACATGCTTCAACCTTCACCAGGATGTTTATTAGCGTAATGAAGATTCAGCATGTTGACCAAGCAGAGCTATTATCTAGGACAACAACTAGAGGTCCTATCGTGACCCTCTCTCCGATACGAACTGTGGGAGCAAGCACAATAGAACCAGTGAAAGGTAGCAACAAGTAATACAGCCCTGTCTTCCAACCGAGAGTTTTCAACATGGAGTTCCTGATGAGAGAACACTGGACATCTGAAATTGCATGTAAAGTTGTGTCTGTGAGACATCAAACACAACCGAAGGAAACATACATTGTATATTTTCTGCAGAACTTCGGTTTCCCAGATGGACCTGTGGCGTGAGGGTCTCTGTTCTAAATCTGTCCAAAGAATATCTCTATCTCTCCAGAATTAATCCCAAATTCTTTTGGGTGAAACCAAAAGATTGAAGCTTGTTCTAACTTGGAAGGACTCTTTAAGTGTGGAGCAGTGGTTCTAAAGCTTTATTGCTTTGCATGGAAATCAGTTGGAGAGCTTTTTAGAATAGAAATCTCAGCTTTCCCACAGCAGATTCTGACTCAGGTAATTGAGGTGTAGACAATCTAAGGACCAAACTTCAAGAAAAACCCTGGTCTGGTGGTTTCTCCCCTGGGGTCAGCACTGCAGGAAACTCTGAGCAGACATCTTGGAGAGAAACTCACAAAAGTGGGACCTCCCAGAACTCTCCAGACGCTGTCAGCCGCTCTACTGCAATCTTCCCAGCATGCTTGGCAACCCCCTCTTGGGACACCTGGCCTCAGTTTTGCCTGGTCCTCGGCCTCTTGGTTATTCCTGTCCTGCTAACATGATCCACGCTGCCCAGGATGTCTGTAACATGAGCGACACCCTCACCTGTCTCATGCTGCTCTACAAAAGCCTGACCTTGTTCCAGGAGCCACAGCGACTCTCATCTAGAAAACTCTGGATTCTCCCCGGGTCTCTGACGTTACCACAACTACACACATGTGCTTGCCCCAATCATTTCTTGTCAATCAGCTCTGCTCCTACTTGGATTGACCTGGAACAGAGCCAAAGAGAGGTGGAATGATCACATAACCTAATCACTGCTGAATGAAAATGGCAAGATATTGAGGAACAGGCACAGGGGACAAGGCGTCCCCCCCTTGCCTCTAAGCATACAGAACATATGCCTCTGAATTTCAAAGTCTTATACTCACTTCTCAAGTGAACTAGGAAACACAGACTACACAGATAATCAGGACCCAAAAGAAAATGTGTGTGAATAATAGAAACAAACGAAATATAGATTCTAGAAGTGCTGTCAATAATCTCCGGTGGATTCCCACTGCACCATTTAACTATAAATCCATACTCATGAAGGATTGTATCACAGATCATAAATACCTGTTTATATCATGTCACCACATCCAGAATTGCCCCAGAAAATCATTAACTGGCAAAGAAAGTTTGCAGTTTGGAAGGTGGTGGTAATGAAATGTTCCTCTCTGCATTTCCTACTCACGGTCGAAAGAGCAGAAAGAAATCTCTAAATATATATATTTTAACACACAATCGTAAATATCTACCACCCTTCCCAAAGACACACTGCACGTGCTAATTTATACCAGGCTGCTAACTTTTTGTTTCATGCTACATTGATGGGCTTGACAGTTTTTCGAAGAGTTTATAACTGCAGCAGTGTTGATCTTATTTAAAGAGAATATTAAATCAAACCCCTTGTCATCGGCATAAAATCTCCTATAGCATCAACAAAAGACGGTAGTTTTTATTGATTCCCTGATACAAAAGACATACTATGAAGCAGACTGATGCTGCTCTGCCCCCCCCCAAAAAAGCCACAATTAAAGCCCCATGAAAACTATTAGTCATTGTAAAGGTCATCATCGACTTTTAATGGCATCCTAAAGGGAAGCAATATGCTTCCCTTCAACATCAAGGGCAAAGAGAATAAAGCCCAGGGTGGGCATAACACAGGGTACAAAGAAGCCTAAAATAAATACTCGTTGCATCAAAAGGCAATCTTAATAAAGTATCGTTCACATCACTCAAGTCACTGTCCACACGCATGATGGGAGAATTTCCAGGGGGATGGCTGATGAAAAATGCAAGCACACAGCCAGATGTGCTCACTTCAGCTGCATGAGCCAATACAGCGAGAGGGTCTGCCATGTGGGGCGGAGTTTTCCCTGTTCCAGGCGGGAGGAGGGGACTATCTACTATAGGGGAGGCAGGGATGAGGATGGGAGCCCCATCTCTGCAGGAGAAATGAGCAGGTCACTGCCCTCTCAGGCCCTCCGCTTCCTTATCTACAAAGCAAGTGAATGAGAATCTATTTTATTTGAGTTGATAAGCAAACAGATCTACTCTTGCATGCTAATGCTGATTGATCTCGCTGTATCTCACTTTCCTGGGTCCTAAGTGAGAGGAGTACCATGTTGAGACGGATTCCGAGTCAGCACCCAGTCCCAGCAGTATTCAGCCACGTGCCCCAGGGGTACCAGAGGGAGCATGGCAGTACCCGAGCTAACTCTTTGCCCTAAAAATGCCAAAATGCTATAAAATTCACTCCGAGAGCACTACTGAAGGAGCCTAATTCATCATCAATTGAATCATCTGTGAAAAGCTCCTAAGTCCTCAGCCAAGGCTCTCTGCAAAGTTGGGGTGGGGGTGGGGGGCAGTGCTTACCCACACAAGGAAAGCAGTGCGCTGACAATAACCAGAAAGCCAACCACTTAAATTCCATCTACGTTTGCTCACGCTTTGGGGCCTTGGGACTTCTTCCAAAAATCTCCTATTCAGAAGGGAATGTACCAGTATTTTCCCGAAATGCCTTAAATTTATTTACTCAACAAGGAATTCCTAAGGACCTACTCAGTACAGCAGAGCTATGCATCCTGGTGTGCACAGTGGTTAGGGGCGCAGGCCCTGAATTGAGATTACCAGGTTTCAAGACCCAATTCTTCCACCTGGTGCCTGTGTGACCTTGGGCAAGTTAATCAACCTCTCTGAGTTACAATATTCTCATCTAGAAAACGAATCCAATAATACATTCTTAATAGGATTGTTGCAAGTTTTAAACAGGGTAACCCTTGTAAGGTAGTTATTTATACAGCATCTGCTTTAACAACATGTATCTCCCGCTCGGTCCCCTTCTCTAAGCTCATGACCTTACAGGCAACCACTGTCATCCTCAATTAAAGGTTTCAAAGACACCTCAAACTCAACCTTTCTTGAACCCATTTGTAATTGTGTCTCACACCCTGCTACCACCAAAGCCAAACCAATCAAAACCCACCTGGCCCGCCAAGCAGTCCCTGTGTAAGGGAATGTCCTGCCAACCCACCACCTATCAATCAGACTATGTTGCATGAAACTGCCATTTCTGCAGATCAAAAATGGTAGAATGTCGGCGATTTCATAAGGCCCAACTCAATGGTTCAAGGCCAGACTCTAGACATCATCTTCGGCATCTTTTGTTCCTTCAACCCCACTCTGCCAAGCCCTGCTGACTCGGTCTCCCTAGTGTCCTACCACATGTCTTCTACTTCCGCCTCCACTGCCACACCCCGGCCCAAACCCCCACCCCTCTCCCCTGGACAGGGACGGCACCCTCTGAACAGTGGGTGTTTCACTCCTGCTACCTACCCAGACTGTCCTGCACGCTACAGCCAGTGTGGCTGCAAAATCGAAACCCGATTCTGCTCGCTCCTTGCTTCAAATGCTGCAGTAGCTGTGCGTGGCTCTGCGAATAAAGACCAGAAACTTTTCGGGTTCTTCTTGGTTTTGCACACCACTCTTTCTACCGCCCTAGCCTTGTCACACCCCCAACCTGCTCTTTGCACCCCAGCCACACTGGCCTTTGTCCCATTTCTGGACAGTCAACCTCCTTCCTGCCAGAGACTCTACTCGTGCTGTTTCCTCGGCCTGGAACCTTCTTTACACCCCCTTCTGCCCTCACATCTCAGCTCAAGCATCGCTCCCTTGGGCAGGGCCTGCTTCACGGGGACACAACCAGCACGGGTGCACAGCGCCCCACACAGGACCCCACAGTTGGTTTAATACTCTGCTGTCACACCTTGAAATTCTTAATAATTCTTAAACAAAGGGCCCTGCATTTTCATTTTGCACTGGACCCTGAAAATGACACAGCTACTCCTGTCCCTGGGAAAGCCTTCGCTGACCTCCTCGAGTAGTTCAAATGCCCCCTTCACCATGCTTCACAGTACCACGTGCCACCTGTCACGGTCGGCACCTCCGTATAGACCTGAGTGACTACTGGACGGTTTATCCTCCCCACCATGCACCTGGGCTCTGTGTCTGATTTTTGATTACCACTCTGTCCCGACCCCTAGCACACTGCAGGCAATCGGTGAAAGTTGTCTGAGTAAATGATTTTATTATTACCGTTATCATTACTGCTCTGGTCCTGCACCACCACAGCTGAGACTCCAGCAGGTAAGATAAGGCCACACAACATGGTGGCGGGTGATCCTCACTGGGGGGCTGCTGTCGGGACACCCCCTCTCCCAGGGGAGGGGACTATGAAAGGCTGCAGGGAAGGCTTTGGGCAAGCTGGAACAAGCCACACTTAGAGGATGGGCTGCATCTGGTGGGCAGAAGTCAGTGGGGGGGCTTGGGGGGAGGCCCCTCAAATAGAAGGAACGGCATCAACAGAGCACCAGCCTTAAGGCTGGGACGGGACATTCTGACACAGGCGCTTCTCTGCAAAGCAGAGTCGGTCAAAACCGTGGAAAGCCTTGAGCCCATGCTAAGGAAGTCCACATTTTCCCACGGTAAGTGTGGAGGCAATACAAGCAGTGTTTTAAGAAATTAGAGCAGTTCTGCTAAGAAGCCTTAAAAAGTAGGAACATATCAGTACTCATATAATTGCAGAAAGATAATTTTCTAGCTACATAAAAAAATAAATAAATAAAGTTTGAGCACTAGGGCAACACCTTCTTCCTTTTTAGAACCATATGTTAAAATGTGCCTCATAAAAAACGTGCTTTCATATTACACAAATGCACATTAAATACGCTCTTCTTTTCAAAGAGCTTTCAAACACACTGCATATAAATGGTTCTCAGCCACCTCTGATGCACACCTCGTCAACTGACCAAGTCTTTGGTCATCCCGGCTGACATCTTCCAGCTGGTACTGCCCCGGAAAGACGTTTCCCGGATGAAAGATACGTGTGTACTTCTCCAGAAAGCGGGGACACCTCATCCGCACCTGAGACTGCATCCAAGACTGAGACTCAGAAGGAGGTGTTTGTTCTGCTTGGGGTTGCAGTTAGCACTGCTTAAATTCACCGAGGCGAAGGTGGATTTTCCTAAAAATAAGAATGCCCTTTAACAAATGAACAATTCGCAAATGCCCACTGCTGCGTGCCTCTGTAACAGGAACCCAGCTGAGCAACAAAAATGCTCCTATTGTGATTTACAATAAGGTCCAAATGTTCAAAACCTGCACTTAACTCATTACTCAGAAATATGTCCATTGCTCAAGAAGGATAGCTATTTAATTTCAACTTAAAGACTGCAGGAAAAATGGCATGCCTCTGTTTACACACTGCCTATTTGCAATCAACATAAATACAGGTATATTATGTCTTCCATCGAAGGCAGATCAAAGAACACCGTAACACTGTGAAGCCTTGGCATTTTTCTGCCCCATTCCCACAGCCTCCTATATGAATTCTTGTCATTACATCAATTTAATCCCCTGCCATTTTAGGCCACTGTTCATCAAGCTACATGAAAAGCACAATGGCTGGTATTTAACGTGACGGCGCTCCTTTCTCCAACCTGCCTCCTTTAAAGGAAAAGTTTGTCGAGAGCACAAAATTCCCTTTACAGCTCATTTGAGATGCACAAACAACCCCAAAGACAGAAAAGAACACACAAAAAAATAAAAATAATAATTTGCCATTTTTAGGAGTTGGGCTGCTTGAGGGAAGCGTTGGATTTCAGTCCCTCTGCTGATGGCTGGGCAATGTAGGCCACTCTGCCCCATCGCTCACCAGGCAAGCCCGGGGCTGCCCAGGCCCCAGTCCTGTCTGATTCACTGAGGCTCCGCGCTGCCTGGAAGGGCTCGACCTCTCTTGACAATCCCGGAGGGGAAATGCGGCTTTCCCTCCCTGCGCTGCACCCCCTGCACACACGGACCTTGGCCATATGCTCACTGCTCACCGCATCTTAGATGCTCCCTCTGCTTGCTGCGACCTAGAGCCACGGCAGTCACAGGGCCAACCTCCAGCTAAAGCCACGATGAATTGAGAGTGAGAACATATTCTGCACACTCACCTGCCACAGGGATTCCAGAGCTCAAACAGGTAGAGTCCAGAAGCAGTTTGGGGGGGAATCAAATTATATATCAACCGAACCAGAGCAATTCTTGTACTGCCCTAATACCCACTGAGCGACGGCCCGGCCAGCAGGAGGTCCCTTCTGAGTGAAGGAAGGACAGAAAGGAGAGGCATTTTGAACACCTGAGACATAGGATTGGAAGAACTGAGGGATCAAAGAATCATAAGCTAGATTCTTTTATCCATTTTCCAATGTTAAAAATAAATCAACTGTCATTAAGACATGGGGGACCTAGCACACAGCAAACCAACTATGTCCCATAATCACAGGTGGCACCTGCAGCCTGCAATGTATAAGGGACACTAAGGGTTTCTACGTTGAACTCCTTGTCAAGTCAAGAATGGAAAACAAGGAACCTCAACAGACAGATGATCAACATTGCCCTGACCTGTCACCCAGAATGTTCCAGGGGTACTATGTTGCACTAACTAACAATACGTTAATGTACTGAGGAGTCTGCACAGAGACGCGTTTAGTAATTACTACAGACAGGCTGGAAGAAAATCCATAATCCTACAAGAATGTTCAAAGATCCTTCCCACAGTCACAGAAGAATGTCTCCCCTTGCCCGGGACCATCGACAACCTGAGAACTGGTCCAGACCTAAACAAGCATGGACAATTAACACAGAGCAAAGGACATGAGATTTCTTTGAGTTTTCAGTAATCCTGTTAAGTCCCATGGTTTACGCAATGTTCAGGACAAAGTACGATGACCACCCCCCCAATCGTAAAATATTAGTATAGCCTCAAAGATAACAGAGTAGTCTCAAAACTTTTGTATTAAAAAATTCCAATGATGGAAACAGACTTAAGCCACAAAACACAGCTGGTCTTGTGCATGGGTGAGTTTTCTCAAGTCAAATTATTCAGGTTCTTGACTTTGAGTTCCTTCAGGGGGACCACTCCGATTAGCACCTGTACTTCCCTTTCTCCCACCCCTACCTCACCGAGCCACAGTATCTTAGGTGTAAAAGGGGCCCCTGTTCATTCCACAGGTGAGAAAACAGAAGTCTACAGGGGTGGCATCACTTAACTATGGCCTCACAGAAAATCATCTCTACGTCAGCACTGGCGAAGGCAGGGTCCTTGGCTACGGGCAGCTGCTGAAGAGCATCTGTGAAGAGCATTAGTAAAAGGGTAGTTGAGGTGGAAGGAGGGGGTTCATCCCACACCACAGTTCCTTGCTACAGAGCCAGCCTTTGCCACCTGTCAGGCGCCTGCCCTTCCTCATCCGTCCTGTCTGGGGCTGGCCAGAATCACCGACAACTCCTCTCAGAACACACCATCCAGACGTAGGGTCCACTCCTCCCGTGAGCAGAGAAAACGGCCTCCCCAACATTTAATCTTCACCTAAGTAACTCAAACTGGCTGATACGAAGGGCAAGCCATTTTGGAAACCATCCATCTTTCCCACCTGCAAATATGGGCTGCTGCCCATCTGAATTCTAGGTGCATCCCCTTTCCACTCCCCACCTCACCCTGCCAACAATAAGTCCCTCCCAGGGCAAGCCCCGGGCGCCAGACCCCGGGGACAGCACACACACACACACACACACACACACACACACACACTGGGGCTTTGAGCAGGAGGCAGCAGGCAGGTAGAGAGAAGGAGTCCTCAGCCAGGAACGGGAGGAAAATCGAACCTTGAAAATTGCAAAGCAAAAGATGCCAAGAGAGATTCTTCACTGTCGCAGCTGCTTACTATAGAAATCTCTCCTCATTTGAGGATGACATCGGCAGGCCTGATTTTTTGTCACCAGTCACTCCGCGCTTGCTTTAATTATGCAGCACACCAACAGAAATTTTCTTTCTGATCACATAAATCACGTCGCGGTGACACCGGGCTCAATAGGCAGCCCTAGAACAATGTGGTGAGAGCTATCGACTCCATCGCTCAAGTCCACAAGGTGTATCATTTAGCCAAGAGTGATAATTAGACGCAGAAGATACTGAAAACTGTCAATAGGCATGTCAATAGCAGAACTCTTAGCATCTCACACCCAGTGAATCAATGGTGTTTTTCAGCTATAAAATCAAGAAAATGATAGCTTTGAAATGAATGGTGGAAAGGAAACAGGAGCCTCCTTGGGGAGGAATAAAACAGCTCAATTTTCCCTTACTGAGTGCCTCTCCAACTACCTCACTCAATGGAAAAGGTCACAGAACATTACAGCAAAATATCTCTGAAACAAGATGTACAACAGCACTGGGACATGACACGCTGCCTGGGCACTCCACCAAGGCCTCGCTATCTTTGCCGACGGGCACGGGGAACGGGTCAGCAGGGGGTGCATCGGAAGCAGAGGTGGGGGGGGAAGAGAGTGATCGGGCTGCAGGGGAAAGAGGTGTGGCACCCCTCAACGGAGACGAGGCCCTGTGCAGGGGTGGGGGTGGGGGTCTGAGTCAAGCTTGCAGGAACGGGCATTTGGACCGGGTGCCGCTGAAAAGACGACCTCTTAGCAACGCTCAGTTACAGTCCACAATCGATGCAAATATTAATAGACGATACTTACACACGGCTAAGTGCCAGTCACTGCTCTAAGCGCTACACGTGTATTCGCTCATTTAATCCTCACAACAGCTCTGTGCGATAGGGAGCGGTATTGACTCCACTTTACTGGTGAGGAAATTGAGGCACAGAGAGGTTAATAATAATTTGCCCAATGGTGCACAGCTAGGAAGTGACAGAGCTAGAATTTACATGCAGGCAGTTTGGGTCTAGACTGTGCACTCACCTACAACTCAGTGCCCGTCTCGTGGTGGCCTGGGAGCACCTGTTACCTCTGCCTTCTCCCTTGTAACAAGAGCAGGTGACAGACAGACCCGTATAAAGGGCTGAATGGTACTGTGTGTCCTGGGCAAGTCACAGCTCTTCTCAGGGGCTGTTTCCTCATACATAAAAGGGAGGCCATGAGACCTGCGAAACCTGTCACTGTGTAGACTGAGCTAAGTAGCCTTACACACTCATCCACAGCCTGAAGGCCACATCATCAACTTCATTTGGCAGATAAGTCAACTGAGGGTTGGGGAGTTTTGGCAGAACGCCTCTCATCTCACGGTTTGCAGGGCTGAGGCCGGGTCAGAGTGCACGTGAGGCTGGCGCTCCGGCTGCCCTCAGTCGCCACACTAAACTGCAGGCTTTGTACCTAAAGTGCCAGAACAGGGACTATGCCACTCGGTTAGCCCTCAGTAAATGACAGGAGGGGTGGAAGGAAGGAGAGAAAGAATGCAGAAGCAAAGGGAGCTAAGAAAAATATACATAGACATATTACTGCAGGCATCTAGACAAGACCACAAGTAACTTTTCGATAATCAACAAATCAAAAGGATGTACATGAGTTTCTACTTCTGTATAATAATATACTATTATACTAATAATATACTTCTAGTATAATAATATACTATTCAATGTATTATTGGTACTCATTTTAGGGGCTCTTAATACATTAACTTAGAGGAGTATTTTCTGTCAAATAAACCAATACATCTAATTTCAAGTAACATTAATTAAACATTTATTATGTATTCATGTACTGGGCTTGGTTCTCTTATTTGATAGTGTTTATTTAATCTTTTTTGTTCTTGAAGCTAGCACTTAAAAAAATAGCCTTTTTGATGTGATAAAGGAACTCTACCAAAGATACTGCCTTTAGTAAAACAAACCAGCTGTCAGTCCAAGGACAGAATGGCAGCCTTGTAATTAGCTAATCATTAATGGACATTAGCCAGACGACATATGCAATGACTTACACAGTTAGGTATGTGGCTCCTTGTACACATAAGCAAATACTTCACCACGCCCAAAGCTTTATGCTAGGACTGCCTTCCTTACTCAAGTTTCCTTCGCTCCCATGTGTGTTTTTTGTGTAGCAGGAGAGTCTTTACGCTGTGTTCCCTGCCGGGGCAAGGAGGAGACCCGGAACACGGCTGATTAGGTGGGTAGCATCATACACAGCACATTGGAAGCTCCCAGCAAATCATTTAGTCTGAACCCAGATCAGTCATCAGCGTCTCTCACTGGTCATACTGTTTCCTAACTGGTCTGCCTACTCCTTGCTCTTGGCCCGCTAGAGTCTAAGACAGAAATTAGATGATATTTCTCTTCTAATAAAACCATCCAGTGGTTTCCTACCTCACCCAGGGCAAACGCCAAAGCACTCACTATGGCTTACAAAGACCCCCCCAAATGTAAACTTCAACCCAGCCCACAGAACTCCTAGGTGCACCTCTGCTCATCCATCACAGTCCTGCTCCGGGCTTCGCATCTGCTGTTCCCTCTGCCAGCAGTGTTGGCCCCAGGCACTCCCATGGGGGCTCTCCCTCCTGCTGCCAGTCTGGAGACAAACGCCTCCCCCAGCACAGAGACCCTGCCCGAACGTGCCGCCTTAAATACAGCACACACACACACATACCCTCGCTAGCTCTTGACCGCACTTTATTTTCTTCATAACATTTATCACAAGCTGACAACTGTTTATTGTTTGTTTATTTTCTGCCTCCTCCAACTATAAGGAACGCCTCATGAGGCAGCGACTGTTTTATTTATCGTTGAACTACAGTCCCTAGAACTTTGCTGCGTATACAACGGGCTCTCGATCATAACGATGATGTCTAAATTAATAGATGAATCTAAAAGGGCAAGCACAAACAGAAAAATTTAACAATTTGTGGTAAAATTAGTCGCAAGTTGAGTCATTTAATTCCAAGCATCTTTAGTGGGCACGGCCAGATATTTCCCCAATTAGCACACGGGTCATTCTTACTGGAAGACACACCCCATGAAAAGGAGAGGTGAGGTAAGGCAGCCATCAGCTCACTGCCAGGAGTTCACATAATCCAGATACCCCAAGTCATCAAAAAGAAAGTACCAAGAGCACGTTCTTATTGCCAGCCCCATTTCCAGCCTCACATAGGAATGAATGTATGAGGGCTATGTGTGGCAGTCCCTATTATGGTAGTAATGTAATGGCTTTTCTCTTTTACAGATACAAATTATAAACTCTGGGAACGATAACGACTGATGGAAGGCACTGGAGAGCTACCCAACGCAGGCAGAAGATGGAGGAAATTCAATGGCCTTTAAAGAAGCAAACCATGTTGGGTGATATTCATGTTTAAACAACTTTTCCCCAGTGGCCACTCCAGAGCCTGCACCGCACATGGCAGCCAGGACTCAAGAAGAGCCCTGCGGTCCCACTGGCTTGAAAAGCCAGAGGTCAGGAGTACCAACGCGGTTAGAAATTGTGAGGGTAAATCCGAAATACAGGGTGTGACAGAGGTAAGAAATCTGCACACACCTCCTCACAAATCCTTGCCTGACCCCTGACCTGGGCATGCACGGAGGAACTCCAAGTAGCCTGGCAAGAAAAAAACAGGTGAAAGACTGAGAAAGCTACCAGGGATCTCACAACGCAAATTTTCCAGTCTTAATCCTGACGAGGTAAAAGGGCTTGGTAAATATTTTTGGGTTTGTGTCAAAACACATGAAAGGAGGAGACACTTTCTGGGGTGGGGAACGTGTGGGTTTGGGGCCACACATGGCTTTCTGCATCCTTGTGTGCAGAGTTTTGGCTGAATCCAAATTTTACAGAACAAATCATTTTAATAAAAGGGGGGCAGCAGAGAAGGATGAAGTTTCTCTTGCCTCCTTTAGTGCTTAAAAAAGAACAATCTTGAAATCAGAAGGCCACAGGTTCCCAGCTTGCACTAACACCAATTGCAAAATTGAAACAGAGCTTTCCTACCAATGTACACAAACAAGCTCTCTCAAGTCCAAGGTGATCAGACAGTCATTTAAGTGCACAAATGAATCTAGAACAAAAGTAAACACTGTGAAGACGAAGATAACAGAATTCACAAAAAATAACAGAAAATACCAGGAAAACACTAGATATATGAAGAAACATAAAAATGTGACTCAGTCAAAAGAAAAATCAGGCAATAAAAATAAATTTTGAGATAATCCAAATATTTGAATAAGGAAACAAGGACTTTAAAGAAGCTATTATAAATATTGTCAAGAACTTTAAGGAAAAGAGAGGTATTATAAGTAAACAAATAGGGGAATCTCAACAGAGAATTTTAATCTGCAAAAAAGAGAATCAAACAGAATTCTATAACTGAAAAGTAATATCCTCAAAATGAAAACTTTACTGAGTTGTCTTAACAGCAAATGGAAATGTTAAAGGAGAAAACAGAACAATCAACTTGTAGATAGATCAGTCTTTAAAGACAAGTTAAAATATTTATCCAATCTGAAGAACAGAGAGAAAGAAAAGAATAAAATATCAGAGCCTCAGTCAAACATGGGACGATATCACCTGGTCTAACATATGTGTAATCGGGGTCCCAGAAGGTGAGGAAAAAAGAATGAGTCAATAACATTATTTAAACAGATAATAGACAAAAATTCCCCTAAATCTGAAAAAAAAAAAAACATACTGATGAAAAAGTCTTCATAAACTCCAAGCAGGATAAATTCAAAGAAAACCACACCAAGGCTCTGAAAATCAAAGATGAAAAAGAAAATCTTAAAAATACTCAAAAGATACAAACACATTAAATTCAAGGAACAAAAGAATTGATGGCTAGATGACATCTGACAACAATTGATGTCAGAAGTTAACTGAAAAATATCTTTAAAACACTGAGAAAAATATACTATTGATACATAATTCCATATGCAACAAAAATATCCTTCAAAAACAAAGGCAAAATAAAGACTTTTATAGTATAAACACTAAGAGAATTCATCACCAGCAGATTTTCACTATACTACCTCATGCTTCTCTTAACACTCAACAGAAGCATTACCATATGGAAACTTGGATATACAGGAAGAATGAAGAGTATCTGAAATGGAAAATATTTATATTAAAAATTATATAAAAGGTTATTTTTTTCTTAATCTTTTTAAACATAAACTGACAGCTTAATACAAAATACAGCTAATAACAAAATGTTATACGTTATAACAATGTGTCACAAAGTTCATTATGTAGATACAAAATGTATGACAAAATAACACAAAAAAAAGAGGGAAGGTAAATAGAATGTAATTAAACTGTTGCAAGGTTGCTACATTTCATGAGGCTATTGAATATTAACTCAGAAGGGATTGGAAAATTAAGCAAAGTTAAGGCAGTAAATTTTAATCTCTGGAAGAAATACTAAAAAGAAAATAGCTAAAAACCTATAAGAGAAGTTAAAATATAATGCCAAAAAGTGTTCAATTTATTCAAAAGAAGGCAAAAAGAAGAACAGAGAAACTAAAAGCAAGCAGGACACATAGAAAACTTAAGCCCAAAATTATCAACAATGATATGAAATATAAATGGCTAAACACTATGATTAAAATGAAAATATCAGACTCAATAACTCATAACATCAAGACCAACTGAATGCTATCTACAAGGATGCATTTATAATATAAATACACAATTAGATTAAAAATAAAAAGATAACAAAATATATTTGCTGGGAAAATGTAAGAATATAAAAGCTGATATGGCTACACTAATATCAGACAAAGTAAAATTCAAGACAAAGAGTATGATTAGAGATTTAAAGAGGGATGTTCCATAATTAAGTGATAATCAGGAAGATATACAAGTCATAAATATGTGTACGCTTAAATACAATGCTTCAAAATAAATGACAAAAACTAGACAGACTAAAGGGAGAAATTGATAAATTCATAATCATGTTTAAAGAATTAACACCCCTCTCATAACTGATAAAACCACTTAAAAAAACTAAATCCAATAAGGATACAGATTTGAAAACACTACTGAATAAATTGACATAATTCACATTTATAGAATACTATATTCAATACCTATAGAACACACATTGTTTTCAAGTACAAAAGTTACATTCATAATGATAGACTATATATGCAATACCATAAAATGTCTCCATAAATTTCCAAATACTGAATTCTTAAAGAAGAAATTAATAACAACAGATTAATGCTACATCATTAGAATTTAACAAAAAACATATATAAAAAGGTACAAATAATTAAAAATTAAATGATTCACTTCTAGAAAATCACGGATCTAAAAAGAAATCACAGGAAAATTTTGAAAATATTTTGAATGTCATATTTTGAATATGTCATATTCATATTTTGAATGTCATAATTAAAATACAACATAGCATAATCCATGGATGCAGCTCAAATGATGCTTAAAAGAAAAATTCATAGCTTTAAATGCTTATGTTAGAAAATATGAAAAGTTTAAAACCATGGACATAAGTTTCCACATTAATAAGCTAGAAAAAATAGCAGCGTAAGTAAAAAGAACAGAAATCAATGAAATAAAAAATGTACTAACAATAGCTGGTTCTTTTAAAACATTAATAAAATTGGAAAATCCCCAGAGAAAAATCTTCATGACCTTGGGTCAGGCAGAAGTTTTTTACATACAACACCAAAAACATTATCTATAAAAGGAAAAAATGGATAAATTGGACTTTGTCAATATTAAAAACTTTTTCACTTCAAAACATACCATTATAAAAAAATGAGGATATAAGCCACAAACTAGGAAAAAATTACAAATTATATACTGCATCTGATAAAAGAACTGAATCCACAAAAATATAAGGAACAGTTGTAACCCAATAATAAAAAGACAAATAACCCAATTTAAAAGAGCGCAAAAGATCTGAACATGTATTTCCCAAAAGAAGATATATGAATAGTCAATTAACACATTAAAAAATTGTTCTATATCATTAGTCATCAGAGAAATGAAAATTAAAACCACAATAAGATACACTGTCATGTGCACTGGAATAGCTAAAATCAAAAATATGGACAATAACAAATGTTGGTAGGATGTGGAGAAATTGGAACCCTCGTACACTGATAGCGGGAAGGTAAAACAATAGTCATTTTAAACAGTCTGGAAGTTTCTTAAAAAATTAAATGTAAATTTACCATACAGCTCAGCAACTCCACTTCTAGGTATCTATCCAGGTGAAATGAAACATGTTAACATAAAGACTTGTGCATGAATATTTATGGCAGCACTATTCATCATCAGCTAACGAATGAACAAAAAAATCTGTGCTATATCCATGCAATGGAACACTATAGAGCAATAAAAAAGAACAGAATACTAATACATCCCACAACACAATGAACCTCAAAAACATCATGCTAAATGAAAGAAGCTAGAAACAAAAGACCACATATTATATGATTCCATTTGTGTGAAGTGCACCAAAAAGGCAAATCAATAGAAACACTAACTAGTTTATTGGTTATCTAGAGCTGGGGGTGGAAACAGAGAGTGACTGAAAGTGGGCATGAAGAATTTGGGGGGATGACGGAAATATTCAAATATTGCATTGTGGTGAAAATATGCAATTTTATTAAAAAAATCACTGAACTGCACACTTAAAATAACTTTAATGTAATGCAAATTGTGTCTCAAATAAAGCTGCTAAGAATATTGTCATACCCCTAGGAAGACTGATCAAGAAAATAAAAGAGAAAAAAGACACTTCAAGAATGAAAGAGGGCTATCATAGAATAGTCTGCAGAGATTAAAAGAATATGGGAATACTGTAAATAATCCTATGCCAATAAATTCAGCAATTTAGATGAAATGAACAAAATCCTTAAAAAACATAGACTAACAAAACTAATAGAAGAAATAGAAAATTTAAATATCTCTTTTAATTTAAAGAATTAAATTTATAATAATTTTTAAGCCTTCTACAAAGGAAATTGATAGGCCCAGAGGATTTCATTGATGAATTCTATAAAAAATTTAAGAAAAGCAATAACAAAATTACATAAACTCTTTTAGAAAACAGAGAACAGAATGCTTCCCAACTCATCCTGAGGCCAGTATATACCCAAATCTGATTTTTTAAAAATCTCAAGAAAAGAAAAGTATAGGCAAGTTTTTATCATTAACATAGACTTTAAAACCCCTAATAAAATATTATCAAATTAAATCCATAAATACATAAAAAGGATAATGCATCATGACCAAGTGATGCTAATTCCAGAAATGCAAGGTGAGTTTAACATTTGAAAATCAACAAATTACATTCACCATATTAACAGAAAAAAAGAGAACACCTATATAATCAGTAGAAGCAAGAAAAGCATCGGAGACAAAATTCAACACCCATTTATGATAAACTAGGAACAGAGGGGAACTTCCTCAATTTGAAAAAGGACATGTAATATCTTAATATCTATAGTCAAAGTAATATATATGGTAAAATATTGCAAACTTTCCTCCTGAGATTGAGAACAAGGCAACGATGTCTGTTCTCACCACTTCTATTTAGCAGATACTGGAATCTGTAGCCAGGGCAAGAAGACAAAAACATAATATTGAAAAATAAAAAGTAAACTACTTTTATTCCCGACAACATGATTGCTTACATAAAAGCTTCTAATGAATTTAAATCAAAAACTGGCAGTATGAAGTAATGCTGCTAGATAAAAAACTAATATACAAAAATCAATTATATTTCTATGTTCTAGAAGTAAAGAACTGGAAAATGAAATTTTTTATAATTTCATTTATAATAGCATAAAAAACACAAAATACTGAAAAAATTAATAAAAATTCTGCAAGACCTCCACTAAAATCTATAAAATACCTGACTATATAGAAAGATATAGTCTAAATCTCTGTGTCCAAAGATTTCTTAGGACACAGAAAGCATTAACAAAAACAAAAAAAAATGATAAATCAGTATTTATCAAAATAAAACCTGCTTATCAAAAAGCACCATTAAGGAAGTAAAAGGACGACCCCAAAACTGGAAGAAATGTTTGAAATAAATTAACATAGATACAGATGTAGCTATACAGATATCTGGTAAAGGACTTATAGCCAGAAATTAATTTTTTAATGGTCAAAATACTTGAACAGCCCATTCACAAAAGATGATATACAAATGGTAGTAAACTCATAAAAGATATTCAGCATCATTCGTCATCAGGAAAATACAGATTAAAACCACAATGAGATGCCATTTCACACCTAATAGAATAAATATAGTCCAAAATAGACGACGGCAAATGTTGGAGAGGATATTGAGTAGCTGGAACTCTCAAACATTCCTGGTGGGAGTGTAAATGGTACAATCATACCGGAAAACTGTTTGCCAGTTTCCATGAGTCTAAACCTACATCTACTCCCATGACCTAGCAATTATACTTCTAGGTGTTTATCCAAGAGAGATCTACACAGATTGGATCTATACAGATTTTCACATGAACACTCATAGTAGATTTATTCATAATAACCAAGAACTGTAAATAACCCAATTCCCATCAATAAGAAAATGGATAAACAAACTATTATATATTCATACAAAGGAATAGACTTTGTTCATACAAAGGAATAGATACGCACAACATGGGTGAATCTCAAAAATGCTACATTGAAAAAGACACAGAAGAATATATACTACATGATCCCATTTACATGAAGTCCAGGAATAGGATAATGGTTGCCTATTGGGGTATGGGAAATACCTATAAAGGAGTAAAAGGGAAGTTTCTGAAATGGTATCTTGATTAGAGTATGGTTATATGATGTACACATTTATTAAAATCATCGAATAGCACACATAAGATCTGTACGTTTCACTCTGTGTAAATTTAACTAAATTTAAAAAGAAAAGCTAGCTGGGCAAACTATCAGTCAGGAATAGCTTGATTATGGTGTAGTAACAAACAGCCCCCAAATCTTAGTGCCTTCAGAGGAGTCGGCCTGCTGGCCAAATGCAACCTGCCACCTGTTTTTGTAAATAAAAGTTGACTGGAACATAGCCATGCCCATTCGTTCACATATTTTCTGTGGCTGCTTTCCCACTCCAGGGACAGAATTGAGGAGTTGTGACACAAACTGTATGGTTCATAAACCACGAGCCTAAAAAAATATTTTCCATCTTGCCCTTTACAGAAAAAGTTTGCTGACCCCCTGGCTTACAACCATGAAGGTTTATTTCTCACTCGTGCTCCGTGTTAATCAAGATGGGAGTTCTGCTCCATGCCATCCACACTGCAGGACCCGGCTGGTGGCGCTGACTCTACCTGGAATGACACTGGTCACCGTCACCAAAGCGCAGGCCCCGAAGGATCTTTCACCAACAATTAAACGATCTGGTTCCAAAGCAACACATCACTTTTCCTTGCAACTCCTGGGCCGGAACTATTCACGTGACCCCGTTCACACAAGGGGACCAGAAAATACAATCCCACCATTTGTTTATACATGCGCCTGCAAGTGGAGAACTGGGATATTTGCCAAACAGTGCTAATGACCACCACAATTAAACTGAGAATCAATCAGTCCAGGTGTTCATTTCCAACAAACATGCATAAGCCTGCTGAAATATTGCCCTACTGGGTAGAAGTCTTAATCATAAAAATTCCAAAAGTTGCCCCTAACCCGTCCCTTTGGCTCCCATCTCACTTGTTAGAGCAACCCAGCGCTCTGCTTTCATAATGGATCTGGACTGCAAATCTGACTAACTGTCACCTTCATATTTAATATCCTGCAAGAGGGCCCTCCTGTCCTCAATAAAAAGTCAAGACGCTATGACTTGGACTATGCCAACCATTGCAGCTTCATCTCTCTCTGCCACTGGTTCAATTTCGTCATGCTCTAATAAGATGGGATGGATATAGCTTAGGAATACCTAAGCATATCATATTGTTTCCAGATTCCATACTTTTGCTCCTGTGGTCTCCACTGTGTGAAATACCCTCTCCTGTTATGCTCACTCATTAAGACTGAGCACAGTTATCATCTCATCCACAGAGCCTTCCAGGACCACGAGTCAAAGAGAACTGTACGGCTATGGCATGAGACCCAAACTCCCCAAACTGCTGCTATTGGACTGTTCCAACGTACCAAATCACAGGACTTACCCTGTGGGTTAAGTGAGCTAACTTACATAGACCTCAACAGGTGCCAGGAAGTTTTCCTAAGCACTTTTCATGTATTAACTCATTTAGTACTCATAACAACCTACAGGTAGACACTAATATTTTATCTTATAGATAAGGGCACTGACACACAGGAACATTAATTAATTTGTACAAGGTCCCACAGGTGGTAAGTGGCAGAGGTAGGGTATGAACCTGGGCTGGCTGGTCTGTTCTGAGTCCTACTCCCAGTCACTCTGCTACTTAACACCGTGAGTACATAGGTCTGTTTCCCTTTGAGAGCTTACGGTGCTCAATGCAAAAAAAAAATAAATAGCACCTCATTCCATACCCTGTAGGCCTGGAACATAGTCATTTAGGCAATAGTAGTTGTTTAAGCAGGGTTAGTTTCAATGAAATAAATGAGACTCTGGATTTCCAAAATCAATCTTTCAGCTGAATAAAGTCCTCTTGACCAGTGACATTTAGGAAATGCACAGACAATTCCCATATATACCTTTTTCCTAGATCCCAGCCCTTCGTCCAGGGCTGATGGCAACCTAAAAATGGATCGGCAGGAAGGGCCTGAATCATCTGAAAGATCATTAGAAAGCACACTACTCTAAGATGGGGCAAGCATCCATCCAAGCATTCAGAAACACTGAATATTTGGCAATGTGAGAATTTGAATTCTCTGTGCAGAAAACAGCACAGAGCTTTCCTAAAACTTTTTCTCCCTCACATAATTATGCCTTAAATTGTTAATAGCTATAATTATGGAAGATGGCATTGTTGTGCTTGTAATTTTTCCTATTCCCCTTGGTATTTATTGATGATAAATGGCTTTATTAAAAAATAATGATAATTACCTTGTTTGGTTGTATATCAATATAGTTTCAGTTTTTCTTTATTACCACTTATGGAATTTTATGGATTGCCAACATTTAGTTCTTTTATTGGTTTATATTCTCTTGATGGTATAAAAAGGGGGCAGAATTAAACAATTTTATTCCTTTATTTCCTGACACCCCCCTAACACACAAACCCACCCCAGCTCTTTGAAGAAAGCAATCTAATGCACTATTCACATGTGGCTATAGGAGGTTATAACTTTTACTATTATATAATTCTAATAATTAGCTGCATATCCCAAAATTCTCCTCTAAGGGCCAGTGCCTCACTGAATGGTGGGGATGGAGCCTCCTGCTCCATCCCCACATTGCACCTCACAGATTTAGAACCCATAGCTCAAAATGAATCCCCTTCTGCTGGGACCAGGGTGTGAAACCTGCTCAGTTAACTACAAGAGGATGAGATAGGCAAATAGTTGATCTCAGTGCTCCCTACAAGAAAACCCCATTTGGTTTACCAAATATTTGCAAGAGCCATTACAACAAAGGCTGCCTTCCCCAGAGAACATATCACAGCTCTTGCACTGTTCTCTCCCCAAAGAAACTGCCCTTAGACCTGGTTTGAGTTCACTCTGCAGAGTCTCAGGGAGATTCTCATGCTAAGAAGACTGCACATCTCGTTATCAGTACTTTTCCACTGGGGAACGGCCCAGTTCACGTTCTTTGCAAAGCATAAACCAAAGCAAATCAATGACCCTAATATAAGCTGATACCCTGCAAACAGTGCGTGTGGTAGTGTTTCCATACTAAAGTCAATTCTGAGCCTTCAGCACCTAGAAGAAGAACAGAACAGCTCTTGTGGTACTTGATGCTTAAGTCAGGGCATTAGGAGGAAGAGGAATACCAGGAAAAGAACATCACATTTGGGAATCAGACCTCATCTGTCCAACCCGGGGCCATGTTCTCAGCCTCTCGGAATCTCACCTCTCCTTTCTGCAAAAATGATTTCAGCAACACCCGTAACTCTGGATTGTTGCAAGGATTAAATTAGTTAAATATCTGGCACACACTTGTTAACTGTATATTAGTTTAATTTCCTTTCTTCTAGACCAGTAGTCCTCAGCTGGGTGTAATTCTGCCCCACTGCAACCCCAAGATATTTACCAAGGATGCCGCTAAACACCCTAAAATGCACAAGACAGCCCCACAACCAAGAATTATCTGGCCCACAATGTCAATAGCACCAAAATTGATAAATCTTGTTCTAGGCTAGTATGAAAATAATTCTCTCATTATGGTTCTTTCTTCTCCATAGCTTCTATTTCTTTAAATTGGCAAAGATTTACTGAGCATCTACCATGTTCTAAGCACACCCTTAACCAGTGCATATATTTGGTTACCCACTGCCATTTTCCCCAAGCAACTCCTATCCTAAATTACTGTCCTTCCTTATGAATATCAAGTCCTGGCTTCTCTTTTCTTCTTTATGCTGCTCTCAGCGGCCCCGAAGTCAGACATGCTGTGTGTCAGAGCAAAGACCTGTATTAATCAACAATTCCAAATATAGCAACAGCAGTTTGAAAATCAAAGAATGGGCCTTGGGGACATCAATATTTGCATGTTCATAATAAATACTTAACTACACATCTGTGCAATGTTCAATATAGTTGGGGGAGAAAAGGAACATTTACGTTGCTTTTTCTCAAGTTCCACAACTAAAGCATCTGATGTGCTCAAGAAATATAACTGAATAGTTGTAAAGATGATTTCAAATATATTTATAACATGCACTTACGAATTGAAGACATGCCTGATTTACTCTGGGGTTTTTCTAACCATCAATTAGCTTATACATCTGCCCCTGAGATCAGTGGAATAATTTTCCAACCTGTACATTAAACGTCCATTGCTTTCCTGTCTGATGCTCACCTCGACAACTCATATTGACCCTATATTTAATGTCCAATGCCAGGTTTCATGTTTTTATTCTTTTCTCTGTATGTTGTACATATGTATAAGAATCCCTCTCCATGAGAAGAAGCCCCTGCTAACAACCATTGATTGTGGCTTACAACCGGCCAGGCTCTGCTGTTAAGTGCTTTGTAGTCACAATCTCATTTCATGGCCACCTAGAGAGGTACATGGTACCCCCATCCCCATTTTACAGGGAGAGAAAATAGATACTTACAGAGGTTAAGTAGCTTGGCCAAAGTCACACAGCTAGGAAGTGTTAGGATGAATGTTCACACCCGGCATGTCTGGTCCCAAAGTCCATGCTCATCACCACTACAGTATATTAGGAGGAAACAGGCCGGGCATCTGGTGAGTTTTCTTTGCAAAGGGTTAAGCAGCAGGCACATCCCTTGACCTAGCAAATGCACCTCAAAGAAGCCATCATCCACAATTGCATCCACATCACCCACATGTGCACTAACATATATGTAAAAATACGTTTACTGTTGCACCATTTGCAAAGGAGACAAGTGTTAACTATCTAAACGGGAAGTAGATCCATTGTACGGAATACACAGTAGGGAGAAGTTGGCAAAGAGGGTAAACAAATTTCTCTCTCCTTAAAAATGGGACAGACAGCTAGCTAGCATGTGCTTTTTCTTTTCCTCTCCCATTCTTCCTCCTTCCTACTTGGACTTTGGATGACATGACTGGAACTCTAACAGCTACCTTGAACCATGAAGCAATTGAGAAAATGAAAGCCACAGCTAAGGATGGTGACACAGAAAGACAGAAGGTAAAGTCAGGGGAAGCCTTGTCTCTGCTGACCCCATGAAGCTAACACAAGAGCCTTTGGCCTGCTACCTCTGGGATCCTTCTTGGGAAAGAAACTAAAATTCCCATTTTAAGTCACCGTTAGTTTGGTTTTCTATTACACTCTACCTAACTAACAGAGACCTCTGGACTTTGCTATCACATCTCTATTACCTGTATGTTTTATAATGAAAATGTCTTATTCCAGTATTTTTTGCAAATTTTAAAAAGGTAAAAGAAAAAGTTTTTTATCAGATAGTCACGTGGTTGGGCCCTTGATTGTGGCAACAGTATCCACACATCACAGGGGGAACAAAGGAGACAAAGGCAAGTCGCAGGCCTGGCGCACAAATCAACAACATGGGCACATCCTGAAAATGAAACGGACAGACGAGAATCCAACCAAGCTTACCAAGTGCCCAAAAGATTTCTGGCCAAACAAGATTCAAAGGTCTCCTGAGATAAGCCTTAGGTGGAACACAGAACGGGTAACGGGAATGCACAAGGTGTACTGCCAGGCTGGGGTCTCCAACCCAGAAAAACACCCATGACACCTGGCAAAGGGGAGGGGGAGTAGCGAGACTCCACCCCCGGGTCAAGCAGCAAGGGCTCCATGAATAAGGTGTCCCAATTAAGGGGACCCCAGAGTTGGTAAAAAAAAAAAAAAAAAAGAAGTAGAAAATAGAATGTCGAACCACCAAGCATGAGGTAGACAGTCATGGGTGATAACCTTGAAAACGAAAAAGAAATTATTCATTCTTCCATTAATAAGTTCATTGGCAAATATTAAATGGATACCAGTTAGGTGCCTGGACACTTGTTCTAATCTAGAGCCTCAAACACCCTTGGACAAGAGGGTCCTGGACAAGAGGCAGTCCCCAGGAGGCTAAGCAATGGACTCCACTACTCACTGGAACTGATGAAAATCCACCGTCTTCATACTTTCAGAAATGGGAAGATATAAAGAGGAGAAGCAGTTGAGATTTTTCTAGGCCTCATCAGCTCATAAGTGAAAAAAAGTAATAAGAAACTTGGGAGTAATGAGGCTGCTTCTTGGGCTAACTCTTTCCAGCACTTCACCTGCAGTGAAGTTGAGTCCACTTAGTGCCCCGTGTCCTAGCCCTCACAATGTCTGGTGTGCCTTGAACACAGTGGGTGCCCAGCAAATATTTGTTCATGGACCCTTCTCAGTGTCTGCAAAGGCCCAGGTGTGGGCTTGGTCAATTGTCCAAAATGCCGGAGAATCTTAACCTAAGGCTTAAGGACATGACATGAGTCCTTTGGGAGGTGGTGGCAGATTTTTCACAATGCTTGATAAAATCGAGGGCCAGGGTCAGAGATGCTTGTGAGAAACACATAATGGATATTGGGATTTAAAACAGAAAGCACTGACTTTATGTTTCATATCCAATAAAGAAGGCTAAATATCTATCGTTTTGATAGATTGCTATAAATGAAACATTAGTGGGGCTCTTAAACACCTTCTTTCAGATCTTCAATACTCCAAATGAATCTTGAGCAGAATATCACACCCAATATGGGTTGGACTCCATTAAAGAACCAGTTAGATAACACAGGCTATGCTTTGTCTGATAAGGACAGCACAACTTTACACTTCTTCAGCCCAAGAGCATTGCAAGCCAGAGGATGTTTTCTAGAAATTCTCAAATACAGCCATCATGCCCCTGGGAGTGACATAGGACAATTTCAGTCTCTTCCGAAAAGCAGTGCAGTGGCCATGTTCAGTGTTCAGTGTGGCACGCCCACAGAGTGGAGACTGGTGAGGACTCATGTCTCCACCCCAGGCCCATCTGAGAATGGAGAGACCTTTGCTGCCACCAGACCCCTTGAGGGCGTCCACGGAATCATCAGTGTAGGTGCAAATTTCTTTGGAATTGTCTTGTGGCAACGTCTCTCATATGCAGGAGACCAAAAGCTCAAAATGGGATAAAGTCAGAAGACAGGGAAAGAGGGGGCCACAAAGCCCAAATATAACTGATCAGCTGAGCCAAAAATAAACCTGAGAAAAATTACAAATCTCCAAGAATGGAGATAATGTGACTCTCCAAGGAACAGGGGTACTCATCCAGCAACACTGGCCAGTTTATACAGGTGCATGCCAGTTTATGGTGCATGCCTATATAAACTGGCATGCACCTGTATAACTGCGTGTGTGTTACAGAGGCTCCCGTGAAGCCCATGCCAAGTACCTGCGAGCAGAGATTGACATGGATTTTACCATTACCAGAGGCATGTTGAGAACACGGCTAAGAAGAGAATGTTCCTTTAACCTTTGCATTCAACCCAATAAGACTGACTCACCAGAAGACTCTATGAAACCCATTTCACAGCAAGTCATTTAATCAAGAATTTTTTTAAAATTAATCCAGGAAAAATTAAAAGCTCCTCTGTTTTGTCCAGGAGACCATCTCAATTCAATTTCACTCCTCCAATGAGCAAAGGGCCGTGGGTCAGTCACTCCAACAACAGTGACTGTCCAGCCACGATATGGATGTTTTTAGAATCACCCTCGCTCACAACTCCTCCAACAGGGAATTTCCTCCAAAATGAAACAAGTTTCTCACTCCAGTACACCATGATCATGCACTCCTATATGTAAATGTGTTTCTTCCTTGGACACTTCTGACCCACTTGAATTTCAGCATCATCTACCTTTCCTAACCAACCAATCGTTCATAGTAATCATAGTTATCACGTATATTCCAGGTATTCTTATACACGCTTTGTTTTTTAATATATAATACTAACTCAATCATCCTAAAAACACTAAAATAAGTACTGCTACTAGCCCCAAGTACAGGTAAGGAAGCTGAGGCTCAGGGAAGCAATAAATTCTCTTGCCTGCAGTGACACAGCCAGTAGGTGGGAAACCTGGGATCTAAACGCAGCAAGGTGGCTCCACCAGTCCTGCTTTTAATCCCAACACAGTATTGCATGGGTTTTACTTGTTCATTCCAAAGTTTAATAATATGAATCCAGACACATAATCCAGAGTGCAATGGAAAGAAAAACTCAGTGTCCTTGGCCACAGTTCTCTCCCATTCCTTCCAACCCATTCTCTGTTCTCAGTAGTCAGCAATTCAGTGTTTCTTCTGCCCCCTTGAAATACACTTTAGATATAAAAAGGCTGTAAGATATCCCATCAAGCACGAGAGTGGCCAAAACCAGGAAATCTATGGAAATCTTTGACCATGCAGGCACATCCTTGATGTTGGTATCTCAGCGGCTATTCTAGGTTTGGGGCATTTTGCCTGACTAAAAGAAGGAGAGCAGGTTAACATTTGTTGAGCACTTGTCCGCCACGTTGCCAGGTAATGAGCCTGGTGCTGTCACCTGCATTGCTCTGTTTAATAGCAAAAGCAAACCCACCAACGGTAATTAATAGAATCCCATTTTTAAAGACAAAGAAACAGACCAAAAAAAAAAAGGTTATACTTACATCACGGTCAAGGAGACTCACTTAGGAGTGATGGCACGTGGATTTAAGCCAAAGCCTGTTCTAAAGCGAAGGCTACTTTTACCACAGCATGCTAGAGAGTAGATACCTCTAAAATCAGAAACCTTTTTTTTTTTTTCTTTTTGCCTCCAAGCAGTGAGTCTTTACAGATTTACTGGTTGTTAAATGATACTGACTCTAGCTAATTCCCAAATTAACTAGATTCCTTTTGGAGCTTGTAAAATGCGCTACATACTCAACTTCCGAATTTAGCATGCAAGATGATGACCACAGCAGTAAGAATGGTGCAACTTTCTTGTTAGAACAATGCACGCCTAAAAGCCCTCCTTTTAATTTCTACCTTCTTTTATGAGGACTGTGGAGCGAGGACACACCTAGGATACTGCATATTAATTTCAACACAGCTAATACCCAAAATGTCCCACCAATTTACTCTTCACTGACAATGTTAAAAGAAAATGATTTATGCAGATCAATCATCTCGCTCATCAAGTCCTACCCTGACAGCCAGCCTTCATCATCGCTATTTAAAAGGCACTGCTGACAGAAAAGACCGACTCTTTGATTAAGGGCCCTGTCTGGCTAACCTTTTATTTGAAGAATGATTGCCGCTGAGTGACAAATACTTTTTCATTCATTTCAAGGCAAAGATATTGACATTCAAATTCTTGATGGCTACACTGAGCAGATGCCACTGTTGGCAAGAGGCATGAGAGCAACAGCAGGTACTCCATGGCTCTGGGGGCCAGGGAAAAAGAATAAAACGAAAGGCACGCGTGCAGGCACTAGCTACCGGTTCTCAACAAGTGAAAGCCTTGCGTCTTCCAGCCAGATCTTCTCTCCTCCATAGTTAGCAGAGGACATCTATTTGTAGTTGTGCCCCAGTCCTCTTCTTAAAAGTGCCCTTGCTTCACCGTGACCCTACTTGGAACTGCACAGGCAGGAAGGACGAGAAGAAGAAAAGGAGTTCAGGAACATGCAGTTCCCAACCGTAGGGAAAAACATTTTCCCCTCTCCACCCTGAATCGCAGGGTCCCGGCAGACCTCGGGCTAAAAGCACTGACCCCCTTTCCACCTCCTGGGACGTTAAGTGACAAAGTGGAAGCAGCACTTGGGGATGGGTATATACAACCACAACAAGTAAGATGTGCAACGTTTGGGGGATGGACATGCTTGAAGCTCTTACTCAAGGGGAGAGAGAGTCATGGGCAATATATGTAACCTTAAGACTTGTACCCCCATAATACGCTAAAATAAAAAAAAAGAAAGAAAAATCACCTATTAAAAAAAAGGAATATTCTATCCTATGTGATAAGGAAAAAAATATATAAGAAAGAGACAGGGATTGACAAGTAGAAACAGAGTTAGCAAAACAGACAAACTGAGCTGCTTCTTTTTTTATTAAAGGCAATTTTTCTAATCCATTTCAGGTGGATTTAGACCTTGGTCAGCATCACATATATAAAGCACACATATTTCACAGCAGGATTATTTTGCTTGTTTTTATTTCTTAAATGCAAAATATTATCTTAAAGGGAGGTGGGGAAATTATGGATTAAGGAAGGCTATTTGTGACAAAGGCCATCACAAAGCCTCAAGATTAATCATTTCCAGGAACAAAATGAAAATACCTCAGCGGGTCACCAACACTTCCTTTTAAATCTTGCTGAGATGCAATGTGTGGGTGTCACATGCTTCACAAGGGAGAGGGTATCAAAAAAAAAAAGCTTTAGTTCTGGCCCTGTAGCAAATTCCTCACAGTGTGAGAGGCAAGAGACAGCCAAAACCTTCTCCCTATCACCTTAAGGCCCAACAGGTGAGCCAGGGCTTCAGGGACAGAAAATCTGGGTTTAACTCCAATCTCTGTTCCTTAGTGGCTAGGGGAATTGGAGCAAGTTATTTTACCTCTCCAATCCTCTGTGATCCCATCTGCAAGATGGGGTAGAAATATTGACCTTGAAGAGTTATTTGTGGATATTAAAAAACATAAATTTAATGAAGCAATTTTCCTTCCCCTAAGCCTCTTTTTCCTTCCTTTCTTCTCCTCTTCTGATCTTTGCTCACTGGTTTGCATAAGAGTAGTCCATGAGGAGGATCAGAGAATGATTCACAGTTCAGCCTCACTTCCCTCATTGTGATACAATAAGAACAAATAAGATACTGCTAACATAAAGCACTCTATAAATTTTAAATCAATACAGAAGTGTTTGCTGTTGTTACTGTTGTTCTCCACAACTGGTGTACTTCAACCCATTTTGATCTTTTTCCTTTTTTATTTTTCCCATGTACATTTCTCCTGGTGAATAATAAATCAATAACCAATTAATTAATCGATAATCATAATATCATCTCCGTCCCTTAGAACTATTAGTAGTTGCTTCTGCAGCTGTCTGAAAGGAGTGTCTGGTAGAACCGATGCTTCTTCCATAACACAAATTTATTGGAGGTTATTATGAGCCAGACATTGGGATAAGGAGGTGAATGAAAAATGCAAAATTCAGTCAAGTGGAGCAAACAGACAAATAAAGAAATGATTTCAATATTGCTGCACATGTAAGTTAAGTACAAAGGACAATGAGGAGGCTGAAGAGGGAGGGCGTGACTACCTGGGGGATTCAGGGAAGATTTTCCAGCAACAATATTAAAGCATGTGTTCACAAGGTAGAAAAGGAAGGGTGGGCACGAGAATGCTGGGCACAAAGGCATGGAGGCCTGAGAGCGATCACTCTGCTCTGCCAGGGACAAGGACAAGTTCCAGCCATACTACAGATTTAAGACTTACTCCTTTAGGCAATGAGGAGCTTGAGCTTGAAACTATTGTCATACGGTCCCTGCTTCATAAACATCACCCTGATGAAAGGCTGCACATGACACACATCTGCTGGGTACCTCCCCTGGGCTAGAAACTGGACACTGAGATGAGCGAGACTCATCCTGACACTCCCCTGGGAGCGGAGCAAAGTATACTGCTCGTTCTCAAGCACCATCTGAGCAGCTGCCCAGCAAGGAGTGATGAAGCCCCACTGGCATCAGGACCAGGCTTCATGTTTGGCCTCGGAACCTGCCTTCATCCCCAATCTATTGGTGTGGGTTCCTGCTTTTCTGCTTGACCCCACTCTTTCGTTTCTATGGACTCTGGTGCCAACTGCGGACAGCCCGCTGCAGTTTCAGAGCTATACATCCTCCAGCTCTCTGCCTTCCCTCGCTGATGCTAGCCTATTGCTGTCCTCCTTCAACCTGCTGAGATCCTGTGGGCTGCCTCGTGGCTCCCAAAAGCATCTCTAAAAGTAGGTAGGTCCCTATTCCAGGTCACCGTCCTTTACTCCCTGTTCTGTACCCCCAGTACAGATGTGGCAAAGACAATGCCATGTGTTCACCAAATCCTGTCCCATAGTTCCCTTCCTAGGCACATAGAAAGATACATTTGACAAGCTCCTTTAAAGTTAGTTTGGATTCTGGTCAACACAGGAAGAAAAGGATGTGAGCTACTCCCAGGCCTGGCCTTAAAAATGTCACAGGACAAAGCTCCCTTATCAGCTACAATAAAAATGACTGCAAACTTGGTGGCTTAAAGCAAGGAGTTTATTCTCTCGTTTTTTTGGATACCAGAAATCCAAAATCAAGGTGTCAGTGAGGCCACATCCCCTCGAAAGACTCTCGGGGAGAATCTTGCCTTGCCTCTTCCAGCTCCTGGCGGCTCCTGGCATCCCTGGCCTTGTGGCTACATCACTCCAACTTCCACCTCTGTCTTCACATGGCCTTCATCCCTGCATCTCTCTGCCCAAACTTTCTTCTCCTTTCTCTTACAAAGACACCAGTTACTGGATTTAGGCCCACTCTAAATCCAGCATGATTTCATCTTGAGATCTTTAAGTAATTACATCTGCAAAGGCCATATTTCCAAATAAGGCCCCATTCTGAGGTTCCAGGTAGACATGACTTTGGGAGGTCACTATTCAACCCACTTCACCTCCCATGCAACCTTGGAGGTTTGATGATCCAGACAGCGGAGCCCCAAGGCGTCAGAGCCTTCATGCAGCCAGATCCCTGAGTGACTGTGCGAAGCCAAGTCCCCCAACACTAACCTTCGCTGGGCACGTAAGGTGAGCAAGAAAGGACACCTTGTGGTGTTAAGCCACTGAGATTTCAGGGTTAATTTGTTACAACAGCAAATCCTTGCCTGGCTTGGCTACCACTCCAAGCATCATGTCCTAGCTCTGCAATTCAGATACTGTTTATGGGCCCAGGGCTAACAGGCAGTGTTTTCATTTGGCTTCAGTTTTTGCTCAAAAGACCTTTTAGGTTGTTCTTGCTGAATGTCCCAGGAATTTCTTCCAGAGCTTTGCTTGGCTTGGATATGACTGTTTGGGAGGTTTCTTGCTCTGCCCGGGTAGAATAATTAGGCTTTTGCTGATAACATCACTGTTTTCTCTACTGGTCCCAGAGGAGAATGTGGTGGCCAATGGTAGTTAGCTCTTGCTTTTATTGGGGTAGGGGAGAATGTGAATATTTTCCAGCTACATTCATCCAAAAATGAACCAAGAAAACCAGTAGCTAGCGTCCCCTTCTTACAGAGGGAGAAAGAACACAAGACAAGTTACAGAGACATGCTGACTTGGGTTAAAATTCCTCAACTCTGCAAACTTAATAACTATAATACTTTCAAATGTTACTTATTATCGAAGAACATAGTTCTCTTACATTTACCAAAAAAAAGGGTCAATACCGCCCATTCCAGAGGCTGGCTGGGAAGGTTAAATGATACGTGTTTAGCTGAGTGCTCTGATCACAGTAGTTCCCAGACAGATGTGAACTTCTTTTGTTCCTATGGACAGGCCAATACATTCTCACTTGGATCTTCTCCCCTTCTGGGGCAAAGTGATAGCTAAATTGGTGTGAAACCATGACCTTCAGTACTGCTCTCAACTATCTCTAAGGCAGAAAACATCTGCCTTTTCTTTCATTCACCCTTTTAGAGACTGTTAGTCTATTTCCTGGAAATAGCATCAAGATAGTGGATAAACTGACCAATCTTTTTAAACCAGGCAAATTTTGCTCTTAAATATTTCATGAGAATTCATTTTCATTTTCCAATTAGAGCAAAAGCTCTCTGACGGTAGGGACTGTGTCGTATGCCAATTCCCTAAACCCCACAGCAGTCAGGACAAAGCCAGACTGACCACAGCCACCACCCCCCCCCTCACTGGTTGACTACAGAAAAAACAGAGGATGAAAGTTTCCATGATTAGGACAGTATGTGGCCTCCAATAACATGGGTGTTCACAAATTAAAGGACACATGGCAGTTAGCCAGTAATACAGAGCAGAGGGAAGGCAGCAAAAGCTATAACACTAAAGAAAAGGGCCAAAAAGATGTAGGGTTCATCTCCACTTTGGGTATATGGTGGATCTCCCCAGAAATAAATAATAGTGTGTTTTTAGAACTTTGAGAACCACCGAACTGAATCATCCCTCCCCAGCTGGATCAGCAAAACTGATTCTTATAGTTGTGTGAAGGTATAAGTTATATGTTATGCATTTTATAGTATTAGATAATATCTGTATTATATGTAAATATGCAATACAATACACCTGCTCTGTGCTGGGCACTATTCTACATGTTTTGCCTATATATTAATTCATTAGTTCTCCCAACTCCATGACAGAGGTACTATCATTACCACCATCTTACAATGAGAAAACTGAAACCCACAGAGGTTAACGTGCCCCAAATCACAGACACGGTGAGCAGTGAGGCTAAGATTCAGATCCCCGCAGCCTGGCTCTGGTGCCCTCGCCCTGACCATTAGACCACAGTGCCTCTCAAGCAGGAATGGGAGGTGGGGGGTATGGAAAAGTGGGCCCCTCATCAGAATGGAACCTGGCAGAGAAGGCTTGCACACCTAAACAGATTCTGAAGAGACAGCCATTCAGCAAAAGAAGCCTGTAGCAGGAACAGGGGACTTCCCTGGCAGGAACAGATGCAATGGGACAGCCCTCTTTAAGAAAAGAGCCGGTGACAACCCATCTGCTCCAGGAGCCAGACTGGAGCACCCCCTAAATAGAGACCTTGGTCTGAGATGGGACTAACCCTCTGTTAACACGCTGAATAGCAGCAGTACATGCGGGCCCAGGAACACGCAGCTCTGGCAGACTGAAGACAAAGGAAATGGAAGAGGCTCGGGAGAGGTTCCAGAAAGCCTTGTTGAGTCTGCTTTGAGCGTCATTTCTTTAATGCACAAACTGCTAGGGGCAAGAGACAGCCAGCTTGCTCCCCGGCCCGGCAGCCCAAGCCCTGTGCTTGTTTACCATCGCTGAATAAAGCACTTCACCCTCCTCCCCAGCTCTGGCCCTGCTTGCTCCACCACAAACAGAATAAACCAGGCTCCCACTCGAGGTTGTCATCAAAAGCAGAGGGCACCAGCGTTCTCTCCTCAGCTCTGCAGCCCTCGTGGGCAACGTCCCCTCCTCCCTCCTTAAGCATATCGGAATGAGCAATATTTGACTGTTGATTCTTTCATCTCTGCAGCTTTGAAAACCTCAAACGTCATATCGGATCTACAACAAAGAGCGGGGACTTCAGGGGTTGACAGCACGGCCATAATTAAAGACAACCATCAGTGAGCTGCCATGTTAAACAATGCCACGTTATAGCTGCTCCAAAACCAACTGTTTACCTTTCAGACATTTCTGTGGAAAGGTTTAAACAGGTGCGGTTTAAATTGTTTTCATAAAAGATATGCAAACAAGAGATAGGAACTTTTCTTCTCTCTAAGACAGGGTGTAATGTACAGCACGCTATTCCCATGCTAACAGCATCCAACTGATTTACTCAGGGGAAATAATCTCTGGTAACTGATAAGAATATGAATCGAAAAAATAGCACTGAAAATATTACGGGGATACAGGCAAAGACAGAATGGGAAACATGTCCCAAATTTCTAAAGTTCCCTCTGGTCCATGGACCTCAGTTTCCCCTTTTATGAAATAGGAAGATTGAATTTCAAGCTCATGTTGACATGCAGGACCCTTTTTCCAGATCAAGTTCAATAGACAGAACAGGAAAACATAGAGGTTTTGAAGGGGGATCAGGGTCTCTCTTGCCATGTCCCCAAAAGACTTCTAGAACTTTGAGAACCACTGAACTGAATCATCTCTGTGAGTTCTTCTAGGAACCAGAATTCTAGGGTTCGCAAGCATAAAAGAAGAAGAAGAAGAAGCTGTCAAATACTTTATTCCATCTTTGGTCTGCAGTGTTTTTCTCAATGTTCAGCATCTAAATGGCACCGAATAAATGTGGTCCTGAGTTGATGAATAATAGAGGAAGTCTTAATCAGCTTCTGTGCTTCTCCTTGAGTTGTGGGTAGGGCTGACCATACCAACAGCAAAGGGAAAAAGCAAGACATTAAAGCAAATTATAATCATCATCTGGTTTGCAAATCGAATTCCTCGGCCGGGTATTCACGGCAGGCTCGGTGTCCCGGCCCCCAGCAGGCCTGAGGGGAGCAGAGGGGATGTGCTCCCCACACTTTTCCTCTGCCTGGGAATCTCGTGCCAGCACCCCCGAGGCCTGTACTTGTCATGTTTCCATGTCTCCTCATATGCTGGAGACCTCCAAGCTCCTGGAAAGTAAGACTATTCAGACAGCCAGGAACACTGCTGCCTCGGACGGTGCTGTAAGAATTGCGGTGGGAACTAGAGGGATGTTCCATGGAGCCACCAAGAAAGGCTCCTCAGTGGGTTTTATGCATGGTTTTCCCCCATGCACAAGGGCTGCTCACCTCCTCACATGGACAACTCACATGTGGGGGGACCACAGGAGCCAGGATCATATTGGTTGTGGTTAAGGCCCCACATGGGACATCATGACTCATTATGTTGACCATTGGTGGAATTTTCTGATACATGAGGAAGGGACACTGTACAGTAAGCACAATGAGCTGTCGCTTGTATTTTTTGCAGACCAAAGATCTTAAACATTTTTAAGAGGAAGCCAGGTACAGTGGTGTGCGCCTATAGTCCCAGCCACTTGAGAGGATCGCTTGAGCCCAGGAGTTCAAATCCAGCCTGGGCAACATGGCAAGACCCTGTTTCTTTAAAATAAAAATTTGTAAGAGGAAACTCTCTAGTGCTTGTTTGGGACAGACCGAAAGAATTGCAAAGGCTGAATCTGACTTCCTTCTATAAAAACAACGTGGAGAAGAATCCTTGACTGGACAGACCCTCCCAGTAGGGCCCACAAAATCTCCAAACCACAAAGCGCCTCACTTCTCTGCAAGAAAAGTTGATGTCCAGTTAGTTCTAATTGGCTAGAACAGAGCTGAGTGAAGGCAGATAAAACAAAAACGCTTCCTGACTGAGGCTGGGCCACGCGGTCCTCCGACTGCTGACATCATTCTTGAGAGACGCCAGCTTGGAGAGCTCCATTTCGCAAACAATGACCCTTTATGGAGAGCTTTCATCCCTGCTTAAGTTCTAAAAATCAAAGAGCCAATATGTCTGAGCTGGAGAAAGCTCCCCTCAAGAATCTGGGAAAACTGCCTTGGGTGGGTTGTATTTAGTGGTAATATTTTCTCCTTTAACTTGTCAGGTTGTCTTGCTGTTTTCAGAATGAAACCAGATATAAATAAAGCCAGGAAAAAAAAAAAAGTGTTTGAGATAGGCTACTGATCGCTGGTTTATTTTCTGAGTTGAGAAGCCACCCGGCTTTCCTAGCATGGTTACATTATGGTAATATGCTTTGTCATAAATTTACTACATCCTTCTGCTTGTCTATAAAACAGTCTGCTCCTCATCTTTCTAAACTTGGCCTGCATACAGAACTTTTAACTTAAAATATCTAACAATATGTCATATCCACCAGACACATGACAGCTATTTCTAAGATACATAATATTATTAATTGTTTTTGAACATAATTGAACTGTTATGAATCCAAAAAGTATAAAAATGACACTTAGCCATCAACAGTTCTTGAAGCATTATATACACAAAAGAAGAAATACTAACAAGTCCAACAGTACTCATAATTTCAAAATTATACCCTTTGAAGCCGAAATAACATTAAGAGAAACAAGAAGGATGTAAGAACTTAAAAATAAAATGTTAATGCTTGAAAACACTAAACTTGCCTTCTGATAAAAATTAAGTGTGAGCTAAATTATTTTTTATGTTTTCAGAACTGTCAAACAATGTGCTGTCTCCTTAAACTGTTCTAACAGATAGGGCTGGAGCGTGCGAAGAGGATCTGGAAGATTCGTGCAGTGTGGAGAGGGTAAGCACTCACAGAGACTTCAGTTCACTCCAACTCACTTAGAATATACTGAGCACCTCCTACATGCTCATGCAGATTAAGCCTTAAAGGAGCTTGCACACTCAACGAGGAGACAAGAGGCGCACAAAATTTTAAAGTAATGAAGCACAACTACCTTTGGATAAATGCCCAAATAAAAGTTCTGGTCAAGATCCCCTGCACCGAGGGCTAGCATTGCCCGGGGCACAGAAGGGTTATACATGAACAGCCTACTGAGGTGTGTGTGCCTCCAGGGGCGGATCAGCATCCCAGAGGGCAACCCTCCTCCCAGGAGGAGGCCGTGTGCCCAACCCAGGTGGCATTCCTGTGCAGGGAACCTCCCCGCCGGCATCACAGTCCGGGGAGGCCTGGTGGCTTGTGGTCTGGCCTGCTGGCAGAGGCCCAGGAGTAGCTGCGGAGTTGGGGAGGGTGGAAAGAAGCGAGGCCCGCTCCAGACTGCCGGTCTCAGACAGCCCCACCCCCACACCCAGACTTTCTGGCTAGGCGGGACCATTCCAGCCCCACCCTGACAGCTTTTCCTGGAAGCAGAGAACAGAACTTGGACCCCTACTAACGGCCTGAGGGCAGGCTTACCCAACCCAGTTCCACCCAGAACAAGAGCTGATAACAGGACACAAAATCAATAGCATAGCCTGTTCCTCCAAGCAAACGCCACCTACTGACAGGGACGGCATCTTGCACAGCCTTTTCACGGCACCCACTGACTCAATATACAGGAAGTGGTCCAATTTCACCCACAGACACCACCTAACGCCTCAGAAACTGAACAAGGTGTGTGAATACCCAAACAATAACCAAAAGGAAAGAAACAACAACTGATAGACATGGGAAGAAATCAACAAAAGAACTCAGGAAATATGAAAAACCAAACGGAAAACACACCCCCAAAGAGGAGCACCAGCCCCCTAGAAACGGACACCAACCAAAATCAGGCAACCAATATGACAGAAGAGGAATTTCGTATGTGGATCATAAGAACACTCACCCAGCTGCAACAACAACTCAATAACCAACACAAAGAAACCACAAAAAGCCTCCAGGATATGGAAAAAGAAATAGACACAATGAAGAAAAGTTTAACCGAACTCCTGGAAATGAAGAATCAATTCAAGGAACTACAAAATACAGTGGAAAGTCTCAAGAACAGGGTAGATCAAACAGAAGAAAGAATCTCAGAGCTTGAAGATAACACCCTCCAATTAAATAAATTAGTCAGAGAAATAGAGCAGAGAAACGAGAGAAAAGAGCAAAGCCTACAAGAGCTGTGGGATTATGTGAAGAAACCTAATGTGAGGGTCATAGGCTTACCAGAAGGGGAAGAAGACAACACTCAAGGGTTGGACAAGCTGTTTGAAGATATAATAGAGGAAAATTTCCCAGGCCTTGCTCAAAATCTTGATATACAAGTACAAGAAGCTCAGAGGGCCCCTGGGAGATTCAACGCAAACAGGAAGACGTCACGACATGCAGTCATCAGACTGACCAAAGTATCAACTAAAGAGGCCCTTCTAAGAGCTGTAAGACAAAAGAAGCAAGTAACATACAAGGGAAAGCCAATTCAAATAACATCAGACTTCTCTAATGAGACTTTACAAGCAAGGAGAGACTGGGGCCTCATTCTCACTCTTTTGAAACAAAACAATGCCCAGCCTAGAATATTATTCCCTGCAAAACTAAGCTTCGTATATGAAGGAGAAATAAAAACATTCTCAGACAAGCAAAGGCTCAGAGAATTCACCAAGACAAGACCAGCCCTACAAGAAGTACTTAAAACAGCGTTACACACGGAACATCATAATAATAACCCACGAATACAAAAACAACCAAAACCCAAAGATATTAAAGGCCAGATATTACAATGGCTCAAGACAGAAATCATAGCAACAACTTCCAACCCAACAGAATGAACAGTAATCTACCTTACCTATCAGTTCTCTCAATAAATGTGAATGGCTTAAACTCTCCACTCAAGAGACATAGGCTGGCTGAATGGATAAGAAAATACAGGCCACGTATATGCTGTCTTCAGGAAACACATCTAACCTGCAAGGATGCATATAGACTAAAAATAAAAGGGTGGATCAATATTCCAAGCAAACAGAAGCCAAAAGAAGGCTGGTGTGGCAGTTCTAATTTCAGACGATTTAGTTTTTAAAGCAACAAAAGTAGTGAAAGACAAAGAGGGTCATTATATAATGGTGAAGGGCACAGTTCAACAAGAAGAGATAACAATTTTAAATACATATGCACCCAACTTAGGTGCACCCAGATTCATAAAGCAAACCTTACTGGAGCTAAGCAAATGGATTAATAGCAACTCCATAATCGCCGGAGATTTCAACACCCCACTGACGGCACGAGACAGATCCTCCAAACAGAAAATTAATAAAGAAATAATGGACTTAAACAAAACTCTAGAACAATTGGGTCTGACAGACATCTACAGAACATTCTACCCAAAATCCACTGAATATACGTTCTTCTCATCAGCTCACGGGACATTCTCTAAGATTGACCATATCCTAGGACACAAAGAAAATCTCAAGAAATTAAAAAAAATAGAAATCATACCATGTACCTTCTCAGATCACAGTGGAATAAAAGTAGAAATCAACCCTAACAGAAACTCACATTTCTACACAAAAATGTGGAAATTAAACAACCTCCTACTAAATGATTATTTCATAAATGAAGAAATCAAGACGGAAATAAAAAAGTACTATGAAGAAAACGACAATGGAGAGACAAGTTATCAACTCCTCTGGGACACAGCTAAAGCAGTTCTGAGAGGAAAGTTTATCTCCATAAATGCCTATAACCAAAAGACAAGAAGATCACAAATAGACAATCTAATGAAATGACTCAAAGAGCTGGAAAAAGAAGAACAGACCAACCCCAAACCCAGCAGAAGAAGTAAAATCAACAAGATCAAATCAGAACTAAACGAAATTGAAAACAGGGAAGCTATTCAGGAGATTAATAAAACAAAAAGTTGGTTCTTTGAAAAAATAAACAAAATTGACACACCATTGGCTAAGCTAATGAAAAGCAGAAAAGAGAAATCTCTAATAAGCTCCATCAGGAATAAAAAAGGAGATATCACAACTGATCCCAAAGAGATACAAGATACAATTTATGAATACTACAAAAATCTTTATGCACACAAACTGGAAAATGTGGAGGAAATGGACAAATTTCTAGAAACACACAGCCTCCCTAGGCTCAACCAGGAAGAAATAAATTCCCTGAACAGACCAATCTCAACAGCTGAAATAGAAACAGCAATTAAAAATCTCCCTAAAAAGAAAAGTCCCGGTCCAGATGGCTTCACACCCGAATTTTATCACACTTACAAAGAAGAACTAGTACCTATCTTGCAGAAACTATTCCACAAAATCGAGAAGAACGGAAACCTCCCCGACACCTTTTATGAAGCGAATATTACTCTGATACCAAAACCAGGAAAGGATGCAACAAAAAAAGAAAACTACAGACCAATATCCCTAATGAATATAGATGCAAAAATTTTCAACAAAATCTTAGCTAACCGAATCCAGACACTTATCAAAAAAATAATCCACCACGACCAAGTGGGCTTCATCCCAGGCATGCAGGGATGGTTCAACATTCGTAAATCTATAAATGCAATTCACCACATAAACAGAAGCAAAAACAAAGACCACATGATTCTTTCAACAGACACAGAAAAAGCTTTTGACAAAATTCAACACCCTTTCATGATACGAACACTTAAGAAAATAGGCATAGAAGAGACATACCTAAAAATGATACAAGCCATATATGACAGACCCATAGCCAACATCATACTGAATGGGGAAAAATTGAAATCATTCCCACTTAGAACTGGAACCAGACAAGGCTACCCACTATCTCCACTTCTGTTCAACATAGTGCTGGAAGTCTTGGCTACAGCAATCAGACAGGAAAATGGAATCAAAGGTATCCAAATAGGGGCAGAAGAGATCAAACTTTCACTGTTTGCTGATGATATGATATTGTATCTAGAAAACCCCAAAGATTCAACCAAGAAACTCCTG
Source organism: Microcebus murinus (assembly GCF_040939455.1). Taxonomy (NCBI): domain Eukaryota; kingdom Metazoa; phylum Chordata; class Mammalia; order Primates; family Cheirogaleidae; genus Microcebus; species Microcebus murinus. Next base: position 59,092,190 of record NC_134117.1, read on the forward strand.
GAACTGATCAATGAATTTAGTAAAGTCTCAGGATACAAAATCAATACACAGAAATCAGAGGCATTCATATACGCCAACAACAATCTAATTGAGAACCAAATCAAAGACTCAATTCCCTTCACAATAGCAACAAAGAAATTAAAGTACCCAGGAATATACTTAACCAAGGACGTAAAAGACCTCTACAGGGAGAACTATGAAACACTGAGGAAGGAAATAGCCGAGGATGTAAACAGATGGAAATCCATACCATGCTCGTGGATCGGCAGACTCAATATCATCAAAATGTCTATACTACCCAAACTACCCAAACTGATCTACAGATTCAATGCAATACCTATTAAAATCCCATCAGCATTCTTCACAGATATAGAAAAAATACTTTTACGCTTCGTATGGAACCAAAGAAGACCCCGAATATCAAGAGCAATTCTAGGCAACAAAAACAAAATGGCAGGCATTAATATGCCAGATATCAAACTATACTACAAAGCTGTAGTAATTAAAACAATATGGTATTGGCACAAAAATAGGAATATTGACCAGTGGAACAGATGTGAGAATCCTGATATAAAACTATCCTCATATAGCCATCTAATCTTTGACAAAGCAGACAAAAATATACGCTGGGGAAAAGAATCCCTTTTCAATAAATGGTGCTGGGAAAACTGGATAGCCACCTGTAGAAGGCTAAAACAGGACCCACACCTTTCACCTCTCACAAAAACCAACTCATGCTGGATAACAGACTTAAACCTAAGATATGAAACTATTAGAACTCTAGAGGAAAAAGTTGGAAACACTCTCCTAGACATCGGCCTGGGCAAAGAGTTTATGAAGAAGTCCCCAAAGGCAATCACAGCAGCAACAAAAATAAATAAATGGGACATGATCAAACTACAAAGCTTCTGCACAGCCAAAGAAATAGTCATGAAAGTAAACAGACAACCTATAGAATGGGAGAAAATTTTTACATCCTATGCATCCGATAAGGGACTGATAACTAGAATATACTTAGAACTCACGAAAATCAGGAAGAAAAAATCAAATAACTCCATTAAAAAGTGGGCAAAGGACTTGAACAGAAACTTTTCTAAAGAAGACAGAAGAATGGCCAACAAATATATGAAAAAATGCTCAACATCTCTAATCATCAGGGAAATGCAAATCAAAACCACAATGAGATATCACTTAACGCCAGTGAGAATGGCCTTTATCAAAAAATCTCCAAACAATAAATGCTGGCGTGGATGCGGAGAGAGAGGAACACTCCTACACTGCTGGTGGGACTGCAAACTAGTTCAAACTCTGTGGAAAGCAATATGGAGATATCTTAAAGCGATACAAGTGATTCTACCATTTGATCCAGCAATCCCATTGCTGGGCATCTACCCAAATGATCCAGTGACACTCTACAAAAAAGACACCTGCACTCGAATGATTATAGCAGCACAATTCATAATCGCAAGGCTGAGGAAACAGCCCAAGTGCCCATCAATCCAAGAATGGATTAATAAAATGTGGTATATGTATACCATGGAGTACTATTCAGCTCTAAGAAACAATGGTGACATAGCACATCTTGTATTTTCCTGGTTAGAGCTGGAACCCATACTACTAAGTGAAGTTTCCCAAGAATGGAAAAACAAGCACCACATGTACTCACCAGCAAACTGGTATTAACTGAGCAGCACCTAAGTGGACACATAGGTACTACAGTAACAGGGTATTGGGCAGGTGGGAGGGGGGAGGGGGGCGGGTATATACATACGTAATGAGTGAGATGTGCACCATCTGGGGGATGGTCATGCTGGAGACTCAGACTTGTGGGGGGAGGGGGGAAGTGGGCATTTATTGAAACCTTAAAATCTGTACCCCCATAATATGCCGAAATAAAAAAAAAATAAAACAAAAAGTTCTGGTCAGTCACGTGGCGGGTAGAACAGGCAGAACTCAAGCTGGGCCAGGGTAGCTGAGGGCGCTCCATGAAGAGCTAGAATTCCAGCTGGATGGTGAAGACGGAGTCACACTCAGAAAGATATAAAGCAGGTCAGAGGGTACTGACAATAGGGGAGGCAACTTCAACAATGGCCTCAAGGCGGAAACAAATGGAACTGGTTGGGGGAAGGGTGGGCCGAAATGAGTGGCCCAGCCAAAGGCCTAGACCTCAGGTTACCCACAACTCAAGGACTTGTAAAACATCTATCTGTCATCTTCCCACCAATTGTGTCTCATGGCCAGCTTCACTGGGGCCCACTGGGCTGCGAGTTCTGAGGCTCACCAAGCTTGCTCCACTGAACCCACACGGGACCCCATTAGGTTCGCTACCATCGGCCACACTTCCTTCCCCCAGCTCCAAGGGCTGTGCTCATTTTAAGAGCCCATCAAATGGGTGGGAACCAGAAGCGGTCACTCCCTTCCCCTATTTGACATATTATAACCTTCCTACTGCAGCCTCTCTGCACTAACCCGAGATCAGTGATTCTCAACCAGGGGTCACTCTGACCCCCAGCAGACATTTGGCAATGCCTGTGAGCATTTTGGTTTGTCACAAAGAAGCCGTTACTGGTACTTAGGAGGCAGAAGCCAGGGATGCTGCTCCACATCCTGCAGTGTATGGGACGCCCCGTCCCCTACCCCACCACCAAAGAATCTTCTGGCCCAAAATGTCAACAGTGGCAAGGTTGAGATGGAATGATTATTAGCATTCATGATATTTTTCTGAATGAATTTATTTTAACAAGATGGAGTATTCTCCTTTTTCTCTTTTTCTTAAACTTGATGCAGACCCATCCATTTCCAGAAATCTTACCACAAATTCCAAGACACTGCCCAGGGCAAAATTGCCTGATCCAATGCAACCCTGATAAATTTGTCCCCCCCCCCCCCCCCCGTCCTGCCCCAAACACGCATACATACACACACAAAATAAAAACACATAAAAGGAGTGCACTAAGGGGAGGGTCACTCTGGCTATGAAATATGCCCTCCATTCCTGCAAATGATAGACTTATACCTAAACCCAACTAGAAATGAGAGGATATTGAAAGCCAGTGCACTTCGTACCTTCTGTGCCCTTCCAAAGCTAGTCACACTTTAGGTACTTACATTTTAATAGGAAGGAACCTCATTATTCAAATATTTGCTATTTGAGTACTTTCAGTTTTCAGTTTCTATAGGAAAACAAAAGTCATGGCCTGAAAATATTCACTAGTGAATCAGCAACTTATGAAAGTTCCCACTGAAACATCCTTTGTAAGTAGCATCCATCCTGATGCTTGGATCAACACTTTAGGCCTATCCAATGGTCACGTGTTACATAAACCCCTGGTGCAGATCAACTGCAAAATGAAACTGAAACTTCTGCAAAAGCTGGGGGGTTTCATGAACTCAACCGAAGTGACGGAGAAATGTTCAAATTGCACTCAAAACCATTGACCTTGCAGCCTTAGACCAATTGAAAAAGCAAAAGTCAAGAGGATAACAAAATTTTATGAAACTGATTCAAATATTGAAGGACTGAGAAAGGCTCTTATAAAATTGACAAAGTCCTAATTTTGCAAAAATAAAAAACGTTTGTGATTGTACAATAAAAGCAAACATGATGTGAAAGATAGATGGTGCCAGCATGTAATTTTGTCAGAAAACTTATGGGGAAAAAATTAAATTAATAGTAGAACTTTCTTTTCTGATAATTAGACCACAGTTGCAACTACAACTGAAAATGTTTTTGTCTGTCTGTCTGTCTGTCTGTCTGTCTATCTATCTATCTATCTATCTATCTATCTGTCTGTCTGTCTGTCTGTCTGTCTGTCTGTCTATATAATTTGAGTTTCAGCTTTTAAGATTAAATTCCAAACTTTCCCTCATATTTACTACTGCATGCTGTTTTCCTTTTAAGTTGACTCACCTTAGGTGGTACTTTCCCGGCGCTACCTACCTTCACACCACCAGCTGGCCCCTGAACATTCTGACTACCTGATGCAAAAGCAGAACCATAAGACAGGCAGAATCCCTTTCCTCGTTAACCTCATTGCCTGACCTCCTTTCCCTCACCCATCTTAATAAATGTCCCCCACCTTTGTCTGACAACCATACCTGACTATCAGAAAGTGGGGACTAGACCACATAAAGTCTGAAAGCAGAAGCAAAAGGCCCTCCAAAGCCCACACCCAAATCCCATTTCTCTTAGAACAAAATTCCAAGTCCTAACCAGGGCCCGCCAGACCCTGACTGCTGTGATTCCTGCCACCCTTCTTTAACTGACTGGCCACACCAACCTCCTCTGGTCCTCAAACTTGCCAAGCTTTGCGCATGCAGCAGCCTTGGCACTGGTTGTCCCCTTTGTCTGGGATGTTCTTCCCAGGTCCTTCCAGCCCAGTTCACAAGTCTCAGTATAAATGTTCCCTCTTGAGATGACTTTTCTTACCAGCCTGTTCAAAGCACCCTTGATACTCTACCTGTACTCAGTAATGTTGGAAGAACTACTGGGTAAATGAATGAACAAATCAAAGAATATACGGACGGAGGGAAGGAAGGAGGTAACCGGTATAAGGGAGTCAGCCAATATCTGCTGTCAATAGCCATTATCCCCTACGGCCATTTTCCAAGCAATTGTTTCTCTCCCTTGGATCATTTGAGACTGAATCAGTGAATCCAAAGCCAGGCAGGGAAGAGCCTGATTAAGGTCACCGCACCACCCCCCCGGGGACAGTTCCCTATCATCCATTTTCCCATGCTTTGTGTCAAGTCCTATTTCCAGCCCCTCCAGTGGCGAGGCGTCTATTACCTCCCCACGGACGTGTCCACACACTCTCCCCATTGTGAAATTTGTCCTGATTTTCCCAGCCTAAATTCCTCTCTGCTTAACTTCACCCCATTACTCACAGCTATCTCCCTCCGGACTCCAGCAAACGACAACTCTGTGGAACTCACTTTCTTCCTCCTGGCCTCCCACAAGTTTGCAATTCAGCTCCCTCTTCCTTAATGAGACACCGCGGCATGAGACCCAAGCAGGAAGAGTTTACACAAATGTTACACGAATGAATCAGAACTCGGTCACCACCAGCCTTGCCTCGCCCACCATCTCCCGCTCCCATCCATCATGCCCTCCCTCCCCACCTCCACCCCTGCCCCCACAGGGCCAATCTGGTTTTATTTTCCCATTACACAATTCTTTCCAAATACAGTCCTATTCTTGAATATACACAGAAAGTTTCTGGAAGACTACACAAGAATGCGTTAGTGACGGTGGCCTCTGGGAAAGGAAGAGCTATGGGGAAGAAGACGTTATGCTGATATCTTTTTGTGCAATTTGCATTTTTAAACTGTGTGCATATATAACTTGTTTTTAAAATGTGGTAAAATACATATAAACATAGACTTTATCATTGTAACCACTTTTAGGTATATAGTTCCGTGGTATGAAGTACATTCACATTGTTGTCCAACCATCAAGACCACATATAAAATTTTTTCAACTGAAAGTTCTTAAATTTTTAAAAGCACAATTCTTAATCAAGTGGCTACAAAAACCCAACAAGAACAGGAATGAGGATACTAGGTCTGGCTGAGCAATCAAAAAAAAAATAAATAAATTCAATGTTCCTTACCCATTATTGATACATTAAAAACTTTAGAACACAGGGTGACAGATACTTGATTAAAAATTGTCTTAAAAGAGAGAAATGAAATATAAAAATAAAAAATAAAGAGAGCTTTACCACCAGTGCCCTCCCCCAGCTCATAATAATGATGGACCAAAACAAGGGTGTACATTTGCACTCAGGTACAGAGAATAAGATGTCTTAACAAAACAGAAGTGGCTATCGCAGCAGTTTGTGAAAAAAAAAATACTAGCTTTATTAATATAAAAGCAGTTTGAATAGGAGTCTTCCAGCTATTAAATGTGATCATCAGAACACCATCAATTTTGCCGGCCACACAGTGTTTTTGTGCAGTCTGGAACATGGTACAATTAAGGGATTTTCTTACTTCTTAATAATTCTCAGATTTGGAAGGTTTTTCTTGTAAGTAACAACCCAAGTGATGGTATCATACTCGGCTCCTTTTATATAATTTTATACCTTGCTGGAAGTAGCAAAGACTGCCACCTATGAGGATGGTGATTTTGTGCGTGTCTGGAAGCTGTACTCAAAGTTAAACTTCCCCAATCTGACAGCACGAACTTGCTGAAGCAAACCTCTGACTGCAATTTCTGAAATGGAAACACTCCCTCGAATCCCACACGTTTCATAGGACATGTACACTTTGCCCATCCCTGATGGGTTCCAGCTTCCATTATGTCTGACTTCTCCTTGGAGTAAGTGTTCTTTCAACACTGATATCTCAGTTGTGAACTGCAGGCACTGGCCAATTTAAGAAAGGTTAGATTCCTCGAACTGGAGATGTCTAGAAGACCAGTTATGTTCAGGTATTCCAAAAAAAAACCCTAAAGCATTTTTAGTTTGCAACTTGATTATATTTGTTTTTACATATTTGTTTCAATTCTTTCTCACATGCTGACTCACACACACAATCACAGAGTACTATAATAATTGCTTTTTACATTAAAAAAAAAAAAAAAAACAGCAGGGAGCTACCTGGCTATCAGAGTCAAGTACTCTGCCACGACACAACAGCAGTCTTTTCTGGGTTGAGTGAGATTGATTTAATAAAATAGAAGCTGGGACAAAACTGGGACTACATTCGGAAAAAAGGAACAAAACTTGCAGCAATACCTATGCCTCTGACACTACCTGCAGACTCTGAAAATGGTACGTGGACTGAAATGAAAAATAATAGCATAATGTAAAGAATAAAATAATGGACTAGAATCTGAGATATTTACATTCAAATCCTAACTTCGGCATTTACCAACTACCTGTCTTTCCTTAAGTAAAATACAACCTGATGGTTCATAAAACTGGGGTGATTATTATCCCTCTGATGTACAAGGTTCTTCAGGGAATAAAATGGATAATGCACAGTGGAAAACTTGCTAAGGATATTTGTACAGTAATTTGCTCCTTTTCTGTCCTACAGAAGTCCCTTCCTACAGAGTACCTCAGTGAGGGAAAATGGGCTGCCCAATGCTAACGCTGATCCAACTTCTGGGGGTGCAGAGATGCCAACGCCAAAGCAATTAGGTGCTATATTAGATTCCCATTACTTCAGTAACAAATTACTACAAAACCAGTAGCTTAAAACAACAGCAGTTTATTCTCCCAAAGTTCTGGAGGCCAGAAGTCTGAAATCAGGGCCTCTCGGATGTGTTCTCTCCAGAGGTTCCAGGGGAGAGTATGTTCCTTGCCTCTTCCGATTCCTGATGTCTGCCAGCATTTCTTGGCTTGTGGCCGCATCACACCGATCTCCAAGGCCAGCACCTTCCCATCTGCTCCATCCTCGTATCACTTTCTCCTCTGCGTGTGGTTCAATCTTTCTCTGCTTCCCTTGTAAGAATATGCATGTGATCACATTTAGCTCCTATCCAGATAACCCAGGAGAACCTCTCCAGCTCTAGATCCTTAGTTCTCTCACCTCTGCAAAGACATTTCCATATCAGGTAACACAGGCTCCAGGGGTTAGGACCTGACATCTTTCAGGAGGCCATCTGTTAGCCTACCATCAGTACCAAAGACACAAAGTGCAAATATACCAGGAGAAGAACCTCATCAAATAACTCTTAAAAAATTCAAATTACCCCTCGAAGTAGAAATTGTAGTAAGCTTTTGGCCTAATGTACATTGGTAGATGAATGAATGATATCAGTCTTCCTGACAGCACTGAGTCATTAAATGGACATGAATTTTATTTAAGAAGGAAAAAAAACCAGCAAGGTGAGCCCAGCAGGATGCATTAGCAGGTAGGTAGGAGCCACAGTGTAAAAACAAGGCAATAGGAAAATGCACAAATCGCAGCGAGGGCTCAGAGGAAGCAGCACAAAAATGCCCCTTTTATCACCCACCTTAGCCAAGAGCCATCCCTATGCACGGGCCACAAGGGAAGTGACAAGCTATGTCTACCCAATGTCATTCCACAAGTTCATTCTCTCACTGCTTCACCAAATGCTTTCCGAGCACGTACTATATGCTGAGCGCCGCCCACCACACCAGGGAAAGGGCAGCAAACAGATCAGATAAAAATGCTTCCCCTCTTAAGGCCCACATCCTAGTGAGCATCAAGTCAGTTCAGTTCAGCAACTGTTCAGGGAAGACCTACTGTGCGCCAGACATTTTTGTGAACAAGACAAAATCAGTTCCTGCACCAAACTCACTCGGTAAAGGTAAGTTGGTGATATTTCCAAGAAAGAGGCCTTTATTTACTAAGGTGAACACCCAACCTTCCAAATAATCTATCCTGTCAAAGGTCAGTACAGAAGCCTGAAGCACTTAGAAAAGTCACCCTTTGAGGGGACACTTTTTTGAGATATGGTGTAGTGCCAAGAGCCCCCATTCTCCACTCCTTCCTCACCATCTCAACCTCACATGACAGACTCTGAAGGCTCCTCCCGTCTGTCTGATTGCATGCTCCACGCTTCCTGCAGGAGGGTTGCATGATTAAGTGGCATTCAGTCTTCTCTGCTGGATGATGTCGGGCTCAGCAGTATCACGACACAGAGTGGGCACCCCGGTGGCTGGAAGGGGAGCGATTCTGAGCCAGTGAAGAATAGGGACAGAGGGGTGGAAGGAAAGAGGGGAAGGTGGCTCCTTTTCATTCTGCACATGAGCTTCTCTGGGTCCCATAAATTCCTCTACCCTGTATATTTCACTCAGCTGTCTAAATGAGGTTTGCTCATATAGCCACCACTGTGCAGAATCAATCATGCCCTTCTGCACAGAATGTTAATTGCATGCCTCTCAAAAAGAAAAAAAAGAAAAAAAATGGAGCACACCGCGGAGGCCTCAGAAAAAATTCCAAACCAATTTTTGGAATTTACAATACTTTTTTAAATTGCCATGTGAAGTAAACAGTCACAAACACAGGCGTGATCCAGCTGCAATCCAGGTGCCTTTTTCAAGGCTGGGGAGAGAAATATGAAGAAATCTCTTCACACTTCCATCAATTGTTCCGCACAACATTTCCAGCGCCAGCTGCCGAGCTGCCTGAATAAAGGAGCCCCACACGCTCCCAATAGCCAGCGGCCTCAGTTAACTCACACAAAACAACCCATTCAGATCAACCTGGGCTGCAAAGCCTTGCTGGTATCTGGCAAGGGTTGGCTCATCTCGGAGGTAGGAAAAGAAAAGAAAAATAACAAAGAGTCTCCCCCTCCTCCCCTTCCTTACACACAAAAGCAGGAAATACATGAGGTGCCTATTACAAAAGTAAAATTAAGTAGGTGAGTGACAACTGAAAAAGTCTTCATCAAGTCACCATCTAGGTACCTGGGGCCCAAGAGTCATGTCTGTTTCATCTTATTTTTTGTATTCTTCAGAAGTCATGTTATTAAACTACAGAGCATGTGCTTACAGAGGGCAGAGATGCTTTGAACGCACACATGCACACACATGCACACACACGCACAAATCTCTCTGAGGGAGGGCAAAGAGCTGACTCCACAGCCAGAGCCTTCAAGGAGCCCATTGTTTCCTAAAGGACTGGACGGACACAGTGACAACCAGATTGCTTTCCACCACCAATTTTGGGAACATGTGAAAAATACGGTTTGCTGCTTGCTGGTATGTGGTCCGAGATGACTCATAAATCTTCCTTTATCTCCTTCGTGGTGTTAGCAGAAAAGGATGAGTTGCTTTTTTCCATCTCATTCTCCCGTCTATCTGTCTGTTAGCCGTGCCCTTGAGCAAAGATTACTGATGCCCTGCCTTTGATATATGACACATCACCCACAGCAGCTTTTCATCAAGTGAATTAACCTGGAAAAATGCAAACCCACCTGCCAGTTGCTTCCAAACTTTGCACAATTCCTTTGTGTACTTCCTCTCTACCATGCACCAGGCAGGAGGGCAGCAAGGGCAAGCTACAGAAATATGGGGAATTAAGAGAATCTAAACTGGGGGCACTGTGAACGCACTCATTTGCTGGAAAGAGGCTGCTTTGGCATAAAGACTTCCAGAGGGGGAGTTCAGATGAAAAACCCCAGCTCAGCCACAGTTTAGAATGCTTTGCACCTGAGCTGGAAAATGCCATTTTCCCCCAGCCATTTACTCTGTGTGGCTGGAATAATGACAAGAACCTTGGCAGCCGTTGATGACATGGTTACAGAAACTATTTGGTGACTTCCAATCAATAATCTAGATGGGCTGGGGAGAAGCCTGGAGCAGGAAGGAGCAGGCAGGCAGGAGAAGGAGAGAGGGAGAAAGTGAGAGGCTGACACAGGGAGGAGGGAGAACTGGAGAAGGGAAGGGAAAGCGTGAAACAAAGCTAGACTCCTTGTCCAGGCCCTCTGCAGCCGGGGCTCTGTACAATCAGATTCCCTGACAAGCACTACCAGTCTCCTGATTGTCACGGCAGGGTAAACAAAGGCAGCATGCTTGATACCTTCTCAGTCTATATGTTCAAACACAAGGCACTCTGGAAGGCATCAGTGTGCACCCCTGTGTCATTCAGCTAAAGAGATCTGAATTTCAGAGACGGCCCCTGACTCATCCAAGGTCAAACAGCCAAGCAAGGGGGAGACAGGTCAGAAACCAAGTTCCCCAAATCCAGACCTCTATCCAATACAACACACTACTTCCCAACCAGGCATGGGAATGCCTCCCTCTTCCTCCACTAAAAAAAAAAAAAAAAGTTTGCACTGACTTGAAATACATAGAACTCAGTGCCTGGCGGAAACAAGAAAGATTTCTAAGCTAGAACAAAGCTAGCCTGTACCTCCTGTTTACCTGAGTAGGAAACTGTTTTCCTATCATCCTTGATTCTGATAATAAAGCAGTTATTCTTTTCAAGGTGACATGTCTACTGTGTGTGATTCCTTGAAGGCTTGTGATGAGAGAGATCTCCCTATAATTTATTCTTTAAAAAATGAAAATCCAAAAAATCCAAACCATCGATCATCATTTCATGCCCATACTCTAATTTTAAGGGAAAGTTGCAAAGACCAGGGGTTTTTTTTTAAGGGTATTATTAAAAATCTTTCTTAGGCTAGTCCTGGGCTTAGCATCCATGGAGTTCTATCCTCTACCCTACATCTACATTTCTGGCCAACAGGAACAGATTTTCTGAAATGACTCTGAAATCTTTCATTGTCAAGGAAAGATTAAATTTCATTATTCACGAAACTTCCTAAAGAAACAAAGGACATCACTGGATTTTAGAAAAACTTTTTACAAATAGAATTTGGAAAACGGTGTCTGGTAGGCATCAGTTAGTCAGAAAACTAAATTATCTAAGACACCCTGTTCCCTGAGCATTCTGGCTACATTTGAAAATAGAAATGAGAAAAGGATAATGTATTCAGACCCACTGACTAAAACAAAATAGGTCTCAATTCCCCCAGGGAGTCAGTTTCTTTCTTGGTTGGAAGGAATGAAGTTTCTCCTCCTTCTAGTCAAACTAACAGTTGTTCATAAAATGGTGCCCCACTGGTGAAGAGAGTGCTAGAAAGTGGATGAACAGATTACACTGGAGTTTCTGACAAACCTGATTATGGTCAAGACCACATATACTTATCAATAAAATAACAATAAATGGTATCTATTGCGGGATTACTATGAGGCCAGGGATTCTAAAAACTTTACCTGTATCATATCATTTAATCTCCCCAGCAATCCTATAAAGTAACTACTCTTATTAACCCCATTTAACAGAGAAGGAAACCAGAAAACTATGGCTCAGAGAGGTTGATTACCTTGTTCAAAGATTTGCAGCTGGTAAATTGTGGCGCCAAGATTTAAACCCAGGTGATCTGTCCAAAGCCCATGGCGGTTTACAAGGTGAATGTGACCCTGGCTTCTTGTGTCAACACCCTGCTCCAGTACCTGAGCCCTGCACATCTTCATGTATAGGAAAAGAAAAACATGATTCTCATACCCAGCCCAGTATCAAAAATAACATTGCCTAAGGCCCCTTAGCACCGTGTCCTGCACACCTGCCTCTCTTTGTTTAGGAGATCAAAACTTGAGATCCTTTAAAAAGGTATGCCAAAACCTCAGGGAATTAATATGTATTTTTTCTTAGGCTACAGTCTCCTAATACATCTTCTTCTCGGATATCCCTCCATTTTTTTTTATTGTGGTAAGACGTACATACCATAAAATTTATCACTGCAACCATTTTCAAGCGTATGATTCAGTGGTATTAAGTACGTTCACAATATCGTACAACCATCACCCCTATCCATTTCCAGAACTTCTTCATCACCCCAAACAGAAATTCTGCACCCATTAAACAACATCCTCCCACTCACCCGGCCTCCGCCATTGGTGACCTCTGTTCTTCTGTTTCTATGAATTTGCCTCATCTAGATACCTCACGTAAGTGGAATCATACAGTATTTGTCTTTTTGTGACTAGTTTATTTCACTTAGTATAATGTCCTCAAGGTTCATCCACAGTGTGACACGTGTCAGAATTTCCTTCCTTGTTAAGTCTGGAGGACATTATGCCGTAGGTGTATACCATAGTTTGTTTGACCATTCATTTGTTGGTGGACATGGGTTGCTTTTACTTTTTGGCTAATGTGAATAGTGCCGCTAGGAACTTGGGTATACAAGTATTTGTTCAAGACCTGCTTCCAATTCCTTTGGGTACATACCTGGAAGCGGGATTGCTGGACCACACAGTAATATGCGGAACCCTCCTTCAACTTTTAAAAACTGAACATTTCTAAATCAACGGTGAGCTCATCGCAGACAGGAACCTTTATCATTATGTATCTTTGGACCCCAGGGCCTAGAACGATAAGATTTCTCATGGAATTCTCAATGAGTCCTTTTTATAAATACCTAAATGACTCAGATCAAATTCTAGTTCCCTGGGGTGGGGGCAGGACAGCCCACGGTATGACTCGAGTCCACCCAACTCTTCCATTCCCTGATTTTTCTCCATGACAGGCACATGCACAAGCATGTGTATGCCTGAATGCCAAGGAACATCAAAGGAGTCCAAAGGCAAACATCAAAAGGGTTGAAAAGGAGTAGCAAAGGATTAGCTACCTCACTGATGGATCTGAGGTCCTTATCCAGCACCTTCATCCGTCTCTATCCACCCCATCTGCAGCGAGGAGCGAGAAAATCAGAAAAGATTCTTTTAAACTTTGCCCTGGCTGAGCTTTCTATTATAAAATATGGGGGCAGGGGCAGGGGCGGCTCCTGGTGAGGGAGGGCCTTGCTTCCGCCACTATTCGAATATCAATACCTCTTTTAGTTCATTAATTCATCAGGAGGGTATTTTTCAACACATTAAATTCAATTTCAAAAAAGAATGAGCTGACACAGTCAAATGCACACGACCAAAATCCATAGTGGACTTCCCCAGCTGCCCTTTCCAGCCACTCTCAATTCCATCTTGGGGGTCCAGGCATCCATTACCCGGCTAATTGGCAGGCCTGACTTAGGAAGGGTAAACTCCAGCCTGTCGTCTGGGATTTTCATTACTTAAGTGCATTCTGACTTGAACTATATTAATGGGGCTCCAAATTTTAACTATTGATGGCTTTCAATAGGAATTTACATTTCTATCCTCCTGGGGCCTGCAAATCACTAAATTCTCACCTGTGGTGAAGACAGCCACGAGGGGGAATTGGTTTCAAAGACAGAAAGCAGTGATAATACATGCATTGCACTTTCCTAGGAGCAAATACACATAATTGTCTTTTCTCCCTTTTTCTACATTAAATTTTCAACTGTTTACTACATCTTTTAATGAAAGCAGTGACTGAAAAATATAAACATGGATACATAATTCCCAATGAATTGGTCTAAGTATAACTTGTAAAAACTGGATTAATGGTACCAAGCATGTACTTTATAAAAATAGCCTGTAGAAAAAAGCATTAAGCAATTACAACTCTAGCTCTGAAGGCTCCAATATTATAGGGTAATATTTCCTTAATGTTAGACTTCATTAACCCTAAGATAATCTCTCATAAATTTTGCTGATTTTTTAAGGAGAAAAAAATAAATTATGTTTATTAAACTACTGAATATGTTTATGAAAACAAGACATAATCTAGTGCCATAAACTTCTTGTCTTTATCTGAATGATCAAGGAGCTCATAAATAAAATATCACATAACAAAGTGAGTGTTAAAATTCATTACTGTAATAGCTATGTTCATGATCTATTTCATTAACACTCCTCCTCTCCTTGGATAAATGGGCTTCTTAGCCTACGAGAGGAAAGCCATTTACAAGACAAAATACTGAGCCGCTTTTTCTCATTTTCCCTTATCTCTTCTATTCCTAACTTTCTAAATTAATTCTTCTCTTAAATCTTATTGTTCCTTCCAGTGTAACTCACAGCACCATTAGAGAAAGCAGAGAGAAATAGAAGCAAAGAAATGGGTCTATAGAGTATAAGTTAATTAGGGACCTAAGTGACTGGTGATGAGATTTGATGACACAGAGCCCCAAAGTGAATTTAGAAGCTTATCTTCTTAAAATATTTGAGAATAAAATACAAATAATAGAACTCCAAGAAATATTCAGTGTATCAAGCAATCTATGCAAGCTTAATAACTAAACCCCATTTCCTGTTTAACTATATAGCACAGCGCCACTGATTGTATCCATGTACAGAATTTGCTAACCTTTATCTTCAGTGCTTTTGCAGGTAATTTCATTTTTTATGGATGTGTATATATACAAATACTCAGGAAGGTGAATGCTTTCCTATGGGTTACCAAGAATAGATGTGTATATATGAGACTCTAAACCCACACATGTAAATGGACTAGTTCGAATCACCAAGTGGACTTCTCGACTAAGGAAAGTAACAGCAAAGCAACGATGGCTCTATGTCCTACCCCTGGCAATTTGTTTAATCTTAATTCAACAGAGTGCCGGGATGCAGCATCCTCCACCCAGATAATAACCAGAGGATGCTGTTTATGATAATGGCAGAAATTAAAACAGAATTTTACAACCGCTGAGCTGAAAGAGAGCAAAAATCCCCACACGAATATTAAACAGTGTAAATAAAAAGAATCCACTTGTTTTTATTCCAAACTACATACCAATTTATCCAGCACCGGTTCAGTGTAAAGACCGCATCCACAAAACTCTACGTGTGTGTACAGATGACAAAAGTTAACAATCAAACTCCAGAAACACAAGAGGTGTGGGGTGAGTGGAACATAGCTCCTGCCTTCAAGAAACCTCCGTCTGGGCCAGGCGTGGTGGCTCACGCCTGTAATCCTAGCACTTTGGGAGGCCGAGGCGGGCGATTGCTCAAGGTCAGGAGTTCAAAACCAGCCTGAGCGAGACCCCGTCTCTACCAAAAATAGAAATAAATTAATTGACCAACTAAAAATATATATACAAAAAATTAGCCGGGCATGGTGGCGCATGCCTGTAGTCCCAGCTACTTGGGAGGCTGAGGCAGTAGGATCGCTGAGCCCCGGAGATTGAGGTTGCTGTGAGCCAGGCTAACGCCACGGCACTCACTCTAGCCTAAGCAACAAAGTGAGACTCTGTCTCAAAAAAAAAAAAAAAAAAGAAACCTCCGTCTGGTGGACTCGGCCTGGCATTTGACTCATGACCGTGTGAGACAGACGGTGGCAAATGCTTTACTGGAATGACATTCGGGAGGGACTGAGCAACGCTGACCAGGCTCCAACCACGGTTTTGGGGATGAGATGACACTTCAAGAACAGATAAGATTTTGGTTGTCTGGGAAGGGATTCCAGGTGGAAGGAATTTCATGGGCAACGTTTCTTACAGTGGTCAGGACACTGGACGTGAGCACTTAGTTTCCGACTTTTCAAACAGATCAGGCAGCAGGAGGGAGGGCCCCCCAACCCCTGGCCCTTTGGCAGAGGACAGGAGTGTTCCCATGTGAGGGCAGAGAGCCCCGAGAGCAGCACTCCAGAGTCCTCGCTTACGCCATTTCCCTTAAACGTGTGAACGTGTGGTTCAGAAGGTACCACTTCTGTTCACACACCTCACCAGGGCTCAACAAGAAAAGGCTCTGCAAAAACAGACTGCAAACTTCAGTGTGAGTAAAGTGCTCTGCTCTGAATTAAAATAGCTGATGGTTATTGAGCACTTATTTTGTCTTAAGCACTGTTCTAAATACTGTACACACCACCTTAACTCAGTTAATCCTCAGAGCAGTTGCATTATCTCCTCTGTACACACGAAGAGAAAAACGGAGGCAGTGATTAAGTGACTTGCCCAAGGTCACACAGCTAATAAACAGGCAAGTTAGGGATGAAAATGCAAGTGGGCTGACACCAGAGTCCCACTCCTAACGACCGAGTGTGTAACAGAGATCACAGTGTGCTTTCCGAAATCCACTTCCGCTGCTGCAGCCAGGTGTGACTGTGTGACCCAGCTCTAGCCAGGGGCATGGGGGAAGTGATGCATCTCGTCTCCAAGCCTGGCCCATCGCATCTCCCCTGCAATTGTCCCCCTGCTCTCCCTTCCCATGTGTTGACTGTGTGCAAACTTCCCGTGGAGAACCAAAGGTCCCTGGGAATGGGGAAGGGGGGTTGGAAGGACAGCAGGAAGATAAAGTAGATGGATTTTATGTGAAAAATAAACTTCTATTGTGTTAAGTCCCAGAAATTTGGTTATAGCAGGTGGCCAACCCTGAGTGACACATGACACAGGTCTGCCTCCTGAGTCTTCCCTAAATGACTGAGAAAGTGACTCCAGAGTCATTGTCAAGGATGTGGCAGTCTAACAATGTGATAAAGAAAAGAATCTTGAGAATCAGTTGGACCAGGGTTAGAATCCAGATCCTCCAATTTATTCGCTACGTGACCCTGGGCAAGTTACTAGACATTTCTGTGCCTTGGAGTTCCAGATACAATACTTACTCTATAGGACTGTTGTGAGGATTAAGAGAAAACATGTCTGCAAAGGGCTTAGGACAGAGATGGGCACATGGAAAGCACCCAGTAATTCTATCCTATTATTGTTGTTCTTGTTATTTAAGTCTTTCAGGAAGTGAGCATGTGTATCAATTAGGATTATGTGCAACTGCAAAGAGCAAAACCAAAACAAAATACTAAAATATCAATGGGCAAGGATAGACAATTATTTCTCTGGTACATAAAAGAAGTCCAAAGACAAGCAGTCCATGGCTGGTATGGGGGCTCCAAGAAGTCATCAGAGACCCAGGTTCTTTCCAACTCTAAGTTCTGCCAGCCCTAGAACATAGTCCTAGTCCTCCTGATTCAATATGAATGCTGGCATTCCAGCCATCACATCCAGCTCCAGGCAGCAGACTGAGAGAAAGCAAAAACGAAAGGAATACCCCCTCCCTTTTAAGAAGACTTTCTGGAAATCCTACATAATACTTTCACTTAGCCACACAGCCACACCTTGCTCCTAGTTGCAAGAAAGCATGAGTGGCAACATGCACAGCTAAAGACCGAGGATTTTGTCAATGAACATAGGGAGAGAATGGATATGGTAAGAAACCAGAAATGTCTGCACCAGCACAAGAATCAGTGAAAGAAGGCAAGCCACACTCTCCCCATCCAGAAACCTCCGGTAAACTTTAAAGAGAAGCATTCCATCAGGCAGCAAACATCCAGTACATACCACTGCAGTTTCTACTCTTGCCCTCTACAATCCATTCTCCACACCCCAGCCAGAGCGATATATTAAAAATGCACGCCATGCCCCCACTTAAAACCCTCCGAAGGCTTCCCACTGCAAATCAAGCGAAGGAGTATGGATTTTATTTGTAGCATAAGGTCCCAGCTGGTCTGGCCCTGTGCACGTCTGTGACCCCACCACCACCCCGGCAGCCTGCTCCCCACAGCACAGCCGGGCTGGCTCTGGATGCTGCCGTGGTTGCACCACGTTTGCTCCAGGATTACACCTGCCTAGAACCTTTGCCTTGTCTGTTTTTTCACCCTGACCCTCGCCACTCCCCGCTCTTCCCTGGAATAACTCCTCCTCGTCACTCAGATCTCAGCTCAAACATTCCCCTGCCCTGACTCCTAGGTCCTGCCACAGCGCGTCACCCTCCCTTGACTCTTGCCACATTACTCATCACCACCCAATACTTTCCTTATTTATATGTTTGTCTCTTTCCTCGTTAGAATACATGTTGCCATTAGAGTCATGTTCACTTTGTTCGCTGTTCAAAAACTCCCCCAACCACACCTATTGCAGCTCCTAATTTTCATCTAGGTAGACATTCATGCAACTAACAAATATTCATGGAGCACCTGCTAGGTGCCAGGCACAGTGACACAGTAATAAGACAGGGCCGCAACCAAAGCCCATTTGTACTACACAAGCTGATCATACCTACATTAATGCTGTTTCAATGATGTTCATTAATAGACTTCTGTTTCCCGAGGCCCTGAGGACAATAAAATGATATTCAAGGAGTCCAGCAAAGTGAAAGACTGCATCTGTGTTAATAGTAGAAAAAGGAAGGGAGAAGTGGTTGGTTTTTTTGTTAAGAGACTGGGTCTCTCTCTGTCACCTAGGCTGGAGTGCAATGTCACTATCATAGCTCACTGCAGCCTTGACATCCTGGGCTCAAGGGATCCTCCCGCCTCAGTCTCTCAAGTAGCTGAGACCATAGGCATGCACTACCATGCCCAGCTAATTTTTTTATTTTTTGTAGAGATGGGTATGAGTATGTTTCTCAGGCTGGTCTTAAACTCCTGGCCTCAAACGATCCTCCCACTTCGGCCTCCCAAAGTGCTGATCCACTGTATCCAACCAAGAAGCAGTTATTTTTATAGCGTCCTGAGAACCCCAAAGAGGACAGTGGCCAGAAGTCAAAAAAAGTCCATGAGGTCAAGAACAGATACTTACCTTGGACATATCGACTATTATTTTTAATCCTTAAAGGATTAAAAAATACCCATAGATAAATACGACTGTTCTCCACAGGAAATCCATAGAGCACAACTGTAGGAAAAGTTGTCCAGCAACAATCTATGGCTCCCATGAACCCTGGATGGATGTGAGGATATAGCGAGAACCTGCAGAAAATACATATAAATAGAACAGGTGGTGACCGAGAGACAGAAAGAGAAAGAGGAGAAGGAGGGAAGGAAAAACGCATGGCTGAAGGAAACAGGAAAAAAGGGAGAAAGGAGAAAAAACAAATCAAAGAAAGAACGGCTATTAAAAATGCTGAGTTGAAAATGGCCTCTGACATCTAATAAGTCATCTGTCTTTCTCAATACAGAAAAGTCATTACTTACTAGTGAACTAATACCAGCAACTGTGACAAGTAAAAACAACAAAGCCCATAAAAACATAAAAGTTCACCCCTTGCAGTTAGGCGAAAAAAAGAATGTATTCAATTTTTCAGATGAAAAACATTTGAACTGACTGAATTTATTGTAATGCAACTTGTATTATATGCTGGGAAAATGAAAAGGGAAAAAAATATCCACTGCTCAGCCCGTCTTCAACTTTTTCTTGGAAAACAGAATACAATACGGTTTTTGAGAACATGAGCTCTTCATAGAAACCAGTCATAAATATCAACATGGCATCCTGGCTACAGGCCATCAATTCCCATAACAGAAGCATGAATTAATAGCACCATCTGCCCTTCCCACAAGGACCCCTATGTAACCACCTCCTCAGAGGGTATAACCTGGGCCTAAAGCACAGCATGAGGAACGCAGGGCAGATAAAGGAAGAACTTGAGAGCCTTCGGGCTAACCAGAGGCGTGGGAGGAGTTTTCTTCCCTGGGAGGGGCTGGAGGCAGTTGTGTGCAGAAACAGAGGGATGAAATCCAGGCAAAATGACAGTACAAGGATGTCATCAAGGGCAAAAGGAGCCTTGCCTTCCCATAGCCATAACTCACCATTCTAGGACGCATCTTTGGTTCCTCGCTTTCCTTCATCCCTTTGGCCAATCCACCAGCAAGCACCGAGCTATTTTACACATGCAGCCTGCGTTTCTCCACTTCCTTGTGTCTTTACTGCCTGCTCTCCAGTTCACAGGGCCACGTTTATCCCAGAGGCTACCACGATGACATGCTAACTGGACCTCAACCCCGCAGCTTCTATTCCTGCTTACCCAATTCCCAACCTGCATCAAGTGTGGTTTTGGAAAACACAAATCAGAGTCTATCATCCTATTACTTAAAACTCATCTTTGGCTTCATGGGTTTCCTACTACCCTTGGAATAAAATCCAAACTCCTTACTAGGCTCAACCATCTCCTCTATTAGCATCTGGTCCTGACTTTCCTGGCCAGCCCACGAGCCTCCTTTTTCTCTTCCTTGCCCTCACCTGGATCTTCCACATGCTGTTCCTTCTGCCTACGCACACGTCCCCTGAGCTTCTCGCAGCTGTCCCCTCAACCATTCAGTGCTCAGCTCAAGAGCTGCCTTTTGCTAGAGGCCTTTCCTCATCAAAATCAGGTCTCTTCTTCCAAGGCACTATTTCATTACTCAGCTTTATCAGAACCACAGAAAACTGTCTCAGTTCTTAATTTGTTGATTTATTTACCATGTGTCTCTCCTGATTAGAATATAAGTTCTTCAAGTGTAGGGTCCCCCACTGGCCTTACCCACTGCTGTATTCTCAGTACTTTCAACTAGTCCAACAAGTGCCTGCCATACAGGTGTTCAGCAAATATCTACAGAATGAATGGATAAATGAGATGACAGCTTTGTAGAGTTATAAAGATGAACAGGCCCCTTCGGATGCTCTAACTTGCAACAACACCATATTACATATGAAGAAGCAGAGGCACAGTCAGGCTCAGTTAACACACAGCACAGTGCTCTAGTCCCATCTGAATCAGATACAGTCTCAGGCTACTCCCAACAGGCAAAGAACAACTTAAAACTTGAGAAAGACGAATATTACACAACCAGGAGAGTCACAGAGGCAAGGTAGATGCAGATCAACAGTAGCTCGAAGTGGCTACCCATGACACAGTTCAGACTGGAACCATCCTCAGAATCGTGGGAGTGAATGGGTCTGGTACAAACCCAGCCACGACAATCCCCTAAACAGAAAAGCACACTGGAAGAAAAGAAGCACTTTGCTTTAACACAGGCTCCCTCTAACAGGATCCTGGAGTGTCAGCGCTAACGAAATGGTTACAGAGATATGAGAACATACCCAAGACATGGTCTCTAACCCTAGCTCTGTTTCCAACTCTCCCTGGCTCAGTTGCTTAACATCTCCGGGCCTCATTTAGGATTAGACCATCATGGCCCAAACTGTGTCACTCCTCCACAACTTCACCATACCAAGATGTACCATGTGTGCTATTTACTGAATATTTTACCTTCGACAAATTTATTTTTAAAAGATACTTTATATGAAAGCCAATATCATTTTCTAATAATCAAAAGGAATCATATATATATATATTATGAAAAAAAGAATTATTATTAAGTTCTAGCTAACTACTCTTTGTTGTCTACTTTGAGCTTAAGACTCAATCTCTGCTTTTCTTTAAAAAAAAAAAGAATTTATCAAGCATTAGGAAGATATTAAAGAAAAAGCAGCACCAAACTTGTGCTTTTTCCCTAGATTTAAACTAAAGGGTTAAAAGAGAAATGAGGCTAGATGCGGTGGCTCACGCCCGTAATCCTAGCACTCTGGGAGGCCAAGGCAGGAGGTTGGCTTGAGCTCAGGAGTTCGAGACCAGCCTCAGCAAAAGCGAGACCCCATCTCTACTAAAAGTAGAAAAAATTAACCAGGCGTATTGGCATGTGCCTGTAGTCCTAGCTACTCGGGAGGCTAAAGCAGGAGGATTCGCTTGAGCCCAAGAGTTTGAGGTTGCTGTGAGCTAGGCTGACAGCCACAGCACTCTAGCCTGGGTGACAGAGCAAGATTTTGTCTCAGAAAAAAAAAAATAAAAATAAAAGAGAATTGAGAAGAGAATAAAACTCTTGTTGTACAAGTCCATGCCGGCTGTGCCTTCACATGCCTCTGGAAGCATATCCCACTTTCAGAAATGCTGGTTTGAGCACTGAGCACACAATCTTGAAGGCCTCCACAAATGTACAACCATTCTGTGACCAAAGATCAATATATGTGATCCATTTGATGAGAGAAGCAATGGATTTAACAATGCTGATAGGTCTGTGATGCTGATAGAGGCTGTCGTAAGAGTAAATGAGAAAAAGACTGGGGGAGGTAGGATAATGGTGTAGGTGAGGACCACAGCAACAGAAACTCACATTTATTTGGTGCTTCCTATGGGCAACGGGTCATTCCAAGTAATTTCATCCTCATATCCCATCTTTGAGGTAGATAAATTATTATTCCCACTTTACAGCTGAAGAAACTAGAACTCAGCAAAGAAAAGAGAAAGTTTATTATTTTGATGTAAGACAACTTAAATTATTTAAGTTTCTCTCAAACTTATTTGTCCATGACCCACAATAAGGCACAATAGTTTCAACCATGTGAAGTTCCTATATCTGTTTTCTTAACCCAAGAAACAATAATTTCATATGTTCAACCTAACACATTGTACATTGAGCCCCAATATACAAATATATATATACATATATATACAGATACACATATATACATATATCTGTATAAATATATCTCTGTATGTGTATATGTGTGTATGTATACAGTTGACCCTTGAAAAATATAGGAGTTGGGGTGCTGACCCCCCATGCAGTCAAAAATCCACATATGAATTTTGACTCCCCAACAACTACTAATAGCCCACTGTTGACCAGATGCCTTATGAATAATGTAAACAGTCAATGAACACAAATTCTATATATGTACTGTATCCTTAAAATAAAGTAAGCTAGGGAAAAGAAAACCATAAGGGAGAGAAAATATATTTACTATTTATTAAATGGAAGTGGATCATCAATGAAGGTCTTTATCCTCATCTTTATGTTGAATAGGCTAAGGAGGAAGAAGAGGGGTTGGTTTTGCTGTTTCAGGATTACAGAGGTGGAAGAAAGTCTGTATAAGTGGACACATACAGTTCAGACCCAGGTTGTTCAATGGTCAACTGTATACATATATACTGATATGTAATGTGTATATATGCATCTCTGTGTGTGTGTGTGTGTGTATATATACACACACATAAATATAAATGTATATATCTGATACAAAAGTTGCATAAACCAATATTTATCCTAATTATGTGCCATAATTAAATCCTTTAGTGGCTGTATTTTATTTTAGAAGATAGGAATTTTATATTGAACTTTTTTATTGAACTCTGATATTTTCTATTCTGTTCTATTTTTTATAATGTTGGTTATAACCCACTAAATTGATTTTACAGCTCACTAATGGGTTGCAACTCCCAGCTTGAAAAATACTGACTTAAAGGATTGCTCATCATAACCAAGCAAACGGCAGAGTCACCTTGAGCTAGATCATGGTAGGCATCTCACGCTGTTGTAAAGCAATGAAAAGCAAAGGGCCTGGCCCTGGATGTTTTTTGAATACACAGAATTTCTATAACTGGACTCCAAAAGTAGTCATCAGGCAAAAGAATATATAATGAGCTTAGATGTATAAAAGAAATATAAGAAAAAATAGCTTCACAGAGGTCTACATTTTTCCTTAAATCACTAAATAACAGTAAAAGCCTCTTACTTAAATATTTAAGTATGAAGATAACTAGCAAATGATAGTTCGGAACACTAAAGATGGTTGCCTGTACAGAAAGGACTTGGACTAAAGAAGATTAGGACATGGGACTGCTAGATTTTTATTTATTACAAGCCTTAAGTATAACAATACTATTTGACTTTTTAAATTATATTCATGTCTTCCTTTGCTTAAAAAATTGATTTAATTTTAAAAATTCAATCCTAATAGCAATTCAGTATAGGGAATAAAAACTGGATCATGACTCTGAAGACCTACCATATACACAGTGAGTCTGGGAGAGCTACTTGACTTCTTGGGACTTTGCTTTTCTTCTTAGGTTAAAACAAAGGGTTATGATCCTCTACATGTAACATTTTAGGACCCTATGACCATGAAATATTTGGTGGTGATTTGCAGATTATTTTAATGAAAGGATATGGCATTCCGAGATCACCCAAATGGTGAAAACTCCCAATTTAGCACATAAAAAGTTAGACCAAGCCTAGTGGTCTCACCATCACAGTAATTTAAGTAATCCTAGTGTATCTTTTAGGGGAAGATACTCAACTATGTTATTTCTTCTTCCTCTCAATATGGTCCCCTATCATATATTTCATAAATTATAATTTTATGTATCATTATTTTTTTCTTGTTAACCAAGAGCCTTTCTCAGAATTTCCTTCCTGACTGTTTTCAATGTAGAGAAAAATTTATTTGAATTGTACCATAATTAAATCTCTTAGCAGCTGTATTTTATTTTAGAAGATAGGAATTATATTGAACATTTTTTTATTGAACTGTCATTTTTATCTTAACTGTGGCTTAACCTCGTAATCTAATTATTTTTCTAAACCTACTTTACAGCTAATAAAAGAAAGATATGAAAAATTAAATTACATAATAAAGCATGAAGCAAGTGTAGCTATCATGAGACTGAAAAACTAGCTGAACTAATTTATACTGTTGAAAAGTTGTTTTTCCCTGTATTAAAAAAAAGATTAAATAAAAAAGAAACCTCTTTAAACGGAATAATAAATCAAGCTATTCTAATTGCTATGTATACTTTTAGAACCCAGGTGAGATCATCATGATGGAATACCAACTTTTCAATCACAGCAGAAAGGAATCAACCCTACATGACCTACCACTAAGGTGTCTATTAAACAAATTTGTAAAACAACTACTCCCTCTTCTATCTTCTTTCACTTCCAATGCATTTAGTTTTCCACTCTGATATAATAAAAGTTCTTATTCCATCCCTCTTTTCCTTTAGGATATGCTCTAATTATTTCTAAGCTGCCTAAGGGTCATGCCAAAATATAAGCCCCTTCCCCAAAAGAACAGCAGTCTATACCCATGCCCTACAAAACACCTGCACAGGTATTTGGAAAATGATTCTTATGATGATGAAATAAAATGCATTCCCAGCGATAACTCTTTTGAGTGATTAGGAATCCATTAAGCAATACCTCAGCTCTAGAATCATCAAACCCCCCATCAAATATTTGTAAGTCACTGCAAATAGGGACACCCTTGTTACAAGTCAGCAGAAGCTACAAAAGTGTATGTGTGCATCTAATTTACACTCCGATTTTCCTGAGTCCTCAACTAGAAGCTCTGATCTTAGCAAAGACAGCAGATAAGCCCTTATTCATGGTGGTTTGAACTAAAACAATTTTAAGTAGTTTTACAATTTACCCTTTAACGCCCGCAGTGAGCCAAGACCACCAAACTAGTTGCAGGGAGAATTCAGTGGCTGGGATTTTATTGTTTCAGTTGTTTAAACCAAACACTTCCACCAGTCCTGAACTTAAATTATTTATTTAATGACCTCTTAACTAACTGTCATGGAACATGTACTCTATATAAAGCATGGCATGGCATTAGGGAAGATGGGAGACACAAAAAGTATTAAACATAACCCTGCTCCCAAGAGAAGAACTGCTTATCTAGCTGCTGGTGAGATGCTAATATGAAAAGAAGTTGAATATAGTAACTTTACAGTGGAGAAACCTGGAAAACAAAAACTTTCACCAAGTGATTGACATTAGCATCACCAGTGAGAACCAGGCTGACAGCACGTGCCCCTTGGGAGAATGTGATACCACCTGCGTGGGAGTTTTCCCTAAAACCAGTAACCCCAGTCTAACCATGAGAAAACACATCGGACAAACCTAACCCAAAAAACGCACATTCTACAAAATACCTGACCAGTACTTCTCAAAACTGTCAAGGTCATGAAAAACAGGAAAGGCTGAATTGTCACAGACCCAAGGAGACTAAGGAGGCATGACAACCAAATGCGGTGTGGTACCCTGGACCTGCGCTGGACGCTGGAACAGAGAAAGGACGTGAATGGAAAAAGTAATAGAATCCAAATAAAGTCTGGAGCTTTACTTAGTAATAATGTTCCAAATGTTTTCTTAAATTTGACAAATGGTACCAGGGTAATATGAAATTATAACATTAGAAGAAACTGCAATTGGCCTAGGGGCATACGAGAAAGGTGTGCACTATCTTTTTTTTAAATGTATTTATTTTCAAAATATTGAGGGGTACAAGTCATCTTGTTGCATGGATGAATTGTATAATGCTAAAGTCAAGGTTTTTAGTGTGTCCATTACCAGAATAGTGTACATTGTACCCAATGGGTAAATTTTTATCCCTTACTCCCTCCTCCCCTATCTTTGCAACTTTTCTGTAACTCTGAAATGCTTCCAAAATTAAGTTTTTTTTAAGTTTATTATGAAAAGAGATGGTGAGATATAGGTCAAAGGATATAAAGTTGCAGTTATTTAGGCTGAGTAAATTCTAGCGATCTAATATACAGCATGAGGACTATAGGTAATAAAGCATTTTTTTAAAAAAAGGAAGTCAATTATGTCATATGAATTTCACCCTGATTTACATTTATACACACACTCACACACACACACACACACTGAGAGAGAGAGACAAGCCGAGTAAAGACATTAATAAATGGTACAGGGATTTTTAAAAAGACTACAGTTAGGTTGCATCTTGAGAAATTGCCAATATGTGACCTTTTTGACCTACAAAACAGCATTTTCATATGATTCAACCTAATAAATTGCTGTGGGCTTGGATGATCCCATGATACAATGGAGGGTATGCCAAATGTGAAAGGAACCAAACTAGAAAGGACACGTTCGTTCCAGAAGAGGGGGCCAGGGTGAGCAGAAGGGAGGATGCACCATGTGGTCAGAGACAGGAGAGGGCCCTGTCAGTGGGGAAGGAGAAGAAGATACGATGGCAGAGGAAGGGCCCGGGCAGGGAAGTATCTGGGGAATATAAAGGACTTGCCTGGGCTCTGAATCCAAAAATGTAACAAAGGGTCTTGTCCTTCGGTGGCCAGGAATGTCCTCTGGAGAGGACCACTGCCACTAGGGACACTGATGCATGAGCTTGTCCTACTGTCTCGATGGCCACATTTTCAGCCCCAGGGTGAACCTCTAGCACAATGAAAAGATCACTGAACTATAAATTGGCAGACCTAAGTCCTAATTCTGGCTCTGCCGCTAATGGGGTGAGAACCCCTAAACAAGTCCCCTACTCTGTCTCCATCTTAGATTTCTACCCCAAAGAGGAGAAGGAGCTGGATGAGTCGCTAAGGCCTCTTCCAGCTTTAAAACATTAACTCCGACAGGGAATGAAATATGTTTCCTGGCTCTCAAAAGCAACATGTGGTTCACTCAAGTACAGAGAATGATGCAAGGTCCGTGAAAGCAAAAACACTGAGAATAAAAGGACTGTGTTTTTATACACAAGAGTCTATTCTTTTATGATACATGTCTAGACCCCTCTAAATATTTAAACAACAATATTGTACCAGTATGAAAACTCTCTAAATCAGGCTCTGAGGTTAAGGAGGATATATGAACAGATGTGATCTTATTAAGGCCCTAATGTTACTCAAAAACAATTTGTCATATATGACAGGTATTGTTAAATTATGTCCACCTGCCAGAGGCAACCAGAGAAATTACCAACTGCCTTTACTCTACTTCTACTCAAAAATTCCCTAAAAAGCTCCTGTAGATGTATACAGGATACGTATTTTTTTAAAGCAGTAACCTAATTGTCACATATAACAGCCAATGTCTCACAATTCCTTTTCATGTATATTTTATTATGGGGCCCAACTGTTTCAACACCCTTGTGGCTCAACTTTAATGTAGCTCAGGAAACCCCCTAAGTAATATCACAAAATGCTTAACATCTGTGAAACTTGGACCCAAAAATGTTCCAGTTTTTTCTTTTGGTGGGGAGGGCTGCACACTGGTCACGGTTTTCATTAGCAATAGTGTTGGAGCTCACGGATTTTTTTGATTTTTTTTTTAATCACTTCTCAGGCAGGAAGAACATTTTCAGTTTACCTTACTAAACACTCGAAATCATCTCAAACTACAGTGGGCCACGCTTGCTTCGAGTCAGCTCAAACACAAACCCATTTCCTTTCCTTTCTCTAAATATCTGCCTCATCTCCCCTTCTTGCATGACAATATTTTAATCAAGGGAAACAATGAAGAGAGAGGGGGAAAATGAAGTGTGAAGCATGGAGCGTATTTCCCAAGCGATTTCAGACTTCTCAGAGCTCTTTGGTCTCCGGTGGTGGTTGAAATATTCTTTATCCCACTAAGGAAAGGATGAAAAATTGATCTCCTCCAAACTTCAAATACTGCATATTTCCACAACTGCAGACTGCAGAAAAGAAAGGCGGGCTTAGGAGTTACCAGACCAAACAGGAAGCGGTTCTCAGAGGACCCACGGCTCATCCCAGGCAACTCCACGGGCAGAGCGTGTACACAGAGCCGCTAGGAGAATAAACACCGGCTCCACATCTAAGAGAAATCAAAGCAAATCTCAGAGAAACCGAACATGGAGTCAAACCTCAGTAATTCGGATTAACTGGGGGGGGAAGGTCAGGTTGGATCAGGACAAAGCCTTGATGATAAAGTTTCCCCCCTGCCTCCACAAAGCACAAGTGCATTTATTTCAAGCCTCACCCCAAACCATCCTTCCAGCCTCATCTCTTACCAGCCTCCTCCCAGCTCCCTTGTGGGGCTCATTAGTCTCCACACAGCCCATAATCTTCCCTATCCTTATGTTTCTGTTCATGATTCTCCCCTTGTGCCTGAAATCCAACTGTCTACTTGGCAAATTCCCTCTCAGTTTCCAAGACCCCACTTCAAATGTCGCCTCCAAGACAGAATGGATAGCACCGACCCCATGCAGCTTTGTGCATACTCATCATATAAGTGGTTCTCACCCTGGCTGAGTGGTATTAAAATCACCTGGGAAGCATTTCAATAACATCCCAAACCGCACACCCATCCCCAACAATTCTGACTGAGTTGGTCTGGGGTACTCCCTGAGCATTGGTATCTTTTTATTTTTCAAAGCTCCCCAGGTGGTCACAATGTGCAGTCTGGGCTTTGAACCTTTGCTCTAGAACGTATCACTTTGTTCAGAAAGATTTACTATACCCCCAAGAACATAGGACCCTCAACAAAGGACTGTCGTAAGCAGGGATGAAGGACAGGAATCCTTCAAAAGGCTTCCGTAAGAATAAGAAATTTCATATGATTCCAAAACGTGTCCCCACGTGGTTTGTCATCAGTGCTCACTCATTTTTCATAGTGTCCCACCCACCTACCTGCACAGGGGCAACACGGCTGTTCAAGTGTCAGGTGAGGACCCACTACTACAGCTCAACTTGACTTCCAGGCTCTCTGCCACCCTGGGGCCCTTCCCCACCCTCACCCTCACCCCTGTGGTGTTGAAGCATATGCCTTGTTCAAGGCAGGCCAACCATTTCCTCTCTTGAAGCCTTCTCTTGCTCACTCAAATCCCAGGAGTTTGCTTTCCCACTCAATTCCCACTTCCTTTAGCACCTGCCCTCGAGCGCCCCAATGGGTTGATGATCTCGTGGTATGTGTATGTAAAGCTCTTTCTTGGAGAGTGCAAGGAACGTATACCTTCAAAGATTTCTACCTCCTGCCCGTAATGCAAGTGTTGTAATCAGTTTAGGCTACTATCACAAAGTATCATACACTGGGTATCTTGTAAACAACAGAAATTTATTCCTCACAGTTCTTAGAGTATGAAAGTCTTTGGTCAAGTTGCCAGTATGGTCAGGTTCTGGTAAGAGCCTTCTTTTAGGTTGTTGCCAGCCATCCTCTCTGTACCCCAGAAAGATCTCTAGGGTCCCTTTGATGAGGGCACCAATCCCATTTATGAGGGCCCCACACTCATGACCTAATGATCTCCCAAAGGCCCAGTTCCTAATACCGTCTCACTGGGACTTAGGATTTCAACGTACGAATTTGGGTGGACACAAATATGCAGTCGGTAAGGGAAGGCTGGACATGCAGCAGGTACTCTATGTGTGTTTGTTGGTAGAACCCACCCAGAGCTGGCCCTCTTATTTCTAGGCCAGGTTGTGGGACAACAAAAGGAAATAAGGATTAACAATGTGGTTGCTTCCCCAAAATCCACAGCATAAACATCACACCATCACACCTTGTGGCAGACAAATTCTAAGATGACCCCCTGACCTTTGCCCCCTAGTCCTACTTCCATGATTATGTCATGCTGTCGGCCAAATGGGATTTTGCAGATAAAGGTTACTAATCAGTTGGCCTTAAAACATGAAGATTATCTGGGTGAGCCTCACCTAATCATGTGAGCCCTTGTTTTAAAGCAGAGATTTTCTCTGGTTGGTAGCAGAAAAGGAAGTCAGAGACATGAGAAGGACAGGGAGGAGTCAACAGGAGAGAGATCCCATTGATCGCTTGAAGATGGAGGAGCCATGTGGAAAGGACCTGAGTGTGAACCCCAGCCAATGAGAAAACACAGACCTCAGTCCTATAGCCACAGGGAACTACATTCTATCAACAACTTGAAGGAGGCTGGAAGCAGGTTCTTCTCGGAGCCTCCAAAAGAAAATGCACCTGAGCTGACACCTGGATTTCAGCCTTGTTGAGACCCTAGGCAGAGAACCCAGGTGAGTCTGCCCAGCTTTCCTGACCTGGTATTGTTTTATGCCACTAAGTTGATGGCAATTTGTTACAGAGCAATCTCCAACATCCCCACCCCCTAATCTAGCCAAACCAGAGAAGTTCCTCTTGTGAATTAATAAACATCCCTTAATATATGCTTAACCTGATGAATATATACTCCAATATTAATGACAGGCTTCTACAAGAGTAAAAGGTACTCTCTTACGATGCCTGTTGAAGCATAATAGCCTCCATATTAAGTGCTATTAATGATAGTCATTGATGAATTATTAGAAATTGATACACAAATCAGGCCATCTTTCTCAAGTGCCATTTGCTAAGCACTACTGTTTGCCAACTCTGCTGCTGACCAACGGAAGTTGGGATTCTCAGCTGAAATGCCACGAGCCCGATGTCTGAAGGCTACACAACCAGGCACATGGTGCACATTCCACCTGTCTGTGGAAGGAGAAGGGGGCCTGAGTGCCCATGACAATTTCCTAGGTCAATGACCCTACTGCTTCTTAGTGCTCCTGCTGCCTGGGAGCGGGGAAGAGGCAGGTGGTCACAGAGGCGTTCTGGGTAAAGCATCTCCACATCCATTCTCCTGGGGTCTTTCTAAACCCGCACATCACTAGGGCTCCCTAAAAGGTCACAAGAAGTTGGCCTTGACCCGCCAACCCCACCAGCCTGTAATGACGGGTAATGCCCTCGGCACACACGTGTGTTCCCAGCAGCCATTCTCCAACCCAGAGAGAAGTCACCTGCCAGGCCACCGCCCCTGGCGTAGGCTGCCATTTGTCTGGGTCAGCATTTGTCTGAACATCACACCTCCGTCATCCACGGGGGAAATTGATGTCGACGGCATGGGAAAGGAATGTAACTGCAGCCTATCCTAAAAGCACGCATTTATTTTATTTTATTTCAGAAATGTATGCATTATGTATGGTTGTACATAAACGTTTTTATAGAGCCTCTTAAATGATTTACCATGAGGTATGTGTTGATTATAATCTCTGCTTATTTAAGAGAGCCTTATTTACCCCCACAGTATTTAATACGTTGAGACATGTTTCAACTAACAGTGACACCGGTAAACAAAAGTTACTGATCTACCTCATGAGTTATAAAACTTGTAACATGCCGTAAACAGCTCTGTCATTTTATTTAGCATATTGCATTGTGTGAGCTGCCTTATTTATCTAGTGGTAAATCTTTATGTATCAAAAATGCTACAGAAGGCACAACAGATAAATTACCGACAGACACTAACATCTGACTAGTTAATCAAACAAATAGGACATGTAACAAAGAGAAAAGCTATAAATATTGACAACAAGCTGCTTCAGTCACAAAAACATTCAATACTTCAGTTCTCAAGTGTGAGTTTTATATCAGTCCCCTGGAAACAGTTTGTATCCTCCAATAAATTTTTACAGTTGATTCACCTGCCTGATACCCCTCAGCCATTTCCTTCAGAAGCTGTCAAAGCCGCCAACGATAATATATGGCCCGACCAACAAGAACAGCTGTAGCCATTCTCTCCGCAGGTTCTTGCACCCTGTTCTGCATAAAATAATACATCAAGATTAATTGATTTCCCGTCAGTCTCACAGAACAGAAAATTAATTTTCATGTAGCTATTTTCCCCAGCATATGAATTTTGTACATGGCAAGTAATTTAAGTTTTTAATTATTCATGAGCGAGGAGGGGGTGGGGAGCAACATGATAAAGTAAGCTTGCGGAAACCCCAAGGCCAATCTCTGGGCCTGGGTTTGTGCTGAGGCAACAATAGCATTCGCTAATGCCCATATAAATAATATATGTATTAACATACATCTTAGTACAACACCAATTTCTCTCACTCTGACCCGAGACTACCAGGTCACCCTGCGGTACTCTGTCAAAGTCGCCTTGCTGGTTACATGTGACATGCTGTGGGAAAACACAGGACATGTCAGCCATATTGAAGTGACCTCCGTCTGCCTCCCCGGCGGCGGCCACAGGGCCCAGGCCCGGTAGGAGGTAATTTAACGGTCAGTGTGTGAGGGGGACCAAGCAAAAGTTGCTAATCAGCCAGGTGCTACCTCAGCACGTCTTCCATTTGCAGGTGCCACGGACTTGTGAACGAGAAAAATGTAACCGGCAAATAGAAAGCCAGCCTCTGACTGGCTGCAGCCTCGGCGTTCACAGGCTCTCCGCAGCCCAGGAGAAAACCTGTCTCCTCAGAAAAGGGAAGTCCACGGCGTGAGCACCTAGGGTCGTCAAGCCTATTTGCTAAAATGCAGGCTCGAACGCTCCCACTGCGCCCCCTCAGAAATTCCGTGGGCGCGCTTCACAGAAACCGCGGGGCTGGCGAGGGTGAGCGGCCGGGCTCCAGTCACCGAGCTCGAGTTTACCCGCGCAGGGCCCAGCCTCAGTCCAGCACGCCGCGCCGCACTCCTGCGCACGCAGGCATCCGCCACAGAAGCCGAGGCTTTTTGGCCATTGATTATTCACTGGTGACTGTCTCTGCCCTGAATATTAAGATCTCATGTGAAATTAGGAGATCTCTAGAAAGAGTTGCTGTTTTCTCAGTTCAACAAAGACCGCACCTTCGCCGCCTTTTAAGAATGGGGAGAGGAAAGAATCGGATCAAATCACCAAACTTATACAAGACAAAGAGAGTCCCAAAGTGAGGCAAGAAAGGGTAGGCCTCTTCCAGACCGGTGAGCGGCAGAGAGAGTGAGAACCGATTCCCCCAGAGAGGAGAAACCGGCCCGGGTCACCCCACCCAAGAAGCAGCTCTGATTTGGGGCACACCATCGAAGGCCCCGCCAGCAGGGGCAGTGCTCTGGTAAGGAGACAGGCTGAGAAGGTAAAAAAAAAAAAAAAAAAAATGAAAGGAACTCAAAATTAAGTTTAAAAAAAAAAAGAGGAAGAATTTTATCAGGGGTAGGGGTGAGGGGACACTTGGTTGAGGGGGAAGGGGTTATGTTTGGTGAGTTTGATGAAATATTAATAAGGACACAAAAGTGGAAGCTTTTGTGAACGTTGTTTCTTAACAGCTTATAAAAATGGCCACTCTAACCCAAACCAGAGAGAAATCAGGAAATTGCTTCTCTCCTTAGAGTAGCCATGCCTCGCCCTGGAGGCTGGAGCAAAACTGTGCTTCCAGTGTTTCCATCATAAAACCTGTTTCTCAGTAACCGGTGAAACCTGTAAAAACTCACTTCGCCCAGAAATTTGGCACCGGTGCAGCAGCGAGGAGGGTAGGTTCCTTTCATACGATTTCAGAATGGGGACTCAGGGTTGTATTTCTATTGCCACGATGGCTCCAGACAAAGGGGCAACATGATACATCACGTCAAGCAGCTAATTATTAGCACTGAAGAACAGCTAGTCAACTCGGGCTGGGTTAGAATGAAAAAGCAGGAGGCATTCTCAATCGTGTCATGTGGTGTGTTTGGGAAAGGAGGGCCAATGAGGTTTGCTTCAGTTTTTGTATCTCTGGGTTTAAAAGCAAAAGAGGATGAGGAAATTAAATATTGCATTGATACCCCAACAACAAAGGCCCTGCTTAAATGCTGCCAAACCAACCCAGACCATGGTGCCGCAACAAGCCCCCGGGCCAAGGAACAAGTCCAGGCCCTCCTGAACTCCTTGATATATACCCACAGCCACATTCCTGGGATGGCCCAACACTCCTGCCCAGCGGTGATGAGCTGAAACCACAGGGCTCTGGGAATGCCAGGGAAATTCTCAGCTAATCATCTCTCACTGCTGAAACACATCTGACACACTCCTTACTTTGCTGGGAGTGTTTTGCCACACTGATGGATTGGAAATATTTAACAAAGCAAAGTACAAAAAAAAAAAAAAAAAAAAAAAAATGGCTGACGCCCTCAGGACTCCATGGGCTTGGGGTTTGCTTCTGACTAGTGGCCTAGAGCTTTAGGAAGGCAACTTA
Organism: Microcebus murinus; assembly: GCF_040939455.1. Classification (NCBI taxonomy): domain Eukaryota; kingdom Metazoa; phylum Chordata; class Mammalia; order Primates; family Cheirogaleidae; genus Microcebus; species Microcebus murinus. The sequence continues at coordinate 59,126,818 of NC_134117.1, forward strand.
GGAAGTCGATCCAATGAGTCAACACTGGCGATCAGATGGTATTTGAGCTGCGTGTGTATGTGTATGTGTGTGTATGTACACACAAGGAGGGAAAAGACATGAGGTCCAAGGAAAACCTTTAGCTTTCAGAATGGCCCCAACATCCACATCAGCCAAGTCCCCGTCTCAGCCCTGTCTTCCCACCCTCCTAAATAGCATGGTCAATTTGCATCTGCATGACAACAAAGGTGCATTCTGGTTTATACCGGTGTTTGTAGTTTTTCTTCATCTGATGGGGAAGAGGTGGTTTGCTTTATCTCATTTTGAAAATAATCCTATCGAGAACATAAATGAACTCATTATGCACACCGTAAAAAAATATATATATGTGTTGGCAATTCTGTAACTAAAACGTAAAAAACTTCTCGAAGTCGACGCTGCTGCTGGCATAGCTTAAAGGTCTTTGTTTCTGTAAATTCAATTGAGTGTTTCTATTTCTAAGTCTGGCAAGAGGTTCTAATTATTGTTAGAAGCCTAATTAGCATTTAGTATTACATTACAACAACTGCAGCAAAATTGTACCCATTCTCCAATAAACAGTATTCACAGTATGCAATCAAGCCGCTGTACCGAGCAATGAGAATTAATAGCACCGCACGACAATGGTAAATCCTCCATCTCCCGCTGTGTGTGTTTAATAATTTTTCACTCCTTCCAGATTGTTCCCATCAAGCACAATTCCCAAGGTCCTAATCAACCACCCTCCCCATCAATACTACACAGAGATCTGAGCACTGAAAATTATCTGCAATTTCAAAAAGTGCTTTGTTGCATTATTAGGCCACTGACCTAAGAGGTAATGGGTAAATAGTTTCTGAAAAATGTCCAAAGCACAACATAAATTAAAGCTTATAGTCTTGCCTGCTGTTCTCACCATAGCTATAACTGCAAACTATTACGGTTTTTACACAATATTCCTAACTATAATTTTACACCATAATATTGGTGCAAAGCGCCAAATGTTCTGCGTTCACGTACCTTCATTTACTAAATAAGGAGAGTTTGGGGAAGAAGCTGATGTATTTTGGTCTTTTAGAATTTCTCTTGGCCCCACCTTACTCCCACCATCTTAACCCTTTAACCAGCCTTATTGTCACCAAAAAAAAAAAAAAAGTTCACAATTAAAGTGTAAGCATTTTATGGCGGACAGACGTAGGAGAATTTTTGTAAGTAACAGTGTGTGCCGGGCTCTCTGTCTCCCACATGGATCGGCAATAAATGGAGTTGGGATTCACTGCTCTGAGTGGACTCCGGGGTGGACCAGTGAATCTCCTGCTGAGAGGGTAGTTTACAGTGTCTTCTGTTGTCTATTGACTGGTGATGACTGTAACAATGTCTCGCAAACCCAAGGCTGGAGAAGAGCGGACTTTGGGCTGATGAAGAGAATTTTTGACCAAGAAAAACAAAACCCAGAGCCTCAAATCACAGCAGAACACAGGAGCCAGGTGCTGGCAGCATGGCTAAGCAGGAGGTAACCGCACAGCAAAGCACTCCCCATTGAGAATATGCATCAGGACTAACCCAGGAGTTTGGTGTACTGTTGTTGCTGATTGCTTGTTTATTTTACCCAGGAGCAAAGACAAAAAGAATTTCTGACAACTCAATTCAACCTAACCGAGTAAACATTTGAGGGCCTTCCCTGAGCAAGGCTGGGTTATCCTGTGGTCTGCCAGACTTTACCAACAAAAGTACTTTTCATTTTGCCCAGAGACATCAACACCCCCTGAAAACAAAAGACCTTCATAACACTGGTAGACTGATGCTAATTTCAGGACTAGTGACTTTCTGAATAATAACGCCAAGTTTCTCCACCATCATGATAAATACTCTACTGTACTCCTCAGTCATACAGCCACTTATTAATCCATTCAGCAACATTTACTGAGTGCCTACTAGTGTCCCAGGCACTTGGGACACACTGGTGAGCACAGAGGACAAAGATCTCTGCTCTTGTGGAGTGTTATCTTGCAGCATGAGGTAGGCAGATGATCTACCATCATCCTAATCAGTTAGCAAATTACAGCATATGCTGGAAGGTGATAAGTGGGAGGGAACGGTGACAAGGGAAGGACAAAAAGACCAGCGTGAAGGATCAGGGCATCAAGGAGGGGCAGGCTGCAGCACTGATCTGGTGACCAGGGTGGGCCTCCATAAGCAAGTGACATTTGGGCGAAGACTTAAAACAAAAAACATAATGCTTTGATACATGTTTTTAAACCCTAGAATTTCTTCTCCCAATCCCAGGCATCCTATTTTCTGATACCATGGCCCGCTGGGCTTGTTAGCACATACTGAGTGGACAGGCTTTTCTGCAGGATGGCAGGTGCCACAAGAGGGGAATCTATGTCTGTCCTGTTCACCTAAGTGTCCACAGCAACTAGCACTGTGCCTAGCAAACAGCAGGGACTCAAAAACCTCCATGAGTAAATGAACACATACATGAATCAATGGTAACTCATTTATTTATTCTCAAAACCCAAAGTCATTCCCCATATATTCGTACAATTAAGACTTGAATAACAAATTCTTAGAGCCTAACAGATATTAAAGATCTGGCCAGGCGCGGTGGCTCACGCCTGTAATCCTAGCACTCTGGGAGGCCGAGGCGGGAGGACTGCTCGAGGTCAGGAGTTCAAAACCAGCCTGAGCAAGAGTGAGACCCTCGTCTCTACTATAAATAGAAAGGAATTAATTGGCCAACTAATATATATAGGAAAAAATTAGCCGGGCATGGTGGTGCATGCCTGTAGTCCCAGCTACTCGGGAGGCTGAGGCAGCAGGATCGCTTAAGCCCAGGAGTTTGAGGTTGCTGTGAGCTAGGCTGATGCCACGGCACTCACTCTAGCCTGGGCAACAAAGCAAGACTCTGTCTCAAAAAAAAAAAAAAAAAAGGAAAGAAAGAAAGATCTTCTGGTCTAAATAATAAGCACATTGAGACTTAGAGAAGAAGAGATAGTTCCAGGACTCAAGTCCAACTCTCTGGAATACTTGTCTTGTGACTTTTCACTCCTCCCCAGAGACCAAAGGACGTGGTGGGGGATGTCAGGCAGCTCTGCTTCATCCCTCCATGGTGGCCCTGGTGGTGGCTCTCTCAATGCCCATGTGTGTGATCTCATTCTCTCTCTCAATAATCATTGCATTATTTTCCTTTATTTATTTATTTTTTTTGGCTCAGCCTTATTTTTTTTTTAATTTTTTCTTATCCCTCCAAGTTTATGTCATCTTGGCAAACCAAATATAACACTTGAAGCAAGGAGGAGAGTAGAAGACCACAGAACACTCCAGACCTGGGCGGTCAGATGGCAACAGAAGAAGAATGAACCATAAATCTTGGGCTCCTTGACTAACATGCAAATCCAATAATCATCTCCCTCGTGTCTCCCAGACAATAGAGCTGGGTGAGCTCCAAGCAAAAGAATCTTGAAGGCAAAGGGCTTGCAAAGTCTCCTTCTTATAGAAAATTCCTCCCTCTATTTCCAAGTAGACTACTACCAAAAAGTCCATTTCTGTGTCTCCCTTAGGCTTCAAGATCCCTCCTCCACTTTAGAAAGGCAAATCCGTTAGCACACAGAGAACTCGCCTCATCCCCAACATCCATATCCTCCCCACCCGCCCTAACCCTATGAAAATATACAGGACCTTAAAAGATGAGGCTGTCTCACGAGGGAAAGCTGCTTCCCTCCTCTCTGCTAACTCCAGCGGAAAGGGTTTCCTCTCTCCTCCTTTCCCTTCCAGCAATGGCACAGCAGGAATAATCAAGCCTCAGGGCAAGAAACCAGCACGGGACCCCTCATCTGCCTCCATCAGAGGCCACACTGTCATCTCAATAAAAAGTCCCACTCTCTTCTTATTTTTCTTCACTCTGTACGGAAAAAGTGGGCCAAACTGTGGCATCACACAGAAAGGCCAGGAGAGATTTCCCATGAAGTTAGGGCAAGGAGATGAAGAACATGCTCACAGGACAGGGACAGCTTACCTGAAGCTGACAGATAAGCATAGCAAATATGACAGTGACAAACATGGGCCATATAAACCACTTCCCTGATCTCACTCAAACCACAGACAATTATACAACTAACTGCCCTTTCTTGGGTAGTAAGACATGGGAACCAATTCATAATAGTGGTGGGAGCTACAGGTTATCCAGAGCTCACCACTGTGCTGAGTGCCTTCCACGCCTGTTCTCTTTAAAGAAGATGAGGCAGTGGCCTGAGCATGGCTGTCATGACAACACGTAGGGCACAAGCAGTTCCCGGTAACGTAGCCCACATAGTCCTTTTAATCCACCTCTGAGCCTCACACTCTGAAATTTGAGACACCAAATTACAATGAGCACTGGTCTAAATCTAAGGTGATCTTTGGGGCTGTACTTCAGGAAGCAAGGAGTCTGTCCTTAAATTAGGAGCCATGAGGGATCAGCCTCCCAACGCACTTCCCAATGCACACCAGCAATGTAGCACTCGGCCCTGAGCACTGAGACTCGTTCCCCGGGCCTTGCTCTGGCCTTCTCCAGGCTGTGTCCCTCCTCCTGGGATAAGAAGTCCTCAGGGCCCAGCAGCACACCAGAGCATGCCTTCCACCTTCTAAGGTCCACTTGGGGTATCCAGAACTCTATCCCTGGTCCATCCCATGGAAGAAACCCTAGTCCTGAGGGATGGCTACTTGCAAAGAGCATGGGACAAATGTGAAGTCTGGACACGCAGGCTGTCTTGCATCCAGACACATGTGTGAGAGGCTCCTCACCATCCAAGAGAGCCAGGGGTGCACAGAGAAGGCAGATCGCAAGACGAGGACAGGCTCTCACCACACTGCCACATTCCAGCTCCCTAAGGAGGTGGAGAATCCTAAATTGAAATCTGGCCTTCCAACTCATTAACAAAAGTATATTTGTCACTGTAAGAGAATAGAGCATATTTTATTTAGCATTTGTTAGTTTGGTTCCTAACTGTACATACTTAGACATGTGGTACATGGGCTTTCATTTGTAACCTAGCCCAAGAATGTACAAATGTCAGAGGAGAGCCTGAGTGTCGCCCCATTGTTCCGCCCCAGGCTCTGGCATCCCATGTCAATCGATGCTTCCTCTCCAAACACGGGCGTGCCTCCCACTAAGCACACCCAACCCTTAAGTAACCAGATTTATGCCAAAGATACATTTAAGAGTAGGTATTCCATACACTAAAGGATTCCATTATTCAGCAAACTCCCCTGATGCATTTGGTTGAACCAAGTGATAAAAATTTATTACACACAAAAAAATATCTCACAAATTCATCTTTTCGTGTGTAAAGTAAAACTGATAGGGAAAAAACTTAAATGCTCTCCACTTTACTACTATTTCATTTCACAGGTAATACTTACTCATTGCAGAAAATTAGAAAATGCAGATAAACAAAAGGAACGATATAAAAATCATCTTCTATAGCACTTGGCAAGATGAGCCTTTTAGGATTTAATGCATATACTTCATATTTTTTCAATGTCATTATGTACATGGGAAAACACTGAGATATAAGCAGTTAATTTTACAAGAATTCTGTTAAACTATGAATATAAGCAATTATTCAGTGCTCCCCATGTGCCAGGCCATAGGAAGTCCAAGGTTATTAAGTCCAAGATTATTATGTCCAAGGTTGTTAAGACACAGTTACTGACCTATTAGAGCTCACGCTATATTTGAAAAGACCAACATATCAACCAGTCATTATATTACAGAATGAAAAACACCCTACCAGAAACCTGTAGGAAAGACTACAGAGGGTCTAGAGATGGGAATGACTCTTTCTGCCTGGGCAATGACCTCAGGCTCTTTCCAACTCTAACATTCAAACTCTGGTCTTCCCATTCTTATTCAACAAACATTTATTGAGCACTTACTGTGGACCAAGCATTATTTTAAGTACAGGGTATATAGCAATAGCAAGATAAAGTTCTACCACCATGGAGCTTACACACAAATTTACAAAAAATAAAATAAATAAAACAGTGTTATACCTTCCCTTGACTAATCTACAGGAGGTGCTCAAAAAATGCGTGTTGTTAAAGAAACAAAGGTACATGATTAATCCACCTCTTTGCACTTCCATTTCAAAGGCAGGTGTTGTCTTTGAAGTTACTGCATCAGACAGTTGTGAAGTTTCAAAACACAACCTGGTATGTCTGCTCTGTTTCACTTAAAATTATGAATCCAATAGGCTTAATCCAAAATCTCTAGCTCTGAATTGGGTTACCATGTTTTTATATTTGATTTGTATTTCCATCAGTATCAACCCAAGCATCCTTATAGAGACACCAGCAATGTACATGATTTATAGCAAGTCAGTCAAGGTAAAGCCTATAGCTTCCCTTCACTTTTTGACATTATCAGATTACTTCAGAAGCTGGCAGCAGCTACCATAAGTAACAAGCTGTCAGTGTAAATAAATCACTCTCTCAAAAATAACCACTAAAAAGTATAGATTAGTATGAGCAGAGGTGAGCTTGGCCTTTTTTTTTTTATTTTCCCCTCCCCAACAAGTCTCCTATATATTTAACCTTATATAGAAAGAAGAAATGAGTTCATTTTCTTTCTTTAAGAAAAGGTTCCAAGCTTAAGATCCATATAAGAAACTCAAGTCTCAAAAGGAAAGTTTGGGGCTCCCTGTGTCTAAATCATAATACAATCAATTTTCAATCACCTAAAAAAAGCCCAGGTGTGGGGAACAACCAGCAGGTTCTGTGAAGAGCAACCCACAGCAGGCGAATTTCATTTCCTTCTGTGATAGAGTGACAGGTGGCAGGATAAGAGAGAAGCGATAGATGCAATCGCCCAGCCTGCAGCAGGCCTCTCCCTCCCTCTGGTCCCACATGATGTACATCCATCAGTAACCTGGAAAAACTAACTTTAGAAGTCCCCAGAGGGCTGGCGCACCCCACCTAGAATGGGATCTCCAGTGTCTTTGGGCCACCTGAGGTGGGGAGTGACGAGTCAGTCCCTACACTGAAGGGGTGGATGGTGGGGCCGGGGCATGTGCATCTGGGATGAGTCCAAGGTGGAAGCAGCTGTACGCCCTTACCCTTGGAGACACTGAGTAACAAGACAGGTGTGCAGGAACAAGGGAGGCAGGAACAGAATCCTAAAAGCCGATGAGACAAATTCTAAAAAGGTTCTAGAACAAGATAAATCTCAGTGTGAATAAGAGAAAGGCAGTGCTCCGTAGAGTGACTTGAGTCCATATCACCCCCGCCCCAAAAAAGGAAAAGCTCTATGCACTAAATTCAGGCATCGCCCAGGATGGTATGAGTCACGGTGGCTTCCAGGCAGAGTATGAAAGGAAATCTCTAGTGGTATGTTACGAGAAACTCAGGATGGCACTGGGAAGCATTCAAAGAATACAGAGGCACAGGATGCAGGAATTGTCCTGGCACGGTTCGGTGTGGGTCAACTCGCAGTGGGTGGGCTTGCTCTGTCATGCTACGCCACACGGAGACGTCAGAGAGTCCACTGAAGCTACACGGCACAGGCACATAAGCCCCTTGCCACCCTTGTATTTATATGATTTTGCCTGCCCTTCTCACCCAGAAAACTAAGCTCTCTTGGTTTCTGTGGCCAGATATGAATTACTAAAGGTGGTAAGCAATTCTAGAATCTACTAGCTTGCACCAAGAGTTCCCATCCCAGGATGTCCCTCACCAAAAGATCCACATAAAATGGCCAAAAACTCTCACATTGGCCAACAGAAAGATCAGGAACTCCTGAAAAGTCAATGCCTCCAGGGAGCCGGAGACAAGCCTGTCTTATTTGGGGATGTGCCCCTTCTGTGCCAAAGCACCAGTGAATGAAGCTGCCTTCTGATTTCCATGGTCACATGGAACTACCTGGCTTTCCCTAGTTCACGAATAAAATTTAAACATATCCACGCTCATTCATTAACTCATTCAATACACATTCTGCTATCTATATGCCTGAGTCTCTGCTAACTGTCCTCCTTGCGTGACAGCTTCCTGTCTGGGGAGGCAGATAATTACATGAGTTGTTATAACAACACGTAAGCAATGTTGCGATGGGGGAAGAGAGAGGGCTTAGAGAATGAGACCTAATATGGAAATCAGGAAAGGCTTCCCAGAGGAAGTGGCATTTTGGCTTAGATCTTAGAAGGTGATAAACAGGAGGCAAGTAGAGGGGCCAATACCTGCAGAGGCACAGAGGCGAGAAGGTGGACAGGACTTAGCCACCATGAGAGGAGCTCGGCATGGACGGTGCTTCAAGGATGGTAGGAGAGTGGTGGTCTCTCCTCACATACACAGACGGACTTACCCATCTACCCAAAAGTGTGCACTCGATTCCCATCAGCTACCATCGCCCTGAGCTCCTTTCTCCATGCTGATGTCGTGCCTCCTAGCCCCAGAACACAGCACACCCATTTGCATGCCGGATGCCTGCTGCCCATGCTTTTCTAAGTCTAGGATCAAGTTCACCATTACCCCCCAGCATGTTACCTATGCCCTAGCATTCCTGTTAGAGTTATTCTAGTGCCTGCATCCTGCTCCACACAGTAAGTGGGCCTTCTTTGCATGTGCATATTCAAGCCCCAGATTAGTCTTCTCTGCCCTTCTGAGGACACAGGCCATGTTTTTTCAAGTGTCCCCCACCTCTGTATCGGCACCCTACACGCCCACGCAGCACCGCATCAAGCACAGAATTAGACATAAATGTTCAGGGACAGAATCATTTTTAATGACAGTCTATTCTGAAAGATGACATGTACAATCCCTACCACTTTTCCATATAATGGATTTGTTGGCCTGGGTCACTGTTATTTGGGGTCTCCTTTCTATGGCAGCTAGAGATGCTGTGCATTTAGGAGAAAGATTGTGCAGTTTGGTGTCATGGAAAAAAAGTACAGACTGGAGTCAGACCAACATTTCTATCCCAGTTTCACTGATTGCTGGCTGCCTGTATCTTCTGGCAATTTATTTAACCTCTCTAAACCTCAGTTTCCTCATCTGTGAAATTGGGATCATAATATCCTCAAAGGGTTATTATGAAACCTAAATGAAATAATGTATAATTCTATGCCTGGCTTAGAGTAGACACTCAAAAAAATATGTTCTCCTTTATTAAGGGGGGAAAAAAATTCAAAGATGGCCTGAATGCAAAATTGAATCAAATGATTCCCAAAAAATAGTTAACTCCCGGAAACAAACCCATCTATGAAGCAGACTGAAATGTAAGATGTAGCTTCTAACAGACATTAGCATTTTTAGTGGAGACAGGTATACAACAATAAAATTAAATTAGAAAAGCTTCAAACCATCACTAGAAATATCCTTTTTCAACTCCACAAAATAAAAGTAGAAAAGGAATTAATGGAGGCAAACAAAAATACCCACAGATTATTGTCTTCCTTTGTTATGTAAAATAACTTGCTAAAATCATATCTGGAGATATTTTTTGTGTTGTCACGTTAAAGAACGTGCTTGCTGGTTAAAATAAGCAATCATAAAATATACACGGTGCGGGTATATAATACACATTTTAAACGACAGAGAAAATAAAAAGCAAGCGATAACCATATGCATGTCTTACTGCAAATAAAGCCTGTGACCTTTCCAAATGAAGACAAGAGTATCACTCTTCTGAATTCCTAATATGATGCCCTAATACTCATATTCCCCCTCAATAGATATTTCGTTTGCAACTTTAAGGCTGTTGAGGTAGCACTCTTCACACTGGCTATCCGTCTTCCACGGTCAGCTGAGCTCAGCTACCCAAACACACACACGCGCGCTCAGAGGACAGATTTGTCTTGCTGACCTTTCATATCTCCTGCGCTTTTTAACTGATTGAGATTCCATCCCAGGGAAACATGCACACGGCGTCACTGCGGAGGAGAAAAATCAGGTAAAGGATGGCAAAGATAAACACTGGGGAAGCGAGCTAGAACCTGAACACCAGCGACAATGTTCACAGGATTACTCAAGGGAAGAAAGCCAGCCGAACCTATCGAAGCAGGCAGTACATGATGCAAAATTAACCAGTGACCTTTACCAGGGATGTCAAAGCGGAAGGCAATTTGTAAGGTGGTAGTTACCAGGCGCCATGCACTGGCCTGTATGTGGACTAGAACCTTCCATGATCAAACACTGGGAAAACCAGCCGAGGGAAAATTGCCTCCACATCCAAAAGTAACTCAAGCTCTAAAGGAAGAATGGCCATGAGTGTATTATTGCACCCACACCTGGCTCTCCAACTTGGATGTGGGAAGTGATTGATACTGCCTCAAAAATCCTAGAACACACCTCCTAGTCTGCTTATCTTGTTAGGCTACAAGAGCTTCCATTCTGTAAAACCACACAGTCATATTGGTCATATTTCAAACACTCCGGAAACCTCTGTATCATAAGTTTTACCCACTGTATTTTCCCTCCACATGAGATGAGAGCTCCCCTCCCAGTAGGGGCCATGGCCATGAGAAATGAGTGTTTTTCCCTTTTGCCAGTAAGAAATCTGAAGACCTGGTGTAAAAACCACTCAGGCATAACAAGTTATGGCCCAGCAGGCACACTGATTAGCTGGGTTCTATAACCATAAAGTCAACAATAATCTACCTACATGCCCTTTCTGCAGGTGGCTCACCTACGGATGCTAAGTAAGTCCGCAACAGTTCAGCCGAAATTACATGGAGAGCATTATGCGTAAACATGAATGTTCCAGCTTGCCCTTAACTATCCCACTGGGACTCCGGGCCTGCACAACAATCTATTACCCCCACTCAGCGCCAACCCCCACTGCAACTTTTTTTCTTCTCCCTGTGAATTGTCCCCACTGTAATGGCATCCTGTGCTTAAAGCCCTTCCTGCTTTCATCTGTGCCTTCCACACCCAGGCCATCCTTTATACTAAAGAAGAGGTGATTAACTACCCCCCTCTGCAGCATGTCAACTTCAGGTTGATTGTTCAGCAGTGTTGACTGACTGCACTGAGCTGTTCACACCCTGCACAGTCGCCCTGGAGATACCAGCCGCACGCCGAAATCCGAATCCCTGGGGTACAGGACCTCTGAGCACATGTCCGGGGTTGTGTACACACAGACGCACACACACAGATACATACACACACACACACACAGACACACACACGTCCTTTTTCAACTTATGAAGGGAAAAATATTCAACTTAGGACCACTGATCCAACATCTCTATTCTAAAATTCTAGAAATGTTCCCTATGTTTTGCTAAAATAAAAAGGGCTTTAATACTCAAGCCAAAATCCTCCCACCTAGTCAAATAAGATAAGCAGAACACAGCCCTTGGAAATGATTAAGATTAATGTCTTATGTCTTTTTTTTTCCAATGGTTTCCATTTTTTTACCAAGTTTTGCAGGAACAGCCAAAAGGATACTGCATCTTTAGATCCTAACAGAGAAGGCTGAATCCAAATCTATCCTTAGGAAAAGCCCCCACCTCCCCTGAAAGTGGCAGGTGTGAGGGCTAATGGTCGGTCACAATGAAGGGTCTGTCTCTGACCCTGAGACCAATGTCGTATGACACAGAGTGATTAACACAACCCTACTCAAAAAAACTGTAGGAAGTTTGATGATTTATAAAATCATAAATTATAAATCAATTACTAGAGATAGATTGATTTATCTCCAGGTCCATTTGTTCCCAAGGTGTGAGACCCTTTTACAGGACCCCTTGACCAGAGAAGACAAAGAAGAGGAGGGGACTCTTAGACCACTTCTGCTGTTCCAGCCTCTTTGCAAACCTCACTCCTGTAAATTCCATTTTAATCCAGTAGTGCCCACTTCAGGAAATGAACAGCCAATTACAGGAATAAATGGGAAAAACAAAGATAAAAGCAGCACTGGCCTTCAGAAGAAAGGGGACTGGATTTCTCCCAGTTCCCAATATCCAGACGAAGATAGAAAAATCCTATTCAATATTTAGGACATTTATCCAGGCAGCTCTGTGCACATCCTCACAAGCAGGAACACCTGTATACGCAACCAACATTTTCAAGATTCATCTGACATAATTTACGAACAATGATTTTCAAAAAGATAACTATCATTGAGTACATTGTGCCCCTAAATGTCTACAGCACAGGAGTAGCTTTTTCACTCTTTAAAGAAAAGCCAATGTGTTTATGCTATATTTGAAATGATAACAGCAAACAATTCATTTTGGCATAGCCCTGGGTTTTGTTCTAGAGAATGGCATCTACAGACGGTATAAGCAAGCAATAAACACGCAGAAGGGAAATTCTGCCCCTGGTCACAGGACAGTCATACTTGTCCCATCTTTGTGGCTCCATCCCCAAAACCAACTAATACTCCCCTATCCCCAAACTTCTTCAACTTAAATGTCTTGACAGTGGCTAGGAACAATACCAAGAACCCCTTATCTTAACCCTCTCACAGAGCTTCTTAGATGTGAATATTGTAATTCCCAATTTAGAGACAGGGTAACTGAGGTCCAAAGTGAATAAGGTCATAAAAGCCAGGGATACAAAGATACGGGGGTCTCTGAATGCCATACCCTCCCTGCTGCACCACGCTGTTGCTTAAGTCAAAGAAATTATCAATATTTCTTAGGCTGCACAGCTTAAGGGAGAAATCTCTCCTCCCATACCTCAGATAAATTTTAAAACTAAGAGAGTAAATGGCAATGCAAATACTACTATTAGATATTTATTATGTTGCAAAGCTTGAAAACAGTCAGGAAAATGGAAAAGTTACTTTTTTCCCTACACAAATTTGTTAATGGGTGCCATAATGGGGAGCCCTGTTTGCTGGCACTCCGCGAAACGTCTACAAATTGCCTCTGCAGAGCATTATAGGTTGTCAGACTAATGTAGTTGAAGATAATTTGGCCTTTCAGTGAATTGAACCTCACAGCACGATTATACTCCACAACCAAGTAGAGTGTCACAATTATTCTTTCATGCTGAATTACCATATAATGTCATGAGTCTACCTGTCATAAGTCCTGTAGCCTAGTCTGAATTTTTTCCCCTAAATCTATGGTTCATGGCCAAAAAAATATATATATAATAATATTTTTTTTGCGTCTAATGGAAATCTGATTGTTTTTATCAACAATAAATTTCATAGCAAATCAAAGGATATGCTTGGACAAACAATCCGATACTCAAGGTTAAAAAACACACAAATAATAAATTGCTGGTGTGTCATGTTCAATTTTTACTACGGCATTACACTGCAATAACCATAACAGGATCTAAATTGTTGTCAGAACATTAAACAAACCCCCATACTTCACAAAGGCATCCTGTCTGAGTAATTCACACAACGGAAACAACTATCAAATTTTCCACTGTCCCACGGCTACACCATACATCAGTGCAATTTTATGTATTTGGACAATTCGTTGAATAAATTACTTCCATCCTGCCTGCTCTTGCCACTTCTGTTAAGAGTCATATCAGTTTTAATTGTCTTTCTGTCTATATGGAGCCACTGTTTTTCTGGCCTTTTCCTGTGCTATTTCCTGAGCCCCAAAAATAAACTATGAACACCCACCAGAGCTGGGCGCTGGGGACATGCAACTGCAGGAGAAGGGTGTCCTGTCAAAGGCCAAGAGCCTCTTCCTTCTCCTGCTACATGACAGTTGCTAAGAGTGCGCTTGGAGTGTGACAGTCCGTGGTGTCTGTGTGGGAACCTGCTGTCTTTTCAACATCATAGCTACCTCAAAGCTAAAGTCATCAAAGACCCCACGTTCTGCTGTGTTGCCATTCGGTTGTTTACTTTCTTGGTTCATCACGGCATTCAGCCTGGCACGAGAATGGACTCAGCCTGGGTCAAATGTGCCCTGTTCTGTTCATGGTCAGAGCCCAGCTCCCAGCCCGTTCATGGCACACCCCACAAGCTGCTTCTTCGGCATGTTGCTCCCAAACAGATAACAAGCCCCCCTTTTCCAGGTCGAAGATCCAACCTTCATCAGTGCACAAAGGTACGCGCTGAAAGTACAGCTGTAGAACAAGTAACACCACATTGGCACAAATAAACTCTGTCTATATGAGGTAGAGTTAACGACTTCCCATCGTGTTTCTCAACACCTTCACTAGCAGACCAAATTGACACAGACCAAAGGGAATCCGATCAATGGGATACGACTCTGTTTCCTTAAACAAGTTCCTCTTAGCTTGGCCTACAGTTCAGCACATGTATATGTACGGCCAAAGCCAACCTCCCAGGCCAGATAGGTTAATGGAAAGAAATGTCAGTACAGGCTCCCAGGCACCCCAAACCAACGTGGGTGCTGTTTTCAAATGATTCCATTACCTGCATTGCCAAAGCCGAATAAATAAATCACACACTGAAATCTCATCACACTGCCTATCCAAAGCCTGATACTGCCAAGGAAACCATTTTATTATGAGCTACTTTTGCTATTTCCAACAGGAAACTCCCTCATTGAATTGACTCCAAAACAGATCCACCGTCTACTGTACACGGCCCTATAATACCAACTTGGGTTTATGGCTCCGGTTGGCCCGGTTTTGTTTCTCCGGGTAACACGACAGAAGGAAACCCCATTCGGAGAGGTTAGCCCTGAACTTGGCACCCCCATGTTAACCTGCTAGCCTTGCTGGGTGGTGGAAAGTAACTCACTATTTATAACCCCAAAAGCAATAATAAACACAGAAGTATGATTTACTCTGAACCTTCCTATTATTAAAACACTTTGTCTTATAGTTTTATTGATTTACAATCTGTCCTACTTACTTTTTTAGCATCTGAAAACAATCAAGGCACAAAGCTGCAAAATGTTTGGACATTAATTGTTAGGAGACAGCATTTTATTCCAGGTGAGGGGTTTGAGGCCTCGACAGCGATGCATTCTGGTACCAGAATGATTTATGGTCTTGAAGCAATAACGATGCACCAGGGCCATTAACATATTGGCAGGCCCTAGGATGGATTAGTGGCATTGATTATTTCATGGGCCACTGATACCCATTTGTTACGAGGAGCTCAAAGATGGCCTCTCCCTGACTAAAATCTTTTTATGAGCAGACAGCATTTTAAGTATTAGGAACCTGGGATTTGGGCCATTTTTTATAATCTTGCTGTCACCTCACCTTAGTATGCAACCAAAAAAAAAAAAAAAAGTAAAAAAATTAAAGTTCATTCTTCACCACCAGCCTTAATTCCTCAACTCGTCATAACCATGTCTTCTTTAAAAATTAATGATTGCCAGCATTTAGCCACTGGTTGTTGCTATGAAGATCTATGCAAAAAGCAAGGATCCCTATAGAGTGTGTGATATATGGAATACTCTTTATTACTACAATAAAACTTACTGACATTTCAATACTTCTGCAAATAGCATTATGGTATCAATCTTCTGAATTAGGTTGAAAATTAAGTTGTAAATTAAAAGAAAGTGTACTTTGGAATACAACATGATATGTCACCTAGAAAAGGACCTTTGTACGCAACGGAGCTGAGGAGGAGAACAGAGAGATGAGCCCGGTGCCTTGGCAGTGCGGCTCCGTTCGAAAGATCTGGGTTCCGCCCGAAGAATTCATCCAGAAACTCTAATCGTCCATCACTAGAGACTTTTTTTTTTTTCACTGTAAAAGTCAAGGGATTTGACAACAGCCTTTTATGAACACTATACAAGGAAACCCCAAATCTTAATGTATTTTTCTTCTTTGCCACATTCTTACCATAAATTTCAAACTGGGTACATTTAGAACGATAATTGCCTTATAAACCACACAGAAATTACACATACATTACAGTTATAACATGTATATGCATATATTAAAAACTATTTCCTTTGCTGTGTCATCAGATGCAAGATGGCTCTCTATATGCGTGCACACACACACACACAGAGACACACACACACACACACACAGACCCAGCCCAAGCTTCAAAGATACTCAGAGCAAAGAGTTTTCCGGGGCACTAGATGACAATTCCCAAAGCTTGGAAGGATTTGAAACCGTTCGGTTCAAAGGCTAATGTCACATACTGTAAATTGCAAACAGTCTCGGGTCGGAGCCAACACAAAGTGGTTATGCAAAAGAGTACTGGCTTTCAAATATGTTATTTGTTGAAAAGTCACATGTCTTAAATCACTTCAACCTACCTTGCACAGCATTCTATGTACCCACAAGATGAGACTGCGTAGTGAAAACAGGGCATTCTAGCATCAGTAAATATCTTGATGAAACCCAAACTAACCCCTGTCCAGGATGACCCCACACACACACACACTGCAGGTTCTCATGCTTGCCTGTCTGTTGCTGTAGTGTAGCCTGGAAGGTCTTTCAGGGGGACATCTATTTCTCCAGATTTCTCCCCCCACCCCCAGGCATCTTCAGAGGTACACAGGCACTGGGCCAGGGAGAGTAAAGAGGTTTCATTTCAAAAGCCCCCTCTGGCCACCTAGTAGAAGCAGACTGTGATGAGAAGGATTCTGAGGCAGGGTCCTAGATCAACAGGAAAAGGTATCACATTTAATTAACCACTTGGGCTATAAGCAAAGTACTAGAAGAGTGGTCTGAGTGTTGATATTCGCAACTCTGAATTCAGAAGTTGACACACGTTCATTAACTAACCTGAAGACCACTCAGTTAAGCTTGATGAAGAGCAATACTTTGAGAGCATTTCCAGGAACAGAACGAACACAGAAAAACAAAGCTGCTTCTCCAAGAGAGATTTAGCACAGGCTGTGGATCAAAGGGCTTTAGAACCAGGACTGAAGGGAATGACAAGGTGACCTAATCCAAGAGTTTTATTTCACAGAAGGAAAAATCAAGACATGTTAGGTGACTCCCATAAGGTCATACAACTTCAGGTGGAGACATGAAACCCAAGGAACCCTGCCCTTGGGCTCTCTCCGCAACACCACGATGCCTTCTTTTTGCCCCCTTTTATGTGCTACTTATTTTCCCTTCCTTCCCGTGTGTGTAATTTTCATATTTTACTGAGGTTTGATGTGCTGTTGCTGACTTCTCAAATGTTAGCTTATAGAAGCAGACTCAATAATCTATATTACTGCAAATTTAGGAAAACAATCTTAGAGTATGATGTATGATAATTCAGGGTTAAGTAGAAAATAACACCAGGGGTTTGCCATTTTCCTTGTTAAATTTTGTATTTTATTTTAAATAGGGAAGAAAGATGCTGTAAATGTAAATGTGTACTTTAGGTACACAGAGGCACTGTGGGCTTCCGTCTCAGATTATGAGGCCTTTGTAGAAACCATCCAACACTGCACCAAACAGGGAAAAAACCCCTCCTCCACCGCCAAATCCTTATAGTATCTCCTACTATATCCAGATTATAAATTAATTGGGAAAGTGGGCCTTCCATTTCCCATGGAAATCAAAGTCCTCAAAGACTCTATACAGCTCTCTGTGACAGAGCCCGTGGGCGACCCACTCAGGGTCACTAAGAGGTAGAACACTTTTCATCACCTCAGCCAGCAATCCCAGAATGTTGTGCCCAGTCCTACCTTCTTCCTCAATATCCAGAAACCACTTTTCAGAAAGGTTCAGTCTCCCTGCCTCCAGGGAATAATATACGACCCACTTCTAAGAGCCTCTTCCTTATTTCAAAGTTAAAAATTAAATCCCCCCTGGAGAAATACTCCACAATCTGGAAACATCCCTGGGTCACCACTAGGAAGAGAAGTTCTCTTGTAGGTCTCCCTTAATTTGAGCACACTGACCCATACACCTGTTTCTTTTATTTCACACCGTGGGTAAGATGGAAAGGAGCCAGTTACCTTCTCACAGAGAGCGTCGCCTGGTACACCAGAATATCCTTCGAGTTTTGAGGCAAATAATGCCAACCTCATAAAGCTCTTCAGATACAACATTTCACCAATTACTGTTGTCGCCATAGTTCCCCTGGACTTTTGCCAAATTTTCTACATCCTTCTTAAACTCCATGGTCCATATGGCATTACAGGGCTGGGTGTTAATTGAAGAACAGCCTCACTGTTTGGACATGTTATGCATCTATTACCCAATTGTCAGTCTTGTAATGTTTGCTGTATGACGATATCTTCGGGGAAATTAATGCCAAATGAGAATTTACCCTAATCTATTTCTCTTTTTATTCTCTCAGGGCTCTTTCTGATGATTTGTTAACCTACTTCACTTTCTTCTATAAGCTCCAGTCAGTCACATAACCAAAATTAACAACCAAGACCCGGGACAGGAATAAATGGTTATTGACTGAGATATTTGTCCTCTTTGGGATATTTCTTTTTGTCTACAACAACCACTCATAAACACGACTGTTAATATGGCTGGGGTAACAAAGCACACAGGATGATGGAAGTGACTCTCAGTGACTCATATTATCCTCGTGATTCCAAACTCTACTTTTAATATGTTTATACTTTTACTAAATATCTGCTCCATTCTTATAGTAAAACCTTATTAATTCACCTAAGACATTTGAAAGTTTTGAAAAGGCCAAAGATGAATTTTGCCTGATTTCTGATGGAGAACTGAACGTAGCTCATGATAGGTGCTTCATAAATTACATGTCAACTAAATAAATGAATAATGGTGCATTACCAGATGATTCTCAATTCTTCACCCTCCTGTACTTAGGCCCTCTGCCATGTGGTTTTGTAGCTCCTATCTCTAGCCGACTCATTATGATCTTGGCCACATGACTTCACTAGGCCCCCGGGGAATGAGAACTGAAGTGCTAATGGGCCCATCCTGTGTCTGGGCCCCACATATTCCCACTGCCCCTCTGTGCACCTCTGACCTGAAGTGAGAATGACTTGCCTGGTCATTCCAGACAAAAACAGAGACCCATGGAGGAGAACAGCCCACCTAACCCACAGGGCTGGAAGCAGGGTCTCCAGAGCCAGTCCTCCAGCCTGTGAGCCCAATAACAAATGCTTACCATCGAGTGCCACTAGGCGTTGGGGTTATTTTGTCAAGCAGCATTGTTGTGGCAACAACTGACACACAATAAATGGTACAAGTAAGATTGCAGGGTGATGCCTGATCCCCTTAAGAAAACATTAGCATCCATTTATATAGGAAAAAATGAAAAGCTGATTACAGTGTACACTTACAAGCTCACGTAACTCATCCTCAAAGAATCCCTCCTTCCTTACCAGTGGGGGACTACATTTTGAGGCAATACAACATTTTTAAAGTCTAAAAATAGTCATATTTATGTCCAAGAAGTAGGGCGAACCTTGGTCCCAAATGACTGAACTACTGAAGCTTTACTCAGTGGTCAGAGGACATGCACTAAGGAACTAAATAACGAACAAAGGACATTTCCATAATCCCGGTCAGAGGACTTGTCGCAGGTGCCCATTTCCATGAACACTCTACCCTCTGCTGGTTCCGAAGTTG
Organism: Microcebus murinus; assembly: GCF_040939455.1. Classification (NCBI taxonomy): domain Eukaryota; kingdom Metazoa; phylum Chordata; class Mammalia; order Primates; family Cheirogaleidae; genus Microcebus; species Microcebus murinus. Next base: position 59,146,213 of record NC_134117.1, read on the forward strand.
AACACATATTCTCTATTTTGAAGGGCAGGCTGGTAGCCGGTACAGGCTCTGTGGGGACATTACAGAGGTCACTGAAGTTGTCTAACCAGGTCAGCCTCACAGGGCACCTCTAGGCACTCGTCACCCTCCTCCCCTCCTGCGCCACAGACGTCATGCCAAGAGGACATCGAAGCAGAGCGTCCCCAGAAGAGGCCAACTGCAGCAGAAAATTCTCTTCCCACACCTCGTCCATGTGCCACCAAGGTGGCCTCTGCAGCGTGGCAGTAAGAGGCATGCCGTTAAAGGCAAGTTTCCGTTTTATGTGCTCCAGCCTTCTGCAGCAGGATCTCACGATTCCCCAGGAAGCTTGATTTACCATCCCATCGCCCTGTTTTTATAGGGCTTGACTCTGCAAATGGAGCTGATGGAGACCTCAACCGCGAGTCACTGAGTCCTCAGGTATGACTGCAGATTTACAACGTCATTCTGTCATACTCGTGTCTTCTCAACGTGCCCCTGGAGGGGACTCCCTAGGCTCCCGCTGAGCTCCACTAGGCCCCTTCCACCCTCCTCCGAAAAATATTTTCCTCCTCGGAGCCCGACTTCCCTCAGCCCAGACCTCACGGTCCGGGAAGCCCTGTAAGGATCTAGTGACTCCTGATGGGGACACGGTAGTCACATGTAGGACAGCGTGTTCGTGGGGTAGCTGATGGGGTCTTATGGGGAGAGAAGGAGGGGATTGGGGAAAGAGAGAAAAGAAAAAGTGACTCTGAGTCCTGCTGGTGAGATTTTTCACAGCTAATCACACACAAGACTGATTCACTGCTCACTCTGCTCTGTTCCCTCATTTTTCATATCATACTTTTCACTGCCCCATCAGCCGGTTCTACCAAGGTCAAATGAAGGGAATGATAGCATGCACGCCACACTGAGATTTATTATAAACGGAGTCACTCACCTCTATGTGGAGTAAATGGGCTCCTGAAATTACCATTTATGAAGATGGACCTGAGCAAGAGAGCCCCACGTGAGGAGGGAGCGACTCAGCCCAAGGGAACCCCATGGTCTGTGTTCCCTTGCACAGAACAGAGGCTGGGGCCACTCACTAGCTTGAACTTAAGCCGATCAAGACTGTTAATCAATGGCACAGCTATAGTTCCCCCTTTGTCCTACCGAACACAGAGAGCTGGAGAGGGTCTTGCAGACAAGGTAACACTGAGCAGATCGTAATTCAAAGTGCATCAGACAAAGAGCATTACTCCAAAATTTTTATACCCACTAGGATGCTTTAGGTTGCAAGTAACAGAATGCCCAACTAAAAGTGGCATAAACAATAAGGGTTTATCATATAATAACAACACAAGAAGTCCAAAGGCAAGAGGTTTCCAGGGTTCATTCACCAGCTTGTGATCTCACCAAGGACCCACGTGCTTCCACCTTTATGCTCTGTCACCCTCAATTCCAAATCTCTCCTCCCAGGACAGAAAACTGTGAATGATGTCAGACACTTAATGTTGCTAAGCTTTAGCATCCTTATCTATGGAAAGAATGGAGTTAGACTAGACCTACTGCCTAGAAGAAAAGAAAAGAAAGGAAAAGAAAAGAAAAGAAAAGAAAGGAAAGGAAAGGAAAGGAAAGGAAAGGAAAGGAAAGGAAAGGAAAGGAAAGGAAAGGAAAGGAAAGGAAAGGAAAGGAAAGGAAAGGAAAGGAAAGGAAAGGAAAGGAAAGGAAAGGAAAGGAAAGGAAAGGAAAGGAAAAGAAAAGAAAAGAAAAGAAAAGAAAAGAAAAGAAAAGAAAAGAAAAGAAAAGAAAAGAAAAGAAAAGAAGACGGGAGAGGAGGGGAGGGGAGGGGAGGGGAAGGGAGGAGAGGAAAGGAGAGGAGGGGAGGGGAGGGGAGGGGAGGGGAGGGGAGGGGAGGGGAGGGGAGGCTCTGAAAGTGGAGCCTCGCTGGCTGGTTGCAGCAGGTACAGCTGAGATCCTGCTGCTCACCTCCCAGCAGTGGTTCCAGAGGCTCCTTCACCACTGCTGGTTTCACCTCCCAGGATGTCTCCTCTAGCATTGATAGACCCTAACACTGATAATTCTAAGGTAGATGATTCTGATAACTAATGTTATTAATAATATTGAAAGAATGCAATGGCTTAATGAACAATTTATACTCTCTAAGCTACTCATATGGGACAGATATTGGAAATCTGGAAATTGGAAATCTGTCCCTTTTGAAATCATGATAAACCAAGTGTTCATAAATCAGGAAAGGATGGATGGAAGGAAGGAAGAAAAAAGGAAGGAAGGAGGACAATTTAACTTTCATCAATTTAAAAATAATCAAGTTATTATCAATTGCCAATTAAATCAATGTTCATCACAGTTATATAGGAAAAAATTTAAGCAGCCTCAATGCCCAACAATATGAGACTGGCAAAGAAAATGTGGCCAAACACCCTGTGCATCCATTAAACACATCTCAGAAGAATTACCAATGACATGAGAATAAGCTCAAAATACATACTGACATGTGCAGAGGCATACTGCAAAATAAGATTAAGGAATGATCCTAGTTTTCTGAAATTTAATGTATACACTCATTTTTTTAAAAAACAGGTAAGATAGACAATAAAATGTTAGCAGTGGTAACTTCTGGGTGTTAGGATTGCTGATATTTTTTTCTCCAGAATTTTTTGATCTTTTGAAACTTTCTACAGTGAATACATATGGTATTTATAAAAAGGGAAAAAAAAAGATGGAAACAAATTGAGAGGTATAAAACAAAACCAAAATGAACCTTCTTTTGTTTATTCCCACCCAACCTGAAGGCTCAAAAGTCCAGTAATATCCAAATTGCAAAGGAACACACGAGGGGAATGGCACGGTCTCCAGACCATCTGTCGGAATCCTCCTGAGTGCTTTTAACAAATCGAATATAAATTACTCAGCATCTACCTCAGCCCCTCCTACTGTTCCAGAACGTCTGAGGAGATGGGCTCAGGTACCTGTGAACTTGTTCCCGGGAAGAGCAGGTGTAGCCATGCTCAGGAGATATGCCGGCAACCAGGGTGTGGAGTTCATGGAAGCTACTGAGCTCCCCATAAAGGCAAAAAGAAACCAGTTGCTCTTGACCAGCCTCTACAAATCGCAGTTCCACGTGTACGAAGAGTTACCACCCTTTCCCAAAAAGTTCCCGGAGTCCCAGGAATACCCAGGTTTTCATGCCACAGAAACCGCCAGCATTCTGCATGACTTGTCACATGGAGCTCTTATCTCTGGGCCACGTGTGCGCCAGCTTCGGCAAACTTAGTTTTACCACTTGTCAAATTTTTCAACCTTTGAAAAATTACTCAATAGCAGGATTAAACTACAACATAGCATCCAAGCGGTTAGCCAGCTCTGAACTCACATCATCCCAAAGTGCGGCTGGATGTGCACACAGGGCCGTGTGGCTTGCGGGCTGCCACCGCCTTTCGTCTGCGTGGGAGCGTGGGCGTGAGCACGAGGACTAACCCACTTTTGAACGTCGTCGAGGCGATAATCTATGCTGTACCCAAAACTATGTCTTGTGGATCTCCATGCAACAGATAACTTATTAATTTCTTTAAAAAAAAAAAAACCCCATTCATCATTTCTTGCAAATCCGCAGCCCTTCTCCCAAGACCTTGGCTTTCATTGTGGAGACAGCTGTTCGTGCGTTGTGGGGGCCTTCGAGAGCCGAAATTTCTTAGGACTCTGTTGCTACCCCAGATATTGAGCCTTTGTGGAGGAGAGAAATATATGCCACAGGAAAAATATCTGCCTCAAAACCAGGGGCTTGGACATGTAAATCAGCACCCCTTAAGAAAGAAAAAGTTATGCTATAGAGCAAACAAAATCAGAGACTCTTTATTTTTCTAGGTCATTTGGGGAGGGGGGACAAGAGAAAAGATAGAGTTGGAAAAAAGAGAGAGAAAGGGAGAGAGAAGGAGAGAGATACAGATGACAGCAGGAAAGGAACAAAGTATTTCGGGTGGAAAGTGCATTAAGGAAGTACTAGATCCACCAGCATCAATTCTACAACACACAGTTTCCTTCAGTGTATTCCAAAATGAGACAGAGATTCCCCAAGCTCTATAAGGTCCTAGGTTTTTGAATATACTGAAAATACAGTGGCTCAGTTGAAACTACCACATTTAAGGTTGGATGGGGATAAGTTAGGAATATGTTCCCTTTTTGTTTCATTTTGCTTTGTTTTTCAATTCTTACATTTTGTTTTGTTTTATGTTTTTAGGTTTCTATTTTAGAATCATAGTAACATTAATTCTTATCCAAGACCCCTAAAACCAACTGGTCTCAGAAAATCTTTTTCTTTATTCATAGGAAAGGAAACAAATCCTAAATATAAAATATACATTTGAGTATGGTGTTCAATTATAATAATTTAATTTCCCTTCTATTGCTTTGGACAATCACCAGTTGTATTTTTTTTAATAAAAACTCAAATAGCCTTTTAACCACAGGCTCTTATTTTCTGAAATAACCATTCTGTAAATAATAAATCTCTTGTAAAATATGCAATACTATCCATTTTTCTTAGGAAGAGAAAAAAATTTACCTTTCCTTTTTCTCTCAATTAATTCTTTCTTTGCCTAATGTAACATATTTGGGGTTTGGGTTAGACCACCTTTTGTGCTTTAGAGTCAAATTTTATAAGCGTTAAATATTGAGTCACTCGGGAACGCACACAGCCTGGATGAAGGTAGAAAGCCACTAACTTTCTCCTGCACAAAAGACGCCTGTATCACCGTCACTATCGTAGGCCTTCCTGAAGCAACAATAGCTCTCTCCTTCCAGAAACATCATTTCCAAAAGGAGCAGGTAAATATTATTATTTACTACACCGAGCCAACAATAACTGATTAAGGTAAATTTAGTGGAAACATTAAAATAATGGCAAGGGAAGAAAATTTATTCTGCAGAAACCCTGTGCGAACTTCTTGGAAATAATCAGCTGCTCAGCTCGAATTAAATGAGTATGAGTGAATGTCGCTGGGGGTCTGGCGGGGGGTGGGGGGAACGTTGAAAGAGAAAGCCCGGCACACACCAGCTAGAACAGGCAAGCTTCCCTCTGCCATGGCCGGTAGGAAAATCTGCAAAGATGCAGACAATCCTTGGGTGTTCAGTTAGCAGTAAGTAAATTGCTGTGGGAGCTAAGGGCGGGCATACTTTAGCAGGCAATTCCTCTCTGTCTTTCATTCTGTTTGTCTGTGTTAAATTCCCCCTCTGCCCTCATCCATTCTCACATCCAGTTCCCTGCTTTGTCCATCCATCAATCCCCTCACTTTGTCAGTGCTGACTTCATCCTGGCTCTCACAATCACATTGCAGCCATCCCGAGGCCACGGGGGAGCCCCCCCCCCCCGCCGCCCCCACCGCCTGCTGCCACCTCCCTGCTTGCCGATCCAGGATCTGCTGACGGAGGGCCCAGCCGGCCACTTGTCGTTTTCTATTGCACAGGCCAGCAAAAACACTAATACTCAACCTGATTCCTATCGTCCTGCTTTTCACCTTTCCTATCGAGGGGAATGGAAGAAAGACACAAGGCGAGAGGAAAGGGGGGAGAAAGGGATTGAGGGGGGGGCGGGGTAGAGGGATAATGGAGAGAGATGTTTGCTGAATTTTCTAAAACAATTTGCACACCAGTCAGGTGGAGGCTCAATCCAGCTCCCCCTACCACACATCAATAGAAATCACAGGGAGAAAATGTAGCACTAATTAAGGGTTGATAAGCTGTAGTCAAGTGCAGTTTAGGGGAAAAAGCAGCCGAGTACCCAGGCCTTGCAAGCTCAACTTCACACAGCACTTTCATCGCCAGCTTTAGTATAAAAATTTCTTAATGCTATAGATATATTTTTTTAAGTTTTACCTTCAATATCAGATAGTCTAGGAATAAAATATTAGATGATCGTTTTTATTCAAATGATCATCTGCAAAACATTTCACAGGGTCGGGTAGGGCTGGGGGGAAGCTTACTAAAAAGGAAAAAATAGTTACCTAGCAACAAAACTATTTTAAAGATTTTTCAGGGTATTGCCTGAATATGTGCTCTTAATTCAAAGGTGTATGACTCCGAACACCCACCAAACTAATAAAATATTTTTCCTGAATTTTAAATTCCTCTTCTTTTTCCCCTAAAGAGAGCAAACTTCACAATAAGCTATAATCAGGATGATAAAAACTTTTCAATGCTATACATTCCTTTAAATTTCACTCTTGGAGTGGAAAAAAAAAGAATTCATTTGAAGTACAAGCAATAAAATTAGTTAGTAAAGCTATTCATACAACTAAGATTAAAATGACTACGTTTTAAAGGAGCTCAGTGGGGTAGGTTTTTCTGTACAAGTTTCCAAAAACAAAAACAGTGAATTGTAACTAGTGGTAACCATAACTAGCACTGGGGAAGTACTTGCAAGGCATTTCCGTGTGTGGGACTTGGTCCTTGCAGCAGTTCTCTAGGGATCAGTACCTGCTCTTTTGGAGCCAGCAAAGCTAAGGCCCTGCAATTCAAGAACTTGCCCCCAAATCACACCCCTGCCAAGTAAAGGCATCAGGATTTAAAGGTAGCTGTTGGAACTCCAACTTCTTGTCCAACAGATGGGCACATCCCATCACCTAACCCAAAAATTTCTAATTAAAGGAAAAAACCTGAAAAAATCCACTGGGCTAAAATAAATAATAATAATAACTAAACAGAATCAGTCTCTCACTCCAAAGTGGGACCACAAACCATTGAGTTTGATGGCTTTCAAATATGTCATTCCAAATTGTTATTTGGGGAAACTATTCACTTTTTTTTTTTTTTTTACTGAATGAAACAGTGTGAGACTGCCTCTGCAAAACCAAGAGAAGGTTCCGGAAGGATTTGGGAAATGATAGTGGTACAGAAATACATGTGTTGCCTTTCAAAGAAATGACTTTGCAGAACTAATGTACTCACTTGGATGTTTAAGTTTTGGTGTCTTTGTTATTAATAGGAAATCATAGTATCTTGAGGCCACACCTTGCAGCACTACGGATTGAGGAGACAGCCCAGGCAGGTAAAACCACGGATGAAAAGCAAAGAGAAGAACTGGAGAGCCCACAGAGCTCCCTGCATTTCAGCCTTCATGCCACACTGTGGCCACACATCTAACCCAGAACCTTCGCCCACAGCTCCCTTCTTGTCCCTTTTGTTTCTCGAACCCGTATGCCCAGATGAGCTTTGGCTGTGATAAAAGAGACCAGGGTAAGGGGGAAAAAAAAAGGCAGCAGCAAAAAGTCTCCTCTGCCGTTCTCCTATACACATCAGACATCTCTAATTAGACAGCAACAAAATTTTATTAATAGGATGGACATTATAGAATGAGCTTGTTATAAATGGGCCCTGTCAGGGCCTTATTCAGCTACCAAATGAGTATTCTCAGTTCAGTGCTCTCATCTGAAGCATCACGCCTAGTGCTGGATAACAAATGATTGCTATTAACCGTATTGTTAGTAATGATGGCTGAAAACAAACAAAAACCCATAAATAACAGTCTACAGAAAAATTAACCCATAAACTTGATAGATATCCAGCTGAGAAATAATAAATGACACTTTGGGGCCTGCTGGGAGAAGCGAGTGGTTTTTGTTTTCCTCTCTGTCATTAACACATTTTCTGTGCTAAAAATTAGATTCTGATATATAATTATCAACGCTCCCAGATATTAATTCTGCTATTGCTCCCTCGGTTTCTCTTCTGGCTAGGCTGTAATGTTATTCACAGATTACTCTGAGAAAACACATCAAACACTTAACGGAAGAGGTCAAAGTGACAAGCAGCTTCTGCTGACAACACCAACCTGCACCGTCTTTTTTTTACCAGGGACACAAAACAAATTTCTTGTATTAATTAACTAGGGTTCCCTTCCAGCCACAACAGGCCTATGATGTGATGTGAGCTAAGCAAATTCCCCACTTCTCTAATGAAGACTACCGGGGAAAGTGAGGAGTGGCAAAATTATCTTGCACTGATGGCACTGAAATCCACATTCATTAATATCTTTCAGGGAGGAGACAGGGCTCAAAAGAACCTTCTAACTGCAGAGCACGTCTCACCTTCAGACCCTTTCTCTTAAAGGGCTGCATGGAAGGGCAGGCACATACGCACACAATTAAGCACGTGAGCAACAGACCTTCCCTAAAAGGAGCCAGAATTTCAGCCACCAAACCCACATTAGCACTGTCACTGTGAAGGACCTTGACTTCCCAAATATCATGACTTCTGCACGATTAATTGACCTTGACTGGAATATGATCTCACCTGCCAATGGCTTGTATTTGTCAGGAACCTTCAAGAGAAGTGAAATGCACCGGGCTCCTCCATGGACAGACTCATGTCGTATAAGCAGAGAAAGACACACACACACACACACACACACACACACACACACACACACACACACACTCTTTCTCATGCCCATATGTAAAGACCTCATCATTGGTGTTGACATCATCATTGCAATCTACTCTATAAATTTCTTCTCCTTGCTGTCTCTCTTAAAATTTAATTTCAAGGAAAAGATTTGGGGAAAAACTTTTTTTCAATCAAAAAGCTCAAGGTGCCCAGTTTAGACAACATATAAGGTGGAACTGTTATGCTCGGTTAAAAATAAGGTGATGAAATTTGAGACAGAAGAGAAGTCTGGGGGGGGGGGGAGGAAATCCATGCAAATAGCACAATGCAAACAAGTGACTAAATATGATCCACACCCCAAGCCTGCCCTATTACCAGGGAAACAGAGGCAGTAACTTCTGATTCCTACGCAAATGCCTTCAGTTAGATCTAAAAACAAAAACAGAAAAATTCTTTAGAACTAGGCCATATGGTCAAACCTCTGACACACAGGAGCAGGTGAAAATAAAGAATGCTGAGCGCTGCTGCCACGGGAAAAGCAGACAGAACTGGGTGGGGCGTCGTGACCGCTAATTTAGAAAGCCTTGCTAATTCCAAACGGTTGCAGGACGTTCCATTTTTTACTTCAAGCTCTCCCAAGGCCCCTGGGCCGGTCGACCATCTAAATGGTATATTTGAGATGGAATATTTTTAAAACCTGAGCCAATGATTTCCAATCTCCCGTGTCTTGTTTTTAACCCCACGCCTCGTCCCCGAGATCACGTCCGTCGGCTTGATGACGACGAGAGCCTGAACTGCAAATCCCACACCTCCCATGCACTCCATTTTCTCAGTATCTGGCATGGCGATATTAAATAACTATAAAACTAGAAAGCCAAAATAACTAAATCACCTGGCAGCCAATTTCTGAGAGTTAAACCACAAACCCGGAAAATGGTGGAGTGTGTTGAAATAATGTAAAGGAAACCCATAAATTCAAACTTTATGTTCTGTAAAGAACAAATATGAAAAAGGCATCAAAATAATGAAAGATTGTTTATGTATTCTGGCATGAAATGGGAATGTGTTATGAGAGAGGGAGCAGTGGCGGAGACGGATCGACAGAGCTGACAGTGTGGTATTCATCCTGCGTGGCGGAGCAGACGCCCCGCTAGTGGCAGTAGACAGCGCAATAAATCAAGGGCTCTCGAAGCTGTACCTACAGCTTATTACATCCAAGATGACAAATAAATAATAATCCCTGTCAGAGCGGCCCTTTGCTCAAGGATTGAGCCTGAAACCTCTGGCTCATCACTCCTCATCTTAAGTGAAAACACTAGAACTAGGGAATTGGAGGCCACGGTTTGCTAAGCTCATGAAACACAAAACAAGCAGGACTCGGGAGCTAGGACTGAACAAGAAAGGTCAAGGAAGGAAGGAAGGATAAACATTTAAATAATCCTGACCGAAAAAGGCGGCAAAGCGGCCGAATGAACGTGGGTTAACGCGTCCTAATCACCAGGGGGGAAAACAAGGCCCGACATGGATTCCCTGTCCCCACCTCGAATGGGGAGAAATGCCAGGCTGAGGGTTCAGTGTGGCACTGGCAGGCAAAGAGGCAGGGTCCCAGCGACACCAGGACCCAAACATCCATGGCCATCATCTTCCAAACCCCTTACAGCCCTGTCTGCCTGCCCATCTTATTTAAGACCCAAGTGAGTGGTAGAAAACCACCCTCCCTGTGTCATCGTTCCCGCTCTCTCGAGACCTCAAAGGAGAAGCAGCATTGCAGACCAGGCCCAGGTACCCGTTCCTGTGTCTCCCTGCTTGGTATGTCGGTCACCTGCCTTCATTTTATGTTTCCTAACCAGCTCTTCAATGTGAGGATGAGACCCCTGCTTCTAAATCTGCCTGGCACTCATGGGCATTATGACTTTGAACTCGTCCCTTAACCTTTTTCATTGTTCCTGACTGGTTAGGTGGAGGGTTTCTGCAAGGACCCTGGAAGGTTCTTTCAGGGCATCCCTCTATTTCAGTGGGCTCCACACCTACAGTGATTCCTAAATTGACTTTCCAAAGGCAAGGTCATTATCCTCCCACCTGACATATCTCTTGTTCCTTCACTGTCTTCTAGAAAGCACAGGGGGAAGGAGTAAAATCCAATAGGGCCAAAGGGGTTTGGATGCTAGCTACTCCAGAAGGACCCACGCATACCTTCCTAACAAGCCCTGAATATCCTGCCACCTGCCTTTCAGCCAGCCTACTACCAATCCCTGACACCCCAGGCACTAGAGCAAAACTATGTTTCATGATTTGAAAAAGTTGCATAAAGATGGGTATGCAAAAGGGAACAGGAATCCCTACAGAGGCCTAAGTCCCAGTGGCTAGAATAAGAGTTTCTGATATTGCTAAGGGGAAGTGGCCACCGTTTTATGCTTATCCTAGAGTACAGTAGGGTCCCCACCACTACTTCATCTACCTGCACTTCTTTTTATTTTTTATCAGAGACAGGGTCTTGCCCTGTTGCCCATGCTTGAGTCCAGTGGCATGATCATAGCTCACTGCAGCCTTAAACTCCAGGCTTCCAAGCGATCCTTAATCCTCCCACCTTGGCCTCCCAAAGTGCTGGGGTTATACAGGCAAGAGCCACCATACCCAGCCTACCTATACTTCTTTAGACAAAGGGCATACAGCATAGTGGACCTGACTCTACTCAAATTCTGACTCTACACAAAGGCAGGACACAAAATTAACCCTTGGTTCTCATTTTACCTACACAGCAGTATGCCTCTGGAAAGGGACAAAGAATATACAAATAATAATAATAGTAGTGATTGTACAGCAAGATTAAAAACAATTGTTTTCATTCTTTCATTTGTTTTCCAAACTTTCTATGATCATGTTTTGCAATACTTTTTAAATTTAAAAATGATTTTTAAAAATTCAAAAGTAAGGAAGTTAAATGAATTAAAAAAGTGGTCAAGTAGGTCATTTAACCTCACTGAGTTTCAGTTCTTCTTCTGAAAAAAAAAAACAAAAGTAGCACTAGTAAGTCCCAACTCACAGGATCGTCTCCAGATCAAATGAGGCCGCGTGCTTGACAGTCCCTAACAAACTCTGAAGCTCAGCAGATGCCAATCCTCACCCCACTCACTGCTCACCACATCCAGTTTGCTTGTTCTTCACATTCTATAATCTACAGAATTTTAAGCAAATGGTATCATCCACATGGCTTTAGATCCTCATGCGCCTTCAAAATATCCAAAGTTCTCTATAGGAACACAAGCTTCCTATGACAATCATCAGCATGTAAAGCAACTACACAGCCCAGAACTTGGGAGAAACTCATCTAATGCTTGTAAAAGCTTGTGAGCTACGTAAATGGGCAAGTAATGGAATACAACGGGGTCTCTTCAGCCCAATAATTCTAAACCTGGGAGTCTATTCCTAAGAAAATAATTAAAAACATGAAATATTCATATGTAATGCATGAAGACATATATAGCACTGTTATTATGGCAAAAACCATGGAAGCCAACTAAATAGCCCATAGTTGTGTTTAAAAATAGGTTTAAAATTATTTTTTTAAATAATGAAATGCTTGTTTCATGGAACAGTAAGCAGTCTTCCAAAAACGATGATTATAAAGACAATGAAGAAACACGGCAAAACATGTATGATCTCATGACACATGAAAAAGGCAGAAAGGCAGGACACGAAATTGACGCTTGGCTCCCATTTTACCTACACAGCAGTATGCCTCTGGGAAAAAAATATACACAAATAATAGTAGTTGTGGTTATATTGCAAGATTAAAGGCGATTGTTTTCATTCTTTTATTTGTTTTCCAAACTTTCTATGATTATGTTTCGCAATACTTTTTTAATTTAAAAAATGATTTTTAAAAATTCAAAAGTAAAGAAGTTAAGTGAATTAAAAAGTGGAAAACTGGGAGCAAAGCCACTAAGGTTTTTCAGGCTCCCACTCCGTGCCATGCAAGACGTCACTTTGTGAGATGGGGGCAAAGGACGAAATAAAAGCCATTTTGAATGCTGCTCCCCTGCACACCCATCCTCCTTTTCCAGGGGTCCCCCACATGTCACCGCCTACCCTGACAACACTCAGCCATCAGTCGGGCATGGTTTCAGCCTTCATGTGGCCCCTTCCCAGCATTCCTTGGCAACTCTCTCACTTCCAATGAGAAAACCCCGGCTTCTCCTTTCTCCCATCTGAGGGTTCAGAATCCTTCCTGCAGCCCTCTACAAGGTCCTACTGGCTTCCACCCACTTAATGTTCCAAAGAACCATCTCAAAAGTAAGCCCGTAAGGACGGCTGCAGGTTAGGCAAGGAGATGAGATTTTAAAAAATAGAGAAAGGCTTATCCAGGAACTATCCCAAGCCCTGATCGCCCTTCCTTGCCCAGAGCAAGATTTATAATCCTTGGGTTTCCCTCCTCCAGTATCTTATTCTCTGAACTTAGTAGAGGAAACGCTCAAACTGGAAATGAATAACTCAACTTTCTTCATAAACATCCCAACTCAAGTAACTTTGTAGATTGGGGTAATGATACTAGAAGGCACTTGGGGACCTTGACCTTCTATGAAAACAAGGAAAAGAGAAAATAAGGGTGTCTTATTCTGTGCTAAATGTTTTAACATACACTTTAACTCTTTAGCAACAACAACAAATTCATAAGAAAATCACACTTTCCCCAACCTATCCCCAAGTATCCCTGAAGTATCAGAGGATAGGCAGTTCACCTTCTCTCCTCCAGGTAAAGACATTCTCTTCAGGACTCACATTTATGCAGTTTAGTGATAGAGACCCTCTACTTGTCACAGCTTGAATTTAAGATCTTAATTTATTCTCTGTGTATTTCCCTTCTCCTCTTATTGCTGCCTTTAAGGCAACCTAATCCCATAAACCAGTTCCATTTGCAGAGGAGAAAACTGAAGCACAGAATGGTAAGGAACTTGCCCATGACATGGGGTTCACCACTGGGACCCAACTGCCCTGGGCTGGTTCTAGTTACTGGTTTCCATGCAGTAGGTAAAAAAAAGGTAAGACCTTCCCAATACCTTGTAGAAAAGTGTAAGAGCTGATCCCATATGGCCAAGATGAGAGCAAGACTACCACTACCCCTGAAAAAGAACTAACTCCCTAAACTGAGGCTAAAGTCAACAAATGGTCCCCAGGAACATTTGAAGGGTGTGGGGCAGGGGGGAGGACAGAGAATAGTACTGCCCCATGACGGGCTCTTAAACCAAACCATTGTCCAAGATTAATGTTTAAAACATATGTTTGGGTTCATTGGCTTAAAATGGATTTATTTAAAAGATATGAGTAAGAAATATTACTGCAATCATTTAATACAATAATATGATCATGGTTTAAGAGTCTTTTTAAACACATAAACATGGCAATTTTGTTAATACATATCATATATATTTGCAACAGTACAAAAAAAGCTGAAAGGAAAAGGTGGTTATTGTTGAATTGAAAAAGTCCCAGAATCCCACTAAGAAAATAATGTGAGACAATAATGCATATTTCAGGTATATACTATAACTGACTTAAATTATTATAGATGTACTTCATACTTAATTACCTTTCTAAAATATGTCGGAGTATTTTGTCATAAAGTCTGCAGAGTCTGCTGTACCTCTACTAAATACTGCTCTGAAATGCAAACCTTTGCTAATGTTTTTATTTGAATAACTTATTACCCAATATAGCAAGCATCAACACATTTTATAGAACCAGAACTTGGCTCTCTGAAATTCCTCCTACCCTAATGCCAGTCACTGTTGGGAGCATTTAGTTATAAATTGTCTTTCAATAAAAGTAAAAGCTCCCAAAACAACAAAATGAAAAGACACAGCAGCTTAAATCAAGGGAAGTCAATTTCCACATGCCGATCCTAAATATTTCATGGCCCTATTTTATTCTGACATTTGTAGATGACTAAAGTGTTACAAAGGAAATAAAATGCTGATTAAAGAGTTCACTGTCATAAAGGTTACTGAATTGTAAATGGCCCTTTCCATCTTCCTGTTAATAGGTACCCAGCTGTAAACATCATGAAGGATGTGACGGGAGGGCGGCTTCACTCCTTTAGGAGCTGTATATACATTAATCACTGAATCACCAAGCCATGCTTAATTGCAAGCTGTATATCACACAAACCCATGGTAAGTAGAAGGAAACTCATTATTGCTGCTTCATAACTACTGGGTACTTCTCATTTTAACCTCCTCACACCTGGGATACTTTGTTGCTTTACAACAAGCATGCAGGAAAGGTATTATACTACTAATTACAGCCCACACTGGCACCTCCATCTCGGCTGCCTGGGAGAGGAAACGGGATTCTCTCAGATCCTCAGTTATGCCCAGCTCCCGCCTCACTGCTGCTAAGTGAGTTTTTATACGATGCTTCCCCGCTCCACACACCCCTACCCGCCCCTTCTCCCCTTCTTCCCTTCCTGGGAAGAACACGATGAAATCCATTACTCCCTGAGAGTTTACAGAACTGTTTAAATGATAAAGAAAAAAAAAAAACCTGCAGTATATTTTGCTTTGACAAAATTATTGATTTAAATCCCATACAATAGCACAATACTATTTAAAGGTCAACCCAAGAAAAATGAGTTTACACCCGAACAGAGCCGAGCTTATCTGTCATGAAAGTGTAATGATGTGTTTATTCCCTCACTAGGTTGTATATATTTTTCAGGAAGATATAACAGTCTACTTGCAGGTGAAATCTGCTCTTAAATGGGAATTTCAAGAGATATTTACATTTCAGATGGTGGGGCTGATATCTGTAACCCGGAGACCCATTTCTGTACTTAATAGTCAGTTGAGTATTTATTTTCATCACCTCAAAATTATTCTTCTCACTCCTAGGTCAAAAATGAGATGCACACACGAAAACTATAACCACAACTCATACAGGAATCTCTTAAGAAGACTAAGGCTGCAAACAGAATGCAAAAGCTGCCACTATAACTGCCTTTCTTGCATTTTGAGTTCACTTTTACATTTTCAAAAATATGGCAATATTTGTCATTAATGAATCTGCATATTTGTTCTTTTTTTTTTTTTCTTTTCAAAGGCCAACTGATGTATGATCTACCCGATGACTATCACTACCACGTTTCTCCAGCTGGCCTCAGGACTCAGACCTGGGCCTCACTGGAATGGGGTGAAGAGGACAAGGGGATGAGAACTAACACCCTGCATCTAGGTCATATCTCCTACAGTCTTTGCCCACTGACTCTCTGTTGACCTCAGTTCAACCGACATTTATTGGGTGCCAGGTACTATGCTAGATTGTGGGGGAACAAAATAACACAGCACCTTCTCTTGTGAAAAGCTTCATTCATCCCCTTGGCAAATGGTGACCGAGCACCTACCATGTGCCTGGTACTGCGCAGTGACCTCTCAGAGATGATGGTCTGCAGGGCCAACAGAGAGTGAATACACAATTACAGGTGAAATGACTGTCCCAGAAGTGGACGTTCAGGATGCAATGGGAGCTTGTAGCACAGGAAGCCAAATTAGTGAACACCGTGCACAGAGGGCCTTCCGGAGGAAGTTGCATGTAAAATTTACATGCAATTGGAATTGCATGTAAAATTGGAGAACGCAAATGTGGTAGCTAGGTAAAGACTGGGGCCTGGGGGAGGCAGTAGTGGGAATGGCATGTGTAAGGGCCTGGTGGTAAGAGAGTTTTCTGCAGAGAAAAATCAGGGTAGCATGTGATTTGGCTAAAGTGTTAGGAGGGAGGAGGAGGAGGAAATCTTGTAAGTTATGGTAAGGGCTCTGATGGAAGGGAGACCTCTGGGAGGTTTCAAGCCTGAGAGTGATGTGACAGGATGGAACATGCATCAGAAGAATGCAAGGGGGTCTGTGGGAATCTCCCTTCTAGGAGACTGTTACAGTGGCCAGAGCAATGACACTGGGGCCCATGCCCATGTTCCAAATGAACAGCACAGAAACCAACTGGCCTGTAGTCCTGTGTTCAGCTAGGAGGGTCTGCTCCCCTTTTACCAGTGCTGTTTGACCAGAGATCATCAGAGCTCTGGAACTCTTATCACCTCCTTAGGCACCCCCTGACCCGCCGGCTATTTTCCTGTCATTATTAGCTCTGTCCAAAGAGGAGCTGAAAGAGACAGTGCCTCCAAATCCAGGTGGTTGACTCCTAACACTGGGAGTGAAAGCTGCTTTTGTGTCTTTGGTCAGAAAGAAGACTGGAGCTATCGGCTAAAATCAGGTTGAGGTTTGTCAAAATTTAATTTATCCTGACATGTCCCTGTTCCCCCATGATCATAGGTGTGGGCATCTCGACTGTCTAAAAACCAGTTAGCGTGTGAATTTTATTTCTCTTCCAACACTCGCATGGGGAGGAGGAGTTGTTACCCACAAATCTTCTATCGTTCTATGGTTGGCAGACTCTCATAGCCTCTCACGTTCAGGCAAAAGCCTAAGGTTCCCTGGTGCAAGAGAGTGGAGCACAGTCCTACCCAGCCCACCACAGCTGCTTCCGAATCCCCTTCCCAATCCCACCCCTACCCGACATCTCAGGCCAACACAGTCATGTCCAGTGCAGGAATGTTCTACTGTACTTCCTACTCTGCCCCACCGAATGCCAGTACTGAGAAGGAGATGAGTCACTAAATCTCCCTTGGTACTCTTTAGGAAATTGTGAAACGGATGGTTTTAATAAGCACAGTTCTTCCCATAATGACGGCAAAGTGGAAAGATCACAGGCTTTTTGAAATCAAGCACACTTGGGCCCACCGCTAAGCCTTACTGTCAGCCATGCGTTCCTGGACCTACTGCTTAACCAAGGACCTCCCATTTCTTCCTTATTCATCCACCCATGCGTCCACCAATCCATCCATCCAACAAATACTTATTGGATGCCTACCATGTTCCAGGAGTTTTCACATTTATCTCGTTTCAACTTGACAATGATCTCTTGGAGCAAGTTTTCTAAATGTTTGCTCACGCACCCCAACATATGTTAATTTATTAATATTTACAAATTATACACACTTGCCATTGTACCAACGTATTCATAAAATATACACAACAAATACTTAAGGATGAGAAAGAAAATAAAAGATTTTATATGCAACTCTTTATTAATTATGCCAAAATCCTTTGTGCTCACCAATAATATAGATATTATACTTTATATACTACATATTGATAATTTTTCATTAGAGAGATATCCTATAATGATGTTTCATTACTGTTTTAAATATTGGCTTAACACTTTGTAAAACAACAACTTAAAAGTTTAGTTCTAATTTGAGTTTAATATTTGGTATTAATAAATGAATGATAGCTTAAATAGTTACTTAGGTGTATGTATTAGTTTCCTATGACTGCTGCAACAAATTACCACAAACTTGGTGGCATTTAAAAAAAAAAAAAAACATGAAATTTATTCTCTGGTTCATTTCTGAAGGCCAGAAGTCTGAAATTTGTACTGCGGGGCTAAAATCAAGGTGACAGCAGGGCCACACTCCCTCCAGGCATTCTAGGGGAGAATCCATTTTTGCCTCTTACAACATCTGGTGGTTGCTGGCATTCCTTGGCTTGTGGCTGCATCACTCCAATCTCTGCCTCCATGGCCACCAATGCCCTTTCCTCTTTTATCTCCCTCCGCCTCTCTTTTATAAGGACACCGTGACTATATCTAGGGTCCACAGAGATAATCCAGGAGAATCTCTCCATCTCAAAGTCCTTAACTTAATCACATCTACAAGGAGCCTTTTTTGCACTTAAAGTAGCATTTACAGGTTCTAGGGATGAGGATAAAACAGCTTAGGGGTCTATAATTCAGAAACAGAGTACATATGGAAGAAACTGATCAATGGACGAGTTCATTAAATCATGACACACTTTTTCAATCTCATTAACCAGTCACACTCAGATTACTGTTTAAATTCAGTGGGTAAATTTTCACGTGCCTTGATGTCAATTAACCAAAATGTGTGGCAATTTTGTATTTTTAACAAATGAATTCAAAGCCCACTAAAATTCCTCTTTGGGCGGATTTTTTTAAGTGGTTATAAAATTTCTTTTCCAAATTTACAATATGCAGAGATGAGTAGTGTTTTTATAGATGATATGCCTGGAAAGTTTTTGGCATTGATCTCACATGGTGATTGGAGCCTTTCCAAACATCAGTCTTCAAAATATCCTCTCCATAGCATGAGTTTCTTTCAGAAAGGATTTTTTTTTTCAAATTTATTTTTGATCAAATATATGTGTTAGGATTTATACTACTGGTAGGCACTGGAGATGAACAAATTAAGAAAGCTTGAATTGTCGATGGGGAACTCATATTTACAACAACAACGACAACAAGACACCTTCAAGTTCTTTCTTAAGACATAATCAGGGAACATCTGTTGGAACCAAAGACTTTTATATTCAGCCCCTAACTCATAACCAAGTATTATAAAGGCTCCATTATTCGAGGATTTAAAAAAAATTAAAATTAACCATATCACTAACATCCTGGAGCCAGAAACTGTAATAAAATTTGCAAAATGCTGAAGGCAAAAGAAGAAGAGATGGAGGTGTCACTTTCAACCACTACTCAAAGAGCATTCCCGTGTGGCCCCTGGACTATCCCCACGTCCTGTGGTATGTGCTCACATGACAGACACCTGCCCCAAGTGAGGGCGCCAGTTTAGTATGAATATTAAATATTGATCCAACTTATTCCCTTCCCATCTTTAGATTATAAAAATGAACACTCTCTTTCAGCATGCCCCTGGTCCTAACCATATCACTATTGCCTCTAAAGTAAGAGTGAGTGTTCTCATTTTACTGATGGGGAAAATGAAGCCAAGAGACACTAAAGGGAGTTGCCTAAAGTGGCACAGAGAGTAGGTGTCAGGACAAGGGTTGGAATCCAAATCTTCTGATTCCACGTCTGGGTCACGTCCCGCTCACCGCTCTGTACCTCCTCCCTCACTGATGGGGTGGGAACAGTGTGGAAGGTACAACCCCCACCCCCCACCAACCCCAGACTGGTCCAACGCCAGCCCTGAGGCCAGGCTGCCTAGATTTGAACCTTGGTTCCACTTCCCAGCCATGTGACCTTCCATAAATTACACCCTATAACTTAGTTTTCTCATTTTCAAAATGGGGACAATAATTTCTACTCCAGACGGTGACGATAAGGATTAATTAACCTAAAGCAGTTAAGATGGCAACCATCACATAGTAAGAAAAAACATCAGTAAGCACGCAGGTGTTAGCCAGGCAATGATACCTATTGCAAAAGGCTGTTCCGTGAAGCAAATGAGAAACATGCACTGGAGCACACACATATACACATACACATGCATTATAAACACATGACGTACACACAGACGTACACTGCATGTGTGCTCTTGGCATGTAATGGATATCTAAGGAAGGTTAGCTTTTCTTGAGCTTTTGTTTTTAATTTCAAAAGGAACATGAGGGTCACACTAAGGTCATAGTGCTGCTAAGGTCCTCCCATGGACAATAAAATCTACCTCTGATGCCACGCAGGCACATCCCCCTCTTCCTGGGCTCCCACAGACATTAACCACTTAAGAGTCAAATGCCGAAATCCCAGGCTTTGGCTATTTAACACATATTTCTCACTTATGCTTTGTAACATAAAGCATAAGTGAGAAATACATCTGGGCTGTTTTATCCCTTTGAGATTTGGGGGTCTATTTGTTACTTCAGCACAACTTAGCCAAACCTAACCAATACAACCAATAACGGGCAGTCTGAAATTAAAATTATGGTTGTTATTATCACTTACCCTAATATTCCTACTATAACTACTACCTATAATAAATAATCTTTTTATAACTATTTGTATTTCTCAACATAAAGCAGGTACCATGTATCTGGAGCTAACAACTCACTTTTCGAGGTCCAGGTCCATTATCCCAACTTCTCCAGGGCTCTCCCGCAAAAAGCAATGGCCTTCTCATAAGAATGGAGAAAAGGTATAAAGGAGTGGATGAAAACACAGCAACCACACTTCAGCTACGTTCAGTTTAAAGAATAATTTCCTGATGCAGCAGACTTTTAAGGGGGGGAAAAAATCAGGCCATAGAGGAGGAACATGACAGAATGTTTTAAACAAGAAGCCACTAGCTATAGGTAATGTACTATTACAGGCTAGAATGCAGAAATTTTACCCACAAAAAGCAAGTGAAGATGAGACACATCACCTCCCCCCTGGACTCTGAATGTGAATAAAGACTTTTCAGGTCAGTTAGCAAAGATTACTAAAGGGAGGAGAAGAGAGGTGCAGCCATAAGGGATGAGTTTATGAGGCCTTGTCAGAACAGAAAGGGGAAAAGGAAGAACAAAGAGACATAAGCTTAAAGATTCAATTTTTTAAAAAGCTCTTGGGCAGAAGAAATGCAGAAGCAAACAAATTCATATGAGATTTAAGAAGCAAAAAAGCTAAATAGTTTTTTTTTTAATCTATAATTTTTAAAGGCATAAATAAGATAAAGAAAAGGGTAAAAGAAAAGCAATTATATTTTTAATCAACTGATAGATGATTTGCTATCTATAGTTTTGGGGGAAATGGTGTTAAGAACTTTAATAGATATAATACTTTAAAATATTTATGTTTTAAACCCAGAATCAAACTCCTGTGGGATATTTCTTGCATTAAAAAAAGATCCACTCCTATGTCTTGTTAGTTAGTCATGGAATTGCTGTTTGACAGAGAAATGGTCAGTGCGACCTCAACTCTCACCTACTCAATAGCCACTCCTCAGGTTCCAGAAGTACAGACTCACACCAGGCACAAGGTGTGGCAAACCTGCACCCAGTATGCAGATACTTGCTCCTACTGACGGAAGGATGTGTCGATGAATTAGCAGTCAGACAGTGACTGTCATTGATAATAACTTCTTATTATGTCAAAGAATTTACATGCAGATCAATGTGAGCAATGTGCACTTGCTTATTCCCACCATAAATCACTATCGATTGGCACACCAATTCCTCGACATAATTAGGAGCTATAGACAGGGTTGCAATATTATCTTAAACACTGTGTCACTACCCTCCATATGCAGCTGGTGTTCCAGAAAACTCCACACTGATGCTCTTACCATCCATGACACTGCTTCTGTTGTTGTTTGGGGTGGGGAACGGGGGGAGATAAGTGAATAAAATGTCCCTGTGTGCAAAGTCTACCTGAGAGATTCCCCATACTCTATTAGAGATTAAAAAATGGGAATTCCTCCATATCCATATTGAATTCCTGTGTGCAAATGTGAAAGTTGGCAACATGCTGCTCTTAATCTGATTTATGCACCAATTTATTTTATACATTAGGCACACTGTATGCAGGCTGACTGATGCATAAAAATTTCATGCAAAAAAGGACTCACTCCCATACAACTGCCTTTCAGTTATTATTACCTCTTGTGGTTTGCATCCTACGGTGGGGAGGACAAATGACTCCATATACCAAATGCATTTTGCCCACTATACAAACATTTTGATCTGTTTCTACTTCCCCTCAGCTCTAACTCCAGAGAGCTAAAAACACTGTATCTTAACTTTCTGAAATCCTTTAATGCTACAAAACACCCACTTATGCAGAGAACTTCTTTCCATGTTCACTGTTTGACTGCGTATTATAAACATACAAACAAGCACACTGAGCCAAGCAAACAGAGACAGATATGCATATACTCACTGCATGCCTGGGTATTTTTGGTTAATTTTTTTGTTGTTAAACATTTTTTTTCTCCACATCGTAACCACCATGCATTTTGCATTACTCTTCTAATTACCTTCCCAGGGATGTGCTCCCCAGAATGTTTTAAACAGCAAAAATCCACACAAACAAAAAAGCTTTTGGGGTAGGGATTTTAGGTAGGGAAAAACCCAGCTAGAAAAAGCATCTTTCTGTATTTTCCTTTTATTAGAGGTCTCCTTTCATCCAAGAAATATGGGGCCTGAAATAAATTGTACCATCCTGCTTTTTTTTATTCAAATCCTTGCCAGAGCTAGGCAGTATGCTAATGAAAACAGGTTGATAAATGACTCCCTGATATTTTCCAGACATTTTTCTCTCAGAAGTGCTCTAAACTGATGTAGCTCAAAGAGAATAAGGCGCATTAAGTCATTATATCAATTTTTGTTACCCAGATACTTCAGTCCCAGTTAAGCGCTGACAGCCAATATAAAACAAGGCAAGGGCATCATACGACTCCATCGATCAAATCTTGTCGTAGATAGATTGCCTATTACACAAATAGAACTAGCGGATTCAGTTTGTAGTTTTATGCTCTCCAATTAAAGGATAACAGGGTACTTTCCCATAAATCTGCTAATTGCAACTGAATTAATTTAACAAATTTCTCCAAGCACAGAGGAAAAAGCGATTGGTTAAGCTAATGTAAACTAGCACAGGTTGTCACAAAGAGGCTCCCATAACATCCTTTTGCTATACCTTGATTGGGCAAGGTGTCACAAGTATTTAGCTACATTGTGGTTCTCTGGCAACAGACAGCTGACAAGCATAAAACATTGCACAAATAGGAGATAATTTATTTGCGGTACTTTTTTCTCTCCCTCACTCCCCACTCCCCCCACTCAAAGGATAAAATAACTCCCTCTTTGCATCTAATTAATGTTTCTCTCCAAGCAAAGCTGTTTTTCTCAATCAGAATTACACCAGCCAAAGCACTATATTACAGAAAGGGGTCCCTCTGCACCACTCAGCCAACAGGAGTGATGGGCAAAAACCAGAGCAGCTGCCTATGGCATTTCAAGGGAGGATACAGCTCCATGCTCCTGAACAGGGCAGGGTGAACACAACACCGGCACCCAATCTCACAAGTTCAAATACACAGGACTCACAGTCTAGGTGCTAGAATTAAAGCAGACAATCCTAAACTATAGAATGATGCATCAAAGAATTCCTCAACTGTGATGCTCAGTGTTATGGAGGCAGACTTGTACTGACTGCACAAGCACGTGGCACTTGAGTGATACTCCTCTGCCATCCCTCCTCCCCACCAGGCCTCCCTTACTCCATAGCCAGCGACACAGACATGCCAGCAACACCCGCAACAGTCTCGGACAGGCAAACGAAGGGGACTCCTCGCTGAGCAGGAAGAAAGGTAACACTATTCACACACAAAGCCTAGTTCTCAGATTTGGTGGACTAGGCTAGACTTTAAGTATCTTGTCCCATTGTGCCCATATTTTTAGACTGAATATTTTGAACGTGAGCTTGCAAAACACAGTTGCGGTGACCATGCTTGGCAGGCATGACCTGCTGCTGAGAAAGGATAGATTTCAGTTCCAGAAGGGACAACGGAGCCCACGGGCCAGGAGGAAGATCAGGCAGCAATAGCAGGGTGAGGGGCTTCCCCAGCTCAGATTAACGGGGGCCTCTCCGACGCCTCTCCTTCCTCTTGCGATCACAGCTTAAAGCTTCCTTGATGAGGAAACTGATTCCTTCCAAACAGAGGGCAAAATCTCAGGGTAGACACCCCTTCCCAAAGCACAGTTCTAATAGTTCTGTTTATCCAGATGCGCTTGTGCTGACTGAATGACGCCTGCCACGTCAGCCCAATTTAGCAGTAAACTATAAGGACAAGAACCATATGCCTTTTGTGCTGTAGGCCCAGAGCAGTGGGAACAAGGTATGCTGCCTCTGTGTGCACAATCAACACAACTTTAAAACCAGCTGAGTCATCTGGCCAAGAAGTAATAGGAGTCTACACAGGGAGAGAGGGTGAAGTCCTGGCCTGTATTCGTTTGCCACTCAGTACCTAACTGGAAAGAAAAGTGACACGCACACACACAAAATAGCACAAGACAAAAATAGATATATTTCTGAGTAAAAGATGTTTATTTATATTTATAAATGCTGGATCAGAGTTAGGAGACCTGGGTCGCAGCCCCAGCTTTGCCACTAACTGGTTGTGTGATGCCAGGATCACACGTAAGGACCTCTCTCTCATGCACAGGAAGGAGGAGGATATCAGAGTAGATCTCAGAGTTAGAGCTAATGAAGTCTGGAAGATCTAGCCACTATTTCTCAAACTGCAGCGGCTTGTAGAATCAGTTTCTAGGGTTGCTCTCAGTGTTTTTTAAATAAATACAGAATATAGAACACATCAGAGACTGCAAGTGTAAATATTGTTTTGTGACACTTCTGATTCAGTTATGTAAATATCCGTGAGCACACAGGTTGCAATGGAAAATATATTCCTTGATGTTAGTCACAGTCAAAAAAATTTTAAAAATTGAAAGCCACCAATCTAGTCCAACCCCAGGATTGACTGTGAAGATTCTGTGGCTTTATCATCACATGTTCATATGGAGAACTAGCTGCCAAGGCTGGGAGAATGGGCTGGCTGAGGCTTGGGAAGGACCAATTCAGAAGCCTTCCCTCCCAACAGCAACCACTGGTCATTTCTGATGACGATGACAGCCTGGAAAACTCTCATCTTAGGAGAGATGCCTGAGTATGGGCAGATAATGAAGGGACTCATTTCAGAAAGGGCCCCAGCAAGGCTCCCCATCCCAGCTGTGGGCTTGAGTAGCGTACCCAGTTCAGAGTAAGAGGGCGCAGGTCTGTACACACGTGTTCCCTACACAGAATCTGATGGAAATGTGCAGAACTTAGGGCGAGAACTCACATGTACCGATGACCAGGGAAGGCAAAGGCTGAATCCTCCATCGAGTGTGAAACAAGTATTTCAGAGACCTGTTTATGATTCACACGCATGTAGATGAGGAGTAGGAGCAGAGACCTGTGGCCTACTAAAGGCCTAGGAAAGAGCCACCTGGAGAAGAATCATGCCAGCCTAAAAGAACCTGCTGGCCACCACCCAAGAAGCTACTTAAGATGAAGAAGAATCCACAGATAGCCCCAAACCCTTTGCTTCTCCAGTTACGCTGAGCTTACAGCTCAACAATTATTTTCACTGCACCTGGCTGTGAGTTGTGATCCAATGTGCTGGTTGGAAGGAAAATCTAAGAATAAGAAGTGATTTCCTATTATAAACATGTAGGCTGAATCTAAGCTTCTGGAAAGAAAAATACTTCTTTAGCCCAAGGATTTTCTATCAGAGGCATGCCTCGGGGATATTACAGGTTCTGTTCCAGACGAATGCAGTAAAGTAAATATTGCGATAAAGCAGGTCACATAAATGTTTCAGTTTCCCGGTATAGACTGTAGCCTATTAAGTGTGCAATAGCATTATATCTCAAAAAACCCAATGTGTTAATACATACCATAATTTAAAAGTACTTTATTGCTAAAAATCATCTGAGCCTTCAGCAAGTTGTAATCTTTTTGCTGGTGAAGGGTTCTTGCCTCAATGTTGCTGGCTGGTTAGGGTGGTGGCTGCTAAAGGTTGGGGTGGCTATGGCCATTTTTTAAAATAAGACAAAAATGAGGCTGGTCGCACTGATTGACTCTTCCTTTCATGAAAGATTTCTCTGTAGCATGAAATGCTATTTGATAGCATTTTACCTGCAGTAGAATTTTTTTCAAAATTGGAGTCAGTCCTCTCAAACTCTGCTGCTGCTTTATCAACTAAGTTTATGGAATACTCTAAAGCCTTCATTGTCACTGCAACAGTGTTCATGGCATCTTCACCAGGAGATTTCATCTCAAGAAACCACTTTCTTTACTCATTCATAAGAAGCAACTCCTCATCTGTTCAAGTTTGATCATGAGATTGCAGCAAGTCAGTCATGATTTCAGGCTCTACTTCTAATTCTAGTCCTCCAGATATTCCCATCACATCTGCAGTTACCTCCTCCACTGACATCCTGAACCCTTCAAAGTCATCTGTGATATGAGGGTTGAAATAAACTTCTTCCAAACTCCTGCTAAAGTTGATGTCTTCACCTCCTCCCATGAATCACAAATGCTCTTAATGGCATCTAGAACGATGAATCCTTTCCAGAAGAGTTTCAATTTACTCTGCCCAGGTCCAAGAAAGAAATCACTATCTACGGCAGCTGTAGCCTTATAGAATGTATTTCTTAAGTAATAATGCTTGAAAGTTGAAATTACTCCTTGATTCATGGGCTACAGAATGGCGGTTGTGTCAGCAGGCATGGAAACGATACTCATCTCCTTGTACATCTCCATCAGAGCCCTTGGGTGACCAAGTGCACTGTCAATGAGCAGTAATATTTTGAAAGGAATCTTTTTTTCTAAGCGGTAGGTCTCAACAGTGGGCTTAAAATATTCAGTAAACCAGGCTGTGAACAGATGTGCTGTCAGCAAGGCTAAAAGAGCACAGGCAGAGTAGATTCAGCATAATTCTTAAGGGCCCTTCAGAATGGTAAATGAGCATCGGCTCCCATTTCAAGTAACCAGCTGCATTATCCCCTAAGGAGAGAGTCAGACTTTTCTTTGAAGCAGGGCACTGACTTCTGCTCTCTAGCTGTGAGAGTCCCAGACAGCATCTTTTTCCGACAGAAGACTGTTTGGTCTACAAGGAAAATCTCTTGCTCAGTGCAGCCACCTTCACCGATTATCTTAGCTCGATCTTCTGGGTGACCTGCGGCAGCTTCTCCATCAGCATCTGCGGCTCCACCTTCACTTTGATGCTCTAGAGACAGCTTCTTTCCTTAAACCTCATGGACCAACCTCTGCTTCCTTCCAACTTTTCTTCTGCAGCTTCTTCACACCTCTCACACTTCATAGCATTGAAGAGAGCTGGGGCCTTGCTCTGACTTAGGCTGTAGCTTGAGGGAATGGTTTGATCTTTTATCCAGACCACTCAAACTTTCCCTATATCAGCAATAAGGATGTTGACACTTTCTTATCTTTCCTGTGTTTCAGTGGCGTAGCACTTTTAATTCCCTTCGGGAACTTTTCCTTGGCATTCCCAGCTTGGCTAACTGTTTGGCACAAGAGGCCTAGCTTTTTGGCCTATCTCGGCTTTTGACATGCCTTCCTTACTAAACTTAAATCATTTCTAGTTTTTTACTCAAAGTGAGAAGCATATGAGTCTTCCTTTCATTTGAACACTTAGAGGCCATTGTAGGGTTAATTGGCCTAATTTCAATACTGTTGTACCTCAGGGAACAAGGAGGTCTGAGGAGAGGGAGAGAGCAGCGGGAATGGCTTCCCCTTGGTCTGAGGCCATATCTTATTTATCTTGCCTCCCCAGTATCTGGAAATCAAAGAGCTCTCAATGAACACATTAGAAGATGGATAGATGAAAAAACTGACAACGGGTGAGCAGATGGGTAGAGCCACCTAGAAAACTCAGCTTGGCCCACTCTCTTTCTCTAGGAGGTATCCCTACAAATACTTGAACAAATAAATGGGTGGACACCCTCACCTCTATCCTGAAAAGCCACCGCCCATGTTTGTGACCGTATGAAGAGCACTTTGGGGAGTAAACCCCCCCTTTACAGGCCAGAAGAGCTCTGTGAAATGTCACATCCTCAAGGAGAACAAACATCTCTCCCCAAAACATTCCTAAACATAGTGAGGCATCCTTTTTTAAGCCTCTAACTAAAACGTCTGAAAGCATCTCTCTATTTATTGGTATCGTTATGCGTGTAGTGAGAATCCCAGAAGCAGGGCATGACTGCACTAGCTTTACATCTGGCAAAAATCAGTATCCGTATTATCTGAACTCAAAAAGACTATGAAATTTAATTTAAGTGACTCACTTAACTACCAGAAGGAGAAAAGATCCAATTTGAAAACTGAAAAGAGAAAAATAACTGCTACTGTTTAGTAGAAGTTTATTATGTAAAATAAATAGAGGGCATGTTAAGAAATACAGATGCCTGACCACATTTGCACAGTGATGAGGAACACACCGGGAGAAAACGGAAAAATGTCTGGGTCAGAGATAGCATCTCCTGTGGCTCAGCTGGGAAGCCTGAGGCCACTGGGTTCAAACCCCAATATGTGCATTCATGGCAGGGCACAATGGTTCATTAACCCCCCCCCCAAATAATTTCTCTTTGGCATGTTCTTCCCTTCCATCTCAGCATGGCAGATTCTTAAGTCCTTAGAAAATGCCCCACCTCAAATTAAAGAAGTTTATTATGTCACATGAAAGTCAAAAGCAAAGTTAAACCAACCTAAAACAGAGTTGATGGTAGGTTGAAATGGAGTCTTCAATAACCTACTGCATCTTTAGGCTACATCATGGGCAAGATGTTGAGTCAGACGGCCACAGTGGAGCCCAAGCCACTACTTTTCTCATTTTATAAGACTTAGGAATATTTGGCTCAGAACTTTCTTACTATTAGTCATTTCCCATAGTGAAATCTAAAGTTAAAGGCAAAATCTGCTCTAAAATGGCCACAAAGGTAAAATTCATTTTGATGGCTATTACTGGAAAAAGAAAGAGGAGGATGTAGGTGAGGAATATAACGACTCTGCCCATCACATGTCTAGAATCCCAGGCACGAGAGAGACCCTTTGACCTAACTCAGCCTACAGATTCCACTCATCTTAAAGGTGTCTTAAGAAGATTCAATGGACCTTCATGTGAATCTATTTTACCATTTCTCTCACTGGCTGATAAATTTTTGGAAGGAAAGTGATAATCCCTCACACTGCTGCCCAATTTGTGCTTTAATTTATCTTTATTCAACAAAATACTTCAGCCAAATTGGAATGGCAAAACTTCCTCATTTCTGGGGCACAGGTAATAATACCAGAACTAATCTCCGAAGATCTTCCTCTTAAAAATATGTGCATGTCCACCCCAGCTAAGAATCAGATCCATCAAAACCTATAAAACTCTGGCAGGGCAGTGGGGGAACATTCCAGAATTGCACTAAACTCCCCCCATGCCATAGACCCAGTCAGAGGCAGCTCTAAGAGGTGAGAGATGGAGTCTTAAGCACTTAGTAACCCCCTCGCTCAGCACAGTGTCTAGCACATAGTAGGTGTGTACTAAATCAAGAATGAAGGGAGATCTTAGGTCTCTTTGCCAAGCCCAGGATACCCAGAGCAGACCCCCTCCAGGCGCACAAGCCCACCGTGATACAAAACTCCAGGAAGACGTGAGGCTCGCCTCGGCCAGCTTTCATCTGGGCTACAGGAAGGGAAACGAACACCACCTAGGAACCCTGCCTGACAGGAAAAACACAGTGCAGGACATTTTATTCTCCATTAATTTGGATATACAGTATTTCTCCGTGATTACTGCAGCACACAATGTTCTTATAAGGTTATGAACTGGTTTTGCATCGTTCCATTGCTACAATTTAATACTGTACTAAGCGTGATATATCTCAGCCATGATTAATCCTGCCCAGTTCTGCAGCAAGTTTCCATAAAAACCAACTTGAAATACAGGACTCTTAAAGGTCTTGCCAAATCTGCAAGATGCGATACGAACGCGGCTCCAATCCAGGCGAGCACGTCTAACTCACGCCGAGACGATCTACATGTTTCTCTTTGTGCTCTGCCGGCGACTATTTATCCTACCACTAAAGCCCAGAAAATTCGGGGAGAGCTGCCTTGGCCTGGTTTACAATAGCATTATTAATACCGCTCAACAACAAAGCAAAATTACAGATAAAATCTGAATAGGCCCATTATTGGTTTTAGAGAGAGCTAAATAAGCTGCATAATTTGTTTGGGCCTGTGGAAATCTCAGCCCAGTGCGGCAGGAGGGGAGACGCGCACCGCGGCCAACCGGCCACCAGGGCTGAGCGACGTGTAAATCCCCACCTCGAGCGTCGTGAATTAAAGCAGATGAAAGTTTTAAAATGTCAGGCAAGTCCCTGGGGATGGATATGCTTTATGTTTTTTATATAGTGAACATTAATTTCAAATGGAAAGGGAAAGCAGCCCTCTATCTCGAGCCATTTGCTCCATTTTTTCTTAAGTTCCATGTGTCCACTTTTAACAGGCCGGTCTCGGGGGGAATTGATGCTGCGCTGAGTCAAACGGTCCGGCTCAAGGTAAAAGGAAGGTCCTTGTGAGGAAGAAAATAAAAATTCGCCACCCCCCTCCAAGCAGCAGCTGCAGGATGGAACGTTTGACTTGGAGTCAGACAAGTGAGGTTCGGATCTCACCTCCAACTCTTTCTAGGTGTGTAGACTTTGGAAAACCTAGCGGTCCTGATCGTTAATTTCCTTCTTCAGGGGGTTATCAGGTAAATTAAGTAAAACAGTGCACGTACATATAATATACTATATACATATACATTATCTACGCATACACATATATACATGTGCGCACACACACGTGTGTATATATTTGTGTTGAGTGTGTCTCACACACATACACTCTTCAGGTTGTTGCTTTAACTGCTTAACAGCTTTTCCCTCTCTTTAACTTCTATAATGCAATCCCGACTTTCTTTAACTGTTCTACAAAAGAAACAATATTTCCATTCATTATTTATTCATTCATTCATTCATTCATTATGCACTGAGGGTCTACTATGTGCCAGGTAAAACAGAGTGCTATCTTTGCCCTCAAGGAGTTCACAGTCTAGACTAATGGTTTTTCCCACAAATTTAGCTCTAGGTAAAATTCAGAAACCTTTTCTCCCAGTTTAAGTCAAGAAATTGGCTCGCTAACATGAAGATGGGACAAATCCTTTGCCTAAGCCGAGGCCAGAAGGCCTATGATAATTTGGATTATTGTTCAGCAAATTATCACTGCCTTCCACTCCCACTATGGGCAGAGTTTCTATCCCTGACCCATCAATGCTGGTTTTGGCCATGAGGCTTGCTCAAGCCAGTGAGATTTGGCAGGGTAATGTGAGCGAAGGCCTCAAGGGCCCTTGTGTTACCTGGCCTGGCTCTTACACTCCACTGACCCACCTTGAGAAGAGTCTGCTCCCACAGCCTCGATTGCTTTAGCCCAGGGCCCCGGAACAAACACATGTGGGGCACACCTGAAGCCAACACAGAGCCTGGGGTCAAGGCTGGTTGTCCTGTACCCGGGGACAGTGCCACCCAGCTTAGATGAGTCAAACCACAGCCAACCTGCAGATGCCTGAGCAAGAGAATAAATGAGGCAGTTTCTTATGGTCCATGACTATGGAAAGAGCTGACCAACACAGGCTTAAGCAGAATCCCAACCAGAAAACGACTGCTTTATCAAAAGCAATTTGGCACAACTTAACTACTGAAGCATTAAAATGAGATTACGGTACAAAACATGCTTTCCATAGTCAAATCAATCATTCTGCCTTAACTCCTCTGTACTTGGTTTCAGCTCTCTGTGTTGAAGGAAATTAACACAAAATAAGTTGATCTTGATGAGTATGATTCAAATCAATAATGTTAATTGGGCTCCTGAGCATAAAGTAAAATGACTTCAAATCAACAAAAGGTTAATATAGCTTTCCCTCATGTAGCACCGCCTATGATAAATCTATAGTGGTCTCAAAGTTCCAATTTCATTAACAACACATTTAACATGCTAAAAAGACAGGAACTTTCTTTCCAAAAAATGCTCTCTCAGTGCCCACCAGTAGGTCAACTGAAGATTGCAGAGCATAGCTAATTGTGTAATTAAGTTATACCTGAATAAAGGGGCTTGTTCTCAATCGTGAAGACTAATTTTAAACTTTAATTTTTTTATTACCTTCCTATCCTACTTACTTCCCCTTGCCCATGGTAGTATACGGAACTACCGGATATTTTCCTTAATTGCCTATTTCATTCCAGGTGACATTACATAGCAAAGAAAAAAAATCATTCAACATTCTTATTGAATATATATAATATGCAAGGAGATGTGAGACGTGCTGGAGAAGATGAGAAGAGAAATAACTAGAAAAAGAAAAACATCACTGCAAGGTCCCTGTCCTCAAGGAGCTTGTGACACAGAAATGGCTGGACAGCCAGTAATACACATGTCAGACAAGCAGTATCAGCAACTCACATTTACTGGACAATTGTTACCCACTTCCCTTTTATCCATCCCCCAACACCCCGCCACCCCGCCTCACTTCCCTCTCCCTAACATTTTCCCTGGGGTTCCCAGATTTGGTGCATGTAAAATTGTCCCCTCTATTCTGCTGTCCCAGAATGGAGCCCACTGGCTAAGCCCTAGCAGCAGGCTCCAGTGCCCCAGCCACAGCCACTGGCTCAAGGACAGGATAAGACCCCATTTAGACCTATCAAGCCACTGAGACTCATTTTAGAGAATTTAGCCCAAGCTCTAAAGAAACTGAACTTTCTCCCGCTGGACTTAAACCTAGACACACATAGTCTTAAGAGCAATGAACCTTCCAGTGGGGCAAAGCCCACCCATAAGCGGACCTTCGCTGAGGAGGAGTTGCTGAGAAACAGAGAGAGAACAAGACCCAGCCAGACTGACTGCATTTCCGGCTGCTGCTTTGTTAAAATCATTGCTACTGTGAGAGCCAACACCGACTCTCTCTTTTACGTTTTTCTTAAATATACATTTATTTGATTTTTTTAATCAGGAACACTTTGCTGTCTTCAAATGTCTTTTGGCACCTGTGATCTTTGTCCTCCCTCTTCCCACTTGCCCCCCAAACTCAGACAAAAAAGGAGGAGCTGAATGCAGCCATGATGCTCAGGACCTGCAAGGTCACATTCCAGAAGGTCCTGGCAGGGGAGGAGTCGGTGAAGGGGCTCCCACATGGGGAGAGCTATTTCCTGCCTCTGTTTTCCCCTTTGTAAAATGGGCATTCAAAATAACACCTGCCTCCTCAGCTATTAGCTGGTGGATTAAATGGAAAATATGTAGCAATGGGTCTAGTATACTTTTCTTTTCTTCGAGACAAGGTCTCGCTCTGTAGCCTGGGCTAGAGTGCCGTGGCATCAGCCTAGCCTAGCACACAGCAACCTCAAACTCCTGGGCTCAAGTGATTCCTCCTGCCTCAGCCTCCCGAGTAGCTGGGACTACAGGTGCACACTACTGCACCCGGCTAATTTTTGCATTTTTTGTAGAGGCAGGGTCTTGCTATGTTGTTCAGACTGGTCTCAAACTCCTGACCTCAAGGGATCCTCCCACCTCAGCCTCCCAAAGTGCTAGAATTACAGACGTGAGCCACAATGCCCAGCCCCTTTTTCACTTTGAGATAATTTGAGGCTTGTTTTGTTTTTTCTGTAACTTACAATTAAAAATATCTAAATAATAAAACATCTAACAAAACTCCAAAGAAAGAGATGTTATTGTGTACTAGGAAAATATAAATAGAATCTGCAGCAGGAGTAGGATTTGTCCTGGGCCTCAAAAAATGGACAAACTTTGAATTATTGGGAGAAGGAAAGTGGTGACAGACATAATAGAATGAAAAACTAAAGCAAACCTACTGACCTAGGTGATGCCATCACAATGGCAGTATGTGATCCAGAGGATGTTTATGACAATGTTGTCAATAATAACGGAATGTCACACGTGTATACCACTTCACAGAAAACACACATGTCACTGTCTTGTTTAACCCTCCTGAATCCCCTGAGAGATACATGACCAACCCCAGAGTACAATGGGAAAACGGGCTCAGAGAATTTTTGTGCGTTACACAACGTTACGAAGCATTGGTTTAGCCTCACTCGGACTTGGATGAGAATTCTGGATCTGCCACTTACGAGCCCTGTGAATTATCTTTGGCAAGTTACTTCAACCTCTCTGAGCCTCCATTTCTTCAAATTCGGCATGCAATTAATAACAACGCCTACTCTCTAAGGTTGTGGAGTGAAATGGGAGAATGCAGAATAAGTGCCTACCACAAGGCCTAGCACGATGTGCCTGATCCTTAAATATGAGTCATTATTTTTCGCTCCTGTTTTAGAAAAGAAAAACTAGCTTTAGGACTCAGAGCTATAGTGGCGGAAGATCAGGACATGCGGGTAGAAATTACAAAGTGGAAACTTTAGGCTCAGTATGAGAAATAGGTTTCAACCATTTAGTGCTTTCTAGAAACAGAACAGATTGCTTCGGAAGGACTAAACCTGCAACTCAGAAGTTTTTCGCTCAAAGGAGGGCTCTCTGTTTCAGGATGGTGTGGCAGGGGATTGAGCACCGGGCGTGTGACTCAAGGATGTGGCCCCCAGGGACTCCTTCATCGCGGAGACCTACCAGTGCTATGAGATACCACTGTCCTGCCAGTTTTCTTTCCAGTGAACCCAAAAAGGAAGGGTTGCCAGATCCTCTCCCAACATCCTTCCAGTCCTTGGTCCTTTCCAAGACTGGAAATCACTTGTACACTAAAGAAATATGAGACAAATTCAACTGGACTCCCTGCACCAGCACTAGCCTCCAATACTGCAAAAAAGCTAATTTCAGCTGTCACTTACTGGAAGTAAAATGACAAATATCTGTAATATCTGTCATGTTATGAATGCTTTAAAAAGAGTTATGCAGCTGTCAACATTTTGATGACTTTAACAAGAGAAAAGTAAACGAAGAAGAGGAAACAGCATGTCTGTGAATTACCAGGTTGCCAAACTTCTCTACTACTTACACTAATAAAAATCAAATTACCTCCATAAAAAATGCAAACAACGAAGGCTTCGGAAGAAAACCAATGGAAGCAAATCTGTTCATAATGCTGCCAACTCTATAGATGAGATCATCAGAATTAGCTTTGACATCTTAGTAGAAAGTGACTAATTCTATTAAAAGATATGAAATCTTTACTCAACTTCTCCCCACCATGATGCAATAAGAATAAATGTGTAAAATTCCCAGCACAGAATGACCTATCTTTTTAAAAGCTCCTTGTATCATGATAGAACATGATGTAATATATAAGTAGGTGATTGTGCAACCCAGTTTAACTAGGAGAGGTCCAGTTTGTAACCATTTTCTTGGCATAATTATGAATAAAATGTGCTAGTTTTGATAATAAATTATTACACTGTATACCTGTATATGTTTAGGTATATGTGTACAAGTGTGTGCATGTACGCATGGTCATGTATAGGTGGGTCTGTGTACATGTATATACACGTTTGTGTATGTGTGAATGTGTGCATCTCTTCCCTCCATTTCTAAATGGGTCTCATCTAGAACACAGTTTAGCTTTGGGAAACAAACACTACATTTTTCAGCAAGGATCTCCATAGTTACATGATATTGAATTTTTACCATCCAATTAAGCCAAAATAAATATGGGAGGCAAAAATAACCTTATGTTTCATTCACATTCTTATTTGACTACCTTCATTACATATAAAACTGAATGCTACTAACAAAACGACTTCTCTGGGGACAAGCATGGGTGGTCTAATTTTTAGTTTAAGAGAAGGCTTTACCTCCAGGAGTAGTTAGCTGACCTCAGTAAAAGACTCTAAGCCAAAATCCACTGATATGGTTTGGACATTTGTACCCTCCAAATCTCAGACTGAAAAGTGATACCCAGTACTGAATGTGGGGCCTGGTGGCAGGTGTTTAGGTCATGGGGGAAGATCCCTCATGAATGGCTTGGCGCCCTACCTGGGATAATCCCTTTACTAGTTCACCTGAGACCTGGATGTTTAAAAGACCCTGGCACCAAGCCCTCCCTCTCTTGTTCCTTTTCCTGCCATGTGACACACCTGCTCTCCCTTCACCTTCCACCTTGATTGGAAGCTCCCTGAAGTCCCCCCCAGAAGCAGATGCTGGCACCATGCTTCTCATACAGCCTGCAAAGCCATGAGCCGAATAAGCCTCTTTTCTTTATAAAATACTCAGCCTCACATATTTCTTTATAGCAGCGTAAAGTGGACTAACACATCCACACTGTTAATCATTAAGTGATACCTGTTTTTCCAATATTTCTACAGTTTCTCCAATATCAGAGAAGGACAAAACAAAAAACAAGAAATAAGAACAATCAGTGTGAAAGTTTCCTCCGTGGGCCTGAGTGATCATTTTTTGGCATACAGAAAGGGTACCATTGCTGTCCTCTGTTCTCACATCCGTTCTTTCCACATGCATTTTTTCAGGTACTCTGTACAAAGGACAGTATACACTGTGGACTCAGTGAACTATGACTTTTTTAAAAATGACATACCTGAGAAAACTCAACCATTAAAAATGAATGGGCCTTATTTTTTAAACCCTGATTCATCTTTATGTATGCCTTTTGACCTGGGATATCTGCAGCTACATTTTTTAAAACATTCATGAAAATTCTCTCCCAAACCTCTTCCAGATTCGGGAAATGAAATCAGATAGGAATTCTAACAGCCAGCCAATGTAACTCTTCTAGGATATCTCCAAACCAAAAATATCTAAGTCTCTTCTTGGTCTATAAATTAAGTCATTAACAAAAACACACAGTTTGGGGAGGAAAGAAATGTTCTGTCACAAATCAAACTCCCTGTAGCATAGGGCACTGGCACTATTCCCATGGAAATAAATAAATTCTGTGACCAACCAACTTCTTTTCTCCAATGCATTCCAGAGATAGCACACTCTTTTTGGTGTTCCTCATAAATCTGAGAAGATTAAAAGTGAATATGCCATGATACTTTTATTAATGGCTTCAATGCAATAAATATTCAAATATTAGTAAGGGTAGAGCTGGTGGTACAACGGGGGGGCGGGGCGGGGGGGGAAGCTCTTATGGCTTGGACTTTATAGAATAATAGATGTCAGTACAGAAGCAAGGTGGGGCCAGAGGTGGCAAATGAGAATGTGAAGAGTCCACACTTCCACCCACTTTGGCTGGAGATATGTTAATCAGGTATCTGTTTATGAAATCATTCTCTACTGTAAAGCTATAATGATAGGAATGTGGAAAATCACTCCTTTGGGGAACTTACCTATGGGCGGAGTCATTCAAAAGCAACCAGAAAGGAGGCTAGCATGGGCAGGGAAAACAAATCATGAACCAAGGACAGAAGACACCACATGGGAGGAACCAGGAAATCTATGGGCATCCCCAAAAGAAAGCACTACCTTTGAAATCAGAAGGGATAGTGACTTTGTGTGTGCCCATTGCAGGGAGCTGATTTGATGCAACCAGTGCAAACAGAAACACAGTTCTGAATAAAAAGGAAGCCCTCCAGGAGCTATATTTTCAGATGTGACCTGCAGATGATGACAATGTCAAAAATACTAGAACTGGAAAGAAAGCATGGAGATAATTTCATCCAAAATATCATTTTGTATAATAAATCTGTCCCTCAATATCTCATTCAGCTTCGGTTAAGACACAAGTATAGTTCTGGTCACAGATTAGGAAGAATGTCTAGAAGTCTAAGCAATTCAATTTCTGGGATCAGAGAGGAAAGCACTTTCCTCAAGCCAAGTGTTCAGGAGTTGGTATAGACCAAACACCCAGGGTAGCTGCTGTGCAGAAATACAGCTCAACCTGGAATCAAAGGAGGTTACCTAGGATCTTTTCCCCAGAAAAGGAGCAAGTTCTTGAAAGGCTTGAGACCCCTCTCCCCATCACACTTGGGAGTGACACCAACCAAACCTTCCCCTGCCTAGAAGGTCCCAACTCATTGAACAGTGAGAACATTTTCAAAGCTTTCCATCTTTGTATCATTCTCCAATCCAGAAGGGAGACCTTGGGGATCCACTGTGGGCTACAGGCCATACATTGAGAATCAGGGTTATAAACTACGTAAGAAACACTGGACCTTGCAGATTTGATCAGACTTCAAAAATTCTCTAAGGACATAAGCCACACTCCAAGGAGGCTTTCACAAAATAAAAGGGACAAGCCTGTCCTTCAGAGAGAAGCTGAGATCCAGAATGAGACCATAAAAGTCGACTAGTATGGGTGGTTTCTCAAACTGCAGGTCATGGTCAAAATCAATTTAATGGGTTGTGATCACCATTTTTTAATGAGACGAAATGGAATGAAGTAGATTGATATGCAATGGAAAATATCAAAGTGCACTGCCTGTAGTAAGGCCAAACACACACACACACACATACACACGCAACCCTCACACATATGGATTACAATTATGTGTTAGATTATAACATAAAACATTTATTTTATGAGGGTTACAGTTTTTTTTTAAAAAAAAAAAAAGGTTGAACAATAGGTTCTTCGTGCAACTTTCTCATTTTATAATCAAGTCCACTGCAGCCTAAGGAAGAATACACAACTTATCCAGGGGTGCAGGTAGACAGGACTAGCATAAATCCAGGAAGAAAAGACCCAGCCTGTACAGCTATGCAGCCTCTGTAAAGTTAACTCTGTAGAAATCTATGCTATTAAGGCTGCACTCGGACCCCAGACGTTTTTTCATAGTTGAACATTTTTTTTCAGAGTTATACTTAATCAAGTCACAGTCCATCCTGCCCACCTGCACACGGGAATTTGCATCAGCATAGGTTGCAACTGATCAAGGTCTCAGCTTCTTTTAGGAGATGACTTGGAAAAGAAATATACCCTAAGATTCTTTTGGATCTGCTGGCAACATTTCACAACAGAGAAGGGCAATTAGCAAATGTGAAACTGAGATCCTGCTCACACTCTGGCACCCCCAGCGCCACGGATGTATTTGCTCTATGTGCAATGCTTTGCTTTGCATTTGTGCCCATCAGGCTCATAAGTAACAGACCATATTTGAATTCCAGAGCTCCCTCTGAATTCCACTCCACTGAAGTTAGCAGGAAGAACATAAGATCCCACCAGCATTTTCAAGGATTGAAAACTGTGATCAATACACAGGCTTGCAACCAAAACAACATTGCTTTATCCTTCACAGTTATGTGGAAAGGAAAAGGCTATTGCACGGACTTCCCCGTCCTTCCCTTAGAAAAAAGAATTGCTGTCATCACCACGGTGGTCATCTAGTAGGAACCACGATGAAACACAGGGATGTCAGATGTCGCTCTCAGCTCTTACACTCCTGCTGCTGCCTCATAGCTGATCCCTGTAGAAACTGGAGGCCCCAGTGCACAGATTTCTAACCAGAGAGCCCCAGCCCCAGCAGTTCTGCTCCTCTGCAGAATTAATAAAAGCAAAGGCAAGAAGTCACGGAAATCCTGACTCGAAAGACTCTCCCCTCGCTTATCATGAAAGTGCCCTCATTTGGGCAGTAACCTCAACACCGACAGTGCTTCTAAGTGAACAGAAAGGGACAATTATCTGAAGCAGGGGGGGCCTCTTTAGGGATAGCTTTATTCAAGGCAGAAGGCTCAAACAGTAACATTCAATCACTGGGTGATGACACTTATTTAGATAGAGATAATATTCTCTAAGAAAAAAAAAAAAAAGAAAAAAATGAAACTCTAGCTTCTCCATATATTTATATATCTGAAGGAAGCCATGAGAAGAAACCTGCATGAGATATAAGGAATTGGAGCTTTCAAACATGCTGTTTCTACCTTATCAGTCTTATCTGTTATAAAAAAAAAATACAAACAGCTGCATTTAAAGATAAGGGAACAGAAAGGTGTTGTGTATGTTGCCCAGATGTTT
Organism: Microcebus murinus; assembly: GCF_040939455.1. Classification (NCBI taxonomy): domain Eukaryota; kingdom Metazoa; phylum Chordata; class Mammalia; order Primates; family Cheirogaleidae; genus Microcebus; species Microcebus murinus. The sequence goes on from NC_134117.1 coordinate 59,185,949, forward strand.
CTAAAATCCGCTCCCTGTTAAACTTATCTCCACAGAACTAAAGATACCTCTAATCTTTTCTAATGGCTTAATCAAATGAAATAAATGGCTTGGTATAATATCTTCTTTAGAACTTATATTACTAGTTGCACACACAGGGATGTTTTGTAATAGCTATCCAAGAAAAAAACTAGTCCCAGCGTTAAAACATTATTCACATATTTTCGCAAAGACGACACGCTGGAAAACAAGTCAGTAAAGATTTTAAAATAGTGTTTCTTTTTGTTTGCTTAATCCTCGGTTCTTTTCAACATCTTCACAGCAGGTTGAGGTTCTTTCCATTCATTACTTCAAACATTTACTGCGTTCCTACTACGTGTCAGGCAGCACGCTAGGGAAGGGGGAAAGGAGAAAATACATGGGGGGAAAAATAAACAAGAAGTCAGAGAACAGATTGAGAAATAAAAGACGGAAAGTCGTGGAGCAGGGTTGTGTACAGGGTGAGGAATGAGAATAAAGAAAGAATATTGACTATCCGTCCCAATGAGGTCCCAGCCCCTTGTCACATCTCCAGACACAAAAGGTCAGAGTGCGGAGAAAAAATATTCTACACCCAATTTGTTACCCTTTTGTGAGCTAGCTTCCCATCTCTGCTCAGCAATTTATCATTCTTGAACACAGAAATGAGAGTCAAAGGGTCCTCAGAGAATACATGGGTTTATATCCATGTTTTGCCCCAAGACTCGGGGCCGCCTGAGGGCAGGGCCCAGGCCTCACATGAGTCTCGGTACAGCCCCAGTCCCGTGTAGACGCTGGGCAAGGTATTAATCGTTCAACACTCTGTGTTTATTGAATAATACAGTCAAGACGTACAGTACCAAATATTATGTATCTGTTTTCTTATCTGAAAAAATGAAGGTATTAAGCCAGGTGACCTCTAAGGTCTTTTCTGGTTTTAACATTCCGGGAGCTACCACCCAGCTAGACCTAAGCAATTTCTAGATTTCCATGTCATCTACAGTTTAGGTGGATAGGGAGGCTCGGGTGACAGTTAATGCCTCCGACTGCTTTTACCCTCGACCCCACAGCCCACTTGAAAGGTTCCGTACAATGCACCCTCGACTGAAATGTGGAATCCAGCGAACACAGACCCTCTTTTCAAAATAACACGCTGAGGAAGCACACGGCCTCTGTGGGGTCCCACACCATACCCCAGCGGCAAGGACGCAAAGATGAAAGGGCCACGCTTCGTTTCTGCATCATTCATATGTTGGTATCGTTTACTCTCTTTAAAGGAATTATAGTCTTTAGAGGCAAAAAAAAGGCAAATAGTTCGATTATCAGGCAGCCCCTGAATGGAGCTAGGAACCACCAGAAGCCAACGGTGGAAGAAACAACGCAAGCGAACTTTCCAGGGAGGAAGGGACAGAAGCCCCAGTGGCTGGAGCTAGGGCTTCTACAGAAAGGGAACATACCTTGAAGGACAAAACCAGCACCACCTCCAAAGTGGCCTTGCAGATAAGAACAAAGAGATCATGATCTTGGAGTCCTTATTATCCCTTCTGCACAAAATCCGAAAGGGGCTCTCCGCTGTGTGCCAAGACCCACCCTTTCGTGGCTTATCCGGCGAACCATGGAGCTCTCACGCGCCCACTCGTCTCAGAACAAAAACACTCACCCCTTATGGCCGCACAGGAAATAAAATAACCTTCTTTAAGAGCATGCCAGTAAAGTCAGAACTCATCCATCTGAAATCTGTTTCTTAGACGTCACAGAGTCGCCTGAAGAAAATGGAGCCACCGCAAATGGAGTAAGGGGTCTGCCTGCCAAGCCCATGAGGAACAGAGTGGGTCAGAAAGTTCCTTCTTGTGAGAAACAAAAAATTAACTGGAGAAAGAATCTAAAGTCAACTACAGCGTAGAGAGAATCCTTTTTTCAAAAACGATTCACTTCTTAAATCTTCGCCATCTCTTTATGGCGCAATACGCGTGAAACCTGCGTTACTTGCACTCTGGAAAGGAGAGAGACGTGAGGCTATCTGAGGGACGGTGCACAGAAGCCGAGGTCTCCATACAGGTGTGTTTCTTAAAGAAAGGCTTAGGAGACCCACAGCGCCAAAGAAAACTCAGTGAGAGGAGCTGCAGCAGGATCCTTGGAGACACCTGGTGTGACAACCAAGGATCCTGGGACACCAGAAGGAACACCCTCTCCACACATGAGAGCTACAGGGCCAAAACACGGGTAAGAACTGAAGCTGGGAGGTGGCAATGTGGGCTTTCTTTGCAAGTTTCTCTCTACCTTATTGTATGTTTGGAGATTCCCACAATACGTTTAAAGTTAAAACTTTATAAATGTTGCGGGGCCAATCATTTCCTCGCTTCCTTCTTCTGCGAGAATGTCCTCCCGGCAGCCTCTGATCTAGAAACCCTATGAAACCTCGCAGTCTCCTTGGCCATAATCACGGCCACAGTGGGAGGACCAGGGGCAGACAGCCTGCCCAAGCAGGCACGGTGAGACTCGCTCCCCCAGGATTGGGAATCAGGTCCCAACTCCAGATTGTCTCTGCAGAAGAAGAGAAGCCACGTGAAGTGGGATGGAGAACACGCTGGTTCGAAGAGCATCGAGGGAAAGGCAGAGGAGCAGAAAGAACAGAAGTGACGCTGAGTCCCCTTACGGTACAGGAGCCATCCCCACCCCTCCTACAAGACACCTCCGTACTCATTCTTACCTCCTCCCACCCCTCTCCTGCTCAACCTGATGTTAGCTCCTCACAACAACACAAGCCCAGGCTAAGACAAAGGGGAGGGAGTGAGAACTAACCTAGCGATCAAGGTATTCCAAGTGGGAGAAATCAGCATCTAAGGGACAGAATGCCTGTCCCCAAAGAGGCCTCCTTGGATCGGAGCTAAGAAAGAGGACCAGGGAGACAAAGCTGGCCCCAACAGCCTCCCCTCCGCCCGCTCGCCTCGCCCCACCTCTTCTCTTTCTTCGTGTCTCACAACTTCTCTGCAGAGCCTAGAAGGGAAATGTATGCAGCAAATGAAAAAGAAAAAGCTAGTCATGTTTTTCTATTTACTTTTAAATTTAGAGCATTAAAAAAAAAAATAGCTACGCTGTGCTAAACGGGAGGGCAGGTGACGATGGAAGATCTTAAAGTTTTCTTCCCTTTGTGATGCTTCGCAACTTCTGGCTTCTGCAGAAGGAGTTCCTGCACATTTCAAAGTCACTTTAGAGCTTACAAAGTAAACACACGCTGCAAGTTACCCATTTTTGCTAATGAAGGGGATTTCATTTTCCTTCCTAAAGGTCACTTATACCTTAATATTCTGAGAACAAGTAGCTAGTGACAAAGTAGGGACATTACTGACAAGGCTTCTTTATAAAGAGGTAAATGCTGCTTCTATCACATCGAATCTACTTAACATCAAACAATGTTTCATTAGCTAACAAGACATTTGCTTTCAATGAATGAAAACTATTATAAAGAGTTGCTATCTTTTAAAAAGTAATGAATGTAATTTTGCTATATTTTATGTTGCTATAAAAAAGGGCCTTAAGTGTACTTCTCATATGCTTCTCTTCTTTGCTGTAATTTATGCAGATAAATGTTGGATGAATTGCATCAAGAACACTATTCAGATTGCTACCCATAAAGGTACTTAGCTATCATTTTCTTTTTCTCCTATTTATATGTCTTTATATTACAAAAATCAAGTTACCAACATTAAAAAATGATATATTGTCACCAGAAAGTACTGAGGCATAACACCAAATAATAAATTATTAGTCTTTGAAGGTTAAAGCCAAGTTTAAGAGATAGCAATGCTTTTGTGGCGCCGGACTCCTTTCTAACTGCAGTTGACGGAGGGAGGCTTACAAGTGACAAAAATTGACACTCTGCTAACACTATCAGCCTGCAGATTTGCTGCACAACTCTAAAGTACTGTCAAGGGCAGATCAATGTTTGTGATAATTCACAAAATAATTTGGCTTTACATAATAGGCATACCGTTATGTGACTTAGAAATGCAACCCCTGGTGTCTGAACACAGACGTGGGGAGGCCATGTGTGGTTTTCCATCCTCCCCAGACCTCAGACTGTAACACGCTCAGGTGACAGGATTGAAACAGGCTTCATCAAGGAAAACTCTCACAATCCCATTCCCTTGCCTACTTCCCCCAAAGAACCCCAGGGGGGCGGGGGGGGATGGGGAGAGAAGCTCTATCCTTTGAAAAAACACTGCTCCATCCCTCATCATTTCCAAGCCCAGACCCAATGCCAATCACATGCCACAGCTAAAGCAATTTATGCCCCCGGAGATGGGCATGATACCAGTTGATGGCTGGGAGGCTCTAGCAAGCAGTAGATACTTTTGTGGGACTTTGTGGGGACCCCAAATGCTACCTACAGGTTCAATAGGGTGGAGAGGAGGATGCTGGGAGCTGGCAGCATGCTGTCAGCATCTTATACCCAAATGAAAGCCCTCCAGAGTCAATACATTGCTCACATGCTCTTGTATGCCTTACGAGACATTTACAAACCCGAGCCGCAGCATAGTCCCAACCATACAATGGAAAAGAAGGGATCTAGCAGCCTCTAACTTCAGGAGGACAAAGAGTAGAGTGTCTGGCACATAGTCAATGCACTGTACATATTTGTTGCATAAATTAGCAAAGCAACAATTTCCAATGAATGTATTCTCTGGAATTCCCGCTTTACTCATTATCACAAACTTAACGCCAGAACACTTTAAGAAAGTTGAGGTAATATGTTTTATGAACTATGTGTTGCTAGGTCACTAGTTAAAAGTCATACTTAAATGAGGTTTAGTACAAAGGTTCCTATTCCCTTCAGAAATAATTCCTTCAAAAAAGCTTTTCTTATTGACACCTATCCTATGCAAGACACCGTTCTGGGAGTTTGGGATATATCTATGAAAGGAGAAAACAAAGCAGATCAAAAAAGTCTTGTTTTCATGGCATTACACTTGGGGACAAACCTGAGAGTGATACTATAAATCACTGACCCAATCAACAAATGTTTGCACGGGCAGACACAGAGCACTTGTTCACACTTCCTGGTAACACATCTGTGCTCACGGCAGACCCCAATCGCCCATTAGGAAACACCTTCTCGGAGGCAGGCCTGAGAGTCCTCTACCTGGCATCTCAGGTAGCCACTTCCGACAGGTCACAGGGGATCATGTGCTGTGGGAATCACGCAAAGCTCAGGCCACAGATTCACCCCACAGTTAGCTTCCAGTCTGAGGCCTCAGTACACCAAAGCACCAAACTCCGGATATGAGGCACTGTGGGGAGAGTCGCCCTGGCAGCAACAGGTCACAGATGTCACCGGCACAGGTCAATTTTCCAAGAAGCTATTGAAACCTTAGCTTTGAGAGCCATCATTTGCACCAGGTAACTACAGGGCCCTGGGAAAGGCCCCAGAAAGTTGGTGTATCTGATTTTGATTTTCGAATTAACAAAAGGAATGGAGGAAATGGGTGGTGGTGTGAGTGGTTACTGTTGGTAGTAGTGTAATGTTGAAGGACTAAGGATGGGCTTTCCTCCAAAATGTCTATTCATGACCCTACTTCAGGTTAGCATTAATGGTAACAGCCCAGAGAAATCCTACTTTAAAGAATGAACAGGATGTCTTGCTAATTATAAAAAAAAAGTAATAAGTTTTTTTCATCTATAGTTAAAATAGGAAGTTCAGATCCATTTATAATTCCTTCCAGTTCTCTGATTCTAAGAAATACAGGGATGGGCCCCTAAGCCCAAATAACTGCCCCACAGAGACAGAACCTGTTGGAGGAGACCTTCACTTAAGTTAAGACTAAATCTCGCCCAATAAAAGGATATATTCATTTCAACCCATATTCTAAAATGTTTATTCTTAATGGGGTTATAAAATTATTAGAAAAAGAGAAATACCACCAAATAGGGGAAAGTAGGGAAATAATATATATTGTATCAATCTAATATGTTTATTTCTAATGAATGTTGTATTTTATTATAGCACCCAGCTTACCAAAAAGAAATATTCACCTTGAGATTCTATATATACCACACCCAAATATATCACCCTCTTCCTCTCCATCCCAGCTGCCTTATCAGGAAAAGAGCTGCAGTTAACTTGTGCAACTGATTGAACCAGTACTTATTTCTCAAACCAGGGTCCATGAATATGGGTTCATGGACCCTATGGGAATCTATACATATGAGAATTTTATAATTTTATTATAATTAATATAATTTATTAATTTAAAAATTTTAGGTTTAGGTCCTAATGATAAGTTTAAAAAATAAAGAAGTAATTCTGGATCCATCTGGCTTTAAAAAATAAAATAAAAGCACCTCACCACTGCTGTGCAATTCCAGTGTCTGTTTTTGTACTTGTCTCATTCTTAATGTGTTGGTCGCATGCTGGACTAACTCATCTCTAAAGGACAATGATCTACCCAAATGCTGAACTGTTACCAAAAGGTCCTTTTACCTATAGTTTATAATTTCTCTCTTGCCCCCAAAATCCAAAATGAAAAGATATTTTCATTGGAATTAGACTTTAGTTTTCTAAAACTACTCTTAGTACAAAGAGACTGACTTGATACCAAGAAAATAACAATACAAGGAGTAACAAATCACAGGCCCATAATCCCATGCCTGAAATCCTTGTGATTATATATATACTGCAATTCAGATACTTTTTTCAGATCTCAGAAAAGTAATATAGTTTATATACTGTGTATGAGCTAATATCCCTAGCATTCATAGTTCTACGGTGAAAGATAAGAATACTCATACTGTTAAAGGATAATTTTTTTAATAAGGTAAAATCATGACTCTCATACAAATATAAAACAAACACATGCAAAAGATTTGACTGAATCCATTAATTAATGATAGAACTAGTAAGATATATCAGTTCAAAGAAGAATTCAAAATACCACATATATACAGGCCATCAGGAATGCTAAAATTAATTTACAAATAGATACAAATCTGGCACCCACAGGGCAGAAAGCAATTGCCTAATACAGGACACAATTCATCTGCATTTCTAGGGGCAATAAATTTTTTCATCAGTATCCATTTCCTACAACTCACCGACTATTAAAATAATTCAAAGACAATGTAAGGCATAGGTAACCTAGAAGGATACACTAGACAGGACACCCAGGAATCTTTTCTGTCAATTTCAAATTCACAATTTTTCCTGACATTACTAAGGGGGATGAATACAGATTATAGCAGCTTCACATCATTTCAGGTCAGACTTTGTGCCAAGCCAGTCTACAACGAATTTATTTTAAGACCTTTCTTTAGAACTTCAGGATTTGGGTCAATTTCTCATGAAGAAAGTGAAAGAGTTTTTTTTATCATTTTAACCACAGTATCTTATGATGATTCTAATATGAGAAACTAACATATTTTTGGAAGCAAGCATTAATGAATGAGGGCAATACCTCTGGCCAATAGAATGGCTTGTCAGGGTCAAAAGAACACTGGTGGGTGGTGTTAGCCCACAGGGCTGCAGCTCCACCTGTCCCATTACTCAGCCTGGGCAAATCACCTGTCCTCTCTAGGCTACAGTGTCCTTATCTGGAAAGAGATCTGAAAGGTCCCTTCAAATTCCAGAAGGCCAGAATCCCACCATGGACAGCAGGAACCTCAGGGACCATGAGTTGGTCCCTGAAAAAACTATTCCATTTAGTTCCAGATAAAAACCTACAGGCTCCCCTCTCCCCTTGACAGGCAGCCAGTCTGCCCAGACACAGAACACATGCGTCAGCGGTCTACGCCAGGCATAAAAACAGTTACATTATCGGCAGTGGAGGCTGGACCAAGTCCCAGAGGCTAGAACAGCATTGGCCAAAGTAAATTTTATGGACTATCAGACCCACAAGAGGGTCCCCGATAAAGTTCATGAGAAGAGACAGGCATGAGACATCGTATGCCCTACTCTCCTCTTCGATATACACCTACTTAGGTGCACGTGTGTTTATCTAGGAGAAGAGACTGAGGGGCCCTACAGACAAGACACATGTTGGACTTTGTTCTACTTGGGGCTTCCCCAACAGCCCTCATGGTAGACCCAATCCATTTGATGACACCTATAACACCACACTGTTGCAAACATGGGTCAAAACTAAACCCAGAGTTAGATCTACATGGGGAAAACACAGATAACGAAACTCAGGCAGACACAAAACTGCAGACCGAGTAACGGACGAGAACTAAGAAGGCCAAAGACAGGACAATGAAGGCAAAGATCAGAGAGGTTAATCTAGTGCCACAGAACACCCTTCTCCACAGACCGTGGGTGTCCCAAAGGCAGATGTTCTCTTAGATCTTTCCTTTACCCCGTCGAACACCGAATGTAACACTCTGAGCTGATACATTCTAGAGACTCTGCAGCCACTCGAGAATGGAATGGACCAAGGTGAGAAGAACACTGGGGTTCTCAGTCCTGGCTGAACATTAGAATTCCCCTGGGGAGCTCTAGAAACTACAGATTTCCCAGGCTTCCACCCCAGACTGATCAGATACTGATAATGTGGGAATTCCTCTTTGCCGGACAGGGAACTTTTGTATACCTCCTATAGGAAAGGCCTCTTGGCTAATCTCCTGTTGCAGCAAACCTGGAATCACTAATGGAAGAAGTACAGCCCTGGCCCATTGAGGGAGGGGAGGAGAAACTGCTGACAGACACAGGGTTGAAATGAGGCTTTAGCCCATCCCTACCCCTGCCCTAAGAGTTCTCTATGAAAAACGCCACAGATTCTCCCAGAAAATGCCACTGTAGCCTTTCCCTAAAAATAGCTTGGCTTCCTTGGAGGGGTCACATCCTTGGCCTTCAGAGAGAAAAGCATAAACACGACTCTTGCCAAACCAGGCTCTCAACACTTAAATCAGCCTGCTCTGAAGTCCGCATGAAGTTCCAAGAACAAGAAGAGTCTTCTATAAAGAGTTTAGCAGCAGACCGCGGTTATGCAAGGCGCCCAGCTCCAGCTCTCAGATGCTCCGTGTCCAGAAGTTCAAATTAATTATTACTTTACCCAGCGAAAAGTGAGTTATGTCTTTCTGTCATTCCAGCCAGGACACTGTCCAGGCTGCCAGAAACACGCGCATATCCAAATACCAAAACTATGTAGGAAGGCTACGGAACGTCCTCACCAGAGACAGGACAGAATTTTCACTTCATAAATCAACAAGAAACTCTGAAACGGCGGCCAGTTGAAAAGACAAGCTGCGCTGACGAAATATTTTCGTAGTTCACCTCATTCAGGGCAATTGATTTTTTTTTTTTTTTTTACTTTTTATTATTACAAAGACATAATGGTTGTGTATCTTTAAAGGGTGCACGTGATGATTTGATACAGGCATACAGTGTGTATTAATCAAATCAGGGTAATGGGGGTATCCATCACCTCGGGCATTTAACATTTCTTTGTGTTAGGGACATTCCAATTCCACTCTTTTAGTTATATTAAGTATACTTTAACTTACTGTCGATTATAGTCACCTTGTTATGCTATCACATATTTTCCACTCTATCTAACTATATCTTTGCACCCACTAACCATCCCCACTTCATCCTCTCCCCCCACTACCCTTCCCTGGCTGTGCTAACCAGCATTCTACTCTCTGTCTCCATGAGACCAATTGTTTTTAATATTTAGCTCCCATATATGAGTGAGAACATGCAAGATTTGACTTTCTGTGCTTGGCTTATTTCACTTAACATAATATTCTCCAGTTCCACCCATGATGGGGGGTAAGTGATTTTGTTTTGTTTTTTGCTTCATGAACAAGTAATTTTTAATGTAAATAATAAAGCCAGTTAACTGTGTATTCTTACTACACATGGAACGACAAAGTTTTTATCCAAATAAATTAGGTGATCTTTCGCTAATAACAGATTTGTTGCTTTTACTTAAAACTTTGTTTCTAATAAAATCCCTTCCCACCCTGACCCTCACCCCACTATTTGGGAAGAAGTGGAGGTTAGTTATAATGTGTTTCCATGTGTGTCTCTTTCCAAAGGATTACCAATAACAAACCCCAGAGCAGCATCGGTCTGATCTGCCAGCCTGCCTTAGATGGGACAGTACGCAAATCCCAAGCCCATTTAGAATGTGTTTCAAATTTATTTCATCCCTATTTCATCACTGCTAGAAGTGTCAACCAAAATTCTAATATGTGTTTTACCCGCCATCCAACTTTGCACATTGTAAGTTTGCACTTTGAAATGTAAAATTAACGACAGTGAGTGGAACACTCCAACTGTTTTGCCAAAGAAGCTAAATTCCTCCCCTCTAACTTAGAACCTTCAACCTGGCCAAAACGAGAAGTCCTCTGTTTCTTATCTCCCACTTCCCGGTCCTATTTAGGAGGCTGGAAGAACAGGGCTGGGGGGTGGAAATAACATTACTTTCGCATCCTGTCATTTGTCTGGTACACTGGAACTGAGATGAAACTCACGCCTCAATCCTTTTTATCATCATCATTATTATTATTATTTTCGTTTTGAGCACTCCTTTTTTTCTAGAGTAGAATTTTTTCTTTTCTTTTTTTTTTTCTTTTTTTTTTTTTTTTTGGCTATTTTAAGCAACCTTTTACAAAATTCAATGAAAAGATTTTTAAAAAGTCTCAATCTCACTATTTCCTCCAAAGCAAAGGTCAGTCTTTACAGCACATGTGTTTCCTTTGCCCAGAAAAGGGCACCACTCCTGCCTATGCCCTTGCATGAAAATTTTTTGTTACTTACTCAGCTAGCCAAAGAAATATATATAATATGCTGTCCAGAAAGTACCCAGCCACATAATGTGAAAAATTATATTAACAACAGTTGGACGCTTTCTGCACAGCTCTCATATATATATATATATACACATACGCATGCACGTCACATTCTAGAGATGACACTCCCTTATCCTGTCTCCAGGCTTGGAGGGCAGACCTTGGTTGTCATCGGTCATCCGCCCCTTGCTACTCAAAGTGTGGTCCTCAGACCAGCAGCACTGGCGTCACCTAGGAGCTTGTCAGACATGCAGATTCTCAGGTCCCAGCCAGACCTCCTAAATCAGACATCCACACTTGGACAGGACCCCCAACAGATTCACGTGCATGGCAAAGTGTGGTGAGCAGCCCTGATCTGGTACAAACTCCCACCGATGGAAAGAAATGGTATCTTCTCTCCGAAGTTCACTCAGCCTCTACCCCATGCTTCGAGAGGCTGGGTGCCCAGGTCTGCAAAACCCCGACAGAGGCCTTTGTGGGTTTGGGCAGAGTAAGGCAGTCATTCCTCAAACCAGGCAGCAACGGGCGGAAGCTCCGAGGGGCGGTGGCAGGAGGGGCCTCTCCCGGCCCGTGTGCTTCAACACAGCGGAGTCATTAATTAAGATCCGCCCGGCTGCTGGCGAGGCCGTCACTCTGGCGTTCCCTGTCTGCCTGGGACTGGCGTGAGGTGTGAGAATCTGGGTAGCCTTCTCCGTGGCTCTGCCCTGCTGGCGTTGATTGTGTATGATTAATGATTTAAAGGAATAAAAAGAGAAAGGTCAACTTCTGAGTTCAAGACAGAGCAGCTACACAGGGAGTAATTAAGATACTTGTGTAAGCATGATTAATAAGCACAAACTGGCGCTCTGGGCAGTAAACAAGATGCAAGCAGATGGTTAGCAGGGAAAAGGGATTTTTTTTTTCTTTCCTAAAAGCAATTTTTCAGCAGCTTGAAACTTGGCTTGTGAATTCTTTTCCTCCCCCAAATCTCAAAAAACTCATTATCTCCACATCCTTAAAAAAAACTGTGGTGAGCCCCTTCCATGCTCACTCTTTCTCTCTCTCTCTTTTTTTTTTTTTATAAAACCTTATTATTGTATTTTACTTTTACAGATAACTAGAGTTTGCTTGTAAAATGGAAGCAACTCATCTTTGTTTCGCGCTACCTTTTATGTCAGGCGTCCCGTGAATTGGCGAGCCTGACAAGGTGGCTCACCGCGGCGCCTTTTAACTCCCACCCACCGCCTCTCCCCCCGGCCCGTGATGGGCAGAACAGAGGCGTCAACGGTGGCATTTCTGGAGAGTGCTGGCAGGCAGGTGTCAGAGCCGTCCGGCAGGCGCCCCTCACAAACACTAATCAGCCCTGGTGTTCTTTTACAATCCATATCTAATTCGCAAGTTTCATTCTTTCTGAAAAACAATTACTAGGTTTTGAAGTTCATTGTGCATTTACTCAACTGTCTCTTCACATTAACGTAAAGTGGGAACAAGAAAAAATAGAGTCAGCGGGGAAGGGACATCAAAAGATGTTAAGAGTAGATGAAGGCTTTATTTTAAGAGTAATATAATTACAGATGTGTGCAATATTTTACAATAAATGGAACACAAAAGGTATATCCTGTACCTTCAAGATGTGTGTGTGTGTGTGTGTGTGTGTGTGTGTGTGTGTGTGTGTGTAAGAGGGAGAGGAGCAGAGAGACAGCAAGACAGAGACACTCAGACATGCACGTTCCTATGCGGATGGGGAGAGAGAGAGGGAGAAAGTCATTTACAACTTGAGAAGACAAAAAGATTCTCCCAGGATCAAGAGTAAGGTGTACATCTCGCTTAGCAAAGAGCAAGAACATAACGGGGCAATGACAGAGCAGGAAGCCTTCGTTTTCTCCCGCTTTGTTGGAAAGAGAAAGAGGAAAAAGGAGGAAGATGGAGGAAGGGAAAGGAGGAGAGGGACAAAGAGAGATTATAAAAGAAAGAAAGAGAAAAAGGGGAGAGAAGAAAGTTGGGTCTTTGACAAAAAATGCAAAGAAATTTGCCAACCTCGATGAAGAACGTACAATAAACCTATAGCACCTCCCCAGAATTCTGGTTCTTGAACTTCTTGAGGGGCAATGACTTGATAGCCCCGGGACCACTCTTACTCTTGACAGGGGCACTTTGTGTCAGGAAGGTGCCGAGTGCTCCCCAGGCTCTTCTCAGCAAAGTAGCCGGTCTGAGTTTGTCCTTCCTCAGCCAGTCCCAAAGGCCCCCTATCTCACCTCCTGCCACCGGGTCCAGCCACATGGAGCTTCTCCACCTACCAAGAGACCACAACTCAGGCTCCAAACCTGAGCCCACATCACCCAGCTTATATACCCCCCAGGACTGGAAATGACCACAGGCAGTAGCCCCTGCACCTAGGCAGGTAAATGTCCCTGGGAACAGGTGGATAGCTGTATTCTCTCTTCACCACCACCCACCCCAAGCTAGAAGAGGCCCCTACACTTCCCCCAATAGAAAATGTTATTATCACCACAGTGTTTGGCTTGACACCTCAAACCTTTACCATCTTAGTGATTCTGAATCAGCATTTTCCAAACGTGTTAGAAAAATAAAAGTTTCCAGAGATAAAAATGTTTGGAATATACTAGATTACTCGAAGTAAAAATGAAATTCTTTCCTGCAGAAATCCAGTTCCTTTTAAATGTTAAGGTGTTTTGCGAATTGTCCATGGAGGGTATAGCACGTCATTTCCCAAACTAACTTGACTTCAAAAGCCACCCACCTCTCCAGAACTTGGGTTCCATGGAACATTCTTTCAGAAACAAAGCTCTACATTAAAACATATATATATATACACACACACACACACATATATATATATATATATTTGCTATTTGAGAACAGCAATTAATTTGCCCTTGATCTTTTTCCTTCCCGAGTCTAAACACACTGGTCTTGCAAGACTTTCCTTCCAAGATCTATTTTCTACCCCTTGAGTCATTTGTCACAAGTCTGTCCTGCCCCCCATTTTTTTTTCACATTCTCTTTGAACTCTGGTGAGCAACTCCAGAGTTCCAACAAGGATCCCATTCACACGGCATGCACATCATGAGAACGGCTCTGCACATCTCATTTCCTTTAACGCATCTCCGGACTGCACTGCGGCTTTTCCTGGTCACCCACATTATCTGCAAGTACAGCCTGAGGTCTCTCTCCAGAGAATTCATATCCATTATTTTTATTTGTCCCAAGTCAATGAGTAGCAATTTTTGGAATAGGTACAAAAAAAGCCTAAACACTATGGAACAAGAGAGAAGAGGAGGAAAGGAAATGCCCACATTTGGCAGGGTCCCCATTCCCAGCTCACACGTACCTCTCTCAGGATGTCCTGTTCCGAATAAGGCTGAATGTACACATCAATGTTCCCCACAGCCCAGAGAACAGTCAGAAAAAAAGAAAAAAAAAATCAAGGAAAAAATATACCTACACTTCTTTATTAGACTCCATTGTTTGCCTAGAACTCATTTTTCTGCACCAGAATGATTTAAATAGCCTCCTCAGTCTGCTAACTAACTTCAGTCTCTCACCTTGAAATCAAACTTACAGATCATTACAGGTCAAATACCCTTGCCACTATACCTCCTCTATTCAACCACACATGGAATCTCCATAACAATCCTAAAAACTAGATACTTGGTATCCCCATTTGACAGATGAGAAGACTGAGAAACGGAGTTTTGTAATCCACCCAAGGTCATACAGCTAGAAAGTGGGGGGATCTGGGATTTGAACCCCAGGCAGTCTGGTCCCCAGTTTTAGGATCAGTGGTGGCCTGGCTGTCACGGCTCCATCCCCTGTCCCTGCCCAGCTGGTCTCAGCGTAGTTTCCCAGGGTCCCAGAGCACCAGGACCCATGCTCCTGCCATTCCTCCTCGCACCCTCGCCTTCTGTTCCCAGCTCTAATCATCCTCCCAGGCTCAGCTCAAGTGCTGCCCACCTCTAAGATCTTTCTGACCATTCCAAATGCCACTGTCCTTTCCTGAGAACTCTCATAACACGTGGTCGATCTCACCCAGCTTAGTGCTAAAGGACACTGTGCCTCTTATTTTTCACCATTATTTTCACTATATCGGTTGCTTCATCTCCTCAACTAGACTATAAACTCCTTGAAGCTTCAAATAGCTACTAAGAGGCTAAATAAATAAGAGGACATCCTTCCACTGCTACCCCGTATGCCTTGACTGCGCCAGGATTTCCCCGGTGCCAAGCCTGATTCCAAATCTTCTTCCACACTCCTTTCCTCTCAAGCCTACGCCTCCATTTTATTGTCTCTCAGCCTGGCCCACAAATTGAAATAGAACATGATGCTTAATTTTACATCAACCCGTTAAGCTGCTTTAAACACTTCAATATTCCCCAAATGTAGTTAAATATATGAACTTGCACTTAGAGTTGTCAACAAGGCATTGACGATTTGTTTTATAGTTGCATGTTAATCTACAATCTGTTTAATGCAATCCAATACATTATTCGGGATGGTGATGTATAAATTTAAGTCTTAGGCCATGAAATATCATTTAGGATTAAGACTCTAATCGCTCAACAGAAGAGATGCCCGCTCACAAAAGCGAGTTGCTAAGAAGAGCCCCTGAGTATAAAAGACATCATCGTTGTTCCCTACAATAAGGAATAAACTGCAGGGCATGTCATTCCTGGAGTACAGGAACAAAGGGGGGCAAAAGTCAGCTTCCTGCCTCTGAGCAAAGACTCTCTCACTAAATCAGCCTTACAAAACAGTTAAAAATTCGCTAACCCAGGCAGGGCATGGTGGCTCACACCTATAATCCCAGGAGTTCAAGACCAGCCTGGGCAACACAGAGAGATTGTGTCTCTACAAAAAAAAAAAAAAAAAAATTGTATTAGCTTTGCTAACCCAGAGCACCACCACTGATTACTACGTCTTCTTCCCTGAAGTCCTCAAGTAGGAGAACAATAACAGTAACAATGGCTAAGTCATACAATGCACCCATATGAAGTAGGTACCTTCATTATTCCCATTGCACAGATGAAGAAATAAGGCAGAGAAGAGTAGTTTGACTCATTCAAGGTCACATAGGCAGTAAGCAGCACTGCTGAGCCAAGCAGAACCTGAGCTCTCAGCCACTTTCTACTCTGCTCATCTCCCCACAAAGTACGTTAGTCACCAGGCTAATTTCCAGGCTGAAGATGGGAAGACCACTACAAGTTCCTTGGGATAAAATAACTGTTAAAAAAAAAAAATAGGGAATGAGATAGAGGGTAAGCTAACAGTTAACACAAAAACTAAAACTATATGTGCTATCCTCAAAAAGTCCACAGTTAATAGAGGAAATGAGGCGAAGAAGAGATGAGCAGAAGGTCATTACAATGCCAAAGGTGGGCCACCCGAGGGGAGTCCAGGGCTAACAACAGGTGACAAAGGGGACAAGCTGGAGAGGGGATGGTGGGATGAGACGAGAGCAGGTGAAGGGGCCTAGACTCCACACCATACTCAGACCAAGCACCCTTATACAGATGCCCCCTAAAAAAATGTCACTCACTGGTTCATGAAACATCCCACCTGCAGAGATGCTGCAAGACCTGTGCCTTTCAGGCCAGGGGACCCAGCCACGGCCTTCTCCCTGCCTGGAGCACTTGCAAACATGTCCCCTCCTCTGAAGACAGACATCAGTCACTCTAGGATGCCACCTGTCTCCACAGAGCCTGGTCCTGTTGGGAACTCGGGTCCCAGCTCATCATGACTCACTCCCAAATCAGGGCAACATCATCAAACGCTCCATGCTGGAACCCACCTGAAAACTGACTCGCCCAGATGCCAGCATGGCCGAAAGCCCTCAGGGACGCCAAAACCATCAGATGGACCTCACGAGTGTGGGCAGACGGTCCCCACACACTCGGGTACGCAGTGGGCTGGCCTAGCGAGGTCCCTGCCAAGGAAATGGCAATCCCAACGCAAGGGCCGGCCTCTAGGAACTGCGGCCACCACGACCCTTATCCACTTTGTGCTTCACCCTTTAGAAGTGATACATATTTCAGAAATGTCAAAATCCTTCCAGAAGTGTGGCGATAGAGCGAGCAGGCTTGTTTGCTCTCCATACTGATACTCCCAATTCCAGGCTGTCAAAGTGCTTTTAGTTATAATAGGAAATGTACAAAGTTAGCTTTACTTGTTTTGACAACCACAAAAAAAGATTTATCAGTTACATGTACCCGTTAAAATGTCGAGGTTTTCAAAGGAAAAATGGGTTCTAGCCAAATTCTAACATTATTAATGTTTTCGTGATAACAAATACACAACTTTTCAGACAGTTCTCGCTGCCTCGGCATGGAAGCGTTTTGGAAGTCCAGTCCCCTTGCCAGAAATTTCTATTACTTTTATGCAACGATTCCAAAGAAGTCCAAAAACTAGAGCAAAGTCAATTTACTGTTTAGCCTCCAAAACAGGAAAAGTGTCACATGATTATGATTTCAAATCCCCAAGCTGTGAAGATTTCTTTTCACTGCCCTTTCCTGTCTTCCCAAATACATGATTTTCTCATTCTTGCTTTTATTGCTTTGAATATATGAAACTTCCACTATTTTCCCTGAAAGCTTCTACAGAAACATTATCAGATTTCTCATTTTGCCAAACTTTCTCTGAAGCTGTCTTACTATGGAGAGACACTGGTGTTAATGTCTGGGCACTCCCTGTAGTCTGGTTTTACCTCTTGTGCTAAACTTACCCCCAAGACAAATGAGCTGGCAAATGCTCGTGCCAGTGAATCTTGAAATTAAAGAATAAAGTGGGCTGGGTGTGGTGGCTCACGCCTGTAATCCTAGCACTCAGGGAGGCTGAGGCGGGTGGATCGCTCAAGGTCAGGAGTTCAAAACCAGCCTGAACAAGAGCAAGACCCCATCTCTACTAAAAATAGAAATTAACTGGCCAACTAAAATATATACAAAAATTAGCCAGGCATGGTGGCGCATGCCTGTAGTCCCAGCTACTCAGGAGGCCGAGACAGAAGGACTGTTTGAGCCCAGGAGTTTGAGGTTGCTGTGAACTAGGCTGATGCCACGGCACTCACTCTAAGCCGGGAAACAGAGTGAGACTCTGTCTCAAAAAAAAAAAAAAAAAAGAAAAGAAAAGAAAAAAAATATATATATATATTTAAAAAAAAGAAAAAAGTGAAGGACAGAGGAGGGGACAAAAGCTTAATAATGAAATAATCCCAGTATTAAGGGAGATGGAAATAATTCAGAATTTCCCAATTATAGAGCTGAAAGCTAAATGTGGTTGCCTCAATCTTCCCATTTGTCCTGACGTTCCATGAGTAAAATTCTATTCGTTAGTTTTAATGTACTCCCAGGTGAGAACTGTTGGTGGTTTCCATTCAACTTATAAGAACTGAGTGGATTGACGAACACTATCTCTGTCACCCCTCCAGGACAACCCTGTAAAGACGTCATATCTCCAACATACAAATAAGGCTCAGAGACGTTGAGACATCGGCCCACAGCCACACAGTTGGTAAGTGGCAGAGCCAGGAACTGGCCCCTTCAACCACCTCTCGCTGAAACAATACAATTCCAAATTGCAATGACTACTTAGCCGAGGGGGAAATCTTTCAACCAAAGATCTGATTTCCAGTTTCACATTAGCTGTATTCCCCACCCAAAGAAAGGTGACACATTAGGAGCAATGCCCGATCACCAAGGGGGGTACACTGACTACATACAGTGTGACTCCCAGCATCCAGGAGCCAACGTTCCTGCAAAGGCCAGCCTGGGAACTCTGTTAAGCAAATGCCACACAAGTGCAAACTTCTTAGCAGACTTAGACAAAAGGGCCACATCTCGGCAGACACCAAGGATTCAGATAGGAATGCTAACAACAGTTTCTTTTAAATAGTGTTTATAGTTTAAGCTTGACGTTCTCTGAAGTCAATGTACAAACGTAGGTTAACGGCCTCATGTGGCAAGGAGTGCATTTTCACACATAAATACAAAATACTTCGAGTTACAAACTAAAAATGAAAACTCTTTAAAAGATTAGCAATGAGGCCGGGCGCGGTGGCTCACGCCTGTAATCCTAGCTCTTGGGAGGCCGAGGCGGGCGGATTGCTCAAGGTCAGGAGTTCAAAACCAGCCTGAGCAAGAGCGAGACCCCGTCTCTACTATAAATAGAAAGAAACTAATTGGCCAACTGATATATATATATAAAAAATTAGCCGGGCATGGTGGCTCATGCCTGTAGTCCCAGCTACTCGGGAGGCTGAGGCAGAAGGATTGCTTGAGCCCAGGAGTTTGAGGTTGCTGTGAGCTAGGCTGACGCCACGGCACTCACTCTAGCCTGGACAACAAAGCGAGACTCTGTCTCAAAAAAAAAAAAAAA
Source organism: Microcebus murinus (assembly GCF_040939455.1). NCBI lineage: Eukaryota > Metazoa > Chordata > Mammalia > Primates > Cheirogaleidae > Microcebus > Microcebus murinus. Next base: position 59,205,101 of record NC_134117.1, read on the forward strand.
AAGATTAGCAATGAAAGAGTTCATAATAAATTTAAATTATGTTTAAACGGCTTCTCAGCAAAACATACATCTGGGCGTATGTCCTCATCTCTCCCAGACATAGCACAGGCGTGGGCAACCCACGGGCACTCTCCCAACCATGTCCAACTAATTGTATTTTCATGATTACAGTATCCTGTACACAACTGAATATTTACACTGTTGCCCTACAACTCTCCCACACTCCCCGCTTCTTCTTTGATGAAGGGGTAAATTTAATTCATTTTAATTTAAATTTAATTTAGACTATTCTTCTATCAGACCCGAATAGGCCTCCACCTAAGCAAGAGGAGGACAGGAACTGACTCTTTCCTTCAAGAAACCAGACCCTAACCCATCACCTCAAGTGACAATTAGCAGTTTCTGCAGCACATTATAGGAGAACTAACAAGGCAAAGGAATCGAGGGCAGGCTTTTCCCTTCACAGTCCTGTCTGAGGCTTAAAAGAAAGCCTGAACACTAATGAATTCTGAATTCATGTCAGCTCAATAGAGAGCTAAGTCTTTTATCTTTACCTGGAATAGGAATGAAAGAAGAAAACCCAACAGTTCATCCACTTCCTCAAAAATGTACTCTGCTTCAGTCCTATCCTTGGCTGAGAGAGCCTGGAGTCCGCTGAAGCCAGGATGGGCGTTAGAAATCGCCTACTGCGACCATCATATGTTAAAAGGGAGCAAACCTGAGCCCAGACAAGTCAAGCAACTTGCCCAAAGTCACGAAGATGGTCTTCAGAACCAAAATCCCTGGCCTCGAGTCACCACTGCTCTAGCAGAAGAGGGAAATGAAAGCGTGGGCTTTCCTCCAAGTGGTAAGAATGTCTGTCCAAATTTCTTCTCCAGGTACTTGCAAAATTCTGAATCAACCTATGAATTATATTTAAACTCCAGGTAGGCATTAATGGGCTCAGAGAGGAGGGATCAAAGGGGACCCTACACTCACAGAATGCTTCCTGAACATATGCTTGTAGGACCCAGAGATGACATCTCCAACAGATTCCCTAAAAGGAACTCACCAGAAGACTCCACAACAAAGGACAGCTGCTTGTACATTTTACAAGAAAGTCCTAGGCCCGAGATTAAAACAAAGTACAGGCAGCTCAAAGCCCAAGAGGGAAGGCTTAATGCTTCACAGAACTATTCACAGACAAGTTTAAAAAAGGAGAAGGTTATCAGACAAAATAGTTCTGCAAAGCACTGTGATGTCGTCAGGAAAACAGCTAGTTCCCAACTAAGTTTATCTGCCCTGACAGCTTCTGTCTTGGCCTGGCAGAGGTGGAGTGTCTACACAATGAACACGAAGATAACCTACAAGGGCTACACATCCCCATCCATTTGCCAAAGGTCACTACGGATTGAGCATTTTGCTTCACTGCCTCCACTAATCCAAAGACATGCCAATCTGCTTACTGTTACACAACATCAGGAGGTCTGGATTTTACTTATCAAGGGATGTCGGACTTGCTTTGTCGGAACTTAGTGGCTATTAGCACAAGGCTGAGTGACCATGGCTGCGATGAATTTTTTAAAATAATCTGGTTTTAGGATGCCCAGCAAAAAGGACATGACTAACAAGATGGCGGTAACTATTGTTGGACAACATTCCACTCCGAGAACATAAAAGCCAAATGGTGGAGCATTGAGAAATTAAATTCATGGCCTGGAAAACAAGCCAAGATTAAAAAATGTCATGCTGATACAGTAGGTGCTCTTGAGAGTGGGGTGGGGAAGATGTCAGAGCCTGGATTGATTGCATTTTCATAGCAATATCGTGTGATGGAGGTGGGGAAGGGTCAAGTGTATCAATACCCTTTAGTGCTCTGAGGGCACACACCATATCTTTCATCAAAATCCTATGTAATGTAAAAACCCACTATCATACAGCTCAATAGGTTTGGTTACCAAGGCCTACCAAAGACTTCCCATGGAAGGCTAAGCAAGATTAGCTGGGTCCTACGTCTTCCTTTTGAGCCACCAGGAGGTGCTGTTAACAGCAGCATGGCTCTCAACTGAGGGACAGCTTGGAAAGATAAATGTTCCAATGTCCCTTCTTCTGATACAGCTTGGAAATCTCTTCCTGTCATGTCTAAGCCAAAATCCTTTCCAGTCCTCACAGAGCTAATATATTTCCTTGAGTGTCCAAAGACTGGATGAATGAATGAGCCTGCTATGAGAGACCACAAAACTTCCTATCAACTACTTTCAACTGCATTCTAATAAGGCTGAAACTGGAAGAAACCCCTAAGTGGGAGAATACCCAAGGGTTGGTAACAGCATACACGGTTCTCAGGGGTGAATGACACCCACACACACCACCCCTCAGAGTCACATTTTCTGTTCTGATTCTATAGCACGAAAGCAGATCTGTTCATGAGCCCAGGTTTGGGGGCTCGTGGGTTTACCTCACAGCCCACTGGTATGTGAGGCACGCCACACACCTGGTACATATAACACACGTGATGGGTGCTTACAGGTATGCCCCGTCTTCTGCCATACAGCAACATTTGGGGGCAATGGCACACAGAACACACAGAAAACCCATTATGAAGATATCCACGAGGCCAGGGAGAAGGAAGACACAGGCCTTTCCAGAGGGGAGAAGGGAGAATGTCAGGACAGAAACAGAGGAGATCAGGTAGAAAAGAGTGGAGAGAACTTTTCAGGCTAAGTGGCTACTTTTTCTCTTTTCACAACAGTGTGAAAGACACAAAGAGGCTCCCCTGCCCTGGGGAGAGAGGGGGGCAACCATCCATAATGCTGATGAGAGTTCCCTCTGGCCCTGTCTGCCCACCACGGGGGCTCATCCTCTGACCGCATCCTCACCTCTGGGCTGACCTGCAGTTTAGTCATGGGGCTGCGGGACAGAAGGGTCATCTGAGGGTCAGGGGGATGGTGGCCCTCACACCCACCCGAAATCTGAGCCTTGCAGTCAGGAGAGGGCTCTCCCTCCCTTTCTGTTAAAGAGCTGGAAGACCAATCCAAGTCTGTTTTCTCTGTTGTTCTTAGAATGTCCAATATTATCATCATTATTTTTCTTCAAAAATTGGGGAGAGAGGCAGAAGGAGGCGTTGTGACCTGTTCCAGGGTCAAAGCCAGGGCTAGAACCTCTTGTGTTTTCCTGGATAGAGCTGGAACCCACTCTACTAAGTGAAGTATCCCAAGAATGGAAAAAACAAGCACCACATGTACTCACCAGCAAATTTGTATTAACTGATCAACACCTAAGTGTACATATAGGAATAACATTTATCAGGTGTCGGGCAGGTGGGGGCAAGGGGATGGGTATATACATACCTAGTGAGTGAGATGTATACCGTCTGGGGGATGGTCATGCTTGAAGCTCTGACTTGAGGGGGGAGGGAGGGCAAGGGCAATATATGTAACCTTATCATTTGTACCCCATAATATGCTAAAATAAAATAAAAAGCCAGGGCTAGAACCTGGGTCCCCACTCCTATCCAGGGGACTAAACTTTTAAATGCTGCTATTTCCCAAACTTAAAATGAAAATCAAGTCAGTAATTTCATTGGGGAGATGTAAAAAAAATTCAGTTATCAATGGAATCTAATAGAGAACCCAGAAATGAACTCTTGCATATGTGGTCAAATGACTTTGATGAGGATATTAAGGCCATTCGATGAGGGAAGGACAGCCTTTTCTATAAATGATGCTTGGAAAACTGGACATCCACATGCAAAAAAGAATGGGTTGGACCTTACCTACCACCATATACAAAAAATTACCTCAAAGTGAATCAAAGACCTAAACATTTAAGAAGTAAAACTGCAAAACTTTTAGAATAAAACACAGGGAAAAGCTTCATGCCATTGTATTTGGCAATGGTTTCTTGGATATGAAAGCACATGCAATAAATGAAAAAATAGACAAACTGGACTTTTTCAAAATTAAAATCTTGTGCATCAAAGAATACTATCAACAGAGTAAAAAAAGTAATCCATAGAATGGGAGAAAATATTTCCAAATCACATATCAGAACTCCTCAAACTCCACAATAACATCAACAAAAAAAAGACCCAATTCAAAAATGGTTAAATGACTTGAATAGACATTTCTCCAAAGAAGAAATACAAATGGCCAATAAGCACTGAAAATGTGTTCAACATCACTAATCATTAGGAAAATGCAAACAAAAACCACGTGAGATACAACTTCACACCAATATGGCCCTTATTTAAAAAAAAACAATGAAAATAACAAGTGTTGTCGAGGACATGGAGAAATTGGGACCTTTTCACACTGCTTGTGGGAATATTAAATGATGCCATTGCTATGAAAAGTGGTATGGCAATTCCTCAAAAAATTAAAAAATATAATTCCCATATAATCCAGCAATTCCCCTTCTAGGTACATACCCAGAAGAACTGACAGCAGGAACAGGAACAGATATTTATGCATTCATGTTCACAGTAGCATGATTCACAGTAGCCAAAGGGCAGAAGCAACCCAAGTGTGCATTGACAGATGATGGATAAACAAAAAGTGGTATATACATACAGTGCCATTATTTGTAATAGCTAAAAACTGGAAATAGCCCAAATGTCCATCAACAGATGAACAGATACACAAGTGTTGTGTTAAAAGAACAAACTGCTGAAGAGATATTTGTACACCCATATTCAGAGCAGCATTATTCACAGTCGCCAAAAGGTGGAAGCGACAGAGTCCACTGACAGATGAGTAGATAAACAAACTGTGCTGTATACATACAGTGGAATATTACTCAGCCTTAAAAAGGAAGGAAATCCTTACACACGCTTAACACCGATGAACCCTGAACACATTCTTGCTAAGTGAAAGAAGCCAGACACAGAAAGATAAATACTGTAAAATTCACTCATGTGAAGTACTTACTGGTACTTAGAATAACCCAAGTCAGAGACATAAAGTAGCATGGTGGTTGCTAGAAGCAAAGAAGAGGGAGGAATGGGAGGATAACGTAACTGAAAATGAAAAAGGTTCTGGAGATGGATGGTGGTGATGGCTGTACCACGTCGAAGGTACTTAAAGCCACTGAACTGTACACTTTAAAATGGTTTAAAACAATGGGTTACATGGGACCACAGCCTCCTTACAAAAGAAAGTCATTCTACATCCCAGTCCTCTGGACTGTCCAGTTTTCAACCACTCAGAACATCCATTTCTTCAACTGTAAATGAGAATCTGCCTACCCCCAAATGCGACAGAGCCCCAGAAAGTCCTGGTGTCATCCCTAATACACGCCCGGGATTCGGTACATCTTAGTTACCTGCTCCTTCCCCAGAGCAAATACTTTGTGTTTCCAACTTAGAACAGCGAGACTTCCTTCCTTCTTAATTGTCAGGCTTGTGGTGAGGTAACTGGCAGCTTCCTTTGATTTCAGGATTGCTCTAGATGTTTTGCATGAAAAGGCTCCAGAGTCTTTGTAGGGCTTGATGGCCAGATAATGAGACTGTATTTCTGCTCACAGCACGAAAGCAGACCAGGACCGAGCTCGGCCCACGTGGTCCATATCTGCACACGTGAAGCTGCAGAAAATCTGAATGCAAATGATAAGAGCCCCCTGCACAGTCTCTGCTTAGAGAGACCAAATAGGACACGGGCAGGAATATTTTCCCTGGACTTTCTCTGATTCTCAAGCAGGTAACTCCACTCCACGGACCAACCTGAGTTGTGGGAAGATGCGCAGCATCGTAGCAAGAGGCAGCATGAAGCATTTCAGAGACAGGGATCCATGATTAAAACCCAACACAGCCACTTGCCATGATCTCGAACAAGTTCTCAGATTCTTGGCCTCATTTTCCTCATCTGTTAAATGAAGAGAAGTGCACCTGTCTAACAGGGTGTGTGTGAAGATTGCATAAGTTCACATCCTGATATAATAATTATACAGAAAGTATCACAATCTGCACATCAGCGGGCTCGTTTCAGCCCTAAGCCACAGTAGTTGAACCACATAAAGGGAAGTCAAGCTGCCTTCTGAAAAGTCTACCATCCAGAGGCAGGGGTGGAAATGGAAAGCATTCCCTTCCACACCCCATCCGTCTTCAGGCAAATATCATGTGTAAGCTCCAGGACTTACCTCTACTTTCCTGGCTCTTGTGGCTTGGTGGGGAGGAGGTTGGAGCACAGACAGAGAAAGAACAACCAGTGGAGACTGAGACTGGCCACCTTGCTCCCTCTCTCCAAGTCTGATTCCAAATCACTGGGAAGCCCAGCTGCACTTTCTATAGATCTTGGCTTCCACGGGATGAGTTGGTGTCTTTACAAATTGTCTATTTATGCTTTAGCCACCTCAACTGGTTACCAGTTTAATGCAAGCAAGAGTCTTGGCCAAGATACAAAATTCGAACCCATGCCTCTTCAGGGGCCACAAAAATGTTCTCATCCCCATCTCTTCTACCTGCCTTCTTTCTCCATCAAGTCACCAAACACCAGTGGGGTGGCCATGACCCACTCTGCACATCCAACTGCATCTTCAAGAGCATGCTCTCCTTGCTCCCCTCACTCCCATGGTCCTCTCTGCCTGTTCTTTAAGTCCCATACCCTACATAGACACACACACACACACACACACACACACACACATGCATGCACACACATCCCACTCTACCACTCTGTCTTGGCTAATTATGCAAACCGCCAACAGCAACGTGCTGGCATTAGAAGCACCGAGTTGGCACCTCCCCCCTGCGCAGTCCCCAGTCTATGCGAGTCCTCACGATCTCCTTCATGGAGCTGGAAACCACCCATAATTACCTCCATCCCAGCCAAAGACTTTAGCAACAATGGCACATTTAAGTCCTTAGAGTCTTTAAAAATATTGGACGTGGCTGCAAGCCTTCCAGCTCAAAGCTTTGCTCTATACAGGCCGCCTCAGGATGCATTTCCTACGACTTGTTGCAGCTGGTGAAGGCAGGCGAGGAGGGCAGCGAGGCCTCGGGGAAGGCTGGCAGCAAGGACTGGGAGGTCTAGGGGAAAGAGGCGTCAGGCAAACTCCAGCTCCCTAATCTGCATGGTGACTGCCGGCCAAGTTTGCTCTCCGAGCTGTGAGAAGGACCAATTAATTTATCAATCTGCACCTCTCTCTGCCATAACATATTTCCCTCTTGCCAACAAAAAATGTGTCCATTATCAGGCAGGTCCCTGTCCTCCTAAGCAGCCCATGCGGCTGTATAATTACACTTCTTTCCTTGACAACTTGCATGATTGTTTTCCTAACAGTATATTACTTCGTTAGTACTTTCCAATATACGTTATTTTTAAACTGTCACTTTTGCCCAACTCATCCCAATTCGCACCCGTCTGTTTATCATAACAATCATTAATAACTGTCAGTCCACGCCATCAATGTAACGAACTCACTCCCTCATTAGCATGTTCTAGCATTTGTTCCGTAGAGGGGGCTGATTATTTTTTACAACAGGCCAAGCCAATTACTTTAGTGAAATGGAATCACATTAATCAAAACTTAACAAGGTGGCAAATTTAAAGATATCAGATTGCAAAAGACAGCATAACTAATATGTCAGTGTCAGAGGTAGCGTGTAGGTATGCAGCAGCTGTACTAAATATATCTCTTCGCGGAGGCCACATGAATTTTGACGTTTCATATGATCTGACAACTACCAAAGTGATATTATAGAAGGCAAGAGCCCGGTGCTGCACGGCTCACGATGACTTTTGTAGATTCTGGCAAGGGCAGCCGGAGCGGAGAGGGAGGCGGAAGAGGGGAGAAGAAAATGGTGGCCGCGCCTATCCAGGCTGGCAGACGGCAGTTGATCATGTCTCTCTGTGCCAAGGCATTTTCTTTTACACTTTAAATGATGATAGTCATCCATCACCGTCTGACAGCTGCATCAAAACCAGCTGCAAAACATGCAAAGCCCAGCAGTCTAAAACATGCTGACACGACCAACGGAAAAACAGATTTTAAAATATAGATATTTATTTATTCCATAGGAAGAGGATGTGGGGGAGGAGACCTACCCAGGACAGGGGCGAGGGTGGAGCTAGGGGTGGACCACAGAACATTCGGGAGCGGAGCTGGGGCGAGGAGAATACCAGCAGCAAAGGGGAGGGAAGCAACACGAGAAAGGGAACAAAGGAAAAGGATGAAATGGAGACAAAGATAAAGAGAGAGACAAAGGAAAGGGGAAAGTGATGAATGGAGAAAGGCAGGAGGCAGGGAAGAATGGGGAGAAAGGAGAGAGAGAATAAACACAAGTCGCTGCCAGTACTGGGAGGGAAGGCAAAGCAGAGGCTCTCTGCTAAGGGGTTGGCTCCACCCCAGGAAGAATATTGCTCCGGGTTAGCCTCATCGCTCTATGCCACCGGCCAGGGCTTCCACCCAAGCCTTTCTTACCTCCTGCAGAAGACATCCAGGTCCATACGGGTCTCCCCCGCCTGCCTCCACCCCTTGAGTCAAGCTTGTTTCTAACACAGAGCTCTGCAATGGCTCCACCACACCGCAGGCCCCCGACCCACAGCGTCAAGCCTAACTCTGCAGTACGGCACGTGGGCACCCCACCACTGGCTGCTCAATGTTCAGTATTCCTTCCCCCACCAACACACCCTCCTCTCTGGCCTCTTCTACCACCCAAAGGAAGTTCAAATCTCTGCCCTGCCATTCACTAGCTTGGTGACCTCCAATGAGTTACTAGACCTCTCTGAGCCCCCACTTCCTCAACTATAAGAATAGTATTACTTAAAGCTCAAGATGTATCTTTAAGAGTAAAATAAGTAACACACAAAAAGCACCTAGAGAGATGTTCAACACACAAGTAGGCATCACTCCCATGCGTGGTCCCTGGGATAGAGACTCTGTTCATTCATCTTTCCATTTAGCACAAAGTAAGCAAACCCTGGAATTCAGTGCAACTGAACTGGGCTGAAGCCCTTTTTTGAAACCTCATTTATGAGGTTTACTTCCTTCCCAGGACTTCTTCTGCCATGTATCTAATAAACTAGAGAATTGGCTGGCTGTGTGCAGAGGACAGAAGATGGCCAACATGATTTGTAGGCTTTTCAGGGATGCACTAGCTTACAAAGGCACCGTGGTCCAGCGTGACACATCTGAATGCCTCCTCCCCTGGACCCAAACCCAACCAGCTCAGCCACCCTACTGTTATTGTATTTAATGAAGCCTGTTTATTTATTTACTTATTCTGAGGAAGCCCAGAACCAGGTACACCACGCTGGCAAAGACCCCATTGTATAATGTGATTAGATTCAGTTATATCACACAGTTCATGAAATTGTGCTATGATTCATTTTTACAACTTAAATAGCTATTTGGTTGGGTTGCCAGGTTGAACGTGATGAATGTGTATGATAAAACAGAACAAAGAGAAGGGCCAGCGCCTGTAAACTGAAACATTAGTCAGTGTATTAACCCCTTCCCTCCTTAATTGGGACGCCTTCCTGGGGGCAGCTAGCCCATGGTCATCCTCCTTCAAGTCTCCTATCTGGTATCAGGTCTGTGCCATCGCCAAAGGTGATGGTTCACCCTTCTCCCCAGCAAGGGCAAAGCTTTCTCCAGAAGGGTCAGCAGCCCTCCTATGCTAAACCCTGTCAGAATAAGAGGATAAGCCACAAGTGTTCATTCATGCATCCTATATCCAAGTCCAATCACTTCCCAGATCTCCAACTTACATTCTAATCCTGAGTCCTACATGTAAACATTTAACTCATGTCCAAATTAACATTCATGGCAATGATGGTAAGGTACTGGCATGCCATCTAATTTTTCTTAAGCCACAAGAAATAAAGCTGGACTAGAAAGGAATCACTTCTGCATTAAAATGTGGAAATAACTTAGGGGGGAAGGACTTATGTCACTCTTATCAGTGTCTTTCACATGAATAAGATATTTTTTTAATTGTACCATCTCTGGTTAAAGAGACCCTAAGTATACTTTAGGGTATGGTATACTTTCTAACAAAGTATACCATCACTTTGTAAATTATCATTTTTTAAAGAAAACTGGGTTTTCAGTGTAAAGAATCATAACATTTTAATGTTGGAAGAGGTCTTGCCAATTAACTCCAGTGCCGACTCATTTTTCTTCATTGCACAGAAAAGAAATCTGACATGGTATTATGTTCCAAAGATGGGCACAACATATCACCCCATCAATATGCCCTTCTAGAATGTGACCTTGCCATCTCCCCATCCAAAGGTGGACTAATTCCCCTCCCCCTGAATTGGGGCAGGCTTATGTCACTTTCACCGATGGGGTACATGAAAGTCACACTGTGCGACTTTTGAGGCTGGGTCATCATCAGGATGCAGCTTCCATCTCATGCCCTGGAACCTGCGCGTGAAGCCCTGAGCTGCATCAAGAGTCCTAGCACCCTGAGGTGGCCATGCTGTGAGGACGCCAAGCCATGGGGAGAGGCATTTCAGATGATCACAGCCCCCAGCATCAAGTCACCCTCAGCCCGAGTCTTTCCAGCCCAAGCCCCAGGCTTTTGGACCAGAGACAAGCCACTCCACTGCACCCTGTTCGAATTCCTGACCCACAAAACCCTGTAGATACAAAAAGCTTGTTTCAAGTCCCTAGGTTTCTAAGTAATGCAGCGAGAGACCTTGGGAACACTAAGAAGCCTAGGGGAATATGGGCCACATGAGAACCAGAGCCCCAGCCTGCTGACTCTACGGTTAGCCCTGTCCCTCTGTCACCACGCTTCTGCTGCCATGTGTGTGTAAAGCAAGGTGTGCCACATGCACCAACTTGCTCTACCAGTAAATAAGGCAGACTAAGAAGAGTTTAGCCAAAAGCTCATCAGATCCACAGGAAATCAGCAGAGGTTTCCACCACCCTTAGGACCAGTCAAGTCTCCCAAAGGACTAGTCAAGGGATAACCCACATTTACCAGGAACAGCAAAAGCTGGGTATTTGGGCATCCAAACAGAAAAATATATATACTACCCAGTAGTCACTGACATTCACTGGCCCAGTGATTTGCTCCCGAGGATAAAATTCCCTGAAAAGCAATCACTGCCACAAATGGAGGCCCTTATATCACATCTCCCACAAATTCCATTTTACTCCAAGCTTGGAGAGTATCAACAGTCCCCTGACCTGGTCCTCTGGACATTTGGGTCAGTGGCTTAACCTGGGGTGGGGAACCTGTAGCCTCAAGGCCACACATGGCCCTCCAGATCCCCAAGTGTGGTCCCTCCATGGAATCCAAACTTCATTAAATGAATTTGTTCTTTAAAATTTGGATTCGGTCAAAGGGCCAAACTTAAGGATCCAGAAAGGCCACATGTGGCCCCAAGAACCAGGTTCCCCACCCCTGCGTGAGCCTCACACATGGCACATTTTCAGATCCACCCTCTTCATGAACCTGCCAAGAATCTCCGTTTCTTCACCACCTCAGCCAGGAGAGCCCAAGGTAATGATCCTCCAAGAAGAGAGACACTTGGATGAGCTTTTCCTTGGTGGTTGAGAATATTATCCACCCAACTCTTGATAAGTGAGGAATTATTTGCACAATATACTCTCTCCCCAAATTCATCATAACATTTTTTTCAGATCCAAATCATGGTCTGACAAAGGGTATTTATTTTATTTTTTTTTTTAGAGACTGTGGTCTCTTACTATGTCACGTGGCTGGACTCAGACTCCTGGCCTCAAGGGATCCTCCCACCTCAGCCTCCCAAGTAGAATATTTATCTTTATGGTAGATTATTTAAATGAAGTCTTACAGAGGCAAAAAAAAATTAAATCACCGTTAGCCATTCATCGAATGAACCGACTTTATTGAAGATACAAACCAAAACTATAAACTTTAATCTCTGTACATATAGAATATATATTCACATGTATACATATTAATTAATATAGTATTTACATTTTCAAAATGCAAGACCATCGTGGACCCCCGAGACGTAAGCCCACCACGCAGAGAGTCGGCTTCTGCAGGAAGTCTGTCACAGCGGGTGGGAGGAGCGCTGAACGCTTCTTTCCCTCACGTAACCGAAAGCTACGTAGAGCATCACTGGCTATCCTCTCTTTAAGCTCCCAGGGGGGCACGGGCCCTCTCCCCTCCCTTAGGCCCCATCTCTCTCCACTTTAGTGCTTTCGTTTGCAACACGCCCAGAGAGATGACGAGTTCTTAAACCCAGGTCCCTGGCTCTCGAAGGACTGTTCTCCCCGCCTCTGCGTCCTCGTGTGGCTCCACAGTGGAGTCCTGCGGCCCCGCCATGACGGCTGGCGCACAGTACAGCACAGTGGCGCGAAGGGTGGCGGGAGCATCTCCTGCCTCCACGCGTCCACGCGAATGGCCGGGGCCCCAGATTGAAAAGCCTGTCACTGAGATTCTCAGATACCAAACTGGCAAGTGGGGAAAAAAAAAAAAAACTAAACTAAAATATCCCTTAAAGTTTGTTTTTTTTTTTTTTTAATTAAAAAAAAAAAACCACCAAAGCTTCTCTTTGAACTCAACACTGGAAGTCAGCTGAGGACAGAGCAGGCAGCTCCACCCTGCCCGACATCCTCACCTTGCACCCCACATTCCCCAGCCCGCCCGGCCGCTGTGGCAACACAGAGGCTGCAGATGGGAGAGGGGCCTCTAATTTATTTCCCTCCCTGATTTATTTTCCCCCTGCATATCACTTTGGTATGACAACAATGCATAATTCGATTACATGTGATATGTAAAATCACTGCAGCTGTTCGGAAATATTCGCAGCGCCAGATCCTCAGATCCGCACGCAGACAAAGATACACAGACATGCAGACGTACGGTCAGACTTTGCGAACATCCTGCTAAAATCACAAAGGGAGAGGGGAGAACAAAAAGCCCTTCTGTCTGCTGATTGGTATTTCCAGCATTCCTGCCTACAGGCTTTGTCCATTAAGTGCAGAATTAAGAGTTCCTCCTTAAAAACATCGGCAGGCCTAATGGAGGGAAACGGTATTTTGGGGTGAAAAGGATGGCAACGCAACAGAGAAATCAGAGTGTGTGCCGTTTAATTTTACTTTAAGATGCTGCTTTGAAACCGGGTGCGTTTCATTCCCTTTAAACGCCATGTAAAAGTTTCTCTCCTGCCCGCTCACTCTGTGGGCTACATACCGTGCCTAAGATTAATCCCTCAGGAGTTTTTTATTTCCTATTCTGCCTATCTTTCATCTTCACCCCAGACTAAGCAGATGGATGTGAATTCAAAGTTTTCTGATCTTTAGCACAAGTTATGGAGGGTTATCTTTGGCTGTATATCTTTCTGCTGGCAGTGCTCCCTTGGTGATGAAGGATTAACCACCCCAGCTGTCTCTTCCCAGAGTGATGCAGTGCCGTGCTCCTCAACACGACAGCATCACTTAATCTTAATGTCCGCTCTCCGAGCGCAGCCGCGCAGGACAAAGCCAATCAACATCAGATGCCACCAAGATGGACCTACTGCTTGGCCCTGGAGTCTCTCACCCTCTCACTCCTATTAATCAACATCATCCAACCCAATCCCAGAGTTCACTTCTCTCAAACCACAGTTAAACCAAGCCAGGGTCCGCGTTAACCATCTGAAGCGGGTGGCGGGAGGGGGTGGGTGGGTGACAGCACAGCATGCCAAGCCACGTTGCCGAATCGGCGAGGCCTTCCCTCTGCCCAACTTCTCCGCAACGCCAAGGCTGGTTCCGGAGCGCTCAACGCCTCTACGTGCGCTGAAATTCACCCGTATGCCATGATCGACACTGATCTGGAATGAAACCTACTCGTCTTCCAGAGACCCCCAAAAGAGTCTGAAGAAAGACGGGACGATTCACCAACAGCCTGCGTCAGCCACCCTTCCCTCTTCACCCTCACCAGCAGGCGTGCCTCCGCTTTCACCTGCAAAACTGGGTCTAACATATTTTACTTCGTTTGGCACAAAAACGCTCAGTCTCATCACAGAGAGCACAAATGCACACCCTGACCCAACCAAAAAAACACCTTGCTTGTGTGACTGATATGCCCACAACTGCACTTACTCCTAATAAGAATCCTAACCTCCCTCCTCCTTTCTTAAGTGTACATATCGCAGGTGGGGAAAGCAAAATGGTACGCTCATGCTTTCCTCCGGCTCCGAGCAATTACAGTAACACACCTCCCTTTTCTTTCTTAAGAAAGGGAACAAAAAAGTCAGCCCAGATCTCAAAGGCAAATGTAATAAAACAGTAAATTATTGCTGGAGTTTACTAAACAAATGCAACCTAGTTAAATTTGGAAAAATCTTCACTTTTGCTTACATTTGCAATTTTACTGCTGAACTACTGGTATTTCTTACTTATGCAACATTAAAATGTATAAGAAATCCTCTTGTGTGCTATATCCAGCATCTACTCTTGATTTATAATACCCAATTTAGGGGGGAAAAACACAACTAAACCTGATTTAAATCACAGATTACTCTGTAAAACACAAGCAAGGAACTATTCCAAATCCTAAATGTAATTTAAACATATTTATATTTTACAGTGATATATTTTCCCCATTCCTTGTCTTACGACTGTAAACTTTCTATAATTATATAAGCAATTTCCCTAAGGTCACAACATTGATCATAGTTATAAATTGCTAAAGTACAACAACACACAGTGAGCAGTAAAATATATGCCGGACATCACAAACGGTTTCATCAAATCAGGAATGGGCGGGATGGGGCGGGGGAAGAAGAGCAAGAGAAGTAAGAATGGAGATAGAAAAAGTGAAAAAAGTAACAAATTTTCCAAGAAGTCATTACACAATGTCACATTCCCTTCCCAAAGCCATTTGGAACCGTTTTTTTTTTTTTTTTTTTTTTTTTACAAAGTATCCCGCAATAGGGCTTGGTATAATTTTTGATGATATTCTTAACCCTTTGCCTATTGCTCTGAAAGCCATTTGAGAAGGAAGCCTGGGAAACACACTGTAGCAGTTACCCAGTTAAAGCACAAGTAACCACCAAAGAGACAAATCCTACGTAATTAAAGTGGCCTTTTGCCGTGAACAGTAGTTCTCAAACTGTGTTCCTAGGAACCCAAGGATTCCACAGAGGTACATTCTGGGTGAAGCAGGTGGAAGTCAAGCTTTCCACCCACTCTTTAACCAGAACACCTTCACTTTGCTCTGTTTCCTCTAAGTGGGGGCTCTGTGGAAGAAATCTGATTTGGACAAATAGTACTAAAGGTTGAAGGAAGAAAAAATGATTTGGAAACTGCCACTTGCTGACGCTGTCATCATGAAGAATGAGACTAAAGGAAGGTACTGCAGGATCTCTGGTTGCTTGTGTTTCTGGCGTGGCGAGGTAACTCTCCCCTTAATGAGAGGGATTCAGGTGCTCGCCATGCAAATGGGGCTGCTGTCAGGCGCCTGCAGCAGCCAGGTTCCAGCCAGACGGGCTGACAGGCCAGTCACCCCTCGTGGTTAACAATGCCACACTCCACTCCGGGCAGCTGCCTATTAGTAAGACAGCTGAGACCCAGAGGGGAGGGAGGAAGCAGCGTGTGACAGACACCGCGAGCTCAATGTGAAATAATCCTAAAAAGACCTGTGTTCTCCGAAAGCTCAGGAACCGAGCAGTTCAAATTTTTTTCTATTCCGTATTTTCCAAGGAAGTCTCAGAATCTCTGTAACTCGGGATCCCAGTGCAGCTTTCCAAGAAAACTGCGCAGCTCTTGGTACATGCTACGCACGTTTTCCAGGAGAAGGGCCACTAAGAGATTAGCCTCTTGAAGCAGATAAAGTTCTCCATGTCTCCTTCACTCTGCAGCCCTTCTCCCTACTCACTGCTCCACCTGCTTCTTCGCCATCCTCCCTCCATCCCTGTTCTACATTTTTCTACTTCTATACTGTTAACAGCCCCCAAACAAAGCACATCGACCTTTCTGACTTCCCCTGACCAAAGGTAATGCTCACAATATTTAATGGGTAAGGTGCAGGCCTGGACTGGTCAGAACAGGAGCTGGCTACACCCAGTCACTGCCACACACAGAGGTGGACTGAATCGATGTCAATCATGCCCCGACAACGAAAGAAAGAGAAGCTGTAAAACCTACTGGTTAACTTTGTAAGCTTTGAATTCAAAGAGACCCAAGTTCTAATCTCCACTCTACCAGTTTCTTTTCTGTAGAACCTTAAATTGCTTAATTCAGAACTGTCTCTTCCAGTATAATAGGCACAATTCCTCCTCCCTGTGAAAGGTAAACTAATTAATGCAAGTAAAACTAAAACATAGCACACCGAAGTGTTCAATCAATGTAAATTAGATAGATACCATTCCCTCATTTAGCTGATTTTGGTTGGTTGGTTGTTTACTGTTCTTGTTTTTTGGGGGGAAGGGTTTAATCTGTTTTTTTTTTATTGCCTAGATGCATTATGGATCCCAAATAAAGAAATTAAAAAACAGAAAAGCCTTGCCTATTCTGGTCTTAGAAAAGGAGATCTCTGGGCCCTGGGTAGACTCTGAATGGGATGAAATTTTGGAGCTGCTAAACTGCAGGTAGAATAAAGGTTGGTCACACTGTGGGATTATCACCCAAAGGTGCAACAGGGCTGATGTTCCTTACTGGACTTTTATCACTTAATCATTAAAAATACCACTATGCCAATTTAGAAATATATACATACACACACACACACACACACACACACACACACACACACCCCAGAGCAGAACTTAATAATTTATATAAATTATTTCTCACTTTATAAAGAATACATCTGATGAAAAATGGAAAAAATAAAGGTAATTAAAATCACCTGTAATCCTGCTGGCCAGGTGATGATGATATAAATAGCATGATTACCACATGCCAGCATTGTGCCAAATGCTTTGCTATATTATCTAATTTAATCCTCACTGCTCTTTGGTGTAGGAAACTGAAGCTTAAAGTGGTTAAGTAATTTGTCCAAGGTCAAATCGTTATACCGTTCCTAAGTGACAGCATCTGGACTTGCATCTGGGTCTGAATACAAAGCTTAATGGGTAAGCTCCATGCTAGACTGCTTTCCAGAAACAGCAAAAGTTCATGTTTGGAAATATTTCCTTCACCTTTTTCCTATATCCACAAATAGGTAGGTAGACAGATAGATGCAAAAGATGCTCATTGAATTATATAAAGTCTTATATAGGATTAATCAATATATATATATATATTAAATTTGGTTCAAATACAAAATCTTCAGTCCTATGAACTGTAAGTTTCTTAAATAAGATTGTTTCTGTATAGGCAATTTTACAAATCTCAAAAGCACAAATACTTTCCACTCTAGCTCCAACCACTGAGACTTTGGACATGGCTTCTAAAAAAATGAGAAAACAGAGCAACACAAACCCACAACCACAACCCACAGGTTGCTCAGAAAATACAGGGCACTGCAGACCAAACGTTAAAGAGAAACAGTAAGGAAAAAACATGAACTTGACAACCGTGCAGGGGTAGGAGTTTCTGTACAGATATTTTAATCAGGAAAAGCAGTTTGGGGCATCCTTTTAAATGTCAAGAACAGCCAACTCTTCATCCTTCAAATCAAATGCATCTTTTTTCATCAATTCCTATAACCGTAGAACCAGAAACATTCCACTTTGGGCTCATTCTTCATCTCTTTCCCCAGTAGGTGCTGGTAGTGGCTTTATTTATGGACAGAAATTAGGCCCACCTGGCACCGGGTCTTAAGGCCAGACCTTGAATGCTGTTCTGGGGAAAAGAGACACACTGAGATCTCTCAGAAAGCTGAAAGACTATGAAAATAGAAACTACCCAGCAACTGATGGCATCAAGTCCTCAAAAGTCATTAAAGAGAGGGCAAGTGGGGAAACAAGGCCACTATCCAATGCGAAAGGCCAAATCCTGCTCTCAGACACTCAGGCACAATTCCCAGGGCTCCAGTCCACCCTGGCCTGAAGCTGGCGCCTGTGAACGTTAAATAATAGTAACTGCTGGCAAGGAGCTCCTTAAAGACAACTGAGGTCCAGCCTGTCTTTACTAACTCAAAACACAAATGTAGTGCAAAAGTCACCAGTGTTCTCCCTTTCCCGTTTGCTGGGAGCCACCCCAAACTGGTTCCAATTCCATAGGCACCTAGAGCAAAACAAGCCAGCATCTTGTCATATTTGTCTGAAATGGGTAGCAAGGAGTCTCGTGAACCCTTTGGAGATGGGAAGATAACCTTTTCATGAGTTTTCAACTCGATAAATTTAGACTACTTGGGAATGTGATCATTTTCATCATTTGTTTGTCTTCTTTTACCGTCCTCAGTAATGTTTTATAGTTTTCTCATATAAATCCTGCATTATTTCTTCATAATTTGTAGTCATGTTATTATTAATTGGAAATGAGGGCTCCTCTCTAGTCTACCCCCCCCATTTTTACTATATGGATTGTTCTATGTTTTTTAAGTAACTACCTTATATAACTCTAATTGGTGTAATAGTTTTTTAGTTGATTCTGTTGGGTTTTCCAGATTAGCAATCACTTCACTCAAAAATAATATTTTCTCTCCTCCTTTTCATTACTTATACCTCTGTGCTCTGGTTCTAATCTTACTGCATTAACTAAGGCAGTGATTGCAAACTCAAATGCCCACAGGGCCAGGCAGGTACCATACTGAGCAAACTGAGATGAGATCTGGTAACCTAGAGAATGACACCCTGTGTCTACGGGCAGCAGCCACCACTCTGCTGCAGCCACACACTCGGGAGCAAGACTTCATCTTGCCAGGGTTCAAAAGAAGCCAGAGATAAGGAGGAGAGAGAGAGAGAAACTTCCAGATCATTAAAGGTTAGCAACTAATTTTTAAAAATTTTAGACACAGAGCAGGCCAAAATAGAATGCCTTGTGATCAAATTCATCCCAAACATGACTAAAAACTCTAGGCTAGGTCTTTGAAAATTTAAGAAAGTGTTGAATTTAAATCATAATGGAAGTGGGCACATCCCTCACTTCCTCTAATTTTGAGCCACTAAAGAGGATGTTTACTTTTCACTTGGGGTAAAGAGTCTATATCACATTAAGTTTCCAATGTTAGCTTCCTTGGAATATTTTATCAGAAATGAATTTTTAATTTTCTTAAGATAATTTGGCTTTCTCCTTTGACCCAGTGTGATTATTTATATTAATAAAATTTCTAAGATTGGAAAAGAAAAATAAAACAGAATACTTAAAACAGCACACTGCAAGTGCTTTCAAAAAAAAAAAAAACATGTAAAGAGATCTTTCCTAATTTTTTTTTAACTCCTTGATTTGATTGTATTGACTCAACACTTGGTTATGACTTACTTTCTCACCCATATTCCAGCAACTTATTCTAGTCTATTAAAATCCTAGTTATAAAACTGTCACTGACATCAACTGTTGCAAAAAAAAAAAAAATTATTCACAACTGGATACATCATCAACTCAGTCTACACAACCAGCTTTGAATTCCAAAGCAATTCCACACCGCAATCCACATCTGTACTCCCCAAATCCACTTTGATACAGTTTCCCAAGTCCACTTTGATACGGTTCACTCTTTGGAAAGATGTTAGGATGACAAATTTTCTGGAACCAGGTTTTCTTGGGGGCAGGGGCTGGGAGGACATTAAATAAAAAAGATGAAACTGGCTTAAGACAGAAAAGACATTCAATGCATGAATGTGAAAACATCACTAAACTTGGCTTACAAAATTGTTAATTATGTATTTGACAATGAAATATCACAAACAGCTGGGGCTAAAGAATACAAACCCACACAGGGAGTGGGTAGGAGCAGGGAAAAGTTCACACAAACACTATCGAAGAGGATGTTTAAACTCAACCTCTTCTGCCATAACAACTTTTACACTTACACGCTGGGTCACCCGCCTCCACCAACATTCGCAAGCCAATGACTCCCAGGTTTCTAAGTGTAGGGTCTAAATTGGAAATTCTTCTCCCCATTTAGAAAGTGAGGCCATATAGTTCGTGGCCGCCAGAGAGAAAGAACCAGGCCAGAAGCTAAAAGAATGTGCACACAGAGGCTGTGAAAAGAAAAGGTGCTGCTTTGACAAGTTTGGTCTTATTTTCTTCCCGAGTATGTAAATTATCTCAATGCCTTGGGAGATGGCTCCAGAGAACCTTCCAGAGCCTGACATCCCATCTCCTCTCAAACACATGCTCTCAAGGGCTCTCATCACTTCTGCCAGGAGTCTGCTCTCCTCCCCCAACCCACAGGGAGGGGCCCCCATCAGAAACACTCACATGGAATCGTTCAGAAGATTCTCACCAGCAGAGTCGAGGACAAGGCAAAGGCTCAAATCGGCCATCTTGGGGTAGTAATGGCTGCCTGACTCTGGGACACCAGAGGGAAAGATTCTTTGGAGGGGACCTCACTCTTTAGGGACACTTTCAGCAGTTCTGTGTTGGAAAAAGACACAGGCCTTCTCTACACCCGATACGAAGTCAACTGGGTTCCCTCAACACAAGACATAGTGGTGGCAAGAAAAATCTCATCTTTCTTTAATTCCCCAGTGCATGTTAACATATAACTCAAGTGAGAGTCTGGAGGCTTAGATAAAATATCAAAATATTTCTGTAAACATTAAACTTTCTAATAAGTCTAAGAGTTTACAAATAAAGCCATCCCTGATACTAGATCTTGGCTAGTTTAAGACAGATTTCAAAACCCAAAGGTTAGAGCCTTCTAGGAGATAAAAAAAAAAGACATCACAATGTTCTCTTCTTTTTAGGTGAGATGCTCAAACATCATTATCTGCCTCCAAGTGTTTTTAGAAAATGCTGAGAACAACCAGATCATGACTTGAGCTTTCTGAAAAGTAAAGACCGCTAATGGACAACCACGACACCTTCCCCTCACAATCTTCTCCAAAGATTTCCACATGTTGGACAAGGGTTTCAAAGGTTGATATTCCTTTCTAACTATCTCAGACTGTCTCCACGGGGAAAAGGCACATGAGTAACTACGCTTCCGGGGGAAGGTACCCCGCTAACTCCTCTCCAGAACGTCGACTGCTACCGCAACATGCAAGAGCAGAAGAGCAAAGGTCTCTGTTTGGGTAGCAGAGGTCTCAGAATATTAGGGGCCAACCATAAAACAGGGACCGATACCAGGATAGAACACATTATGGCATCCAACGCTGATTTAAAAACGAAACAAACAAGCTCATCATCCCAGGCAGCCTAAGAGCAGTGTGTCCAGGTGCTAGGATAAGGGGAATCATTTAGGGTGGGTCAGTGGAAATAGCTTTCCCCTCCAGAAGACCATGGCGAAAACCACATCAATGCCAGTTGTAGGAGATCACTCTATTTTGCAAAATATAAAACTGTTTCATTGTAAATCTATGGAAACAATGTCGCAGGGGCCAAGGGCTGTCACTTCGAGTCAAAGGCGGCCCACTTCACTGTGGCGCTGATGGCCAGCCATGTCAAGGCGAATTACACCCCCACTCACCGAGAGAGAAATCAAAGTCAGGAGAGCAACGTTCAGCTGGAGACACTCACAGGAGTTTGGAAACCAGCACCGCTCTCTCAAGCTGTGCTAATCTATCACAGGCACAAATGAAAGACGTGTGTGCGCCCCCCCTTCCAATCAAGAAATGGAAAGGACTGAGGATGGGATAGTTTGAAGGGAGATTTAGGGAGCTGTTCTTAAGGCCAAGGCACTCTACTCTTGGTGACGTGTGGGGGTGACAAGAGGGGGTGGCAGGAGGTGGTGCAACAAGGCTCCCTGCCTGGTGGGACCTGAACACAGGAAGGGAGCCATGAGCAGAAGCTGCAAGGGGCGGGTGCACAAAGCAAGAACTGAAGCTCTTTCTCCAGGTGGTGCCGAGGTCCCTCAGGCCACCCAGGTGAAGCAGCAGGAAATGCAGAAGGTATATATGGCTCACAGTGAGGGGCAGGGGGTCTTGGACATGTCACAAACTCTCTGGGCCACAGTTTAGTTACTACCAGTGAGAAGATCCTGTGGAAACAGGGGGTCATGGCTAGAAATTTGTTCCCTAAGAACAGGTCAGCAGAAAAGCCAAAAGGTAAAGGCAAGTTCAAGCCTGGTTCTGGGACAGGAGAGGAAAGGAAGAGATCTTATGCAGATTGTAAATAAGTGACAGTTGCTGATATCCATGTTCCACTGATGTCCTAGGCCCAAATGTGAGGCCTAGGAGGGAAGCAGGCCCCAGGGAAACAGACCGCGTTGGCATCCAATAGCCAGGCCTGGAAGCAAACTCCTAATGGGAATGCCACCAATTCTTCAGGCTCCTTGTCCTAGAACCAACAGTTATCAAAACTGCTGATTCCAAAAATGAAGGCTGCCCAAGTCTTTATTCAGCCTGGGGGTGGGCAAAGGCTGGTTCCGTATGTGCTCATACCTTAAGAAGAAATGGAAGAGAAGAACTGTCAGTCATCAAGAGTCTTTTGGGTGCTAAGCACTGTCATATATATGTGAGTGTGTCTATGAAATCTCATTTAATCTGACTCACTGCCTATTTTACAGAAAAAGAAACTAAAGCTCAGAGAGAGATTGAGAAATTTTCAACACACGTTCATCAACAGTCCTGGCCATTGGCCGTAATAGAGGTTTAGTCTTTGAGAGCCTCAGGGAAGATTTCTTCCTGGGACTCTGACCACCTTTCTGGAAACCCAGCACGGCTGGACCGTGGAGCTCTCAGGCTAGGGAACTGTCTCGCCACTGCAAGACACCCACCCCGTGCCGCGCTTGCTTTCCAGAAACTCAGTGTTGGAGAAGCCATCTTGGTATTTACATTGCCCACGAAAAGCAGAGAGGTACGACCGGCCTCTGAGACCATGGCAGTGCTAGAAAGAGTAGGGAAGGGGAAAGGGTGTTCCCCCCAACTCCTGCAATCACATCATTCTCACATAAACACAAACCCCTGAGCATTGCGACAGAACCAGCGAATTCTGCCCCAGTGATGACAGCCAGCGAGTGGCCAGCTCAGGCAGGAGGAAAATGCAGCAGGAGGGGCTGCGGGTCTGTCAACTCCACAAAAAAGGGATCACCCTGGACCCAGTCTTTCCATCAGGAAACTTTTAACTTCGGACATAAAAATGAAGAAGTGCCTTTGTTTAAAACCTTCCTGAAGGTTTCTGATCACGATGATTTATGTAAATAAAATGTTAAATTAAAATGTAGGTGTTAATAAAATTACATATATGATGGAATGGCTGTTCTTTCTAAAACTGATCTGCCATAAATTCTCTAAATTCTGATTGCAGGTGATTCAGGCCTTAAAAGCTTTGCCAACAATAGCCAGCAGAGGTCTATTACTGAAGTGGTATTAATATAGCTATCATCACCAATTCAAAGCAGATAATAAAGGACTGACACATTTATTATCATTATTAATTAACAGTTTTCTGAGATGGAATTAAATCAATATGCTGCTCTGATATCATTTTAACTAGTTATGCAAATCAAACATTTAGAGCCCATGAACAGATATAAATGCCATTCAAAATTCACTTCACACTTATTACTGTAATATCAGAACTTTCAGGCTTTGCTAGTAAAAAAAAAAAAAAAAAAGGACTTAATGCTCATTTAATTACACTCAGACATAAAGCTTATGGAATGAAAGTTGAAATAGCTGATTAGTTAGGAAGTCGTAGTAAGGCTATAACACTCGGGACAGACAATGAGATAATAATGGGAAAGTGCGGGGCTCTGCCCAGAGTGGTTCTGGCAGATTCTATTAGGAAGAACAATGGCATGTGTAGGAGAATGTGTTTTAAAATTACAAAGTTGAGGACTCTTTCTTAATCCAGAAAGGAGGAGGAGAGAAAGGACGAGAAGGGGAAAAAATAAAAGATCAGGGGAAGAAAACGTACATCTCACCATTTATATAAATAGAAAACTTCCAGCTTCAGTTACCCAACATTTCTCCCTAACTAAATGATGAAGATGATTGCAGAGCCTTTTTATTTTTTTACATGCAGAATGCTAACTCCACCTCCCAGGTCTTCCTCCAGAGGAGGTCTCCACCCCAGGGCAGCGTCTGGAGCGTCCCCGTGAGGTAGCAGGGCACTCCGCCACTGTCCAAGAACAAGAAAAGAGGCTAAATCTTGAAACTTGGAGATTTGGGTTATTTGTCTGGAAAAGCGGCTAAACTGTAAAGAATGGGAGACACTAAAAATGCTACTAGAGGAATTTGACCTGTCTTGTGCTCCGTAGCTATTTGGGCACTGAGGAGGCTGCTGGCTTTCTTGGGTGCTTTAAGGCAGTGATGCCAACAGGCAATGTGACAGACTGAATGACTCTCCAAGTGGCCCTGGCCGGCACCTTCTGATCGTTGCTCAGGTGGACCCTTGGAAACCAGAAGCACGTCCACCATCAGCACCACCCAAGAGGCAGCAGGGCTGGTGGGTGAGGGTGCTGGGGGTCTGGTCATGCCAACCTGAAGGCCCAGTAAATGGAGCAACCAGAGACTCGGAGTGCCGTGAGGGCCATGGCTTTGGCTTGCCGCAGGGAGCTCGAGTGTTCCACAGATGTTTGCTGGGCTTGCATCAAGCAGAATTAAGCTTTGGGGATTTTTATGAAAAGGACTGAATTGTTTCCATAGCTGGGAAATACCTCACTTTTCTTTTTTCTCCAAATCATATTCCCATCTTCACCCTAGAGTACATTTAATCCCAGCGCAATCAGGTTCAAAGCCAGAAAATGAACAGTACATAGACCAACAGAAAATGTAGTGCGATTGTTCTGCCGTGACCCAAAAGGAATAATATAAGGAGGGAATGAAATCTTACCCTTCCCACACCTTCCACCTTCAAACTTAGCATGTTAAGACACTTCATAATATAAAGCTCAAGTCACAGACCAGTATCTGTCATGTTGTATTGCCATTCGCTATGGAGTTTTACAAATTAAAAAATTGTAACGGCTAAGAAGTTAAGACTTTATGCACTATGATCCTACCCTGGGAGTGGGAAGATGCACAAAGAAAGGACTGGAAAGATGGATAAGAAAATTACTAACAGGAGTCAGCTCAGAGTACTCTGATTATGGGTGATATTTTATCATCTTCTTTGTGCTTTGACGTATTTTGCAAATTTTAACGATGGCCATTCTTCCACTGAAGAGTCCTTACTAAGGGCCAACTCCCAGCAGGTACTAACGAAGGGCCATGGCACCATGTAGGATTCTGGAGATATAATGGTGAAGACAGACAAGGTCCCTGCCTGCTCAATGAAAACAATCTAACAGCAGAGACAGAGAATCAAACAAGAAATTGCAAACATGATTGTTTTTGTGACTTAAAAAATAAGTATTGGGTATATACAACCACAACGAGTAAGATGTGCAACGTTTGGGGGATGGACATGCTTGAAGCTCTTACTCGAGGGGGGGGGCATGGGCAATATATGTAACCTTAACACTTGTAACCCCATAATACACTAAAATAAAAAAAATTTTTTAGGCCGGGCGCTGTGGCTCACGCCTGTAATCCTAGCTCTTGGGAGGCCGAGGCGGGCGGATTGCTCAAGGTCAGGAGTTCAAAACCAGCCTGAGCGAGACCCCGTCTCTACTATAAATAGAAAAAAATTAATTGGCCAACTGATATATATATAAAAAATTAGCCGGGCATGGTGGCGCATGCCTGTAGTCCCAGCTACTTGGGAGGCTGAGGCAGAAGGATCACTCGAGCCCAGGAGTTTGAGGTTGCTGTGAGCTAGGCTGACGCCACGGCACTCACTCTAGCCTGGGCAACAAAGCGAGACTCTGTCTCAAAAAAAAAAAAAAAAAAAAAAAAAAAATTTTTTAAATAAGTATTTACAAAGCCTTTATTGCTATTTCACAAAGATTCTACACATCTTTCCTAAGTCTTGGGTAAGTTTTAAATCTCTCAATTTAGAGTATTCATAGTTTCCCCAAATGGGAAGCAACACCACAGTATGTGCCTAGGGGTTGAGAGATCACTGTGTTTTCTTCCTTCCATGGTGGAGGTAAAATATTTCTGTTGGTATCCAAGATCCAAGCACTGTGTACACTGTCCTGACGGTATGCTTTTTACTGAGTATTGCCCACAGCAGTAAAGTCTATGGACTATATTTGAACAGCTGGACTCATCAACCCCATTCATAGCTCAAACCTTCTCTACTCCTGACTTTCCATCACCCCCAAATATGAAGCAAAATTTCCATAAGTCTTCCTCTTTAAAGATCTTTGCTCTTTAAAAAAAATCATTTTTTCCCTATCTTCAAATATTTGGAGAATAAGACAACACAGAAAAACTTATAGTGGAGAAAGGTTCTAAGGAACATCCCCTACTCCCCACCCAACTGCTTTTTTCACCCCTCCAGGAAATTTGACCTCTGGCTCATGAATAATATGGAAATAAAATTTTGTGTAAGAAGACTAATGTGTGTAAATGACTATATCTGAGGGTGACTATAAAACCTCATTGGTGGGTAAAAATATATAAAAAATAAAATATAAGCTCAACCTGGTAGGTCACTTTAGATGGGAGAGGTTGTTTGCAAGGAGAAGCACTAACCATCTGCCTTGCCAAACCCTACAACGGTCTTTGACGACTACGGCATCAACCAATGCAGCCCAACCTCCAGGGAGGACTTAGCAGGTGAGACCAATAAGCAAAGCATCCAGCCATGAGGCAACCATCACCTCAGTTCAAGGAACGAGTGGCAGTAAATTAGGGTCAAAGCCCAAGGGCTGGAACAAGTAGAATGTCCACCCAAGATGAGGCTGCAGAAAACTAGACCAGCCTGTTGTCATCAACACAGAAGAGTGAGTTCTCCAACCTCAGCCTGTCCACTTCCCTGTTTGTCAACATACCCCAGCAACCCAAAAGCAATTTATGTAACCAAATTGTTTAAACCCTGGCAATATTCTGAAATAAATTTTTAAAAGTTTTAAAAAAGAGAGATGAGAAAAGAAAAAAGATGCAAACTTTTTGCCTACATGTATAATAATAATGACAATATTTTTAACAGAGGAAAAAAACAAAACAAAACAAGAAAACATAGCCCAGCAACCATCGGGCCATACAGGCAGAATTCGGATTACTTTGCCATCCATCACATAAACAGCTGTATGTTTTGCCCCAGCTTGCTTGGCTGTGTGTACCCTGGGAAACCATGGAAAATGGAATTCTCTCTGTCTCTGCCTTCCTGTTAGCACTGCCACCTGCCAAGCAGTGGATTGTAGGATATGTCATTAGAGAAGGTATTAAGATGAAAACATCCCAAACTCCATGAAGCCTGTTTACCATGTTCCTTAAACTCTCTCCTAGGGGTCCTTTCTTCCTAGCAACCAAGCAAGACACTTTCCACCCCCGACTCAGGTCAAAGACGAGCAGTTCTCCTCCTCTTCCCCAGTTCGTAGCCTCTCTCTCCTGGTTCCACCTCTACTCAGTCTTCTGCTCCGGCTTCTCTGCCTGAGGGTGTTTCTTTGCTCTTATGCCCCCTGGCACAAGAAACCACTCAAGAGTAAAAGCACCAAGAGAGCTTGTCAAAGGACGTGGGGAGGAATGACATACTCATTCCATGAGCAGCTAGAACCAAGGTCAAATGGTTCTCTCGCCATGGGTGCTGTTGTAAGAGGGGCTGAGGCATGCCTGTGCATGGGCAGGTGCTGTGCAGCTAGAACAGAGCGCCCTCTCCACTTTAAGCTCTGCACCCAAATTACAAGTAGACCATGTAATAAAGAAAAGCACGATGTCTCTAAATGTCCTTTCTCTATGAGGATTTTCTTAAAGTTGGAACTTGAGAAGGACAAAGATGGGGGAAGATGGGATGACAGAAGAGTAACTATTGAAGTCTCTTACAGAAAAGGGAATGAGAAGAGACTTCTGTTATTTTTAAGACTAGAAAGAGAAATTAACAGGCTATAGCCAGATCTACAGGTTGGAGAGAGATGTTTTTAGAAGATGAGCAAAGTGGGGTGTTCACCTGGATAAGTAACTAAGGAAGATACAAAATTACTTTTCAATCATAGGTGACACCAGCCTGACTCCCTCCAATCCACCCTACCTGATCTACTGCAGTTAGCCCACAGTCAGGAGGAAATCTGTGGAGCTGCAGTGCAATGCGTAGGGTAAGAAGAACATGGACTCTGGGACTTTACTGTCTTCATTTGAATCCTGGCTCCCCTATCAGGGGGAAAAGTCACCTAAACCCTGTGCCTCAGTTTCCTTATCTTTAATAGGAGAACATCGATAGTTCTCTCTCATAGGAGAGGACTGTGAGGATTAAATGTGGTTGGCATATGAACAGGGCTTGTATACAGCAAGCACTCCACACACCGTTCACCGTTATCATACCACCATTGCCGTCTGAGAAAGAAGGTCCTTCTCACTCAAGCTCCCCCCGCAACCCCACCCACACCCACAACGGTGGCAAGAGCCCCACCGTCCCTGCTGAGCAGCTGGGGTTTGCAAAGCTTCCAGGGCTGAGAGTAACCATGTGATCCCACCGCAGGATTATGCCATCCAAAGCTATGAATGTGCAAACGTCCCTGAATGAGATCACTTGAAAGCAATTTTGAAGACTTGGTCCTTTGACTCTTTACATAACCAATTTACAATAATGGGGCTTTTTTTTTTTCCCCTGGCCCACAAGTCTCCGGGATTGTTATTAGTGCTGCCTTGGTTAGGAAGCTGCAATATGATCCCCTGACTAGAAATACTGGCATAATTTATTGCATTATTACTCCTCTGAACTGAAAGCAATTAATTACCTGGAGCAGGATGCACAAGTGAAAATTTATCAGAGGAAAGTGATGAAAAATGTGCCCACTGCTTTAAAATAATAGGTGCTTAATGGTTTTTTTGTTTGCTGGCTAATCTCAGGCATCGTATAAACAACTCCAGCTTGGTTATCAGTTGTGAATTCCACCTCCCCCTCCTTTTTGCCCTCTTTATATTATTCTATCATCCCCTATCTCCCTTGAGGACAGGAAGAAACATCTAAAATATTCACTTAAAAGCAGAGAAGAGACTCCATTCCTCTTCCGCATGGTAAAATTATTAATATGATGTAGAAATATGTGATAAAATATATTTGCATGTTTATCACCCATGTTGGTAACACAAATATATCTGCCTGACTGATGTCTCTTTTTCTCTATCACAGCATTTTACTTTAAAACATATAAAACCTATAGTGGACAAAAAGACACATTCTAAGGGATACGTGTATATTAACTATTACCTCCCACACCTGGTAAGTGACATTTGTTCATATCACCTGCATCTCAAAATCCTCAAATATGGTCTCCAAGAATTTTTTCCACCAAGCACTCTCCCCTAGTCTTTCTCCTAATTCCATCGTCGACGACCAAGATCCAAAGAGAGAGAGGAAACAGGGCCAATAATGTGTTCCTGTATTATTTATAAATTTCAGGCACATGTGAAAGATAGGAATGGGGCTAAATTCATTATATTTGTTTCTACTTTTCAGAATTATTCACATCTGTATGGTCGCGTAATTGTTTCTTCTATAAAGTTATTGGAGTAATTTTGCTGCGTATATTCCCGATCAATTCCCCCTCTCAAGGGCACAGTTGAAAAGTGATATTTGAAAACGGCCTCTGATAGATTGCATGGTTAGTCAGCAGCAGAGACAAACAACCTAATCCAGCACAAATTAGTTCGGCTGCCAGCAATAGTTTTATACAAAGATGTAAATTATGTTGTCAAAATCGGTCGCTTTCTAGCTTGCTGCTCAGCTAACAAGAAACCACTTTGGCTGATAAAGATGAACACTAAGCTTCCCACTCTTACAAATTTGCAAATCTGCCATTTCAGCATTCTGTTAGCCACAAACAAACAGCCTGCTATAATTGCTTCTTTTCTTCCGTGGTGGTATTTTTCCTCCTTGCGTGGTTCCTTCCAGGCTGCTCTTGAAAATAACAATAACAACAAAGCCCAAAAGCACCACAACAATAAACACTAGCAACTCTTGGGCTAGAATTTAAGGAAAAGCTGAGCTCCTGCACTCAGGCCCCCTCCTCTCCCCACTCTCCCCCCGCAACCATCCACCCGGCCCATTCACCTCTGCACAAGCTCTGTGCAGACCCTGACAAGGCAACCCCACAATACTGCTATCTAAAGGACTGAGAGGGCAGGAAAATTCTTGGCTTTAATGGAAATGAAAATATTCTTTCAGCTTTGAACAGGAATTGTCTTTGACAGGACCGCATCCATTCTTTATTTTACAAACTCCCATTCCAGGGAAGGGAGCAGAGCAGTGCACGCTTTCAAAGGGCCCCAAGTAGCAAGCTCCACCAGGCTGCCTGTGTTAAATTGGAATCAGATAGATCTAATGCTGGACTGAAAATAATAACGCATTATAACGGTAATTATATCCAGCATAAGTCAAATAAATAAATTATAAATTACAATTACCCTTTAAAGTTGCTAGTCTCACTGTTTGCTTTACAATTAACTGCAGGTGCTTCTGCATGTTTTATTACAGTCCCAAAGTTATATATTTGAAAGAATGGTACAGATGATTCCTGTTTATTTGTTAAATTAAAGCATTGTTGGTAAAATTACGGCTTAATTAATATTATGGGTACTGTATAACAAAATAGTTTACCTTGTACATAATTTATTTCCACATGCATATCTCAGCCCAGACCCATTACAGCTCTAAGGCAGCTAAAATAAAATATTCCTCCTTTGCTGGCATTTTTCTAAATAGCAGTTCACTAAATCAATATTATTCACTTGGTATTTTTAAAAGCAGTGTATCTTAATAATTACACAACATTAGAGTAGGCAATAATTTTACTTGCTAAGCATATTAAATTTAGCAAGCCATCAGTCAAATAGTTTGTTCTTTCTCAGAATGGGTAAGCAGTGAGTGAGTTTGGAATCGTGTTCCTTTGGTATAAATGTCACACGGAGTTTAAGAATGCGTCTGTGACTCCCTAAGCCGGCCCAGCACTATATATCTTTATTAGTTTCAGTGGTCAGTGCAGTGACCAGTTGTTTATTCTCATTACTCAAGACAAGGTGAGCCACTTGGTAGTGACTGCAATCACAGCTAAAAACATATGACTTGGCAGAAAGTAAAAACTGTAGACAGGGCTACATGCACAATGCCCCAGAAGCCCGCTCCAAACAGGGGGACAGGAGGAAGGATGGAAAAGAAGATAATTAAACATACACACACCATTCTGTGCATCAACATTTGATCTGTCTTGAACCTCTTATCTTTGGGGTATCTTAACATTTTTTCATTATTTTTAATTCACTGTAAAACACCACTAATTTCCTATTTCCCCTATCTTTGTCCATGTCTGAATTTATTCTTTCTCAAGCTCACAGAAAGCTTACAAAGCTTCTCTCTTCTTCTACCATCACCCCTAAATAAAATAAATCCCCTAAAAAAAAAAATCAAACTCCGTTCTCTCTCATAAACACACATGCATGCAAACACAGAGCTTCTTTTTCAGAAAATCAATTCATTCTCTACATAAAACTAAAGCCGGCGAATCCTGCCTGAGCTGTAGGCAATTGCCAGCACAATCAAGTCACTACTTGATTGATGCGTTTGAAGATGCTGTGGCCCTTGGATTATGTGTTTAAAATAAATGGTGAAAATCCCTTTATGATCGTGGAGAGAAGCAGCAGCACGAGGTGAAAATCGGCAAGCAGCCCCAGCGTTTGGCTTCTCCATCCACACACAAGGATAGTAGCCCATGCGTTCTTCATCTTCCTCATTCTTTGACTTTCTACTCAGAGGAAGTCCAGGCTTCTCCTTCCCTGGGCCCTAGGAGAGGGCACATCAGATCATGGTCCCCAGCAAAATCTCCGAGTCATGTCCTCCTCAGTCTACTGTGGCCAAACTCTAAGCCACACTCATCGGTGGTTCAAAGAGCTTACAAAGCTCAGAGAGATGTCTGATGAACTTCTGTGCCCAGGCAGGACATGTAAACCAGTGATTCGTCAGCCTCCTCTTCTTGGGCAGCACAGACCTGCTTCTACCACCAAGAGAGGACAGTTATCTGGGTATTGGCCCAATGACTGTCAAGGTACACACCAACAAACACCGGGCAGAGCAGCTTATCCAGGCATGGAAAAGGGATACCTTCCTGGGAAGATGGGAATGGGGGAGAACAGACAAGTCATTCATTGTAACCCACCAACAGAACAGTGTTTCATCACCTACTCTGTACCAAGCATTGTATTAGATCCTGTGGAGAAAGAAGTATGAGGCAGACGCACACATGTGTGAAAATGATAACCACAAAGTTCAAAATGGCAATAGAAGAGAGACCACAAAGTCATAAGAATTCATTGTCAAATGAAATACCTACCCAGCAATTATTACAGGAGTAACTCACAGTCACTAGGATGGGGCATTTAGGGAAGAATTTACAGAAGAGATGGGATTTGAAGTAGGTCTTGAAAAGCAATTCAAAATTGGAGCGATGGAAAGGAAAGGGAATGGCATTCAAAGTGCAGCAAGACTGTATGTACCAAAGGCTAAAGGAGCAGGGTTGCAAGGCATCAACCTCCAAGAACCACTTCTGCACAACCAGGATCATGCATAACAGTGCATGAAAGTACAACAACCTGCACTACTACCGTAGAAGCCCAGCCCCAGCAGAAATCCACAGCAGAATCCATAACCATCAAATTGAGACCCACTTACATATGCCTAGGTTGGCAAGGCTCATATTATTAAATGAAATGTTCTGCCTACAAGTCTTAAATGAAAGTATTCAGTTTTTACATATGTGCCTGAATTGCACATCTTTTATTCCATAACAAGTATATGTCATTCAATATGTTGAATACATTCAATATGTATATGTCATTCAATATCAGAAACATTCAATATGTTTCTGATACTAATAATCAAGACTGAGGTAGAGCCAAAAAGCGACTGGCCTCTCTGATGGAAAGATGACCAACCTTGATCTGTGAATGTACCAACTGTCCTTCCAGGGGGCAGGCAACATACACTCTGGGCCTTTCCATACAAGCACCCCTGGGTTCTGAGAGTGCTAGAGCACAGGACTCCCACCAGCTGCAATGGGAGCAGACTCCGCACCCAAGACAAGTACGGATGATATAACGTGGTGGGAAAGGTGGGCTAATGTCATCACAACCAAACACGACTAACGAAAGAAAAGGGAAAAAAAAAAAAGTCATAAAATTATTGAATGCACGGTGCTAGGCCCATGAACATACACTGCTACATTCATAGCTGAGGACATAAAACTCAAGCAATTTGCACACAAGGGTCCCACAGCTTTTAGGTGTGTAGAGGCCAACTAAGAACCCAGATCTGCCTGCCTGTGAAGTAATGCTGCCTCCCCCAGCTGGTACCTCCAGGAGAGTCACTGCCTCACAGCGAGCCAGTGTACTAGATCATCTTCAGAAAAAATAGACTGTGATGCTGAAGAAAATTTCAGAGAAAATGAGACAGAAATAAAGGTTGGAAGAGGAACACTGTGGCATGGCTGTTTTTCTCTCAATCTTAGCCCAAGAATAGAAAAAAACCTTTGGGGCTTTATGTAATCACCCCACCCATCCCCTAACACAGCAATGAACTAGAACTGTTGACGCTGATTAAAACCAGCAGTGTGTACCGCAAACCTTCTCTTTGGCTACAAATTATAGATTCTGGGAGGGAATTTCCCTACACCTGCAGGTAGCTTCCGTTTGAGAGTACTCAGCTGATACACAAAGGAACAGCCCTCTAAATAGAACAACAGGATGGGAAATATAGATATGCACAGCTGACCTTTGAACATGGGCGTGAACTGCGGTGCCAATCCACTTACATGTGGGTTTTCTTCCACCTTTGCCACCCCTGAGACAGCAAGACCAACCCCTCCCCCTCCTCCTCAGCCAACTCAATGTGAGGATGAGGATGAAGACCTTTCTGATGATCCACTTCCACTTAATGAATAGTAAATAAATTTCTCTTCCTTATGATTTTCTTAATGTTTTCTCTAGCTTACTTTATTGTAAGAATACAGTATATAACACACATAATATGTGTTAACTGATTTTATGTTACTGGTAAGGCTTCCAGCCAACAGTAGGCTATTAGCAGTTAGGTTTTGGGGGAGTCAAAAGCTACACTCAGATTTTTAACTGCACAAGGTAGGGGAGGTGGCGCCTCTAACCCCCACATTTTTCAAGGATCAAATACATATATAAAATCTTGTAAAGATGACTACATAAAGCTGGGTGCTTATTATAGGAAGAGGGGAAAGAGAAAATTAAAGAGAATAGATCTTGGAAGCAAATTTTTCTATTATTTTTACAATGTTGGTTTATAATGAATAGCAGCATCTTCATAAATTGGTAACTACTTACAAAGGGAAGCAAATGCCAACTTCCAGTCGGGACAGATGCAGGGAAAGCTAAACAACAACACAGCAGGTGAACTGCATTATAAGATAGCAATACTACAGCAGCCTCAAGACAGTCCATGATTAACTCCCCAAAAAATACCCTTTAGATGAGTACAGTGTGCTGCTATTCACGAAGCTCCGCCACATTCATCATCTCATCTTCCTCGGAGAGGGGAAAGAGCTCCACCTTCTCATCTTCTAGCCAAGGCAATGGAGGC
The DNA here is from genome assembly GCF_040939455.1 of Microcebus murinus. Classification (NCBI taxonomy): domain Eukaryota; kingdom Metazoa; phylum Chordata; class Mammalia; order Primates; family Cheirogaleidae; genus Microcebus; species Microcebus murinus. The sequence continues at coordinate 59,239,646 of NC_134117.1, forward strand.
TCGGGGAGGTTGATTTGCTCAAGGTCACCATCAGTCTTTGGGAGGGCCAGGTCTTCTGGCACCTAGTCCATCCTGGTGACCTCTCCTCCAAAGGAGCCAGAGGTTCAGACACAGATAGACAGTGGTGCCAGGCTTTATGGAAAAAAACAGAAACAGCGCTTGACCTCAAGAACTGTGTGTGAGTGACGGAGAAGGGAACCCATGCGGCAATTCAGGGAGATAGAGCAGAGTCGTGAGACATGGGTAGGAGCAAGATACAGGCTGTGAGGTGATGCAGCGGTTTGGCTGGAGCAGAGTGTGGACAAGGAACACCAAGAGAGAAGTCCAGAGGGAGAAGACTGAGGGGAGAAGCGAGTGCTAAGCTAAAATGACTACACTTGGTTCAGTGGGAGCCACTGAATGATTCTGAGGAGAACAGCACAATAAAAGCAGTGTCCTGGGAGAATGCAAATGACTTCATTAGAGTGTAGACTTACGCTGCCATTTAATATAGAAGGGGCCACTCAAACATACTGAATTGGCCAAGTTCTCCCGCTATGGGGGAGACACAGGCTGCCACGAGGTACTCCCAACAATCCACTTACTAAATGATACAGGCTCACTCTTTCACTAAGAAGTTGCAGCTGGGGAAGACCTTGGCAGCCTTCCCTACAGGTCCTTACGCAGCCACCCTGGCCTGCCCATGCTCCCCACTGCGCTGTCCCATCCAGAACCGTCCAAGATCTGGAACTTACCTGAATGCCTTTATACCAGAATGCACACGCCTTGGAGGCGACTACAGCTTATCTGGTAAAGTAACTGAAGCCAAGGCCACAATAGGTGAGGAAGCCACGGAGTCTCCTCCACACACATGCCCCTTCATAGAGACAGTCATGGCCTGAAGCCAGTGGTTCCCAAACACCAGGGCCAGCCTGGACCATCTCCAGACCCTGCCCCAGGAGAGTCTGCCAGTAGGACTGCGATAGGGCCCAGGTATGTGCATTTGTAGAATGCTTTCTTTCCAGGTGTCTCTGGTGTTTTGACAGATATGAAACCACTTGAAACCTCAAAGAGGAAAACAAGAACTTCAGACACCCTGGCAGAAACAATCTGGTGGTATAGTCTAGCCCAGGGGCCCTCAAACTTTTTAAACAGGGGGCCAGTTCACTGTCCCTCAGACCATTAGAGAGTGCGCACTGTGGGCCCAGGACAAATCGGCTGCTAAGCATGATAGGCACAGGCAGCAAAAACACCCAGCGAGCTGGATAAATGTCCTAAGCGGGAGGCATGTGGCCCGCGGGCCATAGTTTGAGGACACCTGGTCTAGCCTTTCTAGATCTCTTCAAATGAAACCACACAAGAGGTACTCTACAGAGTCCTAGTGCTACGTCTCGTAGGTTCTGATTTCACCAACGTCCAGCTATAAAGCTAGCAGATTCATATCCATGCAACTATCTTCATAAAGATCTCACTAAAGCAAATTTTGAGAAAATTCAGATACGACCCACACTAAAGTTAACTTTGCCATATTAATCAGAAAAGATTTAAGCATAGTAAAGAAGATTTTAAAAAGGTTAAAATCCTGTGAGGAACTGTATGTGCATATATAATACTAAGTATAAACTACCATTTAACTCATAGACCCCAATCATGTGGCGTAGAGATAAACTACTTTTGGTCATCGGGGTACCGCACCCTAATTTTTGCCATATCTCTATAGCAGCTGTATTATTATGTGTTTAATATTTTTTCCTTTAATTGACTCACTTTTCCTATTAACTCAGAAATTAAAATATGAACGTTATAGAAATGGATAGCCAATATTATTTAACAGAAGTCAATTATAAACATAAAGACAGTTATTAAAATTTTAGAATTCCATTCTGTGTACCACCTAAAAGCGTTTTCTGAACATAATCCAACACTTTGGGAAACACTGATCCAGAACCAACCATTTCATTCAACAGGAGAAGAAAGTGGAATTCAAAGACATAAAGTAATTCGACTAAGGTTACATAGAGACTAAGTAGAAGAACCAAACAATGGTCTCCTAATTCATTGCTCATTAATGTTTATTCCTACACCATGACTAGTCAACTGATGCATTAACAGCAAATCACTGCCATATTTTCATTAAAACAAGTATTCTAAATATCTCTACTCAGCAATATTTAGGGATTCTAGTTCAAACAATTTTGTTTATATCTGAAAGTAATTAAGTGGTTGTATTTTTCCTTTTAAATGCAGCTGTCATACAGAATTTTCATTAATTCTTATTCTTCTCCTTGTACCAACAATGTTCTGTTCTTTCTTTATAGCAAATTTCAGAAAATTGTACTTAACACTTACAGGTTGATACCCGTACTTCAAAAATCCAAAATCCAAAATGCCTTAAAACCCAAAACTTTTTAAGAGCCAACGTAACGCTCAAAGGAAATGCCCACTGAAGCATTTTGGCTTTCAGATTTTCAGAGTAAGGATGCTCAACCAGTAAGTGTAACACACACATTCCAAAATGTGAAAAAATTCAAAATCCAAAACACTTCTGGTCCTGAGCATTTCAGACAAAGGATACTCAACCTGTGTACACTCTTTGATGTTGCCTCTCATCTTTTACGCAATGTTGTGCATATTTTTCAAGATATTAGTATCTGGAGCAGACAACAGGCATATGACTCAGTCAGGGTTTGCCGCTAAGAGCTAGAAAACCATTGCAGGCTTAGGGGTCTCCTTCCTCAAGCATCGTTAATTAGCATAGATGAAGGAAAGGACCATGGCCAAGCCCCTCATCAACCGCCAGATTCACCCAAGCTGGCCAGGTGGCACCAGCTGATGCTGATCGTAAGCCAAGAGCACTCCTGAAGCACGCCACTCTGTGGGGGGCAGTCCCCAAGACAGGTCAAGGCTTGGTAAGCACCTAACTATCCCTCCCCAGGGAGCAGCCAGCCTCCTCTCCCCCCGACACTGAACACAGACTCGCCATGATGGGCACATTCCTCCTATCTTGCTGGTATCCTTAGGTTATAACAGGGATGCCCAGTCTGTGATGCCAAAAGAAAAGGAAAAAAAACACCACCAGTATCCACGAAGCCTTCTTGTAAATTAGATAATGCATTGTGAGTATCACAGCTATTATCTGGTACACATGTCACACAATCGTGTGCCCCATGTCGTGTTGTAGGATAACTGTGGGTAAGCCCCCATCCCTTCTAGGAAGAGAAAAGGAAGTTGGGCTGGGGTAGGAGTGTGGGGAGAAGGCAGGAGAGGAGGGAAATTTCTGGGAGGCAGAATGAGAGAGGAGAAAAAAAGTGCTAGGGTTTCTTTCTTCTCTTTTCTCCCCTAGTCTGTGGCATGAAAAAACAATGGCTTTTCTGAGGCACTGTGCAGACAAGGCAGCTCTGAAAAAAACTAATGGCCGTGATTAATGACAATGGGCTGGAGGAGAGTGGGGACATAGCCGCCACATACATCATCCCTTCCCGTCAGTCTCTGCTCCTCCCTGCCCCTCTTCCTCCTACCAGCAAGGCATTATAAAAATGTCTTATCTGCTCCGGACGCTTATTTTAGAGCTGAGATCGCAGCTAGACCCCCACCCAAAAGAAAAACAAAGAGTGAGAAAGAACGGCCAAAGAAAGGATGGCGCAAGAGGAAGGTAAAAGAGGAAAGAGCGAGAAAGAACGAGAGGGAGAGAGACAAAGAGGTGATAGGGTGAACAAGAAAATGGCATGTAAAATAACTATAAGATATTCCAGGGGAAAATGTGCAGGCTGTAATCATTCAAGATTTCAGCAACTTGACTCCTCACATGCTGAAGCCACATTTTCAAGGTCTTATCTGCCATATGGTTCCCTGTTTGGATGATTTATTAGGTGTAGAAAGCACACTGATAAATTTTACTGCATTTCCCTGAATAGGCAACCTATGGTGTCAATAACAAAGCTCAGGCGGCTTTAATGAAAACTGCAAGCACCAAAGGGTAACCATTTATTTATGAGTCGCTATAGTATTACTAGGACAAAATTTATCTTCCCTTCTCACGCACTCTGTAGAAACCAAATCTGGTCAAAGTAACAGAGATCACATCCATATGTCAGTGGTTTGCTAACATCTCCCCTGCATGAAACACTGGCTGTTGCTCTGGAGAAATTGTTTGGTGACCCATTTTGCATAAGAAATCTTGTTTTTAGGAAGAAAAAGAAGGCAAGACCTGGAGAACTCCGCAAACACCATAACCTTAGCCATCACACCTAAAAGTGCTGCAGAGTCCTCTTGTTTTTCCTTACCTAGAAAATGGGACGGCTGCCCCAGGGGTAGGGGTGAAAAAAGGGAAGGTGATGTGCAGATGGGGAGGAGAGAGATTTAGAGATGTTGTCTGATCCAGAAATATTTTTAACTTACCAGTCCACGCAACATTGTTCCCCTCTATCCACTCTTGTTTCTTAGAACACCAGTCATAAAACAAATGAAAATCAGCATTCTCCACTCATTTTCCCCATCCCCATCCCTGTTCCCCACTGCCCCAACATGCCTCTCTTCTTGGCTAGTAGCTATCTGCAAGTCTGATGTATGTGCTATTTTTATAACAGAGAAACAATCCAACTTTTTAAAAGACTCCAAAGACAGCAAAACTAATGACCAAACTCAGGGGAGGGGGTACAGGGGGTGAAGGGCAGAGGGGGATTGTAGAAGAGGGAAGACAGCCAGATAGTGCTCTCTTACTGTTTCATCCTGGGCCACAGTTAACTGCCGCAACAAAAATATTTGGCCAGATTTTCAAGTCTACGATTTTCCCCGCTCTGTAACATGCCTGTCCCGTGTGAAGACAGCCTTGCCCAAGAATGTCAAAAAAAGGAAGGGTAAAGAAAGAGTTCAACCACAATAGCATACGTTTGAGTAATGTTCTTAGCACAGCAAACCAACAAAAGCAAAAAGCAAAGTTAAAAGGCTGGGCCAAGTCTTTGACATGAGCAAAATCTCAACCTTCATTTTTTTTTTTTTCCGCCAAAGTTAATACTCTGAAAAATGCCTCCACTAGATGATTTTTACCTAGGTTGGTTTCATTTTATACTTTTTTTATTTTGCATGGCTTTTTCCTTGTTCTGCACCAATATTTTCTCTAATACTTTCACAGTGAGAAGGCATGAAAATCTGTGCTTATCCGTTCTTATCCACGCTATTGCCTCTCGACATCCACCACTTCAAAAATATATATATAATAAGTAAACAAATAAGCAAACTCTTTGGAAATCAGGACAAAAATAATCAACACTGTATATTTAAAAAAAACCCTTTTCACATCATACATAATAAACAACTAAAAGTCATCTTAATCAGTTCAATTACTGCCATCACTGCTTTTTAAAATCTGCTTAGTAAAATGGCATCAATTAAAGTTTAATGTCTTATAAAAGATCATTCAAGTATTATAGTAGAATTAAGAGGAAATAGGTACTGCTTGGGATCTGGCCATATTTTTAGAGTTTCTCAACCAGAGAGATTTACAAGAATATTCATTATTGCCCAGATTGCTTTCAATTCAGCCACTGGTTTATTAAAAGAGGTAAGGCTAAAGGGCCTCACACGGTTCAGAGCACATTCAACCAGCTGCATTTTCAGTTTGCTAAATATTTCAACTAGTCTTCAAAGGCACTGCAATAAGTAAAACCTCGCACTTATTTTTCTACACACTTCTCCTCTTAATTTTTAACCCCCCGAGTATCTCCAAAGGAAATCAAATCCACACAAGTCATTTGTACGCAGCCCACACTGAACAGCTCCTGAACTCCTCGTGTTGTTCTTGAGCGGCCCCGTCCACCTTCTCTGTTGGCCTCTGTGTAAGCCTTTCATTTGTGCTTTGGAGCTGCCACTCTGGGGCAAAGCAACACACTTGAACCTTACGGCAGCAGAGGGACCCAGGGAGTAGGAGAAGGACACCAAAAGAACAGACCAGGGGAGGGCACCTGGCCAGCGGCTCCAGGGCCAGAGGGAATCCCCTTTCACAGGTTGACAGACAGGCCCAACCCCCACAGCCATTCAGGATGTTCACTGCCCAGTGGTGTCGGGCCAAAGGGACAGGTGGGGGCTGATATCCAGCCTCCACCCTGCTCGCCAAGCTCAGGTTCTGGCCAGGGGTTGCGCCCACCCAGAGAAAGGGGGTGCCTTTTCCTAATTCTCCCGCGAGCACTGTGTGGGCCACCTACTGATAAAGTCACCTTAAGAAAACAGGAGCCAGCCAGCCACAAAAGGACAATTTCCATATAATTCCACTCAGATGAGGTACCCAGAGCAGTCAAACTCACAGAAGAATGGGGGCCCCAGGGGCTGAGGGGAGAAGGGAATGAGGAGTTAGTGTTTAATGGGTAAGGAGTTTCCGTTGGAGATGATGACAAACTTGTGGAGGCGGATGGCGGTGATGGTTGCACAGCAAGGGGAATGTAGTTAACGCCTCAGAACTGTAAACTCGGAAATAGTTAAAATGGTATATTTTGGTATAATACAAAATAAAAGAAACCAGAGTCAACAAGTGCCCGCTACACAGCACTGTGGACTCCGGGATGAAGATGGTGCTCACAGCCTTTCCACAAGCCCACGCCATCGTCCCAGCAACCGAGAGGGGACCGGGCGGTGCTCACCAGCACAAGCGCCCAGCCACACACAGCCTGTCCAGACCGGACTGCGGATGCCCGCCTCCTGCCCCCGAAAGACACCAAGGATCCAAGGCCTCTCTCCAGAGGTCCTTGCTCCTCTTAACCTGTGTCCCCTCTGCCTGAGCACTTGGTCAGCTCCGGCCTCTGTGAGCCGCCTCCCTGTCCCCACCCCACGTCGCCCCAAGCCCCGTAAGAGCAGAGACGTGCTCTCCCCCAGGCCCCGAGCAGCCACCCAGCAGAACAGCCCGTTACTTCACACGCCGTCTAAGTTTCCAGCGGAACGAGGCCAACTCGGGGAGAAGAAAAGTTCACGGCTCCTGTGATTCGGAATTTGTGGTAAAATTTAGTCTGAGCTGGGCCAAGGAAAGGGTTTGCTCTGAAAATTCACAATGTAAACAAGACTTGAGGGGGAAATGTCCAAGCAAAAGAGAAGAAGTGATTCTTAAAGGTTTTACTTCAACGATATATTTTATGGAACATTTACTGCCTATTATAAAGACATTAAAGAAAACGCAGTGTGTCAGGACTAGGGAAACCGGTCCTGCCTCTGTCACCCAAACATGAGCAAATCCCATAAAGTCCCTTGTCACGGTCATGGTCACGGTCTCCACAGAGTTGGACAGACAATCTCCAAGGTCCTTCTGGCCACCAAGGGACTATAAAATTCACTGAATGTACTGTGCATATTTACGTGTGCCAGTGTGTGCGCGAGTGGTGGGGGCGTGTGTGGAGGGGCGTGTGTATGTGGAAGGGTAGGGTATGTTCACGTGTGTGGTGTGGGAGAGGCGGGGACGTGAGGAGGGTGCTGTGCGCATGCGTGGTGCGGAAGGCACATACGTGGTGTGGGTGTTTGTGAAGTGCATGTCGGGGCGTGGCATGTGTGTGGCCTGCAGGGGGATGTATGCGTGGCATGGGGGGGCGTGGTGGGGCTGTCAGAGACTGCGATGTGGGTGCGGTGTGTCATGTCTGTGTGTACACATGTATTAATGAGGTCTGCTTCCGAGTGGGAAGCATTTGCCAGTTATTTCAGAATATTTTCTATACTTCAGAGCGATAAAGCTGGAACTAAACAGGGTGGTGATGGTTGCACATGACTGTGACTGTACCAAATGCCACTGCTTTCAAATGGTTAACATGGCAAATTTTATGTGATGGGTATTTTATCACAATTTTTTTTAAAAAACAATAAAGCAGTATTCTTTCAAAACATTAAGCATAGTCGCCGGTTTTGAAGCTATAATTTAGTCCAGTTTGTCCAAGTTAGCAGGATTTTGCAGGCCTAGAATACACCACCCGCTCCACCCCGATGAGCTTCTGACGGAGGCCCGAGACCTTCGGGATGTGCCCCACTCAGGCCAACTCCCAGACATGGAGTGTTCTTTCTTTTATTGGGCCAATAAAGTCTAACAGGCTCACCTGCTACTCGCTAGGGAGGGCACGTCCCTGCCTACTGATGACCTTCTGGGCAACATGTGACTACTGACGCCTGCCTCCACGGGAGGACCGCACACAGCAGGCATGTTTGGGCCCGGTTCCACCCAACGCTCACGCTCCACCATTGCAAGACTCATCATGGCACACACCCAGGTCTTCCCGTGAACCAGGCCTTTCCACAGTGCTTAATGCCGTGGCAAACCTTTTTATTCCAATTTTGCAACTTCTTTAAGCAAATGAAATGCTTATATGAACTTGACAATCAAGAATTTTCTTACAAAGGAGAAAAGTGCTGAATTCTCTTAAGATGCCACACGTACTCCTTCTAGAACTAGGTGCTGCAGGGCAGAGACGGACAACTAAAAGAGGGTGGATGGTGTGGCCACAGATACTGTTCAAATGAAGCTCACTGGTAATTATTTTTAAAATCTCATTTTCAAAAACTTGGAGCTTCCCAATCAAATGCCCTTGACAAGAGCCAGAGTCCTTGACACCTCACTCATGAACAGCCCTACAAATGAACGGTGCGTGTGTCCTAACAAAGCCCATTTCCAAGCAGTGGCCTCACCTCTTCACCAAGCCTCCCCCGGGCTCCAAGACATCACTGATTCTGAATTTGTAGTTCAGATTTATTTGCAAATGACATCAACTCCTCTCATGGCCTTTTAATAAGTCCATTTTGTAGAGTAAATAACAAACTGTCTCTAGCAATTCAAATCTATGAGTTTTTCTTTGGAGCTTCCTGTTTCCAATATTTTGGGCTTGAGTCCTTGATTCTAACCCCACCTTCCGCCTAGAGAGGGCTGATTACACGCCGGCACAACCCCCAGATGCTAATTATCTCAAGGGCAGCCAGTGTTCGGTTAAGTGCTGTGCAAGATCAACTGTGGTCCTGAACAAATTCGGGAGAACTAATGAGGAAAGGAAGGTGAGGCTATTTGAAGTGTACGTGCAAGTGACAAGACTGAGTAGAGTGAAGGGTCATTGCACCAGACCAACAGTTGCTGGTGTTAAAGGTCTCTGGAGACCAAGGCTTGGAAAGTGGCCCTTAACCAAGAGAGGCAACCCAGGCAGGAACAGTAACAGAAAGGGGTTCTTTGGAAGAAAAAATGAACAGAGAGGAGCTAGACTCTGGTGTGAGATGCAAACATGATCTGACTTCATTAGCCTTATCTCTACGCAAAGGGTCATGCTCCCGAGTTCCCAGCTACTGGCCCATGCTCTCACATTGCTTCCCAAATTCATCAACTCTCAATCTGCTGTGTACAGATGGAAGATAAATTTGGGCCCCTGCCTGGGTTTTGTTGTTGTTTTAATATATAAAAATTGCATATATTTAAGGTATATAACATGTTTTTATATACATGTATATAGAGAACTGAGTACCACAGTCAAGCTAATTAGCATATCCTTTTCATCATATAGTTACCATTTTTGCACCTGTGTGGTGGGAACACTTCAGACCTACTCTCTTAGCAAATTTTTAGTATGCAACATAGTATTAACTACAGTCACATGCTGCATATTAGATCTCAGAACTTATTTATGCATCCTACATAACTGAAACTTTGTGCCCTTTAACCAACAACTCCTTATTTCTCTGACCTCCCAGCCCCCTGGTAACCACCATTCTATTTTCTGCTTCTATATGTTTGACTATTTTAGATTCCACATACACGTGAGATCATGCAGTATTATTCTGTGTCTGGCTTATTTCACTTAGCATAATGTCCTCCAGGTTCATCCGTGTTACTGCAAATGACAGGACTTTTTTTTTTTTTTAAGGCTAAATAATATTCTAGTCTGAGTGTATGTATACACAATTTCTCATCCATTCATCCATCAACGGACACTTGGGTTGTTTCTATACTTTGGTTATCTGGTATTTATTCAAAGGAAATGAAATCAGTATCTCAAAGAGATACTATCCTATCATGTTCATTGCAGCACCATTCACAATACCCAAGATGTGGCTACTGGGTTTTTAACCTCTCTTCGTGTTGGGGTAGCCACCAGAAGCAACCACGGGGCTGGTTAAAAATAGAAATTTCAGCCAGGCTCAGTGGCTCAATCCTAGCACTTTGGGAGCCAAAGGCAGGAGGATTGCCTGAGGCCATGAGTTTGACACCAGACTGGGCAACATAGCAAGATCCCATCTATACAAAAAAGAAAAATCTTCAAAATTAGCCCAAAGTCCCAGCTACCTGAAAGGCTGAGCCAGGAGAATCACTTGAGCCCAGGAGTTTGAGATTACGATGAGCTATGATCATGCCACTGCACTGTAGCCAGGACAACAGAGCAAGACCCTGTCTCAGAAAACACACACACAAGGAAAAAAAAAAAAAACATGGACACAAAGAGATGTAAAGGTCATTGGAAATCAAGAAGGGAGGGGAAAATCTTACCTAACGGGTACAAGGAACACTATTTAGGTGATGGGCACACTAAAAACCTCGACTTAAGCATTATAAAAGGGTATCCATGTAACAAAAACATTTATGCCTTCCTAATATTTTGAAATTTAAAAAAATAGAAGTTCCTGGGCTCCATCAAAGCCCATTGAATCAAAATCTCCAGGAGCGGGGCCCTAGGCATCTCTGTTTCCCAAAGTTCCTTGTGCGGTTCCAATGCAGCCAGTCATTTAGAAACCAGGAAGTCACCTCACCTACTTTCACACAAGGAATGAAGGCAACGCTGTTGTTACAAAACCAAAGCAAGGCCACGAGTTCTCCCTTGAAAAGAAGAAGATGCTCATCTGTAATGTTTTAAAATTTGTTTACAGATCATTAAATGTGGAGGAAAAGAAGGTTAGGACCCAAGGAAAATCATGTGTTAAAAACTAAAGCTGGAGGGACCAGGAATAAATTAGAGCATTATGAAATTATCATCTGCATCAACAGAAAAATATAGTTTAATATAAAGACGTCATCCCAAGAAATATAATATCACATGAAAAGACTTACTGTCTATACTAGCTTTCATGATACAAAATTCACACAATAAATCTACTGAGGGGAAAATATCATGTAGGTCAATCTTGTTCACTCAAATTTAACAGATTGGAAATTTGCAGAAATTTTAACAGGTGGTTACTTTCCTACCATATGTCAAGAAAGGCCTTGTTCATAACACAAGACTGACAGGAAATAGTTAAAACTCAAGAGGACAGGTCTGAAATGTCTTAATCACTTTGAAAATAATCATTTCTAAAAACTTTTATAACATAATGCAAAATATTTTTAACTAAGCATTAAAACTGTCCTAAGAATTTCTATTGTAGACTTTGACATCCAATTCAAGTGACTGTATAAACTTGAAAGCTACAAAATCAATTTTCCATAAAATATCATTTGGGCTTCACTAATCCAAACTGGCCTCCTTCCTAATTAGGTTGAATTCATGGGATTTTATTGCAATGCACTGCCAAGTCAAATTTTAAAAGCTCGGAACTTGGTACTATTTTGTGTTATCATACCATCCCTTCCCTCCATTAGCAGGGATGACCAGAGGTCACTAATACAATAAATATTTCATGGCTGGCACCACCGTCCCTTGCCCCCAGAAATAGAGTTGCAGACACAAACGTACCTTCAGAGCTATTTGCAACCCTGCTTTCTGCCCTCTCTCTTGCTCGTGGCAAACAGTGAATTTTCCCAGTACCAAGAGAAATGCCAACTGACTTACTCAAGCCAAAGGTAAACAGAAAGGAAGTGAGAAGAAAGGAATGAAAAAAACCACCCCAGCAGCTCTGGGAGACATAATTTCTATGCCAAGAGATCGCCACCTTCTCTAAATGTCCCCAGGCCCCATAACATTTGGAATCGAAAGGTACAGTGGAAATCCAGGGCTTCTGAGGGGCACAGTGAGTCCAAAATACTGTGAGGAGGCAGGTGGAGCCGAAACAGCCCGGTGTGGACTCTCAGCGCTTAACTAGAGACCTGGAGTCAGTGAGAAAATGGTATTTCAGTTCTCAAAATACACACTTTTTTTTTTCATTTCTGGTTTTAATACTTTCATTGCACCTTTGTTTTAAAGGCACTTCAGGAGTTCAGACATTTTTCTCTCCATTTCCAAATCGACAAAGAGGAAATCCAGCTACATGGTAAGAGAGCTGACATTCCAACTTCTCACACATGTAACACAGACACGCATGTGTACGTGCACACGTAAGGCTGCCGTCAGTTTGGTTTGGCTTAGTTTAAGAGAGGGAGTCACCAGCAGTGAACTCCTCCAGCCTTACCATTAGAAAACCAGGGTTATTTGGGAGCAGGGCAAGACGGGGAAGAGAGCACTGAATTCCCAACCACAATCGCCACCATCTTTCTCCTTCCACAACGGTAAAGAACCTGGACATTCAGGCCAGAGAAATGTGGGTTGCTGTCCCATCTTCACGGTGACCTTAGATGGCTTAACTCATTTCTGTGACTCAGTTTCTTCGTGTTTAAAATGCTGATGATTCTTTTCACCCCAGTCTCATTTAACATTCCAGCAGTGGCAGGAGGTGAGAGAATGTGCCCAGAAAGGATGCCTTAGGACAAGGGCCCTGGCTGCCACTCCCAAACCAGTTCAAAGTGTTCCACCAGTGGCCTCTCAATGTGTTTCGCTGCTTCCTTTTCTTGTCCTCCCACTGCTGGGGAAGAAACTGTTTTAGCTAAATTATCATCCCACGATGTACGAACTTACTGGCTGCTATTATTTATTCTCTGCTTGGGGCAAACATGGGAAACTCTGGAACATGTCCAGATGGAGAACAGGCTGAGTCTTGACCGGAGCCCACTGCAAACTGCCGAGTGGAGCAGACTGTCTGCTACACTCAAACAGTTACCATCAGCTGAGCTATCAGAAATCCAACCAGCGTCGGGAACACCATCAGGAAGAAAGGACTCTGTGAAGACTCCTGTAATCAAGCTCAGAGAAATGGATTTAGTCTTGCTCCCAGTCTTGGGACTTTGCCTCTGCAGTATTTAGTCATATGAACTGTGTAGACTCCTCAGTTTATTTTTATTACTCTGTTAGGATCCAGGGACCCAGGCTGAAACAAAGCAAGTTGTCTCAATGAATTTCTCCTTTTCTGCTTGTCCATGTCAAATAAAAACAGAGACGGATCTCTAAATAAAATATTTTATTTGGGAAAACAGAATGGCAATTTGGGGCATGCACACAGACCAGGGTGGTCTTCGGTAGGTCTCAAGAACAAAGAGGAAGCTGAAGGTTTTATTAAAAAGAGAAATGTTACATATTATTTTCAAAGAAAGCTCACTGGCATCAGCAAAGTGTGTGGCAGCTCTGATTGGTAAGTGATAGCAGTGGGTAAAACTAGTCTTACAGGCACGGCGGTTCGTTTCAGCTACTACTGGGTAAAGCTGGTCTTAGGGTTATAGCATTCCTGCAGCTGGCTTGTCATGTAACTGGGCAGGTGCTTGTGTCCTGAGTGCTTTTTTCCCCTCTGGTTTCTCAACTCTAACCTACCTGCGTATGATGACTCTAATTCATATAATCAATTTTTACATACTCAATCCCACAAACTCTTGTAAGCAACAGATCTCGTTTCAGTTCCCCAGGACTCCTTCAAGGATAAATTTTAGAATGTTGCTGGGAACTCTCTAGCTCTACTTAAGAAGGCAGTAGTAAGGAATAACTGGAGATGGCAGAGGTAACAATGATAAACATGAGTAATGATAAATAAATTGAATTTCCATGCCCCAAGGGGTCTAAAAAGCAGTTCTGGCCCCACATAATACTCCCAGAATTTCATATCTTTCACTGTATCTCACTCCAAGGAAGTTCAGCATTTCTACTGTAATAGATAATCTGTATTATTTCTTCTTGACTCTCTGAAATCCCCAAATTAAATATGAACCTTTTCTAAGGAACACAGTTTGATTTGACCTCCTCTCCTCCTTGGCAATGGGCTTGATCTTACAAAATACAAATAGCAAACAAAAAGAGAATGGTTAACTGATTGAATTTTAAGATTGAAAGCACACTGGAGGCTCACAATCCAACTGATACCAAATTGGGGACCAGATAGGGCAAATGACTTGCTCGTCATTACACTGCATGGGGAAAGGCTGGAACCCAAGTCTCCTGGCACTAAATTCGTCATTTTTCTCCTAGCACACTATACCTCTTAGAAATCCAACAGTTCATGGCTACATTTCTAATAACTCAGCTGACAAGTATCAAGATCCTTGGCTGTCCTTACCAATGCACTACTGGCGGCATAGTATTTACACAGAGGGAACAATAATTTTATGATCAAAAAAGCAAAATTATGCCTTAATTTTTACAAAAGCTTGAACAACGTATCAATGACTGAATCGTCTTCTTGCTCAGGCACGATTCTTTAATTGCAGTGGAAGGAAATCTTAATCTAAGAGGTCCCAGCAATGGGGTTGAGGGGAATCCATGAGTCTCTAAAACTAAACGGAAAATTTTATGTTAATGTGAATTTTTCTGAGACAAACAGCTGTGGTTTTCATCAGATCCTCAAATATTTTACCTTAAAATATTAGAAATCACTAAGCTAATTCAATTATTCCCTCTCTTTCTAAAGTTTTGATGCCTTAGGCTTCTTGTGAATTTCATAATACCCCCTTCACCTCCATTCTCTACAAGTGCCTTAAGAATTAGTTCAATAATATTTCTGGAGATTTTTAAAAACGTCCAGACTCTCCTAACATAAAGCACCAAATCCCAGCTAGTAATTATTGGCACGGTATCTTGGTGGCCCTGGGTATAGCCAATAACTATCGTTGACAGAATTCTCTTAAAAAGTACATTCTTAATCAAGAAACAGACCCTAAACTTGACTCAATTTAAAAGAGAAGCTGCAAAGATGAAATTTTCATGATTTTCCTGCTTCACCTGAAATCCACTTTATGAAATACTGACTTTTAAAAAACTTTAAGGTCAGGCTGACTATATCCAGAATGGTAAGATCCTGAACTATATAAGCCATTGCTATTAAGCATTAAGATATAAGGGTCCTCTTTAGTAGAAAGCTGGGTTACTGTGTAGTTGAAACCTAACTATCCGTCATAAACACCTTCAATGCATTTGAAATAGCAGGGTGGACAGGTTCTCTCACATTGAGGGTCATTTATGAAGCGATCAAGGGCTGTAGTGGGAAAAAGAAGTATGAAGAGGGACAGGGCTTTATAGAATGAATAACTTTTCTCATTCTCAATATTTCTTATGTTCTTTTACAACAAATTGCTTAGCTCTTGAGAACAGACTCATAAAAGAAGTGAAATATATTTTTCTATCCTGAATCTGAACTCTTTTTTTAATATATAAAGTTGTAATGACCCTTTCCAAACAATACGAGCCAACACTTCAAAAATTTCCATTGTTTCAAAGACACAAATTACTTTGTGCATCTGTGTCTATCAACTGAATGAGGAAGGAAAACACATGAAAGTCATTTGAAAGACAACATCTCCTAGGAGTTATGCTTGGAAGCTGGAAAAGCCCAGTAATCCCCCTACCTAGATAAATAGAGTTTTCCAGATGCCTGGGGGGATCAACAACGGAGCAGGGCCAAGCATTTGAATGTTATAAAGGCGACTCTAGATTAGACCTCAGGGAGAGGATCCAACATGGTGCTCCTTCATGGCTGGCCAACCTAAGACACAGCCCTACCTTGAGTGGAGAGGAACCAAAATAAAACAATACCTTCAAGCAATCTACACACATTCAAATGGAATTCCTCCAAGCTCAGAAATTTTGAAGTTTATTCAGTCCATATGTTATCCCACCCCTTCCCTTTTAACAAACAGAACTTAGAGACAAGCAACCATTTCTTAGTCACTCAAGATCACAATCCCCCCCTCCCTTAACCACAAATCATGGGTGACAGTAACTGTGCGTCATTTGGAACGTTTAAGGTATTATTTTTTTTTCCTCCTAATAAGAAACTCACTGGATGCATTTTCAAAAATGTTTCAGGGGCCCTACTCAACTCTGCTTGCATTAGCAGCAAACACAAGGCATATGATTTAACCTAACATTGAGTTCCCAAAATCAGGATGTAGGGAAGCTGACAATAGCTCAATTGGGTGATTATCAGTCACAGGAGATAGTATTATGGAAGAGAAAAAGAATCACATAGAGCACTTTTCTCATTAAGAAAATAAGTTTTTAAGCAGAGTAGATCACTTTCACTACATAAGTCAAAATTCATCTGTTTAGGGAGGAGATAGTATATAGTCAGAAAAAACCCTAGGTCAAATACTACCTTTGCCAATTAATCCTGTGCAAGTTACTTAATCTGAAGCTCAGTCTCATTTGTAAACTGATAATGATAATAATTCCTAGCTCATAGCGTTAAGATAATTAAATGAGATAATGCATTGAATACAATGCCTACCACATGGTAAGCAGTCACTTGATATTAGTTTAGCTACTTTTATTACTACATTTTTAATTATCAAAATGAAGAATGAAAAGCAAGTCCCTCATGTTTCTTTCCTTGATTCTGCCTGCATTCTATTCTTACATACAAAAATGCCCTTATTTGTGCCTTTGTTTCCACCAAAAAAAACTCCCCAAAACAAAAAACTCTTCCCCCTGGGGAAAACCGGCACTAGAACCACACAGAACATTGTGAGGGTGTCCATTATTCCCATCACTTTCTCAAGAATTGGATTGTTCTGAACTCTTTCATTCTCTCCTCGCATGTTCCTTTGTTGTTCCCAAGGGGTCAAATTAACTTACAACAAAATCAGCATTCCTGTTCCCTAACTTTAAGAAGAGGAGTCAGGATTCCCAGGCCAAAGATGTCCCTTTGAGCGGCTCAGGGGCATCTCACACCAACAGGCAAGAAAGAGCAGCCATTCATGGGACAAATAAGTGATTTGCATTTCCAAGGATGTGGGGAAACATATTAGTTATAATTAGCAAACACGCAGAGTCCCCGTGACAGCTTCACTTTACAAACCCTTGAATGTTTGACAAGAAAAGGTCATGTTTTGTAAAACCCTCAAAAGGTCATTCAATAACAAATCACATGAATGAAATCGCAAGGGTTCAGGGAGGTTAACAGAAACACCACAGGCAGCAAAGTGCGTTTTCAAGGTAAACAAGGGAAGAGGGAGAGCGGCCTTGCCTCAGCTCTGGAAGGGAGAAATCCAAGCAATCCCTAATTTACCAAACACTGTAATTTCAGGATATTTTCTCTGTGCTTGGGAGTTTAACACTGAATGTTATTTCTCATGTTCGGCACACTTGGAGGATTAGCAGATAACAGCCCAGCAACACTTCAACGGTTCTTCAAAAGGTCTAGGCAGACCTCAGCCAGGGCTTTCCTTTAGGTTTTTTATTTAATAAATCTCCTGAGTGGATTCCGCTTAAAACAAATAGGTGGCTGCACACACGGCACATACACACGCCTACGGACGATCCTCAGACAACACACACCCCCAATACACACACACCCCAAATCTGGAAACTTTAGCCCCAGAAGCCTTTTCTTCTGGCACTTTGACCTGCTCGTGACCTCTTTCCTCCCAGGTCTATTTTCTTCTCCAGCAAGAGCCAGCACCACATCTCTCACAGTCAGGAATAACAAAGGCTTGTTTATATAGGGTAATTTAGCTACAGGATCAGTGGCGAGAGAAGGATGATGTATCTGATCCACAGGTCAAAAGCACAATTCAGCCGTGGTGGTGCGGGGCTGCCAGGTTTAAGCGAGGGCTCCTGGGGGGGCTGGGGGGGCTGGGGACAGGGCCAGCGGGCTGACGGGCCTCCAGAAAGTACAAGGCAAGGGAGTGGGGAGCATCTTCTAAGCTGCTTCAGACTCGGGCACACCCTTCACATACAGGGCGTTGGGTGTTAAGACTAAGAAAGCCATGGAAGGAAGGTGCTGGAGCCTGAGGCCAGGCAGACAGGTAGCACAGACCCCAGCAGTCCCGGAAAGGAGGGTCTCCCATCAGAGCCCTTGGAAAAGGAGGCAGCATTTTAAGGAGGCGGCACAGGACGTGGCACCAGCAGACCTAGTGCCTGCCTTGCTCTGTGACCTTAGGCAGATGAATTCGACCTTCCCAGGCCTCGGTTTTTGCCATTTTTAAATGGGCTACACTTGTTCTTGCTTACTTCCCCAGCTAAGGTAAAGATAAAAGAAAAGAAGCAGTAGCTAGAGAAGGCCATGTGTTATTTGGCAGCAGGAAGGGCCTGGGGTAGAAGTCCTAACTCTTTTCACTGCCACTCATTGCTGCATCCTACTCTAGCCTCAGAATCGCATGAAGAAACCACACTCTGGAGCCCTGCTCTCCCCAGTATGTTAGACACACGTGGCTATTTAAAGTGTAATTAATTAAAATTAAATAAAATTTAAAATTCACTTCCTTGGTCACAGTACCCACGTTTCAAGTGCTTGATAGGTACACGTGGCCGGTGGCTACCCTATTGGACGGTGCAAATACAGAACGCGTCCATCATCACAGAAAGGTCTACCGGGCAGCGTGGCTGGGACCTACCTGCCGTAGATAGAGGATAGCCCTGCCAACCTTTCACCTCCTACCACCTGCCCTCTCCACGGACATCCCACGTTACCAGCCTCCTGCACTCCATACTCGCTGCAAGACCATCCTCCAGATACAGCCCTGACTGATGGTTTTGAGCAGGTACCTCTCACCTGCACAATTACCTGCCGACCATAAAGCCCTACCAGTTTGGTGACGGTTTGATCCGAACAACGGTCAGAACCAGGACATCTCACTTTGTCTTTCTTGCCAGCGATTTTAGCTTATTTGCCATGAGTGCAGGGTATAATTAATATCACACAGGAGCCAGCATTGTCATTTTTCAAATCATTTCCCTGGAAATGTTCTACACCTCTTAATGGCCCTGCTAATGCTGTAGCTGTCATGTTTTGGACAGCTGCACTTTTACAAGACAAACTCTGTAGCGCCAGGAGACTCTCTGCAGACTTTTTAGCTCAGAGGCTCAGAGGCCGTGAACGCCAGCCGGTAATGGCTAGATGGAAATCTTTGATTAATTTTTTTACCTCTTGGTGCTGACTGCTCCTCAAGTGTCACCTTCCCGGCTTCCATCCCCAGCCACCTCTCTCCCCTTCTTACCCTCTTTCCCTTCCCCCCGCCACCTCCTCTCTTCTTTGCCACCTGATGGACAGGAAATGAATGAAATAAGCTAACATCATACAATTGATTAAAGCCAGGACACTCTGCCCAAAGGTGCAAAGGCTTAAACATCTGGACGGAAAGCAGGCCTCTTTACCAAATGCCACACGCTTAAAAAGTAGGGTCCTTCATGCCTATTTCATGTTATTTTTCAGAAATGAGCTTTTTTCCCTCCCTGATAACATCTTAGCAAAACGTTCAAATTTCTCTTTGTAGTAGATACGCATGAGAAAGACGGGGAAGGAGGAAGACAATGAAAGAAGTTCTATTTGAAGCGCCTAGGAGCACACACGAGGCAGGCAGGTGCAATCTGAACCACACCAAATATTGACTATGGAAGGAAGACACTTTCAGACAAGATGGAGAAATTCACCAGATTGTTTTGAGTAGTAACAACATTTTGCCAGTGTTTTTTACAGGCTCAAAAAAAAAAAATCTTTTTTCTTTAAATAATTGGTTTAAAGTAGAGGGAGACTGCTTGAGTTGGATGTCGTAGTTAGTTCTGCCCAGAAAACACACTGCGTCATCCAGCACTGTCCGGAAAGCCCTCCTGCCCAGGCCTATGTCTTATAAGGAAGCGAAGGACAGGCAGGGACACGGCTCCCTCTTTTAGGCTGTACGGCAGCGTCAACTGACTGCTCCTTTAATACCGTATTTATTAGCGAGCCATAGCCCAGGGAGAGACGAGCACACAACTTCTTTCACGCTGTGTCTGCAAAATGCTCCAGAAAGTTGGACTCATCAGTGAAGCAGCAGGTCCCTTGGTTGAAACCAGCCAGGCCAGAAAAGTGACATGAACAGGATGCTGCTAAACATGCACAATTCGAAAATACACACTGTATTCTCTTCTGCATGATTTGCTGCCATTTAAAAGACAATAAACAGCAACTTTAGATTGCTAACAACGTGTCATTTAAGGTTTGCTGTTGCTCAACATCAAGAAAAATCAATGCCGGCTCTACAGGGGCAGCAAACCCCGAGAACTGAGCTCCATTTCAGGTCTGTTTGAACTCATTTCCTTTCTCCATGGTTGCCCCCTTGTACTCCCCCTCAGGCGCCCCCTCGCAGCAGGCTGACAGCTTGACACATTGACAGCTCGCACTGAATGACAACTGATTTGTACAAATTTCAAGCCTTATAAATCTACCTGTCACAACAACAACATAAAAGCGCCCAGGCCCAGCAGGTAATTCAGAAAAAGCTTCCCTTGACAGCACTTTCTGAAAAGCAATGGTGCGCCTCCTGCCAAAAATCCCAACTATCATCCTTGTATAACTTTGAATAAAAATTCAGGGCCCATTTTCTTGCCAACAGGCTACCAATCGTCTTATTTAAAGATTAAAAAGAGTGAACGGGAGAGGGGGGGGAAAACATCCACACAATTTCATTTTATACTGATATGAAAGCCGCACCACCTGCTAGGCCAGGATTACCACACCGTTTTTCTCTCCAGTGCTCAGAAGGAGTAAATGAGAGAGGCTTTTTACGGTATTTAAACAATATCCCAGATTGCAGGGGCTGCATCTCCCAGTATCCTCCTGGCTCACCTGGGGCCGGTCCAGCTGCCAGAGCAAGGCATTTCCACTGGCGAAGGACCAGGGGGCAGGGGTCGGAAGCAGCTGGCATTGTTTTAACTGCCTCAAGATCTCTCCAAAACAAAAGCCCCTCATGTGTCTGCGGCCCCACCTCCCAGACCACTTTTCTTACTAAAATAATCAAATCGTGTCAAGGTAAATATCAAACATTCATTTCATTCAAATCAATAGAATATCACTTCATCACTGCATTTTTACTATGAAAAACTGAGATTGAGAATTTGGACATGATGTGATTTTGTAATTAGGTGGAATATTTGAAGGGAAAAAATCTAGCGAAATAAGGACACAGAACTCAGAGTAAAATTAAGTACATGGGCACTTAAACGGGAAAAAGCAGTTTACAAAAAAATTTCTCTCTACCTTTACTATTCACGTCCTTCTGATTCCACTTCATATAGAGAAATGTGTAGCTGAAAAGTGGTCAGCACAATTTCTCATATTTCACATTTGGTCATGTAAAATCGTTCAGATTTGTCAGAGGATACAAAATTACAGCTAATTTGAGGAATATGTTCTCGTGTTCTATAGCACTGGTATAGATGGCTACAGTTGGCAATAATTTATAGTTTCAAATAGCTACAAGGAGGATAGTAAATGTTCCCAACATAAAAAAATGATAAATGTTTGAGATGATAGATGCATTAATTAGCCTGATCTGATCACTATACGTTGTATGTATTGAAACACTACTATCCCATACATATTTACAGTTATTATATGTCAATAGGAAGAAAAGGAAAGGAAAGAAAGTCTCTGTCTACTGAGAGATTCTCAGCATACTCACAGATGGAAAATCAACTTGGTTTTGCCGTTAAGGGTTTGTTGTAAGTGCGAGTTGAACAGAGATGCAGCTAAGGAGACACGTGGGAAGAAGACACGAACCCAGGATGGGAGCTAAGTGAGTGGCCAACCACTGGCCGAACCCAGAACAACAATGGTGCTAGGGAAACGTCTTGTCACAGTGCAAGTCACCTCTTTGGCAGGGACAGTCACACATAAGGGTGGAGAGTGCAGATGCCAGGGACAAATGCTTTGGTTTCATATCCTGGCTTTTCAAGTTAGGGATTGTGTAACTTTGGGCAAGTTATATTTCCATTCTCTGTGCTTCACTTTCAACATCTGTAGGGATCATAACCATATCTACCCTAGAGAGTTATGAGGATTAAATGCCTGTAAAAAGTTCAGTTCACAGTAAACAGTATCTGTACATTTATTCATTTATATGGATATATTAATAGATACAAAGATACATATACACGTACACAAAACACTAACGGTGGTAAGTGCTAGAGAGAAAAAAAAAGCAGATCATATTATCATATTATTATCAGTACTCTCCTCAGAATTCCAGATATAATTACTTTTATCCCATAAAGTGCAAGCTTCCAGTGTAGTAAAAAGAAGGGGGAAAAAAGGGAGACAATAATCCCTGAAAATGAGGTAATTTACTTGGTTAAAATATGCAGATCAGAGACCAGTGTAGCTTAACTGAATTTCTTTCCTACCCTACCTTTTATAAATTTCTTTACTCTTCAAAAACTTGCTTCTTCATTAGCTCATGACTAATGAAACTAGTGTGTGGTGGGAAAATATATATTAATTTAGAAGCACATAATTTGTACTGTCTTAACACCATTTATCACCCAGAAATACTATGCATATGCAGATTATAAGGGGAGAAAAACAATTTATAACTTGGCGTGATGGCTCATGCCTATAACCCAGCACTTTGGAAGGCCGAAGCGCAAGGATCACTTCAGCCCAAGAATTCAAGACCAGCCTGGGCAACATAAAGAGACTCTGTCTCTACAAAAAAAATTTAAAAATAAGCTGAGCATAGTGTTGCACACCTGTGGACCAAGCTACTTAGGAAGCTGAGCCAGGAGGATCACTTGAGCCCAGGAGTTTGACACTGCAGTGAGTTATGATCACACCATTGCACTCCTGTCTGGGCAGAAGAGAGAAACCCTCTCTCTAAAAAAAAAAAAAAAAAAAAAAAAAAAAAAAAAAATTATACAGATAATATACACACTAATATATTTATATATGTGAACATATGTAAATATACATACACAGAGAGTAGACTTCGGCCCAAAATACAGCTAATATCAGTATTAGATGGCTAATTTGAAACTTAAGAATAGAGTATCTATAAACACAGCTGAACCCTAAAATACAACTGAGATTAGAATTATCCAACTCCTATGAACATTCTTTTCATTAACCTTCTCAACTTGGTTAATGTCAAAACTGACATGAGCTGACTGTACTTCAGCTGTCAATAGGGAACAATAATCCACAAATCCATTATTTTATAATTATTTGTATGACCAAAATCAAGTATCTTGATTATGGCCCATTTGTAAATAAAACTGAATTTGAATTTCATAAGCACATTTCAAAAGATTTTTTTACTTCATGCTGAAGAAATCAAACAAAATTTTCATGTTATAAAAATAATCAATAAAGCATAAACCAAAACAACTATACAGCACATCTTAAAGAAGGAGATGTAGGAAAAAAACAGCCACCTATAAAATTGACAAGAGAGTAATTTACATAAAGTAAGCCAGCCTTCTTTTTCAGGTTTCATTGATATAGGGTGAACATACGGAAGCAGATGAGGCATGCCTAGGAAAAAACAAGGAGTCTCAAATAAAGTTCATCTTCAAGCCAATAGCCACCCACAGCAAGTAAATGAGATTGTTCCTGCGTTAACCCTTCTCTTTTCAACAGCATGTGTTTGGCCTAACAAAATGATAAATAATATTTTTGTTAACTATTGTCTTCCTGACATCAATCACTGAGATTTAACAAATGCTCTCTCACATATGCTAGGATCCCCCTACTAAGAGCAATTAAATAATAAATCATTCAGTGGGGACTTCAGAGCTGACAAAGGCATGTCAGTACAGTGCTGGCTGGTTGAGGCTCACGCTGGCCCACTGCGTGTCCACTCAGAAAAAAAACAGGTAGGAACCTTTTAACTGTAAAACATAGGATGTCGTATATGTATTCTATTTATACATTTGTGTGTGTGTGTGTGTTAACTACTTGTTTCCCAAGAAGGAAGAGAGAGCAGCGCTTTCTAATATGCTGGTGGGTCTTTAGTGCCTGTGAGGTTATTTCTTCCTAAAAGGCCCCTCCCTGAGCTGCTTGTTTCTCCATTTTAACAGGGGCCAAACCTGGGACCTTCGGGCCGTCAGTCCATGGAGGCCGACAGGCTTGAAACCAAAAGTGGTATTTCCTTGTGGCCTCAGAGAAAGCACCAACTGCCATTGACTGAGAAATTCCCAGGCCCCAGAGCGGGTTTCCCTGTGCCCGGAGCCAGCCCTGTGGTGCGGGATGACCCCACGACTCGCAGCTTCCCTCAGTGCGTTCTAGTAACACATTAGCCCACGGCACCCACGGCACCCCGATGCTACATTCTCAATCCTCCAACCACTCCAGCGCCACTTTGAGAAGAGCAGCCGGGTGTCTGCTGCCCATGGACCTCTGTCTACGTTTTCGGGGACAAGAGGACCCATGTCCCCCAGTCTTTCCCACAGAACAACTGGTCAAAAGACGTTTGTCTACCATCTGAGACCAGTACAAAGCACACACTGTGAGTCACTAGGCAAGGCTGAGAGTCCCCATCCTGTGGCCTCTTCAGTGACTCTCACAGGAAAAGCCACGTGTCTGACGCCATAAGACACTTAGTCAGGTTACCACCTAGTCCGGGCCACCAAGAGTCCACGCGTGGCTTGTCCGGCACCCCCCGAGGACAAGACAAGGGAGCTGGCCAGAAAATAAGGGAGATGGGATCCACACAGCCTCTGGCTCGAACTTCCATGGAATCAGTAAATTTTTACCACTTAGGACAAGCCATGTTATTTGTAACTGTCAGAGGAAGGAAAATCTGTAATTGTTAAGGGGGATGAAGCTTGTGCAAATTCTTTCCTGTGCAAAGTGAACAGTCAATCACTTTTATAAGGACAGCAACAACTGAAACTATCCATTCGTATACTTTCCTTTAGTCAACAATATTACCTTTAGTAATCTGGGGAATGTGCATCCATAAATTACAGAAAGTGTTATTGCATTGCTGAATAAACAGCAACATTTCCATCAGCAGCAGCAGTGGCAGCCCCACAAAGGTATAACAAACAGACTCAATCATTTTCTTGTCAAGCTTTGCAATGACTGCAGAGTTTACTGCTAGGGATAATGTTGCTTCCCTCAGCATTGTGTGCCAAACTGCAAACTGCTTATTAAAACAAAACCTCTTTTTCGGAGCAGCATGAGTTGGATAATCACTTATTGCACTCAAGAAAAAACAGGTTTGGTGCCCAGAGGAGGTTAACAACCAGGCATATGTGTTAACATTTGGTTGGTAAAAACTGGTTAAAAAAATAAATTATCTAACGTGAGGGTGGGGGAAGGAATGAGTTGACTTCTTGACATCACTGCTCCAGGTTGAGTCTTTTAACATATGACATCATTCAGTTTTTTGACAGTGTCTTCCAGAGTACTGAGCCGGCGGGCCTGACAGAACCTTTGGCATTGGGGGGTTCAAGGGGGAAGGGGCGGAGAAGATTATGGAAGGAAACCAGAAATGTACTGCAGCCTGCTAGTCTGCAGGAGAAGAAATCTCTGGAAGAAACTATATTGCAGGGGTGGGAGATAAAGCTGAAGAAAAGGACAGGAAGGAAGTGAATAAACTTTAAGAACTAGGCATCTGTGACTAAACTATTTCTGAAGACAGCGCCTATTATTACTCTTCGAAGAAATCACTTGACATAACTAAGCCAGCAATAGCACTGAAAAACCATCCTCAATTTTCCCTGCTTAAAATAGATTGACAGCCATTTTCCCTGAGCCCGAAGAACAGGTAAGCCGAGACGGAGCCTGGGGGGGCCTGCCGTGTCAGAAGAACGGCTCCGAGAGGAAAACCATTATTCCTGCCGGCCCAAGAGCGGCCCCAATACTTTCTGTGGTTTCTTTTTTTTCTTTTCATACCCGTTTCGGATGAATTAATATCGAAGCAGGCGGCCCCTCTCCCCCCGGCCCCCACCCGCGCCGTCTCGATTCTGCGATAGCCTCACGGTCCCAGGTCTCGGCTGTGCAAGAGGAAAGCCTATACTTTGCACGTCCCTATCAGAACAGGAAATGAGACTCTGAAGACTTTATTATAACTTTGGGCAGCATATGAGGTTGGACTCCCCTGTCACTGCTCCAAAATGAAAATAAGTAGAAAACAAAGAAAAGCACCACCAACCTAGCGTGGAAAAGCAACCCCAGTAACTGTCATTCCACTTGAGCAATGGGGGCGGGGGACATAGAGACCGGCTCTGGGCCACTTTCCTGTAAGAAATGGTCAGCGCCAGGCCCTTAACACTCCTCTTCTCCCTACTTTAAACCTGTGGAAACAAGGGCCCTTCCAACACGCCTCAGGCCTCTGTGCCCCATTGGACCTAAAGTCACTCTGTCCCCCCTGCCTGGAATGCTTTCCTCCCTGTGTTTGGGTCATTCATGATTCACACTACTGATCACTTCCTCAGGGAAAGGCCCTTCCTGACCACACAGTCTAAACTTGCCCTCTGCTCCTCTCCACCCTCCCTCCCTATCTCCTTACTCTCTGCTCTTTTTACTTTTCGTCGGATCATGACCTCACCTGAGATTGTATCATTTAGGAATTTACGGGCATGTCTATTGCCTGCCCCTCCACCAGGAGGTAAACTCCGCGAAGGCAAAGATTCCGTCTTGCTTGGAGCAATATCCCCAAGCACCTAGAACCTGGCACAATAAATACCTGACAAATTACATCAAAAGTATTCCATAGTTTCAGAGAAAATATCCTTATAAACATAAATCGAAGGCGTCTGCCAGACTCGAACGAGGGTCTCTGAGTGCAAACTGGGATTCCCGATCGTGGGAAGGACTGTGGGGAAACTGGAAAAACAGGACAACTTTATTCTCACGTCTCCAGAAATGGGCAGGAATAGGTGACTGCTCTTGTGTTGAGGGTGAGCCGCCGAAATTCTGGTTTTGTTTGTTTAAAGCACAAGGACGAAGGAAATGGCCCATGACCTAAATAAAAAGAACCTCAATAAGGAGTTAGAAAACCTGGACCTAAGACCCACCTCTGCCACCAGATATAACTGGGGCCTATCAGGCAATTGGGGCACATTTATATACCTGTGAGGATACGGAGACTTGCCCCGTCTGTCTTTAAATGCTATTTATAATGTGCAATTATTGGCACAAAGAAGAATAGAAAATAGGAAACCTACAACATCCATGTACCCACCCCAGCTTTGTCAAACCTTAACATGTTAAGACATATTTGTATCTGATTGTGTTTTAAGAAACAAAATACACTACTATAGAAAGAAATGGCTGCCTATTTACTTTATTGTGAGGATTAGGTACATCTGAAGTCTTAAAGTATTCAAGTCGCTACTAAATGCCACATATTATTGATAGCCACCAGCTTCCAAAGGCATTTGTCATCAATTCTCACCTTCTCTCCTCCCAGCACTCTCTCTCCACTCCTCTTCCACTTCCCTCACCATGATGTTTTCTCATTCATTTCTCCTGATCTCCTGCCTGATTCTCCAACTGCCTTCAAAGCTGGGCAAGATGATGTCACATAACAAAATAAATTCCAAATAAGAAAACATTTTTTAAAAAAGGAAACCGTAAAAATACTAGAAGAAAACCAGGGAGTAAAGAAATCCCTTCTACCATAATGACAAATACAAAAGCCGTGAGATAAAAGGTAAATTCAACCACATAAAAATCAGATAAAGAAAAAATTTTGCACAATAAAACAGAAAATAAAGCAAACAAAAAGCCATCCCAAACCAGAAGGCAACCAAAAAAGGTGAAAACAAGTTTAATTTACAATTCTATCTCAGAAAAAGGACTAGTTACATACCCACAGGATACGCACATGCACATACAAAATCATACACACATACAAAAGCACACACAGTATATACACAAAGAACTCCAAATACAACCAATAAAAAAACCCAAAAACCCAATAGAAAAATGGGCAAAATATATGATCATATAGTTCACAGAAAATAAAAATGCTGATAATAGGATGCTTAACCTCATTCATAATAAGAGAAATGCAAATTAAAACACTAAGAAACCATTTTTTTACCTACCATATTGGCACAAATCCAAAAGTTTAGTAAAATGCTCTGTTGGTGAGGAAGTGGGAAAACAGGCATGCCCCTAACATTGCTGGTGAGAGTATAAATTAGTTCAGCTCCTGAGGAGTATAATTTGGCAATGTCTATCAAAATTACAAATGTATATACCCTTTGACCCAATAAGTCTATTTCTGGGAATTTATCACACAGATACAGTTGCAAACATTCAAAAATGACAATTTAAGGTCATTTTTTGCAACTCTATAATAGTGTGAGGAAGAAAACAAGCACAATATCCATCAATAAGGGACTAGATAGATAAATTATGATGAATCCATGCAATGGAACACATACCTATAAAAAAAAGTAATGAGAAAGCTATGTACTGAAATGGAAAGCTATTTTTGTTATGTGAAAAAAGGGGCAAAATAATACAAAAAGAATGCTATCTTTTGTATAAATGAGAAAGGAATGCTATATATTTAATTTTGTTCGTATATACAAAATTTTAGAAACCCTGAAAAAATACAAAAGATGTCCATAATAGTTACTTTTAGGAGTGACTATGGGAACTAAGAAAGACAAGGAACAGAATGGGAGGAAAACATTTCATAATCTTTCATCTCTCTTAATTTTCAAGTCATAATGGGGGATAGTATTCAAAGACTGAAATTGATAAAATAAATAAGTAAATGAATCTTCACTCACAGAGTCATAGAATATTTTAAAAGTCAAAAAAGTACAGTTGGGTTAGACCTGTGTGCCATAATCAGGGAAAAGGAGGCCCTGGGTGGGAAGGAGCCCACATGGACTGGGCAGGAATACAGCAGAGGAGGGGAAGTGTCTGTGCATTTTGGTCTTAGACTGACCAGCAAATTGCTCAACACACACAACTCAACACACTTCTGGCAAAAGTACCACAGCCCCCACTGGTCCACTGTCTTTCTTTGGCCATCCCTCCCTTCCCTCTCTAGATGTCATGGTAGCACCCTTCCCAGGTCCTCTTTTTCTGCCTTTTCTCCAGTGCTCCCGGTGATGTCTTGCTCACCTGCTTCCTCCCAGCCCCAGCACTCTGTTCTATCTTGAAACAAACCCTCTCTCACGTCACACCTTTGATATCCCACAATCTCACTCTTAACCGCATTCAATCTTTCTTCCTCCAGAACTTGCTGGGTTCAAAGCAAGTGGCCAAACCAGTAACAAGGTGCTACCTTCAGATTATCAGTGAACAAAAGAAAATGATCAAAGGGAAACAGTCCCCAGTTTCACCAAGAAAATATAAGCAAGAATCCTTTATCATTTCTCTTTATCCAGTATATCCAGTTGTGCAAAAAGAGGCCTTGGAAACAATATTTTAGGGTTCTATGAAAGAGACATCACACATAGCCTCTTCTAAGATTTCTGGCCCTGCCCACTGCCCCAGTGAAGGAGTGAGCCTAAAGGGACACACCGGAACCAGTTGATCACACTCCCTATCTTGGTTGACTGGACCAGGGCACTCAGCTGAAGAGTGACCATCCCTGGAAGCCAATAACCTATCATGTTAGATTGGGGCTACCCACCTTTCCAACCTCTCACAACGTCCTATAGATCCTATCATTTGGTTCCTAATTCTGTCATTCGAAGTCACTGATTCTAGATTTCACCTTCATTCAAGTTACCTGAAGATTTGACCAGTACTTCATGATCTTCCTTAGCCATAGCAACCTTTACAGAACCACGGACAGAGGACCATGGCATGCCATTAGAGACAAAAGAAATGTCACTTAATATATTCATTTTATAACATACACCTTTTTAAGTAGTTTTGTTAATTAGAGGTATGTAAAAAATGGGCTAGCAAAGTGTTGCTAAATATACACATTTAAAGACTTCAATTAAAAGATAATGCATTTTTTCTCAGCATATTATTTGTCTTAAAGGGTCACTAAAATCCTCGATGGGTTCCCTTAAACAGAAAATAACATAAGCCTGGATATATTGTTAATAACCTTTTCAAACCACTATCAAAAACTGCTAGGAATGTAAATTTCTGTTGCCTATATGTATAACACCCCAAGTTCTACATTGATAGAATCCAAGTGAATGGGCTTATAGATGAAAAATAAATATTGGATTATCTCATACCATACACAAAACTCAAAATAGATTAAAGACATAAACGTAAGACCTGAGACTGTAAAACTCCTAGAAGAAAACACAAGGGAAAAACTTCTTGACACTGGCCTTGGAAATGATTTCATGGACATGGTATCAGAAGCACAAGCAACAAAAACGAATATAAACAAGTGAGACTAAATCGCACTAGAAAGCTTCTATACAACAAAGAAAACAATCAATAGAGTTAAAAGGCAACCTATAGGAGAAAGTATTTGCAAACCATACATTTGACAAGAGGTTAATCTCCAAAATATATTAGGAACTCCTGCAAGTCAACAGTTAAAAAAAAAAACAGTTAAAATGGGCTAAGGACTTGAACAGTATTTCTTCAAAGAAGATATCCTCAAAGAGCTACAAGTAGAACTATCACTTGATCCAGCAATCCCATTACTGGGCATCTACCCAAAGGAACAAAAGACATTCCTATAAAAAAGACATCTGTTCTAGAATGTTTATGGCAGCAATTCACAACTGCAAAGACATGGAAACAACCCAAGTGCCCATCAATACACGAGTGGATTAATAAAATGTGGTATATGTATACCATGGAGTTCTACTCAGCCACAAAAAAAACAATGGTGATCTAGCACCTCTTGTATTATCCTGTGTAGAGCTGGAGCCCATTCTACTAAGTGAAGTATCACAAGAATGGAAAAACAAGCACCACATGTACTCACCATCAAATTGGTATTAACTGATCAATACTTAGGTGCACATATTGTAATAACATTCATCGGGTGTCAGGCAGATGGGAGGGAGGAGAAGGGAATGGATATATACATACCTAATGGGTGCGGTGCACACCATCGGGGGATGGACATGCTTGAAGCTCTGACTCAGGTGGGGCAAAGGCAATATATGTAACCTAAACATTTGTACCCCTGTAATATGCTGAAATTTAAAAATTTTTTTTAAAATATATGCAAATGACCAGTCAAAAAATGTTCAATGCCACAAATCATCAAGGAAATGCAAATGAAAACCATGAGTTATAACCTCACGCCTGTCGGAATGGCTATTATTAAAAAATATATATATATACAAGTGTTGGTGAGAATGTAAAGAAATGGAACCCTAGTACATTGTTAGTGGGAATGCAAAATTGTACAGCTGCTATGGAAAACAGTATTGAGGTTCTTCAAAAAATTAAAAATAGAACTACCATATGAGCTAGCAATCCAACTTCTGGGTATTTATCCAAAAGAACTGGAATCAGAATCTTGAAGAGATACATTAGCCCTTTTCTGTTCACTGCAGTGTTATTCACAATAGCCAAGACATGGAAACAATGTAAACATCCATCGGCAGATGAACATTTTAAAAATATGTTATAGACGTACACTAGAATACTATTCAGCCTTTTAAAAAATAGAGATAAAAATCTGCAATATGCAACAACATGGATGAATCTTGAGGACATTGTGTTAGGTAAAATAAGCCAATCACAGAAAGAAAAAGACTACATAATCACACTTACATGAGCTATCTAAAGCAGTGAAGTTGGGCGGGCGCAGTGGCTCACGCCTGTAATCCTAGCACTCTGGGAGGCCGAGGTGGGAGGATCGTTTGAGCTCAGGAGTTCGAAACCAGCCTGAGCAAGAACAAGACCCCGTCTCTACTACAAATAGAAAGAAATTAATTTGCCAACTAATATATATAGAAAAAATTAGCCGGGTATGGTGGCGCATGCCTGTAGACCCAGCTACTTGGGAGGCTGAGGCAGGAGGATTGCTTGAGCCCAAGAGTTTGAGGTTGCTGTGAGCTAGGCTGATGCCACAGCACTCACTCTAGCCTGGGCAACAAAGCGTGACTCTGTCTTGAGAAATAAATAAATAAATAAATAAAGCAGTGAAGTTCATAGAATCAAAGAGTTGTCAGGGGACAGGTGAGGGGGATATGGGGAGCTGCTAAGCAGATCTCTAGAGATTAGATCTACTGTACAACACTGTACCTATGGCCAACAATAACACGTGTCATACCCCTCAAAATTTGTTAAGGGTAAATCTCTTGTTCTTACCACAAAATAAAATTTTAAAATAAAGAAGTAAATAAACATTGGCAAGTATGTGACACAACTAAAACTTCCATACCTATTGGTAGAAATGTGAATTGACACAACCACTTGGGAAAACTGTTGGGCAGTATCTACTAGCCTTGACCACACACATACTCACATACTCCACGACCCAGGAATTCCATTCCTGCATATATACTCAACAGAAATGGGTATGTTCACCAAAAGACAGATAAGAATGTTCATAGCAGCACTATTCACAATAGCTAAAAACTGGAAATAACCCAAATGTCCATTAACAAAAGAGCTTTTTAAAATCTGGCATATCTGAACAATGGAATACTACAGAGCAATGAGAATCCCTGGGCCATTGCTACATTGGCGTGCATAAATCTTACAGACACAATGTCGAAAAAATGAAGCACGTATATTTTGAGAAGCATACCATATGATTCCACTTACGTAACATTTTAAAAGATGCAAAATTCATCCCTGCTGCTGGGGACAGGACGGTGGTCAGTTACCCTTGGTGGGGGAAGGGGTACACGTGGTGACTGGGACAGGCATGGGGACTCAGAGCGGGGAGCTTCCAGTTCTGAGTGCCAGCGATATTCTATGTGCTAATCTGATACTGATTACACTGGTGTGCTCACTTTGTGATAATTAATCAAGCTGCACACTTTGGATGTGCACACTTTTTTTGTATGTATATGTTAACGAAAACATTTACTTTAAAATATTTAGCAAAACAAATGCCTGCAATTAGTCTTCAAAGCAGTCAGGTACCTGAACTGCTCCCCCAAAGCTAGAGAGACCCTTAATTCCTATCATTAGCTCCTGACATGTCCAAATGATTCTTTGGCTACTTGTTAATAATGTAATCAAAAGGCACTAATCTCATTATCGCCTGTCAGCAGGCACTGTCAGAATGCTGTTGGCCATAAGTTGCCTGCTGCTGCAATCAGTCAGTGACTTGCAAAGCACCCAAAAAGAGACCAAAAAATAATAGCAGTTTAGTTTTTCTCTTATCCCACTCACCTTTCACCAACCCCATGCCAAAATCCTTCACAGCCCAGACCACATGCTGTCTTCTCCAAGAGGCCATCCCCGACCTTGCTAGCCCTATAGAACTCCTATTCTCTGAACAATTCCTGCATTTATTCAGAGAGCGAGAGAAAGTTATCAAAACCTACACGACAAGAGCCCATGGCAATCAATGTCAGACCTGGATGTAAACCCTAGGCTGTGGGTGTTAATGCCCTCAGAGGGATGGGACATGCTGCTTTGGGTCCATACAGGATGGGCAACTGGAACTAAGAGTTCTACATAAAGCTGGACATCTAAGGACTGCCAAATACACCAAAAGGGGACAAGACAAACATTATCTACCAGCCCAAAAAAGCAATAAGGAGTAATTTTGTTTCCCAGAGCTGTGGGCAGAAAAAAGGCCTCCTGTAAGAAACCAAAACTCCAAGCCTATTCTACTCATGGGTGTAGAGTCATGGTATTTGAAATCCAAGCTGAAAAAAAATAAATAAATAAATAAAACTTCTATTAGATCTATGAAGCCTGTTTTTCAAAAATAGTGTTCCTTCCACAACCCAAGACCCATGAGACAACTCTTAACAAACATAAACTCACAGTTTAAAAAATAAAATAAAAAAATCATAAACCACACAAGGAAACAAATCACAATGAATGGGAGTCAGCTAATCACAAACAGAAGAACTGGACATTACGTAATTTAAAAAATCTGAAATGAGTTTAAAATGTATAGGAACTATTATGAAATAAGACACAATGGGGGAAAAGATATTTTAAAAACGAATAGAACATCTAAAAAAAACAGTCCTCAAAATTAAAATGTGATAGACAGGCTAGACAGAATATTAGATACAGCTGAAAAGAGAAGCTGTGAACTGAAAGAATTACCCAGAACTCAGCCTGGGGAGCTAAAGAGATGGAACATATAAAAGACACATGGCCAAGAGGACAGAATAAGATCCGTGATATAATCTAATAGGAATCCCAGAAGAAAAGAAAGAGAATGGAGAAAAGGCAATAATCAAAAAGAAAACAGCTGAGGATTTTCCAGAACTAGGAGAAAAAATAAACATATGAATTCTTAGATTGAATAAGGTCACTTAGTCCTAAGAATTTTAAATAAAACAAATCCACACATGGATATATAATATTATAATGAAAAACCTGAAAACAAGGAGAAAAAAATCTTTAAAGCAAGTAGAGAAAAAAGATTATCCTCCAAGGAATGAAAGACAGAGTAGACTTCTCATCAATAACAGCAACTTCCAGAAGACTGGAATCTGTATAGTCTGCTTGGGCGACCATAACAAAATACCATGCACTGAGTGGCTTAAACCTGCAGTCCCCAACCCCTGGGGCCACAGCCCAGTACTGGTCCATGGCTTGTTAGGAACCTGGCCATGCATCACCGCCTAAGCTCTGCCTCCCTGCTGCTTCCCCCCTGCATCTCCCTTCCCCAGTCCATGGAAAAATTATCTCTGTGGAACTCAGGAACTAGCCACACAGCAGGAGGTGAGGGGCGAGCAAGTGAGTGAGCAAAGCTTCATCTGTTTTTACAGCCACTCTCCATGACTCACATCACCACCTGAGCTCTGCCTCCTCTTCCCAACTGTACCTCCATCAGTGGAAAAATTGTATTCCATGAAACCAGTCCCTGGTGCCAAAAAAGGCTGGGGACCACTGACTTAAACAACAAATAGTTATGGAAGCCAGAAGTCTATTTTCTCACAGTTCTGGAAACTAGAAGTCCATGATCAAGGTTCCAGTAAATTCAGTTTCTGGTGAGGGCTCTCTTCCTGGTTTGTAGATGGCTGCCTACTCATATGCCCTATCTTTCCTCTATTCTAGCACAGAAAGAGATCTCTGGTGTCTCATTTTCTTCTTATAATGATACTTGTATTATTAGATTAGGGCCCACTCTTATGACCTCATTTAATCTTAATTACCTCCCTGAAGGTTCTATCTCCAAATACAGTTACATTGGGGGTTAGGGCTTCAACATATAAATTTTGGGGGGACACAATCCAATTCATAACAGAAGAGTATCTTCAAAGTGTTCAGGAAAAAACAGCTATCGGGTAGAATTCTATACCCAGCTAAACTATACTTATCCTTCAGCAAGAAAGCCAAAGACATTTTTCAGGTAAAATGATAAAACTCCTACATCTAAACCATCAATGAAAGACTATAAAATTAACAGTGTACTTAGCAGAAATTGCAACTAAAAGGAAAGAGTAAATAGAAGAAGCAATAAATCAAAGAAATTTGTAAAATAATCACTCAACAAATATGTATGGAGCACTCTCTCCCATGTGCTAGCCACTGTTCTATTTGCCGGGGATACCAAAACGAATAAAAGAAAGCCTGTGCTTTGTTACAAACAATCTGGCAAATAGTGATAAGTGTGCTGAAGAAAAATAAAGCAGGAAAAGAGGACAGGGAGTAAGGATAGAGGTTGTTGTTAAATCTACAAAAGCACTGGGTATTAAAAAATAATAATTGTGGTGAAATTTGAGAGTTTAAAAGTGAGGCACTCTAGATCTGAAAACTAAAGCAACAAGGATCATTTGGATCAGATAGGATTAACAGACTCAGAAATCAGTTCTGGGGAACCAGAGTCAAGTTTCCAGGATCTTTCTGTATTTCCCTTCTGCCACTCTCAGCACACCAGCTACCAGACTTCACAGTGGTAAGACGACTTAGAGTCCCAAAAGTCTCTTGTAGACTCAACAGAATCCAGTGGAAAAACTGGAACCATCTCTTACTTGTATCTCTTCTTAAGAGCAAAGATACCTTTTCCCTGAAGCCTCGTAGCATACTCTGCCTTGTGCTCATTGGCCCAGTGCCACCTGCCCATGTCTAAACCAGTCACAGGAAAGGGGAATGGGAGAAGCCCAGTGTCAGTCTTAAAAACAGTCCAGATTTAACGCCTGGGGCTGGGTAGAGGGGAAAGGGGAAACACCCCCACAAAAAAAATCATAGCTTTTCTGGCAAGAAAGAAAGAAATGCCTCCTGCGAAAACCACAAACAGTATGTGCCCCACTTGTCATCTGCCTCAAAATTCACCACGTGGTGGTGACTACATGACACTATGATCATACCCTCCCACAACATGGCATAACACTGGAAATTTTTAAAAGGAACCTTATGTTTCTAATTCTCTCTGTAAGTCCAACTGCTTTAACCAAAGCCCATAGCATGTGTTCAAGAACCACACACATGTCAACTGATCTGTATCTCTATTCCACTAATTCAATAACCAAACTATAAGGACAACAGGACCATCCAACTACCTCTAAGTCAATCCCTGAAGACAGCAGATCTGAACACTTCCCATGCAGTAGCCCAAACCATGGGGTCAATTTAGGCAGCTACTTATTAAGGCTTCCCAGATGCCACTATACAAACTCTCTTTTTTCAGGCTACATAGCCACTTCTAGATTAGCTGAAATGACAAAGAAATGTGCCTTTCACTAACTACCATTTCCAAATTATTTCAACATTATCATATTAGAGGAAGGTTGTGTAAATGACTGGCTAAAGTGGATTAAATGCCTTCATTTCTACAATGAGAAATTGAAGTTATGATAATGGAATTTTAAGGCCAAAAGGGACTTTTCAGAGAGTATTTAATATGACCCCCACATTTTATGGATGAGACTTTGTGCAAGTCAGTGGCACCAGGGCTGGCAATTTGACAAAAGAAACCTTTTAAATATCTCTGTTATCAAACTGTCCCGGGAACAAGAGCATATACATCAATTCAGCAGTTCTCAACCTATGTGGTAAGTCACAGAGCCAAATTTCACATCTAATTCCAGGTGTTCCTGGACCCTTCGAAGCTCGTTTAAGGACCCTAGGATTAAAAATTCCACTATTAGATATACTTAACATATTCAGTTCAGATACATACTTTGAGGTTATAATTTCCCACATCATTATTGAGATGTAGGAAATAATGTTAAGCTAGTTCCCTTCTCTACTCCCTGCTCAAGCACTTACACATCTTACCCAGCTCATATAAATTCAAGAAATTCTATCTCGTTCAAAAGCACCCCAAGGAAAAAAATAGTAATTCCATAATGTAAGGTAAGTAAGGGGAACCTCTGGCTTCTCTCCTGTCCAGCGATGTACCCCCAGGTCCAGAAGAGCTCCAAACAGGAAGGAAGCCACCAACAAAGGTATTGAACTAAGTAAACAGAACAGTGTAGTGCTTTTAACCCTTCAAGGTACTTTCAAAACTCTGATCTCAAACCCTCGATCCCTTGCCCTCTAGGAGGGATCAGTTGATTATTTCCATTTTAAAGACAAAGAAACACAAAGCAACTCAGTGACTTGCCTAAAGTCATCTAATTAAAGGCAAAATCGGGACTAATACCTCGGTTGCCTCATTGGTATTCCGGCTATTAGACCAGAAGTGCAAAACAGTATTTTTAAAACTGGAAATAGACACATAAGGAAAAGCTAGTGTTCATATATTGTGTATACTCCAAAGCAAAACAAAACTCTCTTGTGGATTACCTGCTCACTTTGAATTATCCATGCTGCTTCACTCCGCTAGCCTGGAGAATAGCGTTGGTCATGCTGTAAATAAAACTACCTCCATACACACGAGCCACACAGTCAGGCATAAAAATGAGGTTTTCCACCGGCTCGCTGACCACAGCTCACCCCATCAGCCTCCAAGTAATCCCGAGTAATTTTTGCATCACCTTGATCTGTGCTAAAACTAATCCCTTCTGCTGGGCATAGTCAGAAGGAGAAAACAATTGTGTAATTTGTCTACAGCCAACCATAGTGATCTACCCACTTGCATCACTTTCCAGCTCATTTTAGCTGGGTAAATAATAGCTTGATATGTAGCACCTGCTAAGTGAAATGAAAATGGAAAATGTTTTAAAAGATTTTTGTTTAATGTCTTTATACTACTCTAAATGTATGAAAATTTTATATCTGGGTTTTTATTACTGTTGATTGCTAAACTGACAGGGGAAAATAATCCAAGCTGGCACATTAATGAAACATGATTTTTTTTTTCTAAGTTCCTTTTTTGTAAAACAACAAAGCTAAACACAATTAAATGGTAAAAGCCACTCCAACTTTTAACTCTTTAAGGACTGAACAGTAGATATCAGATTTTTTTTAACATGCTTTGTTAGACACTTCACCCTTGTGTAGAAACCTCAATGCTTTCTTCTGGCACAGTGGCATGCCCAAGCCTGGCCTTGTGTTTTCAGGTTTAACCCCTCAACACCACCGCTTTGTTGCTTTTCAAATAAATATGCTTTCAGAGCCTTCAGAAACATGCCTACCCATTCCAGAGAGCTATGACAACACAGGGAAAGAACGGAAAAAGAGTACCAAGAATGGTGGGCATATGCCAGGAGAGGCCCCACGGAGAACAGACGTGCCCTCGAGAAGTAATGCCAACATTAATCCAAGTCTCTGAAGTGGGTTCAGCCCCACCAGTAACAACAAAGAGCTCAGCACCCTTCTAACAATGCTCTCTCTCACAGACTCTTATGAACGGGTTGCTTTAGAAGGCTACATTCATCCAAGAGGTGGTGTCAGTGGTGGAATTAGTCACACCTGCCAGTGAATAGCACATAACAGCTGTACAGACACAAGTGAGTTATTGCTCTTGGGCTACAATCTCCCAGGAAGCAAACTATGCAACTTCTGCTGCTTCCAGGCCAATTGAAAGGAACTTAAACTTGCAAATGATTAAGTATCTTAATTGTGTCATCTTAAAGCATTTCATTACCATAACCAATACAGAAAGGCTGGGAGAAGCCCAGCTGAGGCATTCAGATGCCTGACCCTAAATTTTAGTAGCCGTGACACTTTCCATCCTATGTCTCCCTCATCATTAGATCCTGTACATGGGTACAGGATTCTTACTTGCCCAATGTAAGCTCATTAGTGGAAGAGGCGGCTCTAGAAACCAAGGTTTCTCACTCCTAGTCCAGTGTTCTTTCTTCTCACCACATTGTCCCCTTGTTTTTATATCACAGCAAAGGAAACACTGAGGGAATAAGCATGAGGTGTCTAATGGATTTCTCCCAGCATTTAATTTTAGGAAATTCAACCTATATTTACTAAGCACCTACTGAAAATCCAACCCCATTCAAGATGCTGGGGTGAGATAAAAAGATATATAACATGTGGCATGTGCCTTCAAGAAAACTGCATTCTGGACCAGGAGGGAAAGCTTGCATTACACTAACAACATTCATTCAACAGTATTTATTAATGCACACTATGAGCAAAGCATTGTGCGGAATGCCTTCAGAGAAACTACAAGACAGCAAGGAGACTAAAAGTGAGTAAAGCTGGGTTTGAAAAGACCTCAAAGACCACCCACTGAGCTCTTTACACTCAGCCACATCCTGGCCAAGTGGCTCTGGTCATGCTTCCCCTAAAAAGACTCCAATTTGTCTACTTCCAACTTAAAGTGTACAGCCCAGCACTGACCACAGTATTCTAGGCATGGCTTTCCTCCTTTTTTAAGATAATGCGCTTGTGTCATTGAACCTACAATCTCATGAGCTCCCTAAACACTCACATATAGATATTTGAATATGCAGAATACAACTTAATTTTTTCTCAGACATCACCCCTATTCTGGTACTTTGCTTTAACAGTTGATTTGGGGGCCAAAATGCAAATGCAATCTTAAATTTTCTCTCTTCTGATTTGGCCCATATATTCTAACTGAGAAAAATACTGGAAGATCATGATTCTATTATCTAATTCTACTCTACTGTCCTCCCTAGTTCTGTCTCCCACAAATACATGTATTTTCTGCAGCTTCACCTAAATCACTAGTAAATATTTTTTGCCAAAAATCAGACACAAAACCTAGCTCTGTGGAGAACCACAAGCAACATTCCTCCAAACTAACATAGCTCCACTTCAGTGCCCTCTTTCGGTAGAGTTGTTTGGCACAAATCCAGTATGAAATGCCTTCTTGAACTTAAAATGCTTGGTGCTTAACATATTTTCCTTATCTGTTAGCTCAAAAAAAATGAAGATCATATAGCCTAATCTATTTGCGACCAACCCAAGCAAGACAGGCTCTTAACAATTGCTGGTTCACTATCCATCCTTGCAATAATCTGAATTAGAATCTCATTCCAGATTCCAAAGGTCATTTTTAGTTAGTAGGGGAATGCCAAAGACAGGAAATAGGACTTCGTTTTGGCCAAACATAGAGGGCTTGCAGAGAATAGTGGGAAAGGTAGCTGGAGGAAAGGACTGAGGCCGAACATGGAAAGCCTTGAAGTCTGCACTGTAGAGATTAGACTTAACTCCAAAGGCAGTGGAAAAACCATGAGAGCTTTGGAGCAGAGTATGATTAGAACACCAAGAAAAAAAATAATAAACTAACAATAGAGGACAAGAGAGAGAGGAGTAGCCAGTGGCCAGAATTACAAAGATCAGGCCCTTATAATGGTTCAGGAAAGAGGTTAAAATAATTTGATTAAACATTAAATAGGAAAATCAGAACACACGACAATGAATGACAAAGGTACAATGTGGTGACTGATTACATAGGGAAGGAAACAAAGGTAAAGGCAGTGAGGATGCTGAGGCCCCCTTGGATGCCATTTCTAAAGGCAGGCAGGCCAGAGCAGCAGAGCCCTCTTGCAGCAACGGAAAAGGTAAGTTGGTTTAGACGGAATATTCCTGAGGTTCCCGCAGGACAGCCAAGGTGGAGCTATCCAGAAGTCAAGTGGACAGTGGCACTGGACCTCGGGAGGAAGCAGGTGGGGCTGGAGACCAATGGTGCAAATGTCTGCATTTTGGAGTTGACAGAAGGAAAAGCGCCAGAAAATTCCCCAGGAAAGAAATGGCCCTCAAAGTGCAAACAGGATCTAGATGGAGCTATGTCAGAGAAGTTGGAGAGAGAGAAGCTTTGAAGAAGGAAATCGTATCAAATGACAGTGTCGTCAAGGAGAAGGAAGAGTGAGAAACGGCCAACTGAGGCCTTCCGGAAAGTACTCCAGCTTTAGCAGTGCTTCCCTGACTTCAGTGTGCCACAAGTCACTTGAGAATCTTGCTGAAATGAGGATTCTGACTCAGTAGGCAGGGGTGGGGGGT
Organism: Microcebus murinus; assembly: GCF_040939455.1. Taxonomy (NCBI): domain Eukaryota; kingdom Metazoa; phylum Chordata; class Mammalia; order Primates; family Cheirogaleidae; genus Microcebus; species Microcebus murinus. The sequence continues at coordinate 59,280,911 of NC_134117.1, forward strand.
GGTGGAGGGGGGTGGCAACAATTCAGCATCTCTAACAAGCTCCCAAGGGATCCCAGTGCTGGGGGTCCACAGAGAACCAAGAGCGAGGGGTGAGTAGGAAGTGAACACAGGAGGCAGTGAGTTTGGTTGAGGAGAAGGAATGAGCGAGGGGATAGATGATATAGATTAGGAGAGCTGTAGGAATTAAGAATCAGGAAGAAGGCATCAATAGCTCTGTTTCTAAAGAAGTCCTCTGTCCTATAAGCTCACCCCGAGAGCTCTGATAAGCATATCAAGGGAATTCAGTATATGTTCAGTTCCTCTGTTCTTTAATCACACTTGACCTCAGTAACTTAAATTTTGAAGCAAAGAAAGAAGTATAGAGTTTAACAATGAGCTTACTAGCAAAAAAGTGACGTACCCCTCCGTGATCCATTCAGTGGCTGGTAAAACATCCCATTGGTCGCTCCATTCTCCTTCTAAGACACTTCCTGACTACAGCGCTATTCCCACGATGTAGCTCTGTCTCATACTTTAGCGCCTCCAACTCATCCACACCTGCTTGATTAGGACTTAGTCTCTGTTGACAGATTTTATCTATGGAAATGCCCCTGGCTGGGCCAAAAAGAACAAGCTAAGCAAAGGATTAACCAACAAACTCTCCCTGATGCAGTTGAGCCGGCACCCAGTTAGGAGGCAGAAAGCAAGAATTTCAGGTGAGCCCCTTCTGTGGATGGCAGCCGGGCTGCCCGGGAACCCCCCAGTGAAAGAACTCAGCATCCAGCCCTTGTCCTCTGCCACCCGCCCTGGTGCTTTTAAATGGAAACTCTCTTCCTGAGGGAACTTTCATATCTCAATACAAACTAGGAACCAAACAAAACCATCCCCCCAAACCCACTCTGCCCTGCCCAAGGCCCGTGATGGTTCTGAGACAAGCCAGAACAGCACAGAGAATCTCCCCATCTGGGCAGTGCCAGAGCTCTTGCTTCTAGAGTTGCCTAGAAAATCCTCCTGGACCATTTCTGTTTTTCAGGTGAGTCAATCAAAATGATCAAATGAATTTTTTTGAGAGAGAGGTTGCCAGAGAAGGGAACCTGAAGGAAATTAAAAGAAAAATATCACCTGATTCTAAATGGATCAACCATCTTAAAAGGGAACGTTTATATGCAAAAAATAGTTTTTTCCTGACATTTATGTAAAAAAAATCACAGAATCACAGAATGTTACAGTCTGGAGAGTCCCTTACAGATCAACAAGAAGATCACCTCTGAAGCTTGTTGAAAATACAGATGCCCAGGCCTCACCCCATACCATGGAGGTACAGACCCAAACCCTCCAGGGGTATCCAATTAACTCATTTTATTTACAAGATCCAGAGAAGTGACTTTCTCAAGACAACAGATGTTTATTTAAAAATTATATTCCATCTTGTTTCAAGAAGGCCGCACTCACATGGCTGATAATAGTGTTGTCAATGACTGCACCCAGCCCCTCACGTAGGGTCCAAGTCAATGAATACTCTGAGAACTAACTACGTCACCCAGTGCAAATTTTATTGAAACAGAGACTTTACTCTCCTGGCAGAGTGCCTGGAAACAGCACTGTCTCTCACTGTGCCAGCACCTGATGGTCACACTTCAGCCCCAAACTGCCTTAGTTAGCCTAACTTTGAAGGAGGTGCTTGAAAAAGTTTTGAGCAGAGATTAGACAAATCAGGTAAGGAAGAAATAAAGGCCCAGGAAAATCATTCCATTGACTGTCACCTAATTTACTTTTTTTTTTTTTTTTTTTTTTTGTCCAAGTTGGATATGTTTTCCAGTCCTTTCTCTGGAGGAGGGGTGTGGGAGCATCAGTGCTGTGTGCCGCTGAGGCAGCGCACTGCATAACGCCAGAGAACCACAAAGCATTTTGCCGGCTGTGTCCTCTGTGCCCGGGACTGTCTTGGAGGATTTAGACGCCACTTAGTAAAGTCACTCACACCAGGCCTCCTGCGAATCCGCCTGAAAGGACACATCAAAACACCTTGTCCTTGAAACCTCTCTGGGGGGCCCAGATGGAAGACAGTTGGACTTAACAAATCAACACACAGCTCTACACATTATAGGGCTCTACAAAGAGGGGGAAAGGAGAGCTTAGTGAAAAGAAGAACAACTTGCTCAGAGATGGACGAGATGCAGCCGGGCAAAGCAAGAGAAAGACAAGCTCAATTCAACCCCACTCCCGCCGGTTCTCAGCACCAAAGTGGAGCCAGGAGACCTGGAGGAACCAAAGCCGTGAGCCTCACACCTCCTGCTAAGCAGGCCGTTTTCCCTTTATCTTGTCCACCAATGTCATTCTGCAGGGCTAGGACATGGGTTTTCACGACCACACTGTCTCTTGAAATCCCAAAGCACTTCCACAGCCACTTAAAGCCCCCCTGAGAACTATGTCATCAGGGTTTATTGGCCCCATCTCAATTGGGTCCAATTAACATTTAATGTAATTACTGATATGGTTTGAGTTGAGTCCACAATTTTACCTCTGTTTGTCTCTTATTTTTGTTCCTTTGCTCCTCCTTTCCTGCTTTCTTTTGGAGTGACTGAATCTTTTTGTAGAATTTCATTTTAATGTACCTGTTGGCTTTTTAGCTATACCTTTCACATTATTTTTTATTTTTATTTGGCTCTAGTATTACGGTATACATACTTGTTGCAATCTGCTTAAAGCTAATATTGCACCACTTCATGTAAAATGGGGGAAAAAATCATGCAACCATAGGGGTCCATTCCCTCCTCTGGCCTTCATGTTATAGTTGTCACATAAGCTAGATCTGCGTGCTACAGTGGTAGAGTTCAGAGGTCAGTTACATATATTTTAAAGAAAGCAAGAGGAAAAAATAGTCTTTTTACCGTTTACTCACATATTTATCACATCAGATGCTCTTGGTGGCTTCCTGAGGGTGAGTTTCCATTCTTTTTTTTTTTTTTTTTTGAGTTTCCATTCTTTATCCCGAAAAACCTCCTTTAATTATCTTAGTTTTCTTCTCATGAAAATGTATTTTACCTTTGTTCTCAAAGGACATTTTTGCTAGACAGAGAATTCTGGGTTCACAGAGAGGTTTTTTTTTTTTTTTCTTTAAGCCCTTTAAAATGTCTCCCCACTAGCTTCTGGTCTCCACCACTTTTGATGAGACATTAAGGGAACTCAAGTTGATGTTTCCCTATAAGCAAAGTGGATTTTCAACTTTTTATCTTTTTTATGGGGGAGGTGGGGGTTAACCAAAATGTGCCTGGGTGTGGTTTTCTTTAAATTCATCCTGCTTAATGATTGAGCTTCTTGACTTCATAAATTTATGTCATTCACCAAATTTGGGATATTTTCAGCTATTACTTTTTCACTTTTTCCCCCTTTGCTCTGGCTTCTCTCTCCAGGACTCCAATATGTTTGAATTTATATGAGAACATGTATTAGAGCTTTTGATATAGTCACACTGGTCCCTGTATCTCTGTTTATACTGTTTTCTTTTTTTCTAAGGCTGAATAGTTTCTATTGATCTTCCTTTAATTTCTCTGACTCTTCCTCTGTTATCTCCATTCTACCATTATGCTCATCCAGTGAATTTTTTGTTTGATATTATAATTTTCAGTCCCAGGATGTTCATTATTTCTCTGCTGAGATTTCCTATCTTTTCCAAGACTGTGAGCATATTTCCCTTTATGTCCTTGAGCACACTTGTAATAGCTGCTTTCAAATCTTTGCTTGCTATTCCACCTTCTGGGTTTCTTGGAGTTGGTCTCTGTTGACTGCTTTTCATCATGCAATGAGTAATTTTTAGATTGCATCCTGGATGTCTTGAATGATATGTTGTAGAAACCACAGACTCTGCTAAGTTTCTTCGAAATCATTTTTTTTTTAAGTAAGCAGTTAACTTGACTGAAATCAAACTGCAAAACACTGTCTCTCCTGAGGTAAGCAGCTGTTCAAATTTCAGTTCAATTGTTTTCTCCTACCCCGTTAGTGTGGAATCTTTCCCACATATGTGGTGTGGAATCCAGCTGCAGATGTGGGCAGATTTTATACATGAAATTTGGGGCTCTACTCTCCGGCCCATTCTTTTCAGGGATTCCCCTCCTTCCAACAGCTAAAGTTGTCCTAAACTCTGGTCTCTGGTTATCCAAGCCAATAAAAATGCATGCTGCTTTCTATCAAGTTCTACCCTTCCCACAAGGCATAGACCAAAGGTAGCACTCAAGATAAAACCTGTGGAAAATAAGAAATTCTCCTTTTTTTTTTTTTTTGGTGCCGAAACCCGGGAATGAACCAGGGACCTTTAGATGGAAATTCTCCTTAAGCCTTTCCCTCCAGTACCTCCCTGCTTCTCCCTCCCTTAGTAATAATGTAAGGATAGTGTAGCTGCTCCATGGTTTTCTTGGAACTTTCTCATAAGGCAAGAGACAGCACATAACCCAAGACTTACCAGACTCCTCTCATCAGGATCAAAGACTGTCCTTCCTCATCAGATATCCGCAGATTCTGAAATCCTAGCCCATCAGGACATATTGAAGGAAACCAGTAGATCTTCCCATCTCATCTGTTATTACAGAAAGAATTCCCTCCATTCTGACTGGTTGGGGAGATTCTGCTTAAATATCTCTACTGACAAGAGTGCATAACTTCTAAGGAAATATAAAAAGAAAAGTAAATGACCCAGACACATTACATACTTCAGCTCTTTTCATCAGCTCAACAATCCTTTAAGGAAGGTATTATTATCCTCATTTTACAGATGAGAAAACTGGGCCTTGGGGAATTATCTTTGCTAGGAAAGAGTGTAGTCAGGTTCTGAACTTTGGTCTCTACGACTCAAAAAGCTCCCATGCTCCCCACATTGTCCATACCATCCTCAGTGGCTTTAATCATTAACAAGTTCTTCCTTTTATTGAACTAAAGTCTGCCTCCTTAGAGTTATGATCATTGGCCATAATTCATAATTCTAGATTGTGAGCCCCTAAGACTAGTGACAGCATCTCATTTGTCTTTGCATCCTCAGTGGCTAGTAAAGAGGAGGGGCTAAATAACTGATCAGTTAATTCATTAATGCCATTAGAAGCATCAGGTAGAAGTCTGTATCTGCTTCATCATGGTAATTTTACAGTCACATGCAATGGCTACCACATACCACCTTTCTCCCTCTAACAAAGTTTTTCTTCTCCAGTCTGAATGTCCCTTGTTCTTTTAATTGCTTCCCATATAGTGGGATTTCTAAAATCCTCCTGGATACACTACAACTGACCAATGTCACTTAAAATGTCATCCAGGAATTCCATTACTTCTCAGGATGTAGAAAACCATGAGACAGTATGACTCCCACACTAAAAACAAAAAGCCAAATAATCTACAAAATCATAGGTTTTCTCCAACCTAGAGAGCTGAGGTTGCAAGGCAAACAGTGAACTGAATTCCAAAGTATGACTAGTCCCTCCAAGGAGAGACAGAACACACAAATTGTTTCACTTTGAGCAGAGAGCAGGTTGAAGCAGCAGCCACCAAAAAAAGCGAATAAGAAGCAAGCTGAAATTTTAACAAATTTATAAATGTTGGGTATAGGCTAGAAAGTTTAGAATTCCTGAGAGTCCCAAGCACAAGAAGAGTCTGCACACACCCATCACCTTTTTTTCCATGGTACTCACAAGAGAGATCAAGACCAAGCAAGAGACCAGAGACAGCCCCCTATACTGCGCAGGCATGAAATCTTGCCTACCTCCCAGAACCTTCCCTCATAAGAAACAGAAGTGATAAGCCACTGAGAAGGAATAGCACCCCAAAAAGCTGCACTTTCACTAAAGGGGAAATAGAAGCAAAATATTTCTTCCTCTGGGCAAAGAGGTAGAAAACCTTTTCAGGTACAGAATCTTGTATACTTACAAACTGAGGCCTACCACCACTGGAAGAGGGACAGGAAATGCTCTCCCACCCAGGAACCCCAACTAACATGATAGAAAAAGTCTCATGCCAGATACATGGGGCCTGCCTAAGATTAAGACCAGAGCAAAAGAGAGAAACCACTACCACTGACCCTACCAAGCTTCACACTGAGTAAATAAGTTAACAGCAGTTTAGCCTCTCAAGTGGGGATAAGAACATAGAAAAAGACCCCTTCTTTGGAGTAAACACATGTGGGACCTGCTGAAAGCTCAGGATGAAGTGGAAAAAGGAGGAAAATCCTCCATTTCTCCACTAAGCACAGATAGCAGCAGGCCACCAGTGGAGGAATCTGAAGTCTATTATACAATGAAACTCACATCCAGCTCAATTACTGACTATAATGACTCAACTAACCATATTAACATCACAACAGGAATGTCTCTGTTTCCAGGTATAAATACCATTTAACTCAGTCTCTACTGTTCTTTTACACATGTTGTCTGACACTGAATCAAAAATTATAAAGCAGAAAAAAAGGGGAAAAAATAGAAGACTCTAGGTGAAAAGATTAAGTAGTCAATGTTACCAGAACCAAAAGTGATGCAGATGTTAGAATTATCAAACACAGACTTAACCCTTTGCACTCGCTTGCTTTTTTTCTCCGATTTCTTTATTCTACTCGGGATTTAATTTTTTAAATACCCCAGATTTTACAAAGTGTGGCAGTAGAATAAAAAACTGGAGTTTCTTTTCATACAAACTTATTTATTTGGATTTTTTTATATTTCAAATTATTGATACATTCAAAGAGTAATTTTAACCTCCATAATTTTTGCTAACCGTGGCAAATCACACTCAACATCCGAGTGCAAAGGGTTAAAATAACTATTACTAATATGATTTTTAATCTAGAGAAAAAGAGGCAGACAACATGAATGAATCAATAATTTCAGAAAAGAAATAGAAACTATTTTTTTAAAAAAAGAGTCAAATGGAAAAGCTAGAATAAAAAGCATGAAAACAAAAAGAATTCCTTCATTAGGCGTATCAGCAAAGTGGACAAAGCAGAGAAGAGAATTTATGAAATGGAAGATAGGTGACTAGAAATGGTCCGAACAAATAACAAGGAAAAAAGTGAAAAAAAAAAAAAACAGAACATATAAGAGCCATGGGATGATATCAAACAGTATAACATATATTTGGAATCTCGGAAATAGAAGAGAGAGAAAGGGGAAGAGTAAATGTTTGAAGAAAAAATAGCCAAGAATTCTCCAAAATTAATTTTTTTAAAAATCAAATCACAAATCAAAGAACCTTAGGAAATCCCAAGTGGAATGTGGGGGCTTGGGGAGGGTAGTTAGATGCATCACTATAAAACTACTAAAAACCAAAGATAAAATGAAAACTTGAGGGCAGCCAGAGGAAAAAACAAGCATACACAGAAGAACAAAACTAAGAATAACAGCAGACTTCTCAACAGAAAGAATTTAAGCCAGAAGAAAATAGAATAACATCATTAAAATACTGAAAGAAAAATTTCCTACATCAAATTCTATATAGTGAAAATATCTCCTAAAAATGAAGGTAAGAGGAAAAATTTTCCAGACACACAAAAACTGAAAGAATTCATCTCCAGCATACTTATACTATAAAGATGTTAAAGAAATCCCTCAGGCAGGAATCAGGGTACCAGAAGGAAATTCGTATCTACACAAAGATGTAAAAACCTCTAGAAATGGTTAAAATATGGGATAATATGACACCCTTTGTTTTCTTAAATTTAATCTCTTTTAAAGATAACCGGCTCTGCAAAGTATACTTACTTTTAAAATAGATTAAATGAGAAAAAATTTAAACAGAATAATTTTAATTTTCCTATTAAAATAAACAAGTAGAGGCCGGGCGCGGTGGCTCATGCCTGTAATCCTAACTCTCTGGGAGGCCGAGGCGGGCGGATTGCTCAAGGTCAGGAGTTCAAAACCAGCCTGAGCAAGAGCGAGACCCCGTCTCTACTATAAATAGAAAGAAACTAATTGACCAACTGATATATATATAAAAAAATTAGCCGGGCATGGTGGCGCATGCCTGTAGTCCCAGCTACTCGGGAGGCTGAGACAGAAGGATCGCTCGAGCCCAGGAGTTTGAGGTTGCTGTGAGCTAGGCTGACGCCACGGCACTCACTCTAGCCTGAGCAACAAATCGAGACTCTGTCTCAAAAAATAAAATAAAATAAAATAAAAAAAATAAACAAGTAGAAAAACATTTTCTCTGGTTCCCAAAAAAAAGGTAACTGCTCTTTAAAGAAAAAAGAATAACAACAATCAGTGGGATTTATAACATATGTAGAAGTAACATGTAAGACAATAAAACAAAGGATGGGAGGGAGGAAATAGAAGTATACCATTGTAAGATCCTTGAATGTATACATAAAGTAATACATTATTTGAAGGATACATTATTTTAACTGTGTTAAAGATACATACTGTGCACCCTAAAGCAATCACTAGAACATTTTTTAAAAGGAGTAAACTTATAAGCCAATGGTGGAGATAAAATGGAATCATAAATATAATAATTCAAAAGGTAGCAGGAAAAGAAAGAAACAAGAACAAAGGATAGGACAAATAGAAGACAACTTGCAAAATAGCAGATTAGAAGCCAACTATATATTAAATGTAAACAGCCAAAGCATTCCAATTAAAAACCAGAAGTCCAATTAAAAAGCAGACTAGATATGAAGGCCCAAGATATGAGACCCAACTATATACTCTCTAAAAGAAATTTGTTACAAATATAAACACAAGGACATGCTAAAAGAGAAAAGATAGATATATCACATACAAACAAAAAATCTGGAGTTCTAAAATAAAATAATACAAAGTAGGCTTCAGAACAAGAAATATGTTCATGAATAAAGTCAATTCATCAAGAAGATACAGTAAATGTGTGTGCATGTAACAGGGCTCTAAAATAATAAAGAAAAACCCAGTGTGGTGCAGTGGCATGTGCCTGCAATACAAGCTACTCAGGAGGCTGAGGTGAGAGGACTGCTTGAACCCAAGAGTTCAAATCCAGCCTTTGTAACATAGAGAGTCTCCATCTCTAAAAAAGTAAATAAAAGTTTTAAAAAAGGAAAATCTGATCAACTGAAAAAAGAAATAGACAAAAACCAGGAAGACCAGGAGACCTCAATAATCCTCTCTCAGTAATTTATATAAAAATAGACCCAAAAATCAGTAGGGATACAGAAGACTTAACACTATCAACCAACTTAACTGACATTTACAGACAACTCCCACCAACAATAGCAGGATCCACATTCTTTTCAAAGGGTCCACGGAACATTCACTAAGATAGACTATTTCCTGAACAAATTTTCATAACTACTTTTATTCATAATAGTAACAATCCAAACACCCATCAAATGGTGAACATGTCAACAACTGTACATTCACACAAATACTATTCAGCGATAAAAGGAATGAACTAGTGATATACACAACACGGATGAATCTAAACCGCATTATACTTTATACTAAGCGAAAGAAACCAGGTGCACAAAAGGCTACATACCATACAATTCCACTTTTATGACATTCTGCAGAAAAGCAAAGCTATAGAGACAAAAATTAGATCAGTGCATGCCACGGGCTGGGGATAGGGAAAGGAGACTGACTGAAAAGGGGCACAAGAGAACTTTCTAGGGTGATGGAAACGTTCTGATTGTGGTGGTGATGGTTACATGACTGCACGCATTTGTCAAAAATCATCTAACTATTCACTTAGAAAGCGAATTGTGTGTAAATTGTACCTCACTAAACTGACTTTTAAAACAAAAAAATAAATGCATACACAGTCATCCCTCAGTGTCCATGAGGAATTGGTTCCAGGATCCAAGTTACCAAAATCCAAGAATGCTAAAGTCCCTTACAGCTGGGCCTCCCTATCTGCAGGTTCCACATCCAAGATGGAATATTCCAATGATCCGGATGGAATGTTCAACCTGCAGTTGAATTGATGGACATGGAACTCATGGATACCAAAGGCCAATAGTACTGTCATTCAAGATAGGAAATAGTAGTAATGAAATTAACTCATAATAACAATAAATTACACTTAATTTGGTCAGATCAACACAGGCCTTGACTTACCTTCCTGGAAGAAACTTTTTAAGAAACTACCTCATCCTGTGGCCCCAAACTTCACTGAGCTTCTGACTTCATCACAGATAGGCTCACAGCGACCAGGATAGCTATCTCCCACGCATACTTAGACCTCTTTCATGGGGCAGAGATCAAAGAAATGAGAAATATTACAGCTCTCAGTAACATGAAGGTATATGAAAATTCACTGTCATGTTTGTAATGGACCATCCAGCATCTGGTTTTGAGTTGTCCTCCTTGAGGATACAGAATTCAAAAGGCAGTTCCGGGAAGCAGAAGGCCATCTGAAAGCCTTTGCTGAGAATAGGAACTGCCCTTCACTGTTTAAGATACTGCAGGCTGTGCAGGTCAGAAGGAATCGAATTAGCAGGGAAGAAGGCCGAGGCTGGGTCCTAGACTCCCAAGTCCACCCCAAGCTGTTAAAATAAGAGTTGCTCACTGCTGAATGGGGAAAGAGCTCCCAGAACTCTTCCTTACGCAAATCCAGGGCACGGAGTGGGCCTTCCTGCATGGAAGGGAGACGCTAGCTAACTAGTGCTGCCAGCACCTTGCCTTGCTGGTTCCTGCCAAGGGAAGTCAACCCTGAATACTCTTTTCATTGCTAAAGGTTAATCTGCAAAAAATATTAAATGCCATCCTGCTCGAAAGAGGAGTCTTTGGAAAAGTTCACAACACTGCCACCAAATCCAAAATAAGTTTCTTAATTGCCTGTTAAGGGCTCCCAACAGGCCACTTCTAGAGAAACATTTGTCCTCGGACTGTTGTTGGTTTTGTTTCTTTTAAATGCTGTCTTTCACCACTGTGTTTATACTTTCCATGAAGATACAGCATGATTAATGCAGGGGGGAAAAAAATATGAAAAGACTTACAATCAAATTAGGAGAGCACTTGATAAAATAAGCCCTCTTCTTGTAAGTAATTTGAAAGAATAACTTTCTCATTACAACCTCAGCTCCCAGCAGGTCCCACATAAACCAAGCCAGCTGCGGTTCAAGAAAAGGTCTAAGTGAGGACCCACTCAAGGTGGAGATAAATCACAACTGGGATCACAGACCAGGTTTCTATCTTTTTCATCCCCCTTAGTAAATTGAGCCTGACCTGAAACTCTAAGAAAGTTAATTTATAACAGCCAAAAAATATTTTTTTTTAACAGCTCACTTCTCTTTTTCTTTTAAATTTAAACCATTATAACAAATGGAGATTTATTATATACTACAAACACATATGGCTTAAGCACTGGTATTTAGTCTGGAAATTCAGAGGGGGCAGTCAGCTGCTGGTGCAATCAGGAAATGCCATGTGACATTCCTGATAAAGACGAAACACACACACATTCCACAGCACTCCTTGTGGCCACCGTGGTTTTAGCCATTGTGCGGGCACCACAGGCCCAAGTGCAGGCTGCGCACTGAGAGATGATTCAGTAGGCCAGGGACACATTCACCCAAGTCAGCGCCAGAAGTCCTCACAACAGCAACCAGAGCTTTTAATCAGAGATGAGCAAAGAAAACCAACTTCCCAAGACATTTCTCCAGCGTCTCTTCCTTTTCATCTGCACCTGACATATCCCTAAAAGTGGTCCATGTGTTTTGGCCCAGAGATACTCAGCAATGCTGCACAGAATCATCCTGAAACATCAGGCTGGGTTCACTGATGAGTAAATGGAATCCTGGCAGAAGGTGTGTTAGAGACCTTATTTCTCACTGTGCCAAAGCTGGAAGGAAACTCCTGATTCTTTCTCTTTCTCTCATCCAGGCTGATATGATCTATTCCCCTTCAACTGATAATCGCTATGGTCCTCACTGGCAACAAGCACTCGGTGATTTACCAGATAAGCAGGCTTCTCTGGGAGGTCACATTAACTGGTGGTTAAAGACATGAAATTTGGAGCCAATCCTAACTCCATCACTTCCCAAATTCCCTAAACTTAAGTTCTTCCATCTATAAAATGGGAATACTTATTAAAGTACCCCACGTGTCTGCTGGGAGGATTCAGTAAAATAATACGTATAAATCACATAGATGGTCATAAACATAATTTATTAAAAACTCAGAGATTCTCTATCATAATTTAATCCAACCTCATGATGATACAATAATTACCAGTAATGATCATTACTATTAATAAACTTTCCATATGTGTAGGTTTTCTCTCCAGAAGTACAACAAAATTTCCTTGAGAGCAGAACCTCCATCATCATACTCCTTTTGTCTTACCGTGTTTCCTCAAAAATAAGACAGGGTTTTATATTTATTTTTCCTCAAGAAGACACCCTAGGGCTTATTTTTAGGGGATGTGTTATTTTTCTTAAGTATGGTACAACAGTCTACATTTATTCAAATATAGTTAAGTCATCTACTTCTGGAACATCATCATAACTCTCAGAACCGCGAATTCCATCCTGAATTTCTTACAACACCATTTCCTTTAGAACCACTGGCCCCAATCTCTCGAGTCCAGTAACACAGCTCTCGTGGGGCAGATGAGAAGGGCTGCACATCTTCTTTACCGCTCTGCGACGAAATGCATGGGTTGTGCAGATACGCTGAGTAGCCACAGGCCATCACCGGGTCTTATTTTCAGGGTAGGGCTTATATTGCGCAAACCCTTAGAAATCCTGCTAGGGCTTATCTTATGGGTAGGTCTTATTTTCGGGTAAACATGGTATTTATAGCTCCAAGGCAAAAAGCAACTTATTAACAAATGCTTATTGATCACATCAATTCTACTATTGATTTAAAAACTCTTCTTATAATTATTTATAAAAGATAAACTAGTAAAAATACACATAAATAGGAAAATTAAAATCATCCTTGATTCCAACAATAAAAACAACCAGTTAATATTCTGATGTAAAGTCTTCCGTTTCTTTTTCTATGCATACACATGTTCATTTCAAAGCACAACTGGGATCAACAGTGTATATTGTTTCAAACCTACACTTTTTAACTTATGAATAGTTCATGGACATATTCCCCTAGCATTAGATATTCTTCAAAAACATGATCTTTTCAGGCATCAAGGTATGACATGGTTATATCCCCCACTGTTGTCATCCACCACCTTGTAAACGGAGAATGCCTCTCATCTGTTCAGTTGGATCACTGGAACCAGAAACTGTGTGTGGAATCACCTGGGGCTATGCCCAACATTGGTCAACACTCAATAAATATCCTCTCATTTTTCCTGTTTTTCTAATGTCTTTAAAGGAACTTCATGAAAGATTCCACTTCCACCATGAAATAAGGCTTCTTACTACTAAAAGAACTGAAGCCCAAAACCTTCCCTGTAAGGATTCTACTCATTCCCTTTAGTCCCCAGCACAAGATTTTAGATAACCACCATAACAGAGTTCCCATGAGTTTCCTAGCAGTTATGAAGCATAATCCTACTTACCTTTTCCTATGACTTTTCAGAATCCAGAGCTCTCAGACTGGAATTTTTGCCACCTGTCAAATGTTTCTCTAATTATTTCAGATATGCTGGACTATCCTTCTTAAGCAGACTTTAAGTTCTAGACCATGAAAGGAAGCTTAATGTTGTAAAGACTACAGAACTTGGGGTCAGGAGATGTGGGTTCTAGTCCCAACTTTGTCTCTTACTAGCTGTCATCTAGCTATATAATCTCTCCTCTCTGGGTCTCAGTTTTCCCATCTGTAAAATGGTAGCCTCAAGTAAGATCATCTCCAAGATTCACTATATCACCACCTTTGGGACAGCAATCGGTTTATACACAGTTATCATTTATTAACTAAGATCTAGTGTAAGCTGGACACCTATGATATCCATACTGTCCTATGATATCAGTACTGTCATTTGTCCCATTTAGCAGAGAAGGAAACTGAGGCTTAGAGACGTTAAACAATAAGCCCAAAGTCATGCAGTATAACCATGTCTGAATCCAAGTGTGTGTTGAAAGCCTATGTTCACAACCAGGAAAGTGTACACTTCTCAAATCCTTTTATTTCTGGGATACACTCCTCTCCCCTGCCACAGAAGCTCCAAGCTCTCAATAACACTTGTTGATTGAAAGGTTATGGTTCTAACTCAGTTGCCGGACTTCCACTAAGAGCTTATTTCTATATGTCATAGTGCCAAACAATATTGACACTTTAGACCCGATAATCATCGTGGGAGCTGTCCTGTGCACTGAAGGATGTTTAGCAGCATTCCTGGCCTCCACCCACTAGATGCCAGTAGCAACCACCCTACCCACCCCCATCCCCAGTTATGACAAGTCAGATGTCCCTGAAGCCTGGGGAGAACTCCCTCCCCCCACTGACAACCACTTCTCTAAAACAAAACACACTGAAAACACAGGACAGACAGACAAAAGGATGAAAGCAGTGCACTAATACCTGCATGATTAGAAAGAACAGTGATGTAGTCAAATAATTATGTGAGATGCTAACAGTACATCCCTGCTTTAAAACATTTGACTTATGAGCATACCCTCCAGAAGAATAACACTACTACAATCAAAACATCAAGTTGTATCCCTTAAATATATACAATTTTTGTCAATTATACCTCAATAACACTGAAAAAAAACACCACTGTTTCTCATTAAAATGAAACATTGCTTATTATAGAGATTTAAAACAATGCAGAGAAAAACAAAAATAAAAGTTTTCTTTTTAAACACGCAAAAGAATAATGCTACAGCAGGGCAGTAGGAAAGAGTTTACATTCTTGCCCCAGTACCTAAGGTCAGTTTAGGGCGGACCATTTTACTGCTGGGCTCACTCAAGAGGGAGTTCCTCCCTTCCTAAGTTATAGACAGTGAGGAGGAAGACAAGAAAAGGTGTCTTCCCAGCACCCTGCGTTCAAGTTAGGATTCTAAAAGTATTTTCCAGTAGAATCAATGCTGTCATGATTACATTCCCAGGCTGGCCCACAAAAGTCCATTTTATCTAAAATAGCGCTCGTCATTTTGTAGAAATGAGTTTTCTGAGATAGCCAAGAACCTACCGTCATTTAAACCTCCACTTTGTAAGAATACAGATTCTACATATGCCTGACCCATTAACAATAAAACTTGGGAGTGAGAAACCAAGCATAACGTCAGTAGCCAAATCTTTTCTCTACCCATTCCCCCAGAAGTTCCCATGAATATCAATCTGTGTCCTCCTCCTTAGGTTCTCTCTCAAAACTCATCTATCATGCGAGTGTGGAGATGCACACATGTGCACACACAGGCGCACAAAGCTTCTTTTCATTTCTGAAGTGATCTGTAGCTGAGTTTTTAGAGATCTTCCCCGGCACTCTTTTGAAGTTAGTTCTTGGTGTGAAACTGTGCTTGGACACAGGTGGGGAGAGGGGCCCAAACTTTCAATAGGCCAGAACGCACAAGCCACACTGGGGAAACACATTCAGGGACCCTTATATCAGAATTAGTAAGTTTCTGTCACTGACGAGAGTGAAAATCCAGAAGCGCTATAGATCATCAGAGACATTTCAGCTTACCGTCATATTTCATGGACAAAATTACATTCCAGGAAGGGGCGAGGGGGGAAGGGGGAGTAAATGGAGGGAGGGAGGAAAAGCCACATAAAAGTTCTGAAATACATCAATGTCCAGAAATAGGAAAGGAGAAAAAAAAAATAAAAAGAAACCTTTGGAGAGTTTAAAAAACATGAAATAAAATATCTATCTTATTTCAGAATCCTAGAGTAAATAATATTTCTGATGCCCCCATAGAGAGTCCAATCCAGCCAGCAAAACAAACACAAATACAAATAAATACTGGGCTAGCGAGTTAGGGAAGGTACACAGAGGAATTTAAAAATAGGACAAGGGTTTAGTTCCGAAATGGGATCCTTCCTCTCTCCTCCTCCTCCCAGCTCCAATTTTTTTTTTTCTTGAAGTAAAATCCATTATTTTGAAAAGACCATTTGAAACCCTAAAGAAATAGCAAAACACAGTATTGTGGTATTCCAAAGTAATATCTCTTGTTTATAACCATATAAATTTAGCCACTGGCACTACAGGGCTTATATAATAGAATAGAGTTATTTTAACAGCGCCCTGTTAAAGAAGCAGCAAAATGTTCAGCTCATTTTCTCCAGTGGGAGGGACACATGGCCTCATGCGAGAGAGGGAACATGCCTAAGTCATTACTGCGGGAAAGCAATCCGTCAAAGCCGGGCGCTCTGGCATGGCCAGCACCACTGGTGAGATCAGAGAGGCAGCCTCTGCTTGCAATTACCAGGGAAGGACCTTGGCTCTAGGCAGCCTGCTATCAATTACTACCCTGGCCTCTCCGCTTGGACTTGTCAATTTCCCAGTGTCTTCTGTTTTGTAACAGTAAGAAAAAGGGCTCCTCCTGACTGATTCTTGGAAGTTTCTCATGTGTTGTGTCACTCCTCGGTGTCATTAACAATTCAATTAAAATTTCACAGCACACAGGCAGGCGGCACCGGACAGGGGGCGGGAAGGGGCCCCCGGAGAGGAGATTTCCTAAGGGCCTGCAACGGGGCCACGTCGGATCAAGCGAATCCAGTCTTGAAATTTCTTTGACTTCATAAGTCAGGCTTGCATGTGTCTCCCATCTGACACGACGCTGGCTGTCATCTTGGCAAGATGACATGTTTGATGTTCTCACCCCGTTGGGGGTGTAGTGATGGGAAGGAATTTCAGGCTGGCTAGAAACAAAAATCTCACATCATTTCACTCAACGTTTTGGCTCCACAGTGAATAATTATAAATATTCACAATCAGCTTTCTTAATCTACAGTGAGTTCTAGAAACTTCTTTATCTCCTTTTTTTTTTTTTTCATTGAGTCCTTCTATTTTCTTGCTTTTCAGAGTGGGGCTGTCTACAAGAAATGAGAGACAGAGAGTAAATCACAATTAAATTCTTCAGGAAGGTAGAGGACTAGGAATGCTAAGACAGGATGGCTGGAAACAAGAAAGACTTGCTACTGTCATTATTAACTCTGCGAAAGTGCAAACACTCCTTTGTCTGGTTGAATGATGGAGCTACACATGCTCACGTGCTTTTAAGCGTCCCAAGGGTTTAAGGCAAAACCGAAAAAAAAAAAGTTTCAGGCTTAAGACTTCTGAGGCAGCTTTCGCTCTAACCCTCTCAATGAGTTTAGTCATGCAAGGAAAGATTCTTTAAAGTTACCAAAGACTTTGTTTAATGCCCAAGAAAATGCAGACTGTCAGCACCCTTTGTCAGGTTTTGGTGGCTTAAGTCCATTCCCCAATACACTGGTGACCCTCCACCCTCATTCACTAGTTTCTTTTTGACATCAAGCGCTGGATAATTGTTTGATTTCCTTCTAGGTAAAAGCAGATTAAATGCCCAGCTGCAACAGCTGACACACAAAAGGGAAAATATAGTTTAACCACCATATTTATCAAGATAATTTTTCTTCCACACACTGATTAATAACGTTAGCCAACCTCCCCTTTGGCTTGGGGAAAAGAGGTGGGGAGAGACATGTCCCCCCTCAGAGTATCAGAAACAGGAGCTGACAGTTCAAGGCAAAAATGATTTGCATGTAAATTCTGATCAAAAGCAAGTCTGCACCCTGAAGTTGTCAAGTTTTGCTACCAATTTGACACTTAAATGGGCTATAGCAAAACTTGATTTAAACTGAAGAGGAAAAAAACATGGCAACTCAATTACCCCCTAGCAGATCGGATCTGGCAGCTGAGGTCAAACTTTTCACCCTGCCATTACATTTCTCAATACCTGATGCTTTAAACAAACACTATGTATTCCTCCTACAATCCTGGAGGAAAATGCATTTCTCAGGGCTCCCTACTGTGCCCCAGATTAAAAAATAAAGTTTCACTTGTGTGGGATCTGGGGCCATTTTCTCCATGTAAATTTCTGAATAAATCAGGACTTAAGAAATGGCCTTTTGCACTGGGAAAAACAGTCTCCGCTTAAAAAAAAAAAAAAAAAAAAAAACTTTCTGGGGAAGATTTGTGGAGTACTAAAAGATGATTTAAAAACAAATATTCCCATAGCATTAGAGGCAAAACAGTGACCTGTTTTTAGTTTGCTTTTAATATATTTCATATTTGAGCTTAGGCTGAACAGCACATTAATTCAGCAGGGAGAAAAACAGCTAGCGAGTTCCAAATCGGTTCCAAATTTAAGGAGGACAAAGTATCTTGTAAGGCCCCGGGACAAAGGCTCAGATGGAAAGACCCACTTGGCCTCTGGGAATTCCATCCCACCAGGGTTTGAATGCTGTTAGTCTCCTGGGCCATTCAGTCCCCGAAAGAGCTCTCACTCCTGCAACAACTATTTAAACCGCCCACTGTTTAAACTCTTCCTGTAAGTGCCCTAAAGCAGCTCCAAAACTGGTTTTTCCCTTCTTTTTTTTTTTTTTAAGTCTTATTTCCCTAAGCTGGTTTTAAGCTCCTTCTATAAAAGCAAGGAGTTTATTGACTTTATATTCACCATAATTTCTAGTTCTCATAACAAGTAGCCAGGTAATGCGCAGGGAATTATTTTCACTTTTTTAGCCAAGAAGTGTACTGAGCTGGGTGCCAGGCACTGTTCTAACCACGAGGGGCCCAAACATGAGTAATGGCTCCTTACAGCTGGGAAGACAATCACATACACAACTAATTATAAAAGTGAGGGTTAAGCATGGCAAAAAAGTAGTATTCAAAGTCTAAGAGAACACACTTAACTGAGGAATGCATTCTGGGGGAGTGAAAGTTTCAAATTCCCCTGGTGACTGGGACTCTATCTATATCAGCATCCAGCAAATGGTGGAGCAGGAGTGCCAACAGGAAGAAAGATATTTCTACGGAAGCCACCTGGCCAGGTGCTAGGTAGAGGAAGAAGACAGCATGGTCATAACACAAGAATCCTATGGCAACACACACAGGACAAATATGCAGAACCACATTCCTCTTGTGCCTGGTCTTCCTGCAATCCTGTTATGCCCATCTCCAAATTTGGAGCACTCCTACCATTGCTCTTGCATTGGCCTGGCTGTTCCTCCAACATGCCAAGCTTGTTCTGACCCCTGGGCCTTTGCACTTACTGTTCTCTCTGCCAGGTTCCCACACCTTTGCATAGCTCAAACTTTATCACTTGCAACTCTCTGCTTAAATGTCATTTCCTAGAGCAGCCTTCCCTGACGTGTCTATTTGAAATGGCCCCCACATCCACTTCTGAAACACCTAAGCCCTTATACCCAGCTTTATTTTTATCATAGCATATACATCGCCACCTGAAATTTCATTACCTGTTTATTGTCTCTCTTGCTCACTGGGTTGTAAGCAACATGAGACTCAGGACCATACCCTCAGATCCTGAACCAGAGAGTAGGTGCTCAATTAAGCCCCCAGGTGCCATTAAGCTAATATCCCTGAATCACTGCTATAAAGAAAATTAAGGCCCCAAACCAAAGTCACCACAAACCCCGACTTCTAAGCCCTTGCATCTAGAACAAAAAACAACATAGGAGTCGATGCAAATGCAGCATTTTTTGAAATCTAAATATGGCCAGAGGGGAGGAAATCACCAACACATCAAAAAATAGCTATTTATATGAGCCAAATCTCTGAGATCTTTCTGAAAAATACATATTTAACTCTAACCAGGTTCCCAGGCTTCCCACAAATCACCACCACACAAGAGGAAACCATGTGAGAAGTTATGTTCTGCTTCTGAACATTTAAGCATTTTTATCAATATTATTTGCCAGTATAAATATTTCACCCATAACTTTATATCTAAAATAGGAGTGTACCAAACCAGGGCTTATAATGTGCAAAGGAAACAGTTCAGTCTAAGGTATTCATGGCTTCAGTCATTCTCTCATAAAACAACAGATGAAATAAAATGTATGACATTCCCAAAGAGGGGGTTTCTCGTGTAATTCATCTTAAAATGCAATGTTCTGTCATCTCAAGTAACACTTACTGAAAGCAACCATCAATACTTTTTGTCAAAAGCCCGTACTCTGTGTAAAATGTTCCATCAATCTCTATTTACATAAAACAAAAAAACTTTCAGTGTGGTTCTAACACACAGCCACGGAGCGTCTCCATCTTCAGTTTTCATGCTCTGCTGAAAAATAATTTGACTGACACCAGAAAAATAAAGATGACCCTTAAAGGAAAGCTATTAGGAAGGGAAAAGCTACAAGGGGAAACACCTTACGTTGCTGGACACAAGTCCTACTGGAGAGACTTTTATTTTTTGTGTTTGTTTTTTTTAAACCATAAAATGTGTTTTCTATTAAAATAAAAAATTCCATTTTGCCAGGAAATCCCCTCAAAAGCTTTCACTCAACGGCATGCAAGCATCACTAATGCAGGGATGGCACCCTGCTGATTGCAAACTTGAGCAGGCAACATGTACCACTCTATTCCAAGCCAGAAATTTTAGCTTTCAGTAGAATGTGAGTGCCATGAGGCTAGAAGAAGGTCATCTCCTGGGGATGTTTATAAAACACACAAATTAAGGTATTAGCCTTTCACCTTGCAGGTCTGAAGATCACATCCCAGCTTAGGTAACAAGCAAAGTCCCTCTACCAACCTTTTCCTAATACTTGCTTGTTGAAATCATACAAACCCTTTCCTCTGACCCAAGTTAGCTAAGGCCTAGAGGAGAAAGCTAAGAAATTATAGGTCAAGGCCAAGAAAAACTACTCCATGCCCATCTGAGATATTTTAGCTTCACGTGCAGTGACCAGTTTTTGCCATTCTTCATTCTACCCCTGTGACTGGAATGGTCTGGGGTTGAGGATTACACAGGCAACGACACTGCTGCTTACCTATTTCCGATTGCAAAAGGCAAGATCCACTAGGGAGTCCTTCAACCCTTCCCAATCATCCCTCACATTCACTCACTCAGCATGCCTCAGCACCTGCTACGTGAAACCGTGCGGGGCCCAAGGGGAGACCAGACACAGCTTCAAGTGGCGCTGTGAGGCCTCAGCCAAACCGCTGCCCCTCTCTGAGTCTCTGAACCCTACTTTCTTCTCCTGTAACATGAGAGAGTCTGGCTAGACGGATGGTTTTCAAAGCGTGTTCTGCAAAGCCCCGTGGGCAGCACAAAGCCTCCAGGATCTCCGAGGAGGGGCAACGATGGCCGAGTAGATAGGGCCCCGGCCCCCTTTGTGACACAGCTGCTGATGGGCTAACAATGCTTAAGGTTTCATTTGTAATCACGTCCTTAGATCTCAAACGGCCCTCTAGCTCTAACAGTCTTCTGTCTTACACTATGGGGGAGCAGGAACACAGACAAAAACCTCAAGCAGGTGCGATGAGTCCTGGACTTTGAGTTAAAGAGGGTGCAGAGAGTAGTTTACCGTGTAAGGTACCATGAGCTGCGTGTGGACCACCAGGGCAGACGCACAGTTAGGACCATCAGAGGCTGGGATGTGAGGACGGGTGGAAAGGGCATCCTATGGAGGGGCAAACAGAACGGGCAGCGGAAGCACAGAGGCAGCCAGAGGGCATGTTAGAGAAACACGGACACCTCTATGAAAGACGAAAAAACAGGGGTGATTAAAAGCCCGTGTGCCAGGCTGAGGATTCCAGGACTCCCCTAGACCCAAGATGCACTCACGCCAACCAGTCATGAATGCAAATGCCCCCTGAGCAACCCACGCCCAATCCAATGCTTTTGATCACACCTGCAAATCCCATACACATTTGTCCAGATCTGAGTTTATGTCCTTAAGGGCCTGGCTCAGGCTTCATACAGTTGGTAGTCAATACAGGCTTTGATAGCAAGGATAATGAGGATAAATTATGCCAGGCCCTGTGCTAAGAGCTGTACAGGCAGGGTCTCGTTTAATCCTGACAACCAGGGCGGTAGGTACGTCACCATGCTGTGGGAGAGAAAATTAAGGCTTAGAGAAGACTCAGTAACTTGTCTGATATCACACAGCTAGGAAGAGTGGGAGCAGGATTCAAACCCAGAAGCACCTGACCCCGAGAGCCATCTCAGCCACACACTGCCTCCCTCTGAACAATTCCCAGGGGCCGAGCCAGAGGCAGCAGCAGCAAGCGGAATACCTCCGGTTCACAACAGGCTGTTTCCTGTAGGCAGTTGCATGTTAAAATAAATGAAGGACCAACAAGACTTTGAGCTAAATGGGGAAAAAAATTTCCCCCACAGAAAAAGGAACACGGAAGAACAAGAAAGCTCCTTAGTACTTAGAATCAGAGTGTAAAATAGCCCCTTGGTTAGTTTGGCCTTAAATTTTCATTCTTGACCCTGATGTAGGGCAAGTGAGTGGCTGAAATACCAAAGCTTTCAGGCTCCCCAGCAATTCTAGGGTTAATCACCAACACTCGCTGGGGCATCTATTAATCATCCAGCTTATGCTGGATGCTATGGGAGATACAATGAGGACACTGTTCTTATCCTCAAGGTTCTCGGAGTTAAATGTCAAGCAACACTTGAACACACAGTCCCTTCCAGGTCCAAACTGCTGCAATAAAAGCACGGCGAGTGAGTCCAATAGATAGTTGGGTTGAACAGTATGGAATGGACCACAAACAAGAACCATAAAAGTTCTAAGAAGGAGCAGCAGCTCATGAAGGACCTGAGTAGCTAGGAAAGGCCCAAAGCTAGCTGGAACCAGCCCTGCAAGGATGGTTGTGGTTTGGGTGGACAAGACCGAGGCAATGCAGAGCAAGCAGGGTAGGTGGCCCAGATGGCAGGGCTGGCGTGAGCAACACCAGGGGACGGGGAGGGGCAGAGTGAGGACAGCACAGCCGAGGCACAGCGACAAGCAGTCAAGCTAGACATGAAGGAGGTGGCTTTGCCCTCCATCATGACCCAATCCTACCTCTCATTTCACAGGATACATGGAGTAATGCAGAGCCTTGCTCAAAGCCATACAGCGACAGAGATGGATGAGAACAACTCTAATCCCTGCCTCCTGGCCTGGTATACTTTCCACTGTACCACGCTGCCTCCTCCCAGAACTGTAAACAACACCAGTCCCTCCAAGGGCAAGAGCACCTTGAGGGATCTACCTGGGAGATCAGGTCTGATTGTAAAGATGAGTCCACTTGAACTTGCTGTAAATGCTTACAGGGCTCTTATCTAATTTTTCCTCAGCCACACCCAATTTTTTCTAGGGTTTTATTCTGAAAGCCTTTAATGATAAAGTTCTCTTCAAGGATCATTTCAGGTTCCTCCAAAATGAACCTAAGGGTTCTTTGGTCTGGGTTATCTGCATTAGTTAGCTCATCTTCTCCCCCTAAATGCACTAGGAACAGAAAAGAAACTGAGATGGGAAAATAAAAGAGGAAGACAGTATCTAAACGTGAGTTTTTGCCTTTCACAGAGGGATCCATGACGCGAATAACAAATCTCTAAGCTACCACTGGCAGTGCGCTTTGTAGAAAGATAACTAGAGTGAAAAAGAATGAAAAAAACTAAAGGAAAGACAAGGACCTAACCTGGAATTCTGGGGAGAAATTAGAGAACAGAGAAGAAGACTTATTTATGTCAGGTTGTCTGTCGGGTGTCAATTCTGAGAAGAAAAACTCAGCTGAGATCTTCGTAAGAATGTTCCAATCATGCTATTATACAACCCTGACATGGGAAAGGCACTGAAGAACAGGCCAAAGAAAGCAACAACAAATTTCATGACAATGAATTTCTAATTTAAAAGATACAAAGAACAGCCTTTGGCCAAAAATAGGGAAAGATTCTAAGACACATTCACAAAATGTTTTCCTCCCATAGCCATAAACAAGTGACAGGTCCCTTCCATGGTTGACAAGAGACATCACCTAATAAATATTTTTTTATTTATTTCGGGTTCTGAGTTTTGTTTCTGTCTTTTAAGGAAGGTTATGGGGAAAGAAAAATTCTGATGTATAGTTTAAGCTCATGCTAACAAAACTTTCCCCTAAATCCAACCCCTCATTATCTAAGGGCAAGCCCTAATCAAGCCTAAAAGGGGAGGGGGGAAAAATCATATCCATTTCCTTAAGAGTCCTATTTTGGGATTCAAAATTTTCTTCAAAAAAAGTCGAGCTTGAATTATTCAGCCATTCTGTGGTTTGAGTCAAGGTTTTATGAGCATTTTCTGCCCATCAGCCGTCGCGAATTGGGGAAAAGAAGACAGAAACGTCGTAATTCAGATGCTATTCCGGGGCCACGTACATGGCCTGACACGATGCTCAAGTCAGCCCGCCTGCCAAGAACTAACACACATTTTGGAAAGCAGTCCTTGACTTAAAAGCTAAAGATCAGAAACTACCGTCATCTTCCATTCCTACTCCTGAGGTTGACTCAGAAACCTAGAATCCCCCCTGCCAAAAATATACACACACAACATTGCAGAGAAAGCAAATAAAAGTTTCAAGAGTCAGGATGGCCAGAAATAGTCTTAAATGCCACCCAATCCAGTGGTACAACTTTTTTTACTGCTTCTTCTGAACTTCTGTTTTAAGTATACCACGTGCTCACAGGTCTCAGGAAGACCAGTGTCCACCAAATGTGGTGGGCAACTAACTGCCTTGCCTGGCACTCTGCATCCAGTGGATATTCAAAGTCATTTGCTGGATTGAATCAAGTAGACACAGGTTTGCATTATGAGCACCTCACAATGGGGCAGCAGAACCACTTCAAATGTTAATCCTCACCTACCATGTTCTCTGTGAAGGACCTAAATTAAGCTACTGCACAGCAGGCTTGGATGGTTAATGATCAGATCATGAAGACAGCGTGTTGATCCTAGGAGTGGCCAAGAGAGGACAGACTGAAACTGGGTTCCTCAGGACATCAGCTGAGCCACTGGACCCTATCCAAACACCTAGGCAATAAATTTCCTTTATTGTTGAAAAGCCAGTTTGACTTGGCTTTTCTGTCATTTGCAATATAGCATCCTGGTAAGTTGCACATACTGCATGTACATTTTATTATAATGACATTTGTCTTTTTATTCCACAGTGATTCTTTTAGTCCACTCCAAATGTCACCTCTTCCAAGGAGGTGCAATGAACTGTTACTTTCTCTGCCCTGTGGAATGCTGCTGACTCTCCAACTCCACCCTCACTCTCTGAGTGCGCCCAACTCCCCCAGGCACAGCGAGGAGCAGGGAGGGGCTCGCTCAGCAGCCGACTGCAACAGTCGCCCGATCTCAGCCCTGCGAACACAGCACACCAGAGAACAAGCTTTCAAAGTTGCTCACGCTAAGATTTTCTGGAAAGTGATGTCCTTCCATAGAACAGACAGGAAAACATAGATGTGCAATGACATAACTTTTTATTTACACTACCTTTAACCAAGTCAGTGGGAGAAACAATAAATTTGAGTGTACCCAGAAGTGTCTCTTACTCAGACCCAGGAAAACTCAGTTATAAATAACTCAGGATTTTCCACCCAGGATATCGATGCTTTGTCTGCTGCACAAAAACCCTTCCAGACGCTATTGTTGGCCTCTCCCTGAAGTAAACCCAAATAGACCACCTCTAACTGCTGTCTATTTCATTTGTGCATAGGTTTTCCCCATTAAAATGTTGTCATTATAAAAAGAAGAGTCCATTTTGAGGGTAAATGAAGATGGTACGTGAACATCTCAGCCTTTGCTGGAACTAAATTCTATGTAGGCAAACTTCCACTACGTTCCTTGTTATCCCTCTCCCCCGCAGTTGAAAGAATGTAGAATATTCTACAGTTCTGCAGGTGACTTCTCTTTCCATAAAATCTCACTGACTAGGAAATGCTTTTCAAAATTTCCCAACCAAGTGAATTTCTTTTCAACTTGCTATAAAATATATTCTCTCGCTGAGCAATAATGCACACCCAACAAACATGGCTGTGTCTGATTTGTATTAAATTTAGCTGTTTGAGGTGTGTCATTCTCATAAAAGCATGAGCCCCTTGGGGGCAAGGACAACTTCTCCTCTTTAAGTGCCTGTAGGGCCTAGAACCGGCTTCATGCAAATCAAACCAGAAATTTTCAAACTTGAGTACACATCAGGATCAACCAACCAAAATACAGATTCCTGAGTCCTAGGCCAGAGACTCTGAGCTACTGGGCTGGGGAATCCGCATTTCTAACAAAGTGAATCTGACTGATGCAGGCTATCTGTCAACCATACTGAGAATTATTGAAGCAGGCCCCTAATAAAAATTTTTTAAAATGAGTAAGAGTACAAACTTACCTAAAAAGGTTTTCCAATGTCGCTGCCAGTACTTTCCCTAGTATCCATACCTGAGGATGCTTCTCTTTTCTTTGGAGGATGTTTCTTGAATGGTTACCCAGAGCTCTCTCACCAGCAGAAAGGGCATGCTCCCCAAACCCATTCCTATGTCCACAACATGTCAACACCCAGGCTCAAAATTACACCTGAGGACTCAGAGCCCCAAAAGCTCAAAGACAGCAAGCCCAGATAAAAAATTCCAGTATTCAGCATTTTTTTTAAAAAATGGAAACTGAGGCTCTGGAACTATTAACCTTATGGAATCAGGCAACCAGGAATGGCTTTGTCACCTTTCCCCAGAATCTTTGGGATCTGGCTCAAAAATCAAACTTCTAGCAGGAGGTCAGATATGAGATGTTAAGATAATGAAGATAGTGACAGGACAAACGACAGTCCAAAAGGTCACGAAAAGGGACATCCATTGCCTTTACAAAAAATTTAAACACTGCCTTGAACTGTTCACTGATTATCTTACAAGGCCAATTCCTTTTGGCCTTGCTGGACTGTAAGTTCCTCGAGAGCAGGGAATGCATGCTCCATTTCCTGCGCCTACGTTAAAGTTGGGCATGTGCTAGGTGATTAAAAGACGACCCGTCAGAGCAAGGCGATGTAATCCAGTGTGGAGTGCTACTTTAGAGCCAGACAGAACTGAGTTCATACACTGCCTCATCTTTAAATCCCTGAAGTGCTTAGACCGAGGCTTCATACAAAACCAACTGGTCATCGCCACTTGTACTTGGCCCAGTTGCTCAACTCCCACTGCAAAGCAAAGAAAAATGGGAGTTGGGGGGCTTTCAAGACCCTCAGGTTTGTTCACACTTTCCTGACCCTTTGTGAGTCCACACTCACCATGAGTCTATGAGAAGAGAGGGGAAACTGCTCCTACCATCCAGCTGTCCTCCTGCACTTTTCGCAGGTAATACCTTGTCTTCCAGGACTAAACTCCGGCAAGTTTTCGCCAACCCCCTATGTTAACTGCCCCTACCACTCCCCACGCCAGCACTTGTCACACTGTATGGTACCTGCCTGCGGCCTTGTCTGTTTACCCTGCTGGCTGGCTCCACTGAGGACAGGGCTGGCAGGTGCCCCGAACTCCACTACAGTCCCAGAGACCAGCACAGCGCCTGGCACACACAGGCACTCGACACATGTGCCCAGGGAAAGAATGGACTCTGCTGAGCCTCAGTCTTCCCGGATGTGAAGCAATGGTTCACCTATAGGGTTGTCTTAACAATTAAAGATGATAGAACACGGCCTAGTACAGTACTCATCCAATAAACTATAGATATTCTCATTGAGGTTGTTAATATTGAATTACTAGTTACCAAAAAGCCCGTAATGATGGAACTGAAACAATGGAGTTCAAAACAAGGGGCAGGGACCCTGAGTGCCAGAAGAGGGGGCTGTCCTGAGATCTTGTCCTCCATGATCAATCCCGAATTCCGTCTGTAGCTTCTGTTTCCACTAAGACCACTCCTGAATTTGAAGGAGGGGAACGCTGGCTCTTTGATCCTAGTTGCCCCATGTTATTCCTCAGTCTCAAGAGCCGCTACTGGAGACCAAGGGTCTCGCGGGAGGGGGTGCAGAGAAACGCTGTTCCCGCAGTGAAGGAGTGAGGCGGGCTGATTTATGAGGCAAGACTCTAAAGAAGCTAAATACACACAGCTTGGCACAGCAGCCCGGGCTGAGGAGTGGGGCGGCGCCTCTCACAGCCAGGAAACATCAGGGACGAGTCAACACTGAGGTCGGCAGCGAGAAGGGGCAAAACGCAGGTCCCTCTGTTCTGGGAAGAACTCACAGGCATCCTGTCACTTGTCAATTGACCCAGGGTGCTCTGCCCATTGCTGTCTTTGAATTTCTGCAATTCCGTGATGCAATTAAGGGCTCCTTCCCTGGGAGAGAATCACCATGGGCATTGCTCCACGGAAACTTACCGAGAATTCCCATCCATCATTCTCAACAATCAATACGTTTCTAATATTCTTTTTCAAATTATAGAAGTATATGATCACTGTAGAAAATTGAAGAAATATGAAATGTATAAAGAGGCAAGAGTAAATGCCCATAATCCCATTGGCATGTTTCTCTCAAGGTTTATATCTGATTTTTTGTTTTTTGTGTTTTTTTTATCAAAGTTTTATATATATTTTAAAGCAGTGATTTCCAATCTTGGAAGACAATTTTTCCATGGACCAGGGAGGAGTGGAGAACGGTCTTGGATGATTCAAGTGCATTACATTTATTGTTCGTTTTATTTCTATTATTATTACATTGTAACATATAATGAAATAATCATACAACTCACCATAATGCAGAATCAGTGAGAGCCTTGAACTTGTTTTTTTCACAACTACATGGTCCCATCTGGGGGTGATGGGAGACAGTGACTGATCAGACAGGATGTGGAGCTCAGGTGGTGATGCAAGCGACAGGGAGTGGCCATAAATACAGATGAAGCTTCGCTCCCTCACTGGTTTGCCCGCCACTCACCTCCTGCTGGGTGGCCACAGACTGGGACCAGTCAGCAGCCTGGGGACTGGAAGCCATGATTTTAAAGCCATGATTTTTGTATTGTGATAACACAATACAAATGTATAACTACCTAAAATATATATACTTTTTTTTAAGAATCAAAAAATTCCCCATGGTTTGTTACAAAAATAAATCTCCAGTCCCCCCTTTCTTTCTCCTCATCTCTCCTTGCACAATCTCTTTTTGGGATCACACTTTTGGTATTTTCCTCCATGTCTTTAACTTAAAAATAAGGAATTTTTTTTTTTTTTTTTACTTTTCGGTATTATCTACTGATGTCCTACTATGATTCACTCTTCTATGCTACAAACATAGACCTGTCCTACCCCCACCCGCCTCCCTTTATCCAATATAGTCACATTGTAATTTGGGTTAGACCATATTTTGCATTCATAATTACATTATACTCCTCACGCTATAATTGTGTAAGATATATTTAAAAAAATGATTTTCTTTACTGCACATTTTTTATTTTCCCAGGAATTAACAACTCTTGACCGATAATTCAATACCAAATCCCTAACCAATATTTTAAGTCTCCTCCCAAGATCAGGTGCCATAGCGTATTTGTCCTCCCAGGGAAGCCTCTGTGGTCCACTCCAGGTGGGTGGCCCTCCAGGCCCATCATCACCCTGGAGATGCCCTTTCTCCCTCCCCAGCAATATCACCTGCTTTCTTGTTTACTCTTCTGTTTTGATGGAACACCTCTTCCAGTAGCTTCCTAAAATGGTAAACATTTTTTAGACATTTCATGTCTGAAAATACCTTCCTCCTCCCTTCAATCTTTTATTTTTTAATTTTTTTTTATTTTATTGGTTTGGCTGATGACAGATTTCTTGGTTAAATAACATTTCCCTTCAGAATTTTGAAGGAATTGCTTCATTATATGCTAGCTTCCAGTGTTGTTGTTTGGAAGTCTGAAGCTTTTCCAAGCCCCATTTCTTCATGTCTCGCATGTTTTTCCAGTTCATAGTATTCTGAGATGCCACAGCCACGTGTGGTGGTGTGAGTCTATTTTTATGGTGGGCACTTGGTAGAATCTTTCAATCTAGACACTTTTGCTATTCAGTTCTGGAAATTTTCTGGAAATTATTCCCAGTTATTATTTCTTCTTTTTCCTTTGAGCTCCAATTATATGGATGTTGGACCTCTGAACTGGTTCTTTAGTATTCTTCCCCCTTCTCCCATTTTCATATCTTTGCATTCCCTTACTCTACTTTCTAGGAGAATCACCTTACGTAGATTTTTCATTTCTGCTTCATTTTTTTCAATTTCTAAGAGTTCCTATTCTTCGCATGTTATTTTCATGATACTCTATTCTTGTTTCAGGACTATGCGATCTCCTTTCACCCAAGGACATTATTAATAGCCTTTTTCTTTTGCATTTTCCTCTCCTAGCATAGTCCTGATTCCTTCACGTTTCTTTCTTGTCTGTTCTGGTCTCCATCATTCGTGTGAAAGGCATCTCACAAATATCAGGCAATCCTTAGATTTCTGTCCATATTTAAGAATGGAAAACTAAAAACTGGCTGGAATCTCGGCAGATGAGAAGGGCTTGTCATCTGAAGCATCACCATAGGGTGATCTGGCCTGGCCACTCAGTTGAGTAACTTCCGGGGGAAGTACTTTCCATTCTCTTCTTGGACTGATCAGGGTTTTCCCTACCCCTCCTTCAGAGATAAAGGCTTGGCTTTCATAGTTCCAGAAGCCAAGTAGGTGAAGAACTCTGGGTAGGGTGAGAAATGTCTCAAAACCCACTATGTATATGTTCAATTAATTTGCATGTTCAATTAACTATTGCAGTAGTGAACCCCCATCCTCTACAGTGCCTGGGATTTCCAAGTCCAGATATCCTCTAGTTTACTCTCTCCACAGAAGAAACCTCCAGTCTTTTTCCAGAGTCTGATAAGAGCAGTAGTCACCAGGCTATATGGAGTGAAAGAAGGCATACAAGATCTTACAACTTCCAGGGGTAACTGTGCTACCAACTCTTAGGCTTGGGAGGAACTGTACAGTAAATCAGATTGGTTCTCAGCTTTCCCTCCTGCTGACTTAGGGAGGGTTCAATTTTTCTCATCTACTTTCTAGCCTGCAAAAATCTATTGCTCACATGAAAAGATGTTCAACATCACTGGTCATTAGGGAAATGCAAATCAAACTACAGTGAGATACCACTTTACACTCTCTAGCTTGGCTATAATAAATTCTTTAATGGAAAATAACAAGGGTTAACGAAGATGTGGAGAAATTAGAACCTTCGTACATTGCTGGTGGGAATATAAAATGGTGCAGCTGTTGTGGAAATAGTTTGGTGGTTCCTCAATAAATTAAACATGGAAATACCATATGACCTATCAATTCCACTCCTCGGTATACATTCAAAAAATTGAAAACAGGTGTTCAAACAAAACGTTGCACAAGAATGTTCACAGTAGAATTATTCATAATAGGTAAAATGTGGAAACAACCCAGATATCCATTACTTGATAAATGGGTAAATAAAATGTAGTATATCCTGACAATGGAATATTATTCAGTCACAAAAAGAAGTTAAGTACTAGCATACACTACAACTTGAGTGGACTTTAAAAACATTCTCAGCCAGGTACAGTGGCTCACATCTCTAATCCTAACACTCTGAGAAGCTAATGTGGGAGGGTCGTGTGAGGCCAGGGGTTCAAGACCAGCCTGGGAAACATAGCGAGGCTCCGTCTCTATAAAAAAAATTTTTAAAAATTAGCCAGGCATGGTGCCATGCACCTTAGTCCTACCTACTGGGAGACTGAGGCAGGAAGATCGCTTGAGCCCACAAGTTAGCAGATGCATTGAGGTATGATGCTCCAGCCTGGGCAACAGAGTGAGACCCTGTCTCTTAAAAAAAATTATTTTCAGTGAAAGAAGCCAGACACCAAAAAAGACCACATACTATATGCTTCCATTTGCATGAAATATCCAGAATAGGCAAAATTTGTGGAGACAGAAAGCAAATTAGTGATTTTCAGGGGCTGGAGGGAGGGAGAATAAGGACTGATGCTTAATGAGTGAGTATGGGGTCTCCTTTTGGGGTCATGAAAATGTTCTGAAACTAGAGGTGGTGGTCGCACAATATTGTGAATATACTAAATGCCAATGAACTGTATACTTTAAAATGGTAACTTTTATGTTACGTATATTTTCACCACAATTTAAAAAATATGTGTTCCTGTTGCCTTCATTCTTATAATCTCCATCCTGTGAGTTTATGCCTTTTTTAATCTTTTTGCTCTGTTTTATTAGGTTTCATCTGCCATTCTCACCCATTTTTAGATATACATTGTTTAAAATATAAAAATGAACAAATGTTTACCAGGGGTGATAGAAAATACAAAGCATTATAAGGCAGAATCCTATCCTATCTTCAAGGAGTTTACAATCAAGTTGGAATTTGTTTAATATAATAAAAGAAAACCAGCCCAGCATGGTGGCTCATGCCTGTAATCTTAGCATTCTTTGAGAGGCCAAGGTGGGAAGATCACTTGAGCTCAGGAGTTCAAGATCACCCTGAGCAAGAGGGAGATCCCATCTCGACTAAAAATAGAAAAATTAGCTTGGCATTGCAGTGTGGACCTGTAGTCCCAGCTACTCGGGAGGCTGAGGCAGGAGGATGGCTTGAGTCCAGGAGTTTGAGGTTGCAGTGAGCTGATGATGCCACAGCACTATATCCAGGATGTGAGAGACCTTGTCTCAAAAAAAAAAAAAAAAAGAAAAAAAAGAAAAAAAAAGAAAAGAAAACCACACTATGTAATAAATAACTGTGGTCAGAATGGTTCAGACAGTATGTACCAAGGAGATCAAAGGAAAGGACCATAGCTGTGGATATTACGAAAGGCTCTGCAACAAACACTGAATCAGAGTTGGGTAAGAAATACCCTAAAAGAGAAGATTAATCTAGCACATTGGGTCAAGAATAAGTAAATACAGTAAAACACAAATATATTTAGGGTATGGTCAGGAGACCAGCTGGGCCAGTTGGTAACACATTATATTATAGAAAAAAGTGCTCTGAGGTCAGATTACAAAAAGCCTATTTGCCTTCTTCTCATAAAAAAAATATATATTTAATATATATTAATATATATTAATATATTTTAATATATATATTAATATATATTAATTAATATATTTTAATATACATTAATTAACATATTTTAATATACATTATATATTATATATTTAATATATATTTTTAATATATTTATATATTAAATATATATTTTATATATTAATATATTAATATATTAATTAATATATTAAGTGTATATTATATATTAATATATATAAATATATATATTTTTTGCACACACACACACACACACTTCCAGATACAATTATCTCAATCCCAGTTTTACAGAGTCAGGTTTGCATTAACCAACCTATTCAGAACCCTACACACTGGATTTAATCCTGGACATTTCCATTATCAGTTTTAGAAGACAACGAATGACCCAGATCCTTATAAACTGCATATTCCTATCTGTTGCAGTATTTCATTACCCTTGGCACGACAGACCTGGGCTCACATCCCTGCCCACACTTCCACAAAAGACACTTATGAACCACACTTGCCTCCCCCGATCATTCTGAGTCAGCCCTGGAGGTGGGAGCACATGATGCCTGCTGACTACGAACCAATGGCCTCTCAAGGCCCAAAATGCTCTCTCCTCAATTAAGTGGGGACTTCAGCGAACTAGAGTAGTGATGCTACGCAGCCACGAATGGTCTGCTGGAGATCTGTTGAAGGGCTGGGAATAATGGTAAAATTATCATCCAAGCCCCTGTATCCAGCTCTGGGCTCCCCACCTACATGAGCCAGTAATTCTCTCTATGGCTCTTACTTGCAAATTCAGGTTGGGTTTCAATCACTTGCACTTAAAGGGTCCTAATTAATATATACCCCTACTAAGCCCCACAAGCACTAGGCTCAATCATCTTACACTTAACGGCCCCTTCAAACTCTAGTTCCCTTCCAATCAGCAAGGCTCTTAGTTCCTTGGGAGTCTTTGTATTATATATCTCCTCCACATCAACTAGTACATCTCAAGCACTTAGCAAATGCCGGATGGATGGATGGATGGATGGATGGATGGATGGATGGATGGATGGATGGATGGATAAAACAAAATTAAGAAAAGGAAGACTGAGAAAATAAGACAAAAAAAATCCCTAAAATTTCTGCCTAATTTTTTATTTATTCATCTTCTTTCTTCCAATTCCAAGTTCTCTGTTCTGAATCCCTTGGAACAGGATTTCCAGCAGATCCTCATCTGCTGATTACAGAGGCCACAGATGTAACAGAGAAGCCATCCACAGAACTACATTAGGGTAATCTATACCAATGTCCCATGCCCTACCCCAGTAACCCTGGGAAAGAAACAAAGGAGAAAGGAATGTCTAACGTTTTGAGAACCTATGTATGCCAGGCACTGTAACTGGTGCTTTGTAAATACTCCCTCACACAATCATCACCAGAGTCCTGAATTATAACTTCCATGATCTCCAATACACAGATGAGTAACCCTAAGACTCAGAGAAGTTAAAAACTTGCCCAAGGTCATACGACTAGGCAGGGAAGAGACTCAAACTTGGGTATGTCTGCCTCCACAATCCACTGCACTCCGAAGTCAATTATTTACATGGGTAAATGCCTACATGATGTGAGCTGAGTGCCCCAAAAAAAGACCAATCTCTCCCAAAATATCTCCTCCCCTGAGGCTAGAAATTTTCCCATTATAAATTCATTCTTTGAGTTGCTTTGTCCAAGATTCCTCTATAATAATAATAATTTACATGTGTATTAACCCTTCATTAGTCATGAATCACCTTCATATAAACTCATTTGATCTTCACAGCAACCCTGTAAAGCTGGGATGTTATCCCGATACTGCAGAGGAGAAAACTGGGGCTCCGAGAGGGAAAGAGGCCTATTCAAAGCAAAGTCCTTGACTGCTGACATTCTGAGCCTTCCAACTCCATGTTTTCAGATACTTCTATAAAAATTATTAGCTGCGGGGAGGGCTGGCATTCTATCAGACACTAAGGGCATTGGTGCCTCAGGAAGCGGCAGACAGAAGAAAGGATGCCGGGAAGAGGGAGAAGGAGGGTGCAGCTAGGGGACACTAGAGGCTCACTCTGTCCCTCACAGGATCTGCCCTGGACTCAAGCTGAATTTAGAGGCCTGCAGTTACTGGGTAACTGAATTTAGACGCCTGCAGTCACTACTAGAGCAGCCACCCATCCCAGTCTGGGACAGGCCTGGGTTATGCCTGCTTTTCCAGCATAATTATTCTAGCTCCCTCTTTTATTTTCAAAAGCGTCCCGATTTGGACAACAAATTATATGGTCACTTCAGTTGTTACCCATCACAGGCAGAGACTGGCTGGGGGGCAGGGCTGTCCCATACACAGCCCTCGCACAGCTCCCGGCTGTCTGTGTGTTTCAAGTGAGGGCAACCGAATCCTCTTGCTCCCGTTCCGGATGAAATTAAAAGCAGCATTAGAGCAGTTCACACGGAGGGCCCTGGGTGGCAGAACTGGGCGCCCGCTGAACAAGCTTTTTCTGCTTTGGTAATTGCTGGTTGCTCAGCAAGCTTAGCACCAACCCTCATATGAGCTACCATGTAATTATGGGGAGACTTGAAACAAGGACATCCTCGATGTGTCCTTTTCCAGGAGGACACGTGTGCACACATGCTCATGCGCCTGTTCTCACAGGCTCTCCACCCAAGGAGAGCCAGTAGTAGTG
Source organism: Microcebus murinus (assembly GCF_040939455.1). Lineage (NCBI taxonomy): Eukaryota > Metazoa > Chordata > Mammalia > Primates > Cheirogaleidae > Microcebus > Microcebus murinus. Next base: position 59,316,431 of record NC_134117.1, read on the forward strand.
GCCACAACTTATATGTGGATGGCACTTTACAGTTTATGAAGCTATTTTACCCACATTACTCCATTTGCTTCCCAACACCCTCCTGCGGAAAGAGGGCAAACGGTACAAGCTCCAATTTACAAGCAAGGAAACTAAAGTTCAAAGAGGGGAAATGATTGCCCAAGGCTACACTACCAGGAGGCGGCAAAGCGGACCGTGCCCAGTCTTCTGACTGCTGCTCCACGCCCTCTCCACCACCACACGCGCCCAAGCCCCACGCCCGGCTCAGGGCCAGCTTCTGTTGTGGGGAGGCCCAAGGGGAGGCCTTCCACCGCCACTGCCAACATTTCCAGGGCCTGAGGTCACTGGCTCAGCTGCCTCAGCTGTGTCCCGCTTGCCCTAGGGGTTCAGCCTCTCCCAACGTGCCTCCCCCTTTTGTCATTTTAGTTATTTCAACTCAGTCAGTGTAAACGGATCCTCTACGTTCAGCCCCAAGGCAATAGCTGGTATGGCCCCAGTCCCCACCCTCAGAGCTAACAATCCCACAGTGTAGGACGAGGAAGGAGGGCCTAGGACCCAGGTCTCCTCTGCCACTCACAGCTGGGTGACCAGGACCACTTGCCTCACCTCTTTGTGCTTCAGTTTCCTTCTCTTTAAAACAAGGAGGTTAGGCAACAATGGGTAGGAAAGGAAGGGAAAGGAAGGGGAAGGGAGGGGAAGGGAGGGGAAGGGAGGGGAAGGGAGGGGAAGGGAGGAGAAGGGAGGGAGGGAGGGAGGGAGGGAGGGAGGGAGGGAGGGAGGGAGGGAGGGAGGGAGGAAGGAAGGAAGGAAGGAAGGAAGGAAGGAAGGAAGGAAGGAAGGAAGGAAGGAAGGAAGGAAGGAAGGAAGGAAGGAAGGAAGGAAGGAAGGAAGGAAGGGAAGGGAAGGGAAGGGAGGGAAGGAAGGAAAGGAAAAAGAAAGTAAAATTTAAAAAAATAAAAAAAACAAAGAGGTAGAACTAAATTAGAGGTTGCAATGTGGTGGACAGGAGGCTGCACCCCTTCCCCAGATGTCTTGAATTGGCCTACACAGCATTTTTATATCGTCGTTTAAAACCCCTCTACACTACCGCCACCGTTCCTAATTATCTTACATGAAGCTGCTGCACTCTTTCATGTTCTCTGCACAGAGACTTCTGAGTCTGCAACCCTTAAACCAGATGATCTCTAAATCCCTCCCGGCCCAGCAGTCTGTGTTTGGGAGGAGGCAGTGGCCTCAGACTCCAGGATGCAACTTACTAGCGGTGTGACCTCACCTGGGTTATGAGTGGCTGCCTCAATGTCTCCCATCTGCTAATATGTCTGCCTAATGTCCCCCATCTGAGAATAATCATAGTACCTACTTCACAGAGCAGTTATGAGAACTGATACATACAACATGTATGGAACACTACCTGTCTCAGAGTAGGTGCTACACACTCATTAGCAATCACTTTTGACTACTACCATGCTGCCTCTACCACCACTACCAAGTAAAAAGTTAACGATGCAAAATATATAACAAAGAACCAAGGTCTCTGCTTTAAAAGAGATCTTCTTCTCTTTTATTCCAAGGATATATCTGAATCTGATCTTCATCCCTGCTCCAGTACTATGACAGTGATCTTTCTAGCCTTCTTTTTGCGTTTCTTAATTGAGGTAAATTTCATATAAAACTATTCTAAAGTGAACAATTCAGTGGCATTTAGCACATTCACAATGTTGTACAACTATCTAACTCCAAAACATTTTTATCACCCATTCCCAAGCCCCTGGAAACCACTAATCTACTTCTTATCTCTATGGATTTACCTATTGTGGATAATTCATAAAAATGGAATCATAAAATATGTGACCTTTTGTGTCTGGCTTCTGGTACTTAGCATATGTTAAAGGCTCATCCTTTAGAATGTAGCATGTATCAGTACTTCGTTCTTTTATACAGCTGAATAATATTCCATTGTATGGATATACCACATTTTGTTTATTCATTCACCAGTTGATGGACTTCCTGTGCTTTCTTCTGCTACCCAGAACAGAAATTCTGAAGTGTCATCAGAGAGGCCCAGTCACCCCCACCAGGACCCTCTCAGGCCCAGCCACGCTGACCCCACACGCATCCTGAACAGGCACTGGGGGGACATATGCTCCAACCTCTCTGAATGAGGACTTTGGTCTTCCTCATACCAGACACATGGGAACATATAACATTTGGGGACTGATGTTTTGGGGTTTCATTGCTAGGTTTAAAAAAAAGAAAAATAATATAGTAAGAAAAGTGGTAGAATCTTCTCTTGAGAACCAAGAAGAAGAAAGGAAAAAAAACAAGGGAAAGTGCCTTTGAATCAACTGAACTACAAATAGGAGTGAAGCTAAATTGTATAGCTATGTTCTGGAAAACAAAGAAATATGCCCAAAACAGAAATAAATAATCACTCTCTGATTATCACAACAGTTAAGGTGATTCCAGCAGTTCAGAAAGGTTCTTACCCACTATTGTAGACAGAATAATGCCCTTTCCCGTGAAGGGTCCACGTCCTGATCCCTAGAACCTACAGCTACATAACCTTCCATGGCAAATGGATCTGAGCTGATGTGATTAAGTTAAATATCTTGAGATAGGGAGATTATTCTAGGATTATCCAGGCAGGTCCATTGTAATCACAAGGATCCTTTTTAAGAGGCGGCAGAAGGGCCAGAGAAGGAGATGTGAAAATAGAAACAGAAGTCAGAGTAACACAGCCAAGAGCCAAGGAATGCACGCAGCATACAGAAGCTGGAAAGGCAAGGACACAGGTTTCCCCTACAGCCTCTAGAAGGAACGCAGCCCTCCCAACACCACCTTGATTTTAGCCCAGTGAGACCCACTTCAGTCTTCTGATCTCCAAAACAGTAAGATAACAACCCTGCGCTGTTTTCAGCCACCGCGTGCATGCACTGTTACAGCAGTAGCAGGAAACAGCACAGCCATCTACAGCACCCAGCGCTCCTGCGGGTTACCAGCCAGTCCCCAGCATGTAGAAAGATGCTCTGAGAAGCCAACTGTTCTCGGCAGGGATGACACGTGTGCCTCCTTGACAAAAATGTGGTGTCTGTACTAATAAGAAAGAAAGTCAACATGCACACAAGAGACAGCCACAAAAAAGAGAGAGAGATAAAGACAGTGTCTGCACACACAAGGGGACCTGGAATGAGAAGCAAAAAATCAACCCTGAAGTTTGTTACATTGGAATGAGGGGGAAAGGATCTTAACAATCACAAATTTTTTCATAACTGCCGCAAAGCGTTTCACGGCAACTTCAAGCCAGAAGGGCCCTGGTGAAAGGTTATAACAAGTTACTACTCCAAGTGGTAAGGCTCTGAAAATGAACTTTCAATTCTGTTAATTTTCCAGTTAAATGAATCTGATTCTCTCTATGGTAAGGGAATTAAACTTCCCCAAACTGAGAAAAAAAAAATCTTTTCCACATAACAACTGATATGGTAAAGATAAAACTTGGCTATGTAATGGCCTCATTACTCTTGCTGCAAACCATCTGTCAAATTTTGTTTAACAAGTAGGGTAAATTCAAGAGAAATAAATAACAGTTTTCTGCAAACCCTCATGTCCACACAGGTACACTTTAAATGAGCTATGCTTGACATAAAGCACACACACACACTTACTTTCTCAATTTCCTGGCAACGCACTCTTGCTTAAATACACAACCATCAAGCAGAGAGAGAGGCGCAAATCAACCCCACTGCTGCTCCTTCTCCTCCTCCCATTTGGTTCCTCTGGGAACTCAGACCCAAACCAGTTCTGCTCCTTCCCAGCTGCCCGTTCCCAAGAACCATCACGACTCACTCACGGCCCTCCTAAAACAAACAGCACATAAATCAGCAACAAAAACTAACTCAACTTCAAACCAGCCCGTTTCAACATTAATAGTGCCTTTGTTGTCAATAAACCTATATTTGACTTCTCCCATTTTTATGTGTATTTTATTTATAAATTACTAATGCTTTTCCTGGAGCAAAATGGTCAAAGTAATATTCTACACAGAGCCATACTCTGTAAGCAGGAGTAGGGGGGAAAAAAATACAGCTCAAATGGAATCAAAGACAGAAAACTATCAGCTGTGAAGATACAGGCGTTTCCCGATTCTGCTTGATCACCAATGCCAATAACCTTCCATCCCACCTATCAGGAGGGAGTCACAGGACATGGACTTTTATGCCACAGTCAATCAGACGGATGGAAAGAAGAAGTCACAGCTCTGAGGAGCCATTCAACTGTGGCTCTGCCTACTTCTCAGAGACTAACAGCATTGATGGGCTTGGCCAAACAGAGGCAAGTGCAGACAACATAGTTGTGGGGGCGGTAGTTTTACCGCAAAGTGAGAACCTACTACACATACATGACAGAATCCTCTAGCACAGCGGTCTCCAACCTTTTTGGCACCAGGGACCCGATTCATGGAAGATAATTTTTCCACAGATGGGGGGGTGGCGGCTGGCAGGAGGGTAGGGTGTGCAGGGCTCAGGTGGTGATGCGAGGCCTTGTCTTCCTAACAGGCCATGGACAGGTACCGGGCTGCAGCCCGGGGTTTGGGGACCATAGCTCTAGCGGCCCCTTAGGAATGAGAAGAACTTCCAGAAGCACCAGCTCTTTCTTTCCCAAACTTCAGAACAAGCTAGCACATGGTGCTTGCTGGAAGGAGATGAAAAGGTCGAGCCACTGCAGAGGGAAGCAAGAGGAAGAGGTCAGGATTTCACATGAAGTTCCAGTTCTTTCTTTGCCCAGAAACCAGAAGACACAATTCTCTCCTGTGAGGAGCTCACATTCTAGTAGGTTTGAAAGGGAAAGTGCCTCATAGTAAGGGAAACTTTCTCCCTTTGATTCCTGGTTCAAGGGGTTCAAAATATAGGTTATTTTTGCAAAACATGGGAGATAGTGAGAATCATTACATGAGCCGATAACATCTGCTGTCTTTGGAGGGGGAAAACAGCACCAAAATGCCAAACTGGCCCGATATGCAAATAGACATATGGGGTCCTACCTTCCAAATGTCACAGGTGCACTGCAGGTAAGGGCAGGAAGGCATCTGAGAGACTGTCTTGTCCAGCCTCTCATTTAATCACTGGGGAAACAGTGGTTCACAGTCCCACAATATGTTAAGGGCTAAAGTTGCTACCAGAATCCCAGTTTCCCCATTCCTCCTATATTTTATTTTTAATCCATAAAAGGTGAGGCTCCTCCTGAGGCCAACAAAGTCAGTGTCTGTGTGGGTGCAGAGGGGAGCAGGGAAGAAGAGGGGGCTCCGTTACTGTGCCAACTACCTTGTTTTTCCTCCAGGCATCCGGCCAGGGAGCAGGCACAAAAGCTCAGACCAGTGGCCTGGCCTTTTAAGGATGTGTGGCTATTTCAGAAGACGGTGACCCACTCTCCTGCCTCAGACACCAGGCCTGCCCTACCTCCCTGGGCTTGCTCAGGTCCTCTATGGCCAGTGTCCCCATCTCTCCTAGCCTTATCCCTGGAGCAGCCTCCTCCTTCTTCAAAGAACTGCCACCTGCCACCATACATTCAGTTGGCCAGGAGAACAGACCAGGTTTAGCACTTGGGAGGACCACTACATGGACATAGGGACTTCCGCTTGGAGCTGGGAGATTCCACTCACCCAAGCCTCAATCACCCTTCAGAATTCAGCTCAAATGCTACTTCTTCCTCGAAAAAGTCTCTCTCAGATCCTTAAGGAACCATAATGCTGAACATGTCAGGAACACGTTTTAGTCCAAAACTGCAGTGTGAGAGACACAGGACCCTCCCAGGGACCCACTAGCACCTGTGCGTTTCTTCATCTCTGACTCTCAGCCCCCTGAGCCTGGGAAATCTTTACCTAGTGTATTTAGAGCCAGTCAATTCTTCTATCACCATGCATTCTTCCAAATCGTTTTTTTTTTCCTTATATTTGGGCTTAAACCTTCAAAATTTGAAAGCCACAATCAGACACCTCTGTTATCTGCCGTGTCATCACTTGTTGAAGAAAGTAAACATCAAATACCCAAGCTGACAGAAAGGGAGGAAGCACAGGGGATCCAAAGAAATGCAGATTTGAAAGAATAAAGGAAAAAGAGAAAAAGTTCAGCAATGATCTCAAATTAAATATCCCATCACTCAACAAACATTTATTGAGTGCCTCTTCTGTGCTGAGTACTCTGCCAGGCATTTTTGCTTCTTTCTGTTCCCTCATTTGAACTCAGGACAACCCCGTCTTCATGCCACAAAAGGGAAAACAGACTCAGGCGGCAGCCGACTTCCTCAGCCACACAGTCAGTAAGCCCCAGAGGGCCCTGTGCCCTCCGCCTCAGGCTGGAAGGGCTCACCCGTGTGCAGGGTATAAAGTGGAGCGGTTAAGAGTGAGGGGTTTGCAAGTTCAACCCCCTTATTTTGCAGCTACAGAAACTGATGCCAGAAAACTGAAGCCACTTGCCCAGCGTCTCCTAACCAAAAGAAAAATGAGCATTAAATAAAGAGAAGGGAAATGATGAAGTGAAAAGGACAGCTGACCTCAAATAGACACACGGACACGAGTCCCAGTTCTGCCACCAATCAAGACACGCCACCTCTCTGGGGCTCAGTCTCATCTGTAAAACGAGACCTGGAAGAAACACACAGTGTCAACAGATATCAGAGACACTGCTCTGGCAACAACATGCGGTAACCCTCAGAGAGCCACGGTCTGACTGTCTAGAGTGCTTTCTAGACACAATCTTAAAAGTAGAATGTCAAATTGTACGCACACCCACCGCATTATACAAAACCGCACATCTGTATAAGCAGAAAGCAGAAGAGAATTTTAACTCACGATAAGAGTTTTAAGTTTAACATTCACTTAGTTTTTTATTCCTCCTGGTAAAATTGCTTAAGTGTGTTTAAAACACACACACACACAAATGATCTCTCTGGCCACGTGGGTTCTGTTCCCAAGCAACACTGCGCTAAGGGGTGTGGGGGGTGAGCTAGCAACGGTGGCCCATGAGGGCCAAGAAAGAGCGGCCAAGCACTCCCACTGTCACCACCCTAAAACACCTGGTTGAGTCTGATTAATGAGATGAGGACCAGATGCTTAAAAAGTCTCCTAAATTAAAAGAAAAAGAAAAAAAACAAAGAGAAAAGAAAAGGAAACCAGAAGCCTGCCTTTAATACAGTGCACTTTGTTATCTCTAACGTCTTTCAACCACAGATAACAGAATCAACCACATGGAATCTAAGATGCATGCCAGGTGAAAAAACATCATAAAGACATAATAAAAAGTTCCACCAGTGCCCATAAATTGCTGGGGGACTGTTACAAGGGCAGAGCCATAAATTCTTGACGTTTCCCAAATTAGAGGGTACCAACACGTATGCAAATATATTTGTGTGGGTAATTGAGGACTAAAAATCCTACATTAAGCCCAGCTACCTCCTTCAAACGCTGTTAGGGGAGCCTCCAACAGGCGCACACATACAGCACACACTGTAGGAATTCAATTTGGAAACCATCATCTAAAGCACAGCGGAGAACAGGAAAGTCATATTGCTATAATGCTTAGATTATCAATCATCTTGACAGTTTATTGGCTTTATCACCACACATACCATTAAAATGATGTCTGGCCTAGACTGTCAGGAGCAAACATTAAACAGACCAGGATTAAAAAGCAGATCCCAAACAGCACTCCAGTCAAGTTTCCCTTCCACTCTGAAATTAGTTAGAGCTGACTAAGAAACTGGCGCTAGACTTTGAAGAAATATACAGCCCAAAAGGCTGCGAGTCAACTCAGACCTGACGAGCTGATAGGTAATGTCATGTTATGGCAAATCTGACTCTCCTGCGGCTGATTTATCACGTACTCTGTGCAACACAATGATTGCTAATGGTGGAAGGGAGAAGGAGGAAAAAAAGAAAAACGCCACCATAATTTGCCTCTTCCCGCAACCAAGGGCTTGCATCAAAAGGGCCACGCCAGCTCCCTGAAGTGGGGTAGGAATGCTAATAAATTCACACTACTGAGCAAACATATTAACATTACCCCCACACAGGTTATTAAAGTAATTTTACAGATTCAGAAGAACTGAACAGGCAGCGGAAGAGACATTCATAATTCAAGAGCTCTAGACAGCGAAAGAGTTACGAACCCCATACGTTTTTAAAATGCTTCTGCATGTGTCACTTTGGCAAGGAAATCTCAACACAATTAAAACTATACTAGCACATCAATAGGGCTCAATTGAGAGCTGTGTACCTGCCTTTTACTAGGCCAGGGCTTTATAGATGCCTCAGGAAGAAAGGGGAAATGGGAAATTCACCGCTAATTAAAGGGAACCTTCTGCGCCTAAGGAAAAATGGTGGCATTTCTAAAATATATATAAAAGAAACACGTTGGTTTTCAAATCTCCGCCAAGGGTTTGGCTTTTTCACAGTCCCTAGAACTGTTCTGTGTTTGTTTGGAAGTTAGAGAGCTATTCTGTTTGTGATTAATAGTTTGCTTTCCAGTACAAATAAGTCATTAAGAAGGGTGGGGTGGGGCGCAGAGAGAATTGACGGCCTAGGAACTGGCCCCGAAACAATATGAGTAAGAAACTCCTGCCACATATTTCAACCTTTCACTCCCTTGCTTTATTTACCCAAGTGGGGTCCCATGCCTGCCCCTGTGGCTGACTTCAACATGACCCCACAGGTGAAAAATCTCATGGGACACCACATCAGAGGACCCTTCTCTTCTTCCTTGCCCCTAGGCGGGCTTTCTGGTACCACAGAAACTCCGTTAATTCATTGTTTGGAAAAGCATCTGGAAAATGATGGGACGAAAGCAGACATGGGTGTGAAGGAGCTACTTGAGCAGAGCTCCTGCCCTTGCTAGAGTGTCCCTGGGGTACTCCAGGGTCTCCCCCAAAGGGCTGTGCCACCACTGTGTGATGATTCCCACCAGCGGCCTGTCTCCAAGCAGTGCCATCCTGTTTTGTTGGTTCTATAGTTGCCGTGGGGGGGGGGAGGTGATTGGGGGAGGAGATGACAATACATCATTTACCCAAGGAGAGCCATTCCCTGTACAACAGATGTCACTAGGAAAAAAATATATATGTGATGCCAGAACACAAGGCTTGGACACAGCTGAGCAAACACTGAACTTTACACCTGAGTGAGCATCTGGGTTTGGGAAACCAGGCAAGCCCCACCCATATCCTTGAGCATGCACACACTCAAGGACAGCACAATGCTATACAAGAGCCAGGAGAGAACTGACCAGGGGGAAGGGCGGCCAGCATCCAAGCTCCTCACACCAGAAACTTCCTCTGCCATCACCTCTGGCTCAGATTTCTAAAGCATTTTCACTATCAGTGAGGACAGAACCTCCCACAACCACCTCCTCCCACCAACCCCCCTCCAAGCAACAGAATCTCTGCATTCACACTCCAAGACATCAAGGCACCAAGAGCTCCCTGGGGAGAGATGTAGCAACCACTCAGTGAAATCAATCACCCAGTTCACTGGGCACCAGCCAAGGGACCAACATGGTGCTGAACTCTATGGGGGACACATGGGGCTTTTAAAGCATGGTCCATGTCTCCACAGAGCCTACAACCAACCCAGCTGGGGAACACGATTGGCTTATCACCAAACAGATGGAAAGTTTCGTGGTTTGCTCTCTCTACCAACCCATGAGCTCCTGCAGGGCAGGGACCACATCTCAATGATCTGCTGTAAAACACCAAGAAACAGACACCAGAAATGAATGAAAAAAATAAATGAATGAATGATTTTTTAAAAAAAAACAGATAATAGCACAAGAAAAGGGTGAAAAGGCAGGACTGTTAGTTGGTTTGGAAATCCCAGATTTGCTGCCAATTTGGACCATTCTTCTACCCAGTGACTTAAAAGAAATCAGACAATGGAATAGCATGAAGTTGAACAGACCTCTTCTCTTTTCCCTAAATGCTCTTACAACACTCTCCTACTCCCAACACACCTTCATAATGCCAAGTCCCTGCTGTACTGAGAGTCCATATTTGGGGTCACCTCAGCTTGGCAGTAATCAGAAAAGCATGGCAGGACAGAATTAGTGGGAGTACTAAGAAATGAAGAGACTGAGGTTTATTTTAGCCTATTCTACTTAAGTTTCACTGCCTTCTACCCTAAAAACAGCTCCAAATGACTCCCAAGAGTCCCCCAAAACACTAAGATCACTGGGGTTTTTCTCACTATGAAAATAATAAGCCATAAAGGTTCCGTGTTTGTGTTTCAGGTTCTATCATAAGAGGTAGGGGAGAGGAGAAGTGAGTCTGGCCCATAGTAAATTCTTAATAAGCACATGTTGAACTGAACTGAGCCATGCAATAGTGATTTGAAAAGTTAAAGAATTTAGCATGAGCAGTAAACAGAAAAGACAGTGTGAGAACTGCTGTATCACTCCATGCAGAGATTGAAGCAATAAGTGTTAAAAGTTCGCCTGAAAGAGCAGCTGGAATAGGGCAGGGGGGTCGGGGAGAAGGTTAAGAATCAGCTGGTCCTTACTGCATGGGTCAGGGGAGAAGGGCATTCCAAGCAGGAAGGAAGGACACAGGCGGATGGGCACAGCAAGTACACTGAGGTGGAAAACTAAAGGGCTCCTGGAAGGAAGTCCAGGGAGCTAAGACAGGATGGAGCAGAGACAGTACAGATCCAACAACATGAAAGGAACATCTAATGATGAAATGAACACTCACTCCTGATGTTCTCCTAGCACTGGGTCCTCTTCCAGTATTTTCTATATAGTGACTGTGCCACGGTGGTAGAGACTGTTGGTTGTGGCCTGATTACCTACAACTATGCATGGCCATGCAACTAAGTTCTGGCCAATTGGGACGTGAGCAACTTCTGGGTGGTGACCTTGAAGGAAAAGAATCTCGAATGTGGATGTAGCAGTGAGCTGGCCACAACCATGCTGATGAGGACAATGATTCTAGAGCCATAAAGCAGAAGGATTCTAGGAGCACAATGAATGGAGACACCATATCAGCCCTGGAGAGCTTACGCTTGGACTGAGATGGAGAGGAATCCATTTCCCTCGTTGGCCACCTTGGAGTCTTGTGACAACAGCCAAACCAAAACAACCCTTATTCATCAAGCTTTCCAGCCAGGCATGCAAGTGTGATCCTGGACTTCTTCCTCTCTCTCTTCCCTTTCACTTCCGTCTCACCAAGTTATTCTGATGTGCATTTGTATCTATCACTCAAATTTTCCCTCTTTACTCCATCTCACTGCAATAGCCAAGTCCTGCATGATCTACTCACACCTACTCTGACCCTCTCTGATCCATCATCTACACTCTAGCTAGAGTGATTCTTTTTTTCAATACAAAGCTAATAAAATCCCCTAATTAAAACTGCCAATGGTTTACCATTGTTCTTAGGGTAACAATAAAAATCTTTAAAGCATCATAAAAGGCTCAGCACAGTCTGATCCCTAACTGCCTCTTACACCAATCTCCACAACAAACCTCTACCGGTCCCTAATACCTACCATGCCTTCTCCCACCACAGGGCCTTTGCACAGGCTGTCCCCACTGTTTATAATTCTTTTTCCTCCCCTCCTTGTTTAGGTAAGTCTTACTCATCCTTCAGGTCTTAACCCAACACCATATGCTTAGGGAAGACAACACCCCTATTACTGCAGACACTAATACATACATTTATCCTTCGAGGCCGTCTTACAATATTTCTAATTGGCCAAGTGTCTGATATGCCTTATTTTCTATTAATCTAATAAAATATGGAACGAATTTTACATTTAGTTGATTCATGCCTGTTCCCCCCACCCCCACCAATGAGTGCAAGTTCAGTGAGGGTAGGGCCATCCCAGTTGTCTCTCAGTTCTGAATCTCTAGCACCCAGCATGACACATAGCACATAGAGGCAAATATGAGATTAATAAATAAATGAGCTAACAGACAAATGAATTAATGGATGGCCTGGAATCTTCAATGGCTTTTACTTTGCTAATACCCCTTTTATCTATCTGGTATCTAGCTAATCAGATTCCTTTATGCTTCTAGATTGTTGACCCTTCCAAATGAAGCCAGGGCTCTCCTAACTGAATAGGGGGCCAATAACCTGTCTGCTCTCCATCCCTCAGGTTCTTCTCCCATGAAGATAACCTACTGTGTGAATGTGGTTCCTTGTGTACTTTATTCCCAGTATAACTACTATAATATCAGGAAAAAAAAATCCCAGAAGAATTGAGTATCACTGGTACTTAATGACCCATTCAACAGCCACCTTGATGCAAACCAGAAGGTGGTTAATGCTTGAACAAACTGATTCTAAACCAAGGTAACAGAGGGTGACAAAGGGATTACAGCTTCTATAAACCAATAGTAATGGTTTACAACACGAATATTTCAGTAACCGAACGGGAAATAGGGCAAATCGGATTCCTGACCAATTACAAAGCAGAACAACTGAATAGTGGGGGCTGTGGCCAAGTTCCCACAAATGTCTGAGTCCACAGGCCTAATGTTATTTGAATCCCAAACAACACATTTTTTTCCTTTCAATATCTACCATCATCACCACTACCTCTACCATACATATGCACCCACAACACAAACAGCAGCAACGGTCTCCAGCATGAGAAGTTGCAACCCCAAACTACACAATAAAGAGTTCTAAAAGAAGCCAGTGAAACTTCTCTCGAGGCCAGCTAACTTGTTTTTAAAATAAGGCAAGCCCAATTGTGGTGCCTGTAATAAAGAAAATGAGCTATTAACTCACAGTGGGCAGCCTCACCTGCACTCCCTAGAGAATGCAGCCCCTCCCTGGCGTTTGTACTTTTACACGGTGACCATAAAAAAGCCTTTCTGTGCTTGTGTGCCTTCTCACCTGCCACAGACACCGCAGTGCTTGGGTCTTTCAGGTTCACGTGGGAAGGGAAGTGACACAAATGAATGCTGTGCAGGGGTATGGAGGCTGCACAGGAAAAAGACGGTCCCTCTTCCTGGGGAGGGAAGGACACGTACCAGTGAGGACAAGAGGAGGAGTGCACTCAGGAGAGCCGGGGGAGGCCTCCGAACTCCTTAGAAGAAATAGCAAAAGTAAACTGAGGCCCGTGCTTGCACCTGTCTGAGGGCCCAACCAGGCCCTGAGGCCATGGATGTCAGGGTCAGCTGGAGGTTGACCCTGACACGAGTCATTCCCAAGGAAGTTCACTGTACCAGATTCTTCCCAAAGAAACAGCATGGCTTGGCTACGGCTGTTCCTCCCACTCTGTAGAAGAGGAAACAGAGGCTCACAGCAATGGTCCGGTGAATTCAAGTCCTGAGGTCAATTTAAAAAAAAAAAAAATCTAAAAAGCATAGAGATACATATTAATAACTTGTTCTCTGGACTGGGTGGGACAACAATAATCCCCTCACAAACTGTGCCCAACAACAAGGGAATGGTGAAATGGATCACCAACAAGTGCTGCAAAAATCACAAGAGCTCACCCCTGTGCTATTCTCCTCGGCTTCCTGGGCACACAGCTGGACTTAATCTCCCAGCCTCCTTTCAGGAACACGGGGCCATATACTAGTTCTTATCAATGAAATGTGAAGGAAATTAGGCCTATGGCTTTTGGGTTAATACAGCTAAGCATGGTGTGCCTTCTCCACGTTCTCTTTCCCCACCTACTAAAACTGAGATAGCTCCAAGGAGAGAGGAGAGGAGAGCAGAGCCACAAGAGGAAAGGAGCCTGGGGCCCTGATGACAGCAGGAAACACCGCTCTCCTCCCCACCTCACACGCACACACTGCTATCCACTAAAGAGAGCAATAAATAGACTCAGGTGATGTTAAGCCACTAAGACTGGAAGGCTGTCTTAAATAGATTTGTCCTCTTCATTATGCTGGGCTCTGGCCATCGTTAATATTTGGTTTGTATTTTCTCAGTTGAGTCACTGAGTCAAGACTGGGATAAAAGTTTCACCATGGAAAAGCCACCAGCAAACGTTCAGAAGCTGCCCCCATTCCACGTCTACAAAGAGGCCCATTCCCTCTCCCTTTCATGTTCCTCTGGTCTCTCTAGCAGTAGACAGGACATGCCCGGAACGCACTACTTTTACAGACTTATCAGGTCGGTTACCAGTAAAAAGAAAAAAAGAGTTTTTGTGGGTTATTTTTTCACTTTCTATTTTTCATTTTTATTTCTTAGGATTTCTCATTTTTTATTTTGCCATGTACAGAGTTAAACAAAGTAACCAAAGATATCCTTTCAGTTGCTACTTTCCATTTCCATTATTTCATAAATGAAAGATATTTTAAAACTAAAAATTAAGACTAAGAATGACAATGCTAAAAAAAACATTATTTTAAAAAATATATACAGGTGAAAATGCTATTATACCTGCAGACACAGACATTCAGTAATACCCAGGGGTCCCCAACCTTTGGTGAGTTGTATAATTATTTCATTATATATTACAATGTAATAATAGAAATATAGTGCACAATAAATGTAATGTTCTTGAAACATCCTGAAACCATTCTCCCCCTCCCCATTCTGTGGAAAAATTGTCTTCCATGAAAACAGTCCCTGGTGCCAAAAAGGTTGGGGACGCTAGTAATACCTAAATCTAACCATGCATCCTAATATACATACATTCGAATAGTTTCTAGACTGAATAACCAAAGGTGCTGATTTAAGACTGAGGATCTATATATTTAAAAAGCTCCTCAAGTGTCCTGATCCTTTTTCTTTTTTTTTTTTTATTCCTTCATATTATGGGAGTACAAATATTGTTAGGGTTACATATTTTGCCCCTGCCCTCCCTCCCCCATCCCGCTATGCCAGAGCTTCTAGCATGTCCAGCCTCCAGGTGGTGCGCACCGAACCCACAGTGTAAGTACATACCCTTCCCCTCCTCCCCCCTTCTACCTGCCCACTTCCCAATTACAGATTTTTTGAAAAAAAGAGTTTTAAACACACACACACAACAGGCAAGTGTGGGAGCAACTGGGAACATATTTTGCAAGAGGATAAATATGAATTCCTATTGATATAACAAGTTGTTATCCAGTCCCTTGCCTGAGACCACCAATTAAAAATACTTGTTTCAGCTAGGCGCTGTGGCTCATGCCTATAATCTAAGCACTTTGGGAGGCTAAGGCAGGAGGATCACTTGAGGCCAGGAGTTCAAGACCAGCTTGGGCAATATACTGAGACAATACAAAAAAAATTAAAAATAGAAAAATTAGCCAGGCATAGTGGCACACACCTACAGTCTTAGCTACTCAGGAGGCTGAGGCAGGAGGATCCACTTGAGCCCAGGAGTTTGAGGTTGCTGTAAACTATGATGATGCCACTGCTTTCTAGCCTGGGCAATGGGGTGAGGCCCTGTCCCTTCCCCCCCAAAAAATAATTGTTTAACAGAAAGAATTGTACACAGTTTACTTGCGATTATCCTATGTTTAAGAAAAAGTAAACTGATTCCTGCTGGGGTGATAGGTAGAAAAGGAAAAGGCATTATTAAGAAAACAACTAAGTATCCTAGCACCCTGAACCTCGGAAGTATCCCAGAAGGCACCCGTTAGGTGGGCTGGAGCCTTGACTCGCATTCCTAGACAGCCTTCACGAATGACTGACAGCTGCAACAGGAAGTCTGCGTCTTGAAACGACATCCAAAGAGGAGATCGAGGAACCTGTCCAGGAGACTGGTAGCAGGCAGTACAGTCTCGCTCTGGAGTTGGGGAAACAGATTCAAATGAATAGATCGATTTACACTGCTAAGTATTTACTATCTATTATATCACCTGAATACCTGTTTTAGAAACTGAATTTGACTGTTTCAGAGCTGAAAGAACTCTCAGAGATGATCTGTCACTTTTCAGCTGTGAGACCCTTTTTTGACCTCCCAACCTCAGTTTCTTCATCTGTAGAACAGGGATAATAATACCCTACACCTTGTGCTAATATTCTGGGTATAATTAGCTAATAGATACAAAGCATTTAGCAAAGGTGGGCCCACAATTTATTTTAGCTGTCATCAGAGTAACAGTTACCATCTTGAAGGGCTCAGGGGTGGGGGTGGGGGGGGTTATGTGATGTGTGTGTTTTAATAGTGTTCCGTGGAAGCATGAGAGTCACTGGGAGACTCCCCTGGAGGCAAAGGAAGGGTGATCAGGACAGTCTCCAGCCCCCAACCCCACTCTGCAGCAGCTCGCTCGGTTTGGGGCTGTTTTACATATTCAGGTTCCACATAATACATCATTTAACTAAAGGGTTCTACTGCTTAGCAGGAAACACTAATATAATCCCCTTTGCCCCTGCCCTTTCTTAACCATTGAGGAAACTGGAAGTTGGAAAGCAGAAGTTAACCAAGGCTTCCTGCTTCTCTGCTCAATTATCTTTTCACTGAACCAGGCTGGGGGCTGGGATGGGGGAGGAACCGGGCTGCTTCTTCCAGCCAAGCCTGGGGCGCTGGTCTCCAGGACCTGGGCTCTGCCTAACCGTCGCTTGCAAACCCTGGTGGCTCGGAGGAGAAAAGAGTGTTTCCCATCTCCTCCTCTCGCCACCCCAGGGCTCTCATGAGCACCTCCCCACGCGCTTGTCAGAGGCAGCTGCCTCCACCCTCAAGTCACTGCTCAGACTCTGGGCCCGAGTCTCAGTGCAGGAGGATGACAGTCGTGACTGCCGCTTTATTTACATTAACAGCAGCAGCAGCCAGCAGACACTGAGCATTTACTTTTTGCCAGGTACACGCTATGCACTGCACACATGCTACTTCATGCAAACTTTGTGAACAATTCTGTGAAGCACAGGCCTATCCTCACCTCCATGTAGCAGAAAAGCAAGTCGAGAGTAAGTGCCAGGGCCCGTTCACTCTGCTGGGGAATATGAAGCCAGAGGTGGCACCGGGCAGCCTGGCTTCCTTTCCCACCTTCTTCGACAGCTGCCATATTGTTTCCCGCCCTCAGACCCACACGCTGGAAAAGACACGCAGGCAGTGAGAGATGAGCACCGTGGACGAGTCAAGGATGGCTGTATTTGAAGAAGGGAGGACAGGAACACGGGAAGCTGGGGGACATGGGTAGCAACTTCACATCTCAAGAGAGCTGGAATGCAAAACAAAAGTGTCAGCACCTGTTTCGCCAATCCAGAAAAACTACCGGGAGGAGGAGAGATTTCGGGAAATGTCTAGATGCCAGCATCCAGGCAGGCCACCCCCAGCAGCACCACCCTTCCCCCTGGCCTCCAGGGTCCCAGCCTGTGCGTCCAGACCAGCACTCCTCCTGTGGCCCCGCATGCAGCAGGCACTCAAACATTTTCCCTCTACCCACCTGCTTTAGGGGAACCCACAGCACCTTCTCTGGTTCGTCTTCCCCAAACCAGCTCACTCCCCCTTCAGGCTTCCAAGAGGGAGAGGGAAGGCCACACCCCTGCTAATGCTTTGCCAACTTGCCCCCCCCCCCGCAAGGCACCCCCTCTCCCTTTAATTTCCCCCATCATTCCTGGATCAGTTTCCTCACCCTGCGCTAATTCCGCTCCCTCTCCGGTGTTTACACCCTTCAGATATTTGCAGGCTATTATCATGTACCCACTTAGTCAAGCAGCACACATTAAGTTCTTTTCATCTTTCCTCATAAATCAATCCCTTAATCCCTCCAAGCCCTTTAATCGTACTAGCTGCTCCTCTCTGAACTCCATCCAGTTCCTCCCAGTCTGATAATGCTGTGACACGGGGCTGGATGCAAGGCTCCAGCTGCTGACTCACTGAACTCCTTAAATGTCAAGGAGCTCGATGCATGCACAGCAACACACGCACGTGCAAACACACACGCACGTGCACGCACACGGCTCCACCCGGGAGGGTGGACACCTTGCCTCGCCAGCTGCCAGCCCCCAACACCCTTTCTGCAGCCATGTGATGAAGGGACTGCGGGTATCTGCATAGACGCGGAACACTCTCAAGCATTTTGGTGCCACACAGAATGTAAAAGGGGGGGAAAAAACCCTGCAGGAACTCTTATAGCCCCATGAGATTTTGAGTAGCTATTCCCACATACTCCCTAAGAACAGAGATAACAACACCTCTGAGATCCAGGAGGACTTAAGGACCCAGGAAAAGGCCATATTGGAGCCCCAAGCCATAGGCAAATTAAAACCACAATGAGACACCATTCCTCACCCACCAGAATGGCGGTCATTAAAAAGACTGACACCACCAAATGTTGGTGAGGATATGGAGCAAGCAGAACTTTTATACTTTGCTGGCAGAAGTGAAAAATCAAACAGTCACTTTGGGGGATAGTCTGGCAAATTTTTATAAAACTAAACATACACCTATCCTAGGACCCAGAAATTCGGTTCCCAGGTATTTGCTCAAGAGCAGTGAAAATATATGTATACACCAAGGCCTGCATACAAATGTTCACAGCAGCTTAATAGCTAAAATCTGGAAACAGCACAACAGGAAAATGCATAGACCACAGTATATGTATACAATGGGAGACTGCCACAGACCACCTGATATTACATGAAAAACTATGTACATGCACATGTACATTTTCTAAGAAGAGGGTCCATATCTCTCCTGAGATTCTCATAGACGTTCGTGGCCCAGGAAGCTCAAAGCATAGCTTGAAGTTCTCTTCAACTGCACTCTCAAAGTATGCTAGATCAGCTAATGCTTCCAATTTAGAATTCACCTGTGTTTCTAGTTGTCAAAGTGCATTTTCACAGTATACCTATCTCATGTAAAGGGAAAAAGGAGACTGCTTGAAAACTAGTCATTTGACAGCCTGTGTTCCTGAACTATATCTCTAGCCCTGTGCCCTAAGATGAGGATTATTAAATGGAAAATAAAAATTAGGATATGGACAATTGATCAAGTTTTTTTAAAAAAGCTTTTGATCACAAAATGAATACATGAAATATTTACTAAGCACTTAGCATAGTGAATTGCACTCAAGAGAAATTAACTTTTGCTGAGGACCTACTATGTTCCAGGCACTTTAGATACATTCTCATTTAATTGCATTCTCCATGGAGTTACAGCTCACTAGCCCTGTTTCATAGATTTGGGAGGGAAAAACACTGAGCCTCAAATAAATTTGCCCCCAAAAGTCATACAGTAACAGGATTTGAACCCAGATCTCTAGGGCTCCAAAATCCACTCTCTCCAAAGCCTCTTTAAGTAAGAACTCCAGGTACCACAATGATAGCTCCTAGATTTTTATTCAAACTCCTGGATTTCAAATATTCTGTCCCACAAACCCTGAAAGTGCTCAAAATCACCCAGAAGTACAAAAATTCCAGAATGCAAAACATATTGGCCCAGACTAGCCTTTGTCTTCAGAGGTGCCACAACTCCTCCCTCAGAGTACATGCCCCAATTTCTGATTTGGAAAACCCCACTGCTGTCAAAGAACAGAGAGCGGATGGGCTGGCATGTAAGGGACACAGCAATGTCATCTGCAGCATCATCCTGCCTCAAAGCACCATCGTGCTCAGCGAGAAGGGGCCTGTCTCCCCTGGAGCTTGGGGACCACCACAAGCATCATCACCTGGGTTTGCAACAGCTGAGACTATAAAGAGCAGCTACCCCGCGGCAGTACCTTCATCTTCCATCTGAGGATTCTTTAAAGTTAGCCTGTTCACAGGAGGGTGGATGCATGACACTGGCCTTGACTTCTGGATTCCAGGGATTTCTATGAGATAAAGAGCGCTCGTCCCACAAGCTGCAGGGCTCTGGATCTCAAGGGGGCTGCCTTTTGGCCCAGCTGTCTGCAGACAAGGGGGGCAGGGGGCTTTCAGGAGATGAGTGACAGTCATGATCCCTCGAAGGGCAAAAAGACAGCTCGGAAGCTTCCAAGAACCACTCTGGCAGCCCTTTGGTCACTTTTTCCTCTGTAAGGCAGGCCTTGATGTTTCAGCTGCATGAAAATGTTATGAGGAGGAGAAATGAAGACTTGGCACTCAAAAAAAAACATCTCCTCGATACCCAACATCTTAGTATCGATAAAAACAGACTAAAATAGACATTAAGGAAAACCTTGAAAGGGAAAAAAAGTAATAAAAGGCCAGTCTGGATAATGTATGGAACTAAGGAGGGGCATTTCAACTATAGCTTGGAAAATGGGAGGAAGGGTTGGGGAGAGAGAACATGTACCTGTATGAGAGAGAGAGAGAGAGACACTATGACGGGTTCATTCGTCAGTGAATTGGTACCCTGCATGGCAGAGTCCACAGAGGGCCTATCCCAACATCCAGTCTCCCCTTCTCCCTTGGGAACAAAACCTTAACTTTTACCAGGGCATGCTGCCATCCTGGTAAAAGACCGCAATTCTCTGCCTCCCTTGCAGCTAGGTATGGCCTTACATCTAGACTGCTACATAGAATTTCTAAACAGACTCCTTAAAAGAGAAGAGCAGGCCCGATGTGGTGGCTCACGCCTGTAATCCCAGCTCTTTGGGAGGCTGAGGCAGGAGGACTGCTTGAGGCCAGGAGTTCAAGACCAGTCTGAGCAATATAGTAAGACCCTGTCTCTACAAAAAATTTAAAAATTAACTGGGCACAGTGGCACACCCCTGTAGTCCTAGCTACTTGGGAGGCTGAAACAGGAAGATCCACTGAGCCCAGGAGTTCCAACTTGGGCAACAGAGCAAGACCCTATCTCTATTTTTTAAAAAGAGGGTGGGGAATGGGAAGAAGGAAAACAAATGTCCTTTGCTTTTTCTCCTGCTGCCAGCCTGGAACGTGGACTTGATGGCTGGTCTTGCAGCTGCCATTCTGGACCACAAGGTTTAGTCCAAGATGCCACACCCTAGAGAGAGCAGAGTGGAAAGCCGGAAGGAACCTGGGTCCCTGGTGATACCGTGAAGCCACTATATCAGCCCTAGACTACCAGCCTCTAGATTTATTTTACATGAGAAAGAAAGAAACATGGATCTTGTTTAAGCTGCTCCTAACTGTGGTCATCTATCCTATGCAACTGAACCTAAGTCTAACTGACAGAGAAGTGAACAGGTGAATGGATAAGTAATATCTCTTTAAGAAGTTTTTAACAACAGCTAGCAAAACTAATACACCCTGATCAAAGCTCTGGTCTCTCCCTAGCCCCTACTGCCCCAATTAAACAGGGTTGGTTACCAAAAAAAGCACCTCTGTCCACCACCTCTCTCCATTTGGAAAGACAAGAAGTAAAAAACCATTATTTTCAGGCTACTAAATCAAACCCATCATTTCAAGCAAATTCACCTGTTTAGGGCATTGTGCCTTGTATTAAAAAAAAATGGAGGCCGGGCGCGGTGGCTCACGCCTGTAATCCTAGCACTCTGGGAGGCCGAGGCAGGCGGATTGCTCGAGGTCAGGAGTTCGAAACCAGCCTGAGCAAGAGCGAGACCCCGTCTCTACTATAAATAGAAAGAAATTAATTGGCCAACTAATATATATATATATAAATTAGCCGGGCATGGTGGCGCATGCCTGTAGTCCCAGCTACTCGGGAGGCTGAGGCAGAAGGATTACTTGAACCCAGGAGTTTGAGGTTGCTGTGAGCTAGGCTGACGCCACGGCACTCACTCTAGCCTGGGCAACAAGCGAGACTCTGTCTCAAAAAAAAAAAAAAAAATGGAGAGAAATGTGGATTCACCATTAATCAGACCTCAGCAGCCCCACCTCATAGCAGGTAAGCTCCAAAATGCCTACCTTCCCATAAGGAAAAGTTAGAGAGGGAGTTGCATGCTTTAAACAAGTAAATTTCAAGCAAGTCTGGTAACAGCAAGACCAGGAGCTGCCCAATGAGACGACAGGCAGTGAGTTATTGGAAACTGTGCCTGGACTTTCCAGCCACTCTTCTCCCCCTAGTTACGACTGAGTAGGATTAAGAAAGCTTCCTTGAAATGACTCCCAAGACCAGGCCTGCACCCCCAGATGGGGATGTTTCGCTGCACATCTCATTCCAGGGTCAGCAGTAAGCAGTTACCCAACATGAGAGATGATGAGGCCAAGGTTCCAGATTTCAAGGACATGGCTTAACTATCTCAACCTTGATAACGACGGGGTGTATTCTCCATTACATCTCCGGCAGTCACTGGCTGGCCCTTGTGCTGTTCAGAGAGGGGTCTTTGGAACACGCCAGCCCAGCTGTGTGTCAGTCGCGGGACTGAGAGGAGACACTTCAACACGCAAGGATTGTCAGGGGTTCCCTTAGCTTCCGACCTGCCATCTTCTGGTTCTGACTTCATGGACTTCCCCCCACACACACCCCAACCTCACCCTCTGTGGTTCTCTCTTCACTCTCCGGGCCTCTTCATGGAGACCCCAAAAGGTCCAACATTGGTGAGCATTCCACTGTCTTCCCAGCCTGAAAACACTGGTTCTCCAAGGACATCCAAGTGAAAAGGGAAAGCCATCTTTTAGGGTCTCAGCAGTAGGATTTTGGTGATAAAGTTTTAAATTGCTGTCCATTATTAATGTTAAACTCACAGCAGTCAGCCCTGAGATCTGCAATTATAACAATTCATAAAAACAGCCCCTTTGTTAGTTGCGCTTGAAGAGCTTTTGAAATATAATTGCAATGCGGTGCAAAGTAAAATAAAAATTCAGATTTTCTTTTACCGAGGCCATGAACAATACTGTCCTTTTTACAGCAGCGGAAAGCCTCAAGACATCCGTTATATTCCTTCAATGAGCTTTGTTCAATAAATGCTAAGCCTTGAAGCTTTTAAATGTATTAAAGTGATTATGATATCATCACTCCAAAGGCACTTCAATAGAACATTAAGACAGAAACAATTTTCCTCCACACAAACGGCATAACAGTAACAAAAAGTTGATTAAATGCACATTGTATCAAAAATATTTTCAGTATTTATAGACATATGTAGATAACATTAACTGTAACCCACACCATGGGCAGGGAAGAGAAGAGAAAGTAATAAAAGCATTAGGGGAAAAGCAAATTTTAACAATAAATCTTCAAAACCTAAACTGTGGCTTGACTGTGACTTTGCTTGTAGATTTATAGTCAAAGTCACACTACATAAAAGAGACTAAGACTCAAAATTAATAAATACTAGAGGAGAACAAGTCCTTGTTTTCTCTTCTCATAAGCCCAAATCTATTCCCCACTCACATATGCCATACTTCCCTAAATGCTCAATGTGACGACTGGCAGGAAACTCGAATCTACTTATTCAAAACGTCACTTAACATACTGCAGGCAGGCAGTGACTCCACAAGGGGCAGATGCCTAAAGCGTCAAACCTGGAGGTGCAGAGAGGTTAGGAAGGAGGCCAAGAGGTGGGGTCAGAGCAAAACCGCAAGATGTAAGATTCTCTTTGTGGCAGGCTCGTTACAGAATGCTCTTAGCACAGATAAGGGGATTATGAATTCACATGCGAATTTATCCCCTATTAAACTTTCAGCAAAAGGGTCAGTTGGCTGGAATGGCAAAGCCAAGGCCCCATGGTCACATGCCAAGGGAGAAATTACTTGTAGGCTTCTCCTGACAGACGTAAGAAAAGGGGGAAGTTTCGGTCCTTTCTTTGCGAGTGTGCAGATTAACATCTACATCTGCTCAGTTCTGTGTCCTGCTATCCTGCTCAGCTTTATCCAGAGGACATGTTCCCGAGGCATTTACAACTTGAAAGGACCCTTTTTCATGGATCACAATAAGGTGCTGGTGGTAATTTTTTTTGCAGTAGCTATCAACCCGACGCTTGTTATATTTGGTACAAGTATTTATCAACTGTTTCTGCCTCAGGTTTGTGTATGGGGTTTTATAAGGTACAGGAGTTTTACATCTCGAAATTATGAAGGAGAAATGTATTCCGGGGGACAGAGGGGAGAGAAGAGAGGAGAAGACAGCACACTCCCAAACCAGTCAAGACCAAATCCCTATATCTGGCCAAGTGCCATTCAACTCATCTTACCCTCTAGGCCAAAGAGAGAGTGTCTGTTTCTCAGTGGAAAACACTCTATAAACAATGCTGACTACACACACAAAAAAAGCCACTGACAAGGCCTTTTATTACCCAACTTGGGGCCCTTGTGATTTTCTTTATGGGAGAGTATCCTTGTCCATCACTCCAAGCACTGCTCCCTGGCTCTGGCGGCTTCTTAAACCAGCCCAGGAGAAAGGAATACATAACAAAGGGCCAAGAAAAATGGGAAATAAAGACCATACAGTGGGTGACAAGTTCCCCCACTCAAGCAACTAGCCACTGCCGCAGGCCAGAATTGATTTTCTATACGACATCAGAAAGGATTACCTCTCCCCCCCAATACTGCCCAAGGGGATGGAGTGGAAATCATAATTAATTCAGGCAAATTCAATTCTGAGAGTCCAAGTGACAAATACTTTCCTCCTAATATAAAGCACAGTCTCAAAACATCTTAAAACAGTTGGTGGGAGCTATAGCACCACACTCAATGCAATAATGACACAAAGCTACACAATAAAATGCCTGGGACCGAATAATAATTCTTCCAAGTCAGGCAAGTATATTCTTTTTAAAAATAAATTCAAACTTCAAAGAAAATGCATTTCCATTAACAATGCTGCGTCTCCTTCCCTCCTGGTGATATGGGGTAGGTGGGAGCGGAGATCAATTTAATTCCTTAACTATCTTAGTCCATTAGGCCAACAAAAATATTCTCTGTGTTAGAGGAAAAAGTATTCTCGTACTCCTGATGCAAGGAACGAAGTGGGCAAGGATGCTTCCACAGCCAGTGTGACCTAAACCCTCAAGAGTCTAAAAATACCATCACAGTCAACTATACATTAGCCACACCAGCCAAGGAAAATTAGCGATGCCCATACTTCAAAATAGACAATTAAAACACAATTTCTTCTTGGCTTCGGAGTCTATTCCATTGAAAGGTAGGGTCACACCAAGGGGAGAGCATGGGTTCAGAAGGCAGATGTCCCAAAATCTAAGTCTGAGCCTCACACCAATCAAACAGAGGCCTTGGGCCAACCGATCCCTCTGCAGAGGGCCTGAGTCTCCTCTCTACAATGAAATGGTCAACTTTCATGTCTCCATGTGCTCGTTCAATTCTGATACTCTATAACCGTGTGATTATTATAATCTTCCTAAAGATACTCTGCTTAGAATTATATTAAATGAGTCTCTATTCCTTGACCCCAACAGGTAGGCAAGGATGGAAATGTGCTAGGTAAAAAAGACGACATTCTAGAATTAACAGGGAGCTATCCCCAAAGTAGAAGATCAGAAGTTGACTGTGTGTGTGGAGACGTGCATGTCATACATGCGCATACATCTTCTCGGCCAAAATACTTCTCGTTTCGTCATCATGGTCTAATATTGATTAAGTGCCCATTAGGGAATGCCTCTGTCTATCTAATAATATGTGATCAGAAAGGTTGATATGAGCAGTCTTTGAAATCAGATGCCTGACTCACATCCCAGCTCACTGGGCAAGTTATACAACAGCTCCGAGCCTCTGTTTCTTCATCTAGAAAGTGGGAAAGATAATAGGGTCTTGCTCACAGAATTATTCTAAGTCACAAATGAGATAATCCGCATAAAGCAAACACAGTAATTGCTTTAATTATGATTACTTACTACTACCACCAGCATTACTACCTCTATTAATATCCCATCGGGTTGTAGAAGTTAAATGAGAACACATATTAACTATTTAGCACCAGTACCTGGCACACAGAAAAAACTAATAAATGCTGCCGTTACTCTTATCATCCATTACATTTATCTATGCAGTATCATTATACTATCATCATCAGACAAGCTTGTAGCATTTCTCTTTAGTCCAGTACTCCTTGTTTTCCCCAAAAGGACCATTTTTAATGGAAGAGCTCTAGTACTCCGGCCCTCTCAAACACAAACTAAACCATCTAACCCTTCCTGGTAGTAACAAGTTTTGGTGACAGGAGCCAGGAGTATAGACTGGGAGACTGACCTTCCTCCTCTGAAATGTAATCAGGTGAGAGCCAATGAGCTCAGAGCCCGCTTCAAACTCGGACATGATACAACCCTACCCGTCAGTCATGAAAAGGCGTGGGTTGCACACCGAGCCTAGCTTCCTCTCACACAAGTCTCCATGCATTGAGAACCCCACATAAACAACTTGGAATCCAAACGAGTAACTTTCACATACAGCTGCAAGGGCAACTTGTGGAGGGTTATTAGCAAAATCTGAGCTTGGCCCAATTTTGTTCTACATACGAAATAATAAGATGGACACTTCTGGACATCAAGTCACGGAGACTAGTTCAAGAGTTTCTCAACTACCACTTCGTTTTTCCTTGGAACAATATTCACCAACATTCAATTTTATTTCATTCCTTTCCTAGTGGAATTCTTCTCCCTCGCCTCCAAAAGTCCAATGGGGTGACTGCTGCAAAGTGAGAGTCCTAAGTCTCTACCCCATGGTCGAGGCAGTTCAACAAGTAGGTCCCTCCTGTTCCTTAAATAACAGGCAAGCATTACGTGTTCCTGTGATTGTAACCTATGTCATTTATCTTTCTGGGAAAGGTGCATGAGATCTTAGAGGAACTCACGTGAGGACTCATGTGAGGACTGATATAACTCATGACAACAATCACAGTTTACCAATTTCAGTTGGCTCCCACAAGCAGAAAGAAAACTGTATGTTGAGGATTAAGGGGACTCCAGGCCTATCTATTAAGGGGACCATACGCAACCCATTGCTTATGCAACCCCTCCTTGCTTCCAGGAAACAAGGAGGTGGCATTTTAGCTTCTCCACTGGGCACCCCACCCCTTTACCCGCACCCTCATCCACAGTCCTGCAGCCCGTCTAAGTTTTCCTTCGGCTTCAAGAAGGATGTCGCTGCTGACTCTGGACAGTGCATTCCAGGGCTACGGGGACAGGAGCAGGACACTCGCCACCTCACCCCTGCCACTTGCTTACTTAATGCCTGGCAAGTGAGTCTCAAAATCCAGTGGGCAGGAGAGAGGAAATAAAGAAGAAAACAACAATGCTAACTTTTTATCCCTATTATTTAGTTTCTTTATTAGAGTTTTCCTAACTCCTCTGCACAAAGGGAAGGGTAAGCTACAGAAAACTAAGTGGCTTTGTCATCAAAAGCCTTCACCACACTGGCACACAAACACCTGTCAGTGCAAAAGATGCCTCTTTATCAAGTCTTCATACCTACCAGGAGCCAAGCACACTCTGAGCTTTCAGACTATTTTCTTCCAATGTTTTGAAGTCCCTTTCAGTTCACATGAAGGCTAACGATTTCAAAAAGGTGGGAAAGGAAAAGAAAAGTTCTTTTTTTTTTTTTTTAAGAAAAAGATACTGAGCCATGATTATGAAGTCCTAAAAGCCTTTTCGCTGACAGCATAGGCTTTGTTGAATAGCCTCTAAGAACCTCCACGGAGACACACAATTCAGCAATAAAATACAGGCAGAGCATACACAGTTTAGCATCCCCAGCCTCCCAAATCCAGGTACCCCATTTTACACCATAAGTCAGGTTTCTCCCTCAATAGCCCTTTGGGACACTCAAGGGCCAGAGTGGCATCAGACCAACTGACCCATGAGCTGATCCACCAGAGAACTTAGTTCATAGCAAACTCAACACAATCCTGCAGTTCAAACCAGAATTTCAAAAACAGCAGAAGTGGCTTAACCCCTCAGAGTGCCTCACACCCCGTCTACACCCTGTCTCTCTCAGCCCACTCAGGATGCTTTGTCATCTGTGCCTACACTGAGCAATGACTGCCCAGCTAACAAATCTGCTTCTCCAAGAGCTTTCCCCACCCAGCAGAGCTTAGACCACTCACAGACACTTAGCACTTGGGCCCTGAGAGCTCTCCCGTGGGCTAACGCTGGCCCGTGGAGAGCTGTGGTCACAGCTGCATACGCCTACCTGTTCTAACTTCCCTAGCCATTGCACTTCCTGCCGTTCTGCCCCAAACACTGCATTCCAGCTGTAACAGAATGGGCGTGAGCAGTGGGAAGAAGAAACCACGACCGAGATCATATTAAATAACCCCACACATCTCCCACACATCCCAAACATGACACCATGATTTCAACGGCACGTGTAGCACTTGGCTTGGGTCTGTGAAATACCAGCGTGTGAGTGATGGAGCACTCACCCCTATTCCAGACATACCTTCTCTCTGCAACTATTACACTCAGAGAGCTTCAAGCTCTGGCTCCAGACCCATCCATCTAACAACAGAAAGCACTTCTCAAGCTCCTTTCTGACACGAGCCCATCATTCACCATTTGCCGGTATGCACGGTTTTTGCTGACAAAGCTCCATTACTAGAAAAAGCTCAGTAAGTAAAGCTGATTTGAAATAACTATATATTATAGGGAGGCTGGATGAGGAAAACTGATTTGAAGTCTAGAAAATCATCATATAAAGAGGCTCAAGAAAGAACTGCTTAATTATTTAAATACCTTCGCTTCCTACAGACCACACATCATTTGATTTATCATCAGTGTTAAATATTTGGTAATTTACTGGGGTCATCTGACAAAACAACTCCATATAGCAAGTACATATCAGACACTGTAATTCTTCGGCTGAAATGCCTCCATCTCCCTGATTAATGTTCGAATACCGAGCTAATGCTATCAAACTGAGGTGCATGCCAATTTCCGCTCTCCGGTAAGAAGTGCAAGGCTGAGAGCACTCCAGCAGGCTGGCCCGAAGAGCAGATTATCCTGTGCTGTCTGCTCCACTGCTGAAAGGCGGTCTGATGGTGTGGCTGGGATGGCCTCAACCAAGATGCTCATGCATGGCCGGGCGCGGTGGCTCACACCTGTAATCCTAGCACTCTGGGAGGCCGAGGCGGGTGGATAGCTCAAAGTCAGGAGTTCGAAACCAGCCTGAGCAAGAGCGAGACCCCCATCTCTACTATAAATAGAAAGAAATTAATTGGCTAACTAATATACAGAGAAAAAACTAGCTGGGCATGGTGACACATGCCTATAGTCCCAGCTACTTGGGAGGCTGAGGCAGGAGGATCACTTGAGCCCAGGAGTTTGAGGTTGCTGTGAGCTAGGCTGATGCCACGGCACTCACTCTAGCCTGGGCAACAAAGTGAGATTCTGTCTCAAAAAAAAAAAAAATCCCCAAGATACTCATGCAGAATCAACTGAATGGACTCTCACTCTCTCACTCTCACTCAACTGCTACAGCCGCCAGAGAAAGCAAGAGCTTGGGAGGAGGGTATACACCTTCTCCCCTAGTGCCAAATCCACCCTAGACCCACTTTGCTCATGTTGCCCCCCAGGCCAGAATGCCCCACTAGACTCTCCAACTCCTAACTCCTACCTTTTCTTCAAGACGCTTCCCCTGTATAAAGCCTTGCTTCCTTAGCCAAGCTCAAAACACCCTCTGTCTGCTCCGTCAACTCCTACGCACTACTGGTGTATTGTGGGACAGATCAAATTGTCTCCTTAATAAATTCAAGGTAGAAAATACATCTTCTACATAGTGCCTAGAGTTCTTAGTATAATAATGAATAATAGTGGCTCTGTAAGCTTCAGGCCATGTTAAGTCAAGTGGTCAAAAACAAGGAATACAAAGAGCCTAATATCAATTCATCAGGAGAGCTGATAGATTTTGAATGTAATAGCTTGAAAACAGAGATACAACTTTTAAAGTGACTATTTACAAAACCTGACCATATACCAGTCATTTTAAAAAGAACTAAAATTCCAAGAAGGAGAAACAGCACAGATCACCTTCTCTGACCACAGGTCACAGAAATTTTAAAACCCTCTTTTCAACAGCTTTTATGCCAAGACAAAATTAAAATCAAGATGCAAACATTTTGTATTAGAACCTATGGGACATAATTACAGCAGTGCTCAGAGGAAAACGCACAGCTTTAAGTATGCACAGTTCTAAGCAAGAAAAGACTAAAATGTTTAACTGGTATGCAGCTCAAAAATAAATAAAATAAAATAACCAAGGAAAGCCAAGAACTAATAGAGATAAAAACAGCAATTAATAAGAAATGAGAAAATAGTACTAACAAAATCCAAGAGTTATTAAAATAATAATCAACTACTAAGCCAATAATCAAGGGGCAAAAATAGAATCATCAAAATAAGAATGTGAATATATATAAAACCACAGATACAGAATAAATGAAGACATAGAAAAGATAATTTTCCTCAACCTTATTCTAATACATTTGAAAACCTGGATAGATTGGATATTTTCTAGGACGAAAGAAATCATCAAACTAAGTCCAATAGTTTTCAGTCTAATACTGAAAATCTAAAGAGACCACGTACTACAG
The DNA here is from genome assembly GCF_040939455.1 of Microcebus murinus. NCBI lineage: Eukaryota > Metazoa > Chordata > Mammalia > Primates > Cheirogaleidae > Microcebus > Microcebus murinus. The sequence continues at coordinate 59,346,690 of NC_134117.1, forward strand.
CAGATATTGATAAAGTTAACAGAGATAACTAACAAAGACCAGACCCCAAATGTTTTACACATAAATTTTACCTATTTCTTCAAGAAATAGATAATTAATGCTATCTGAACTATTTGTTCCAGAACATTGAGAAATATTCTAAATGTTTTTACAAATAAGTATAACATTGTATTGTCTGCCATAACAAAATAGTACAGACTAGATTGCTTACATAAGGGAAATTTATTTTCCCACAATTCTGGAGACTAGAAGTCCAAGATCAAAGTGTCATTAGGCTTGGTTTCTGGTCAGGTCTCTCTTCCTGGCTTGTGGATGACACTTTCTCACTGTATCTCACAGTGAGACACTTCTCTGAAGGGGGGAGAGAGCTCTCTGGTGTCTCTTCCTCTTCCTATAAGGACACTAGTTCTATTGGATGAGGGCCCCACCCTTATGGCCTCACTTAAGCTTCATTACCTTCCTAAAGGCCTCATCTCCAAATACAGCTACATTTTGGGTACACATATAGATTTTGGATGGGACACAACTCAGTCCCTAACAAACATAAACAACAAATCCTGACAAACACAGCACAGTAAAAGAAAATTCCAATCACTCTCATGAAAACCAGTGCAAAAATCTTAAAATATTAGCAAGCAGAACCTAGATAACACATTACATTATTATATCACACTTCACATAAATTTTAAAACCCTCTCTTCACAACTAAGTGGTGATATCGTATTACTACTAAGGGAGATTTTCTAACAGGACTTAGAAGTTCCTTGATATTAAGAAATCTAACGCAGTCTATCATACTAGGTTAAAAAATAGGGGAAAACTATATGCTCATCTCCATAAATGCCAAAAAAGTACTGATGTTAAAATTCAACATTAAGTTCCTAATTAAAAAGAGGAATAAGTAATACTGCCTGAAAAAAAATTCATTTTTAGAAAAAACTCAGCTAAGGGTGGTGGTGAAAACCTACCTAATGGGTACAATGAACACTATTTTGGTCATGGGCACACTAACAACCCTGACTCAAGCATTACGAAAGTGATCCATGTAACCAAAAACATTTGCACCCCCACAATATTTTGAAGGAAAAAAAAAAAAACCTCTCAGTACTAGCCAATGCAATTAGAGAAGGTAAAAAATAAGAAGCATAAAAATTAGAAAGGAGTGAAATAATTTTTTCCAGATGATATAATTATATGCCCCCCAAACCCAAGAGAATTAGCTGAATAACTTTTAGGAAAGAGATATTAATCAAACCAACATTTGAAAACCAGTAGTTTTACTCTTTACCATTTCATTTTCATTCATTCTGTTTTATTCAATTAAGTACGACTTACAAGCCCTTTTATTTTTGCAAAGCATTTTTCACAATCCTGTGAAGTATTAATCAACCCTGTTTTACAGGTGCAAAAAATAAAGTTTAAGAAGGTTAAATCACTTTTCATGGTCACAGACCTAGTAAATAGCAGTGTGTGTCCTCTGACTCCAAGCCCTATATTTACTCATTCCCTATAAAAAGATGTCTTTTCCTCCCATAAGACAGATTAAATTCTATGGGTATTTTCACCAATTCAGCCAAAATGCACTTTCTGGGGGCGGGGAACATAGCCTCCTTCTGTCACCCCGGGTAGAGCACAATAGCGTCATTGTAGCTCACTGTAACCTCAAACTCCTGTGCTCAAGCGATCCTCCTGCCTCAGCCTCCCAAGTAGTTGGGACTAGCCACACCACCAGCTAATTTTTGTATTTTTAGTAGAGATGGGGTCTCGCTCTTGCTCAAGTTGGTCTCGAACTCCTGAGCTCAAGCAATCCTCCGACGTCAGCCTCCCAGAGTGCTAGGATTACAGGCATGAGCCACTGCACCTAACCAAAATGGATTCTTAAATCAACAACAGATCTTAAAGGCTTGATCTCTGTTTCTAATGTAGAAATTATCTATGTAAATGCACCTATTCGTAGATGGGGAATAATAAATGTCATACACAGAAATCTAGATAAAGAAATGACTAAACTAGGCTGAAAATGCGATTAATATATCTTTGCTTCAAGATTCAAATGGAATTTTCCCTACGATTCACACGCCTCTGTAACATTTTAGCACAAACCAACATTTCATCAAAATTTCAGAAAACACACATTTCTAAAACCTGTCATTTTTGTTTTAAGTCAGTGAAGTATTAAAATGGAATACAAAATGTATCCTTATACCTTTGGCAATGGGCCAATGTGGACAGAACCAGTAAACTCCAAAGACATCATGGGATATAGGGACAGACACCACACAGCTGAGTTGAAACACAGACTCTATTCAGTCACTTAACAAATGTGTGCGGCACATTTACCAAGTGTCAGGCACTGTACAGGATGCTGGGAAATCGCAATACACAGTCACAGACCCTCACGGAACTTAGAATCCAGTTGAGAAGAAAGATAAATAACAATATGATATATATGAAATTGCAACTGTGGCGGCTAATTGTATCAGCCGTCTACTGCCAAAATAATTCTGCCTAACAAGCTACACCAAAATTCAGTGATTTAAAATAACAATCATTTATTCTTGCGGACCTGCAGATCGGCTACCACCTGGCTGGGCTAGGTGGACTGCAGGCTGCAAGGCAGGCTTAGGTCAGCTCCATGTGAGTCCACGGCGAGGCCCAATCTCAGAATGGGCGTTGGCAGACCCTCAAGAGGGGCAAACGGAACATGCAGTGTCTCCTAAAGTCTAGCTCAGCACTGGCACGTCTCCCTGCCACCCACATTTCACCAGCCTGAGCGAGTTGACAGGGCCATGCCTAACAGCGACGGGTCAGGGGAACACACTCTGAGGAACTGCAAGGCCACATGGCAAAAGGCACAGATACAAGAAGTGAGAAAAACCAGGGACATGCTGTAACCTGCCACAGCCATAAGAGAGAGACAGGCGATGATACGAGAACACCTAACAGAGAGATGGGCCACTCGAGGGAGGTCAGGGAAGACCTCCCTAACAAAGCGTAGCTGGACCTGGGATCTGAAAGACAAGTAGGAATGACGTAGGTGGAGAGGAAGGGTAAGAAACTTCTAAGCAAAGAGAACAGCAAAGTCCCGATGGGCAAAGAAGACATGACCAGCCCAAGGCATTTAAGGGAGACTGGGGTGGCTGGGCGGAGAGAGAGAATGTGGTACAAGATGAGGAGAGATAAAGAGGCAGAGCCCCAGGTCCCATGTGAGGATTCTGCCTTCATCCTAACAGCATAAATCCATTGAATGATGCTAAGCACAGAAGTAACGTAAGCAGACCTGCCTCTCTGCAAGGTCTCTCTGCAGCACAGGGAATATGTGGGTGGACCCATCGGGAGGCCACTGCACAAGTCCAGGTGAGAGATGGTGGTGCCTTGAACTAGAATGTTGTGGACGGGGGTGGAGAGAACTGAAAGTTTAAGAGATGTTGTATGGACAGAAAAACCCACCAGTCTATCAAATCCTTCCTGCAAACGTCACTACCTACCTCCCTACTGCTAACTCCCAAGGCTACGCCAAGACCTCAACCTATTCTTCCTCTCTGTGGCATTCGCCCTGCTGAACACTCCCTCCCATTTAAATTGCCCTCTTTCCCCCAGATTCTGACAAACCACAAATCTCCTAGTTTCCCTCCCCCGTCACTGGTTGCTCATCCTCAGTTCATTCCTTAAATCTTCCTATCTGTCCTATAAATATCTTCTTACCCTAAACTGCCCCACCTAACCCCAAGCAAAATTTTTGGGTTTTGTGGGGGTTTTTTTGTTTTGTTTTTTTTTGAGACAGAGTTTCATTCTGCTGCCTATGTGAGTGCTGTGATGCCAGCCTAGCTCACAGTAACCTCCAACTCCTGGGCTCAAGTGATCCTCCTGCCTCAGCCTCCCAGGCAGCGGGGACTACAGGCATGCACCACCATGCTCGGCTAATTTTTTCTGTTTGTAGTATAGATGGGGTCTCGCTCTTTCTCAGGCTGGTTTCAAACTCTGGAGCTCAAGCAATCCTCCCACCTCAGCTTCCCAGAGTGCTAGAATTACAGGCATGAGCCACCTTGCCCAGCCAAACCCCAAGCAAATTCACGTGCTCCCCATCCCCATGCTCTGAATACCTCATTATGCTGGTGCCTTCCCTTGTGGGTCTCCAGCCCATACTTCACTCTCCACCCTGGATCTGTAAATCCAGCTGCCTCCTGGATAAATCCACATGGGTGGCCCAAAGGGACCTCAAACTTGATGTGTCCCAGCTGCAATTCATATGCCCCTGGTCCCCTCCACGCTGAAAGCCCTGTTCCACGCAGCTTCTCCATCTCAGACATTGTCTCCACCATCCATTCAGTTGTTCCAACAAAAAATCTAAGAGTCAGCTGTGATTCCTCCCAAGCCACACCCCTGTACACACATCCATTCTACACAAATACCATCAAAACTGCCTCCTAAAGTGAAGTATCCCAAGAATGGAAAAACAAGCACCACATATACTCAACCAGCAAACTGGTATGAACTGAGCAGCACCTAAGTGGACACATAGGTACTACAGTAATAGGGTATTGGGCAGGTGGGAGGGGGGAGGGGGGCGGGTATATACATACATAATGAGTGAGATGTGCTCCATCTGGGGGATGGTCATGCTGGAGACTCAGACTTGTGGGGGGAGGGGGAGGAAAGGGCATTTATTGAAACCTTAAAATTTGTACCCCCATAATATGCCTAAATAAATAAATAAATAAATAAATAAACTGCCTCCTAAAATCTCCCTCAGACTCCTCTACTCTCCATTCACACCACCACAGCTCCGACCTGGCCTCCACGCCCTCCCAACTCATCTCCTGACCTGCACCCCTAGCCCATTCTCTCCACGACAACTAAAGTGATCTTTCGAAAATGCAAACATGACCACATCACTCTCCTACCTAAAACCCTTGATTGGCAAGCCCTTGCCCTCAAAATAAAGTCCAGACTCCTGAGCAGGGCGTACAAGCCCCTTTGTCATCTGGCCTGTGCCTCCCTTGTTTGTGCACCTTGAATATATTCATTCTTCTTGACACCTGGCCATTGTCTGTTCTGTTCCCTCTGCCTGGAACACTCTTCAGCTCCCAAAACCATCTGACTCAGCCAACTCTCCTCACTAAAATGGAAGCTCCATGGGGGGCAGGGACCCTGCCTGCTTTGTCCCCCGCTGTCTCCCAGGAGTTAGTACCTGACTATGCCCTGCATGTGTAACGGCTCTGCAAAGGGAATGACTGAAGGACTGGGTCCCTCAGGACGCCTTTCCTGGTGGCCTTCCCCCCTCTCACAGTTGGGTGTGCCCCTCTTAGGTGTTCTCAGTGCTCTCATCACCTCGTTATTCACTTGGCCACCCCCTGCCACCCCCACCACAGCTAAAACGTAAGCTCTGGGAAGGTGGGGACACTTCCTGTTGCAGGAAGAGCCCTGGGAGCTGGAGTGACCAGAAATGGCATTGCCTTGATGGAGGTTCCTGAAGGCATGGAACCAGAGAGAGAGAGAGAGGAAACGAAGCCAGGAAAGAAGCAGAGGGTGAAGGCCCAGGGAAAATGAACCACGTCCAAGCTCCCAGGGTGCACAGAAGACACACGTGGCAGGGGGTGGGGGCAGGTGAGAGTCACTGAAGCCAGACAGCTCCATATCCAGTGCAGCCAACACGGCTACACCCTGACACCTTCCTTTCACGCAGAGATTCACACAGGCGGGACAATATCTTCATGCCTTGTAAAAATGCACCAATTTCCAATGAAATCCCTTATGCATTATTGAAGAAATGGTCTTTTGGAGACTTTTACCCATTGCCATTTTGTTTCAAGGGGACAGACCATATTTAAATAAAACCTGAGGTGTATGTGAATGCCTTTTATAATGGATAAGATTTCATTAAAATCAAGTCAACTCGTTCCCAAGTTATTAAGGAGCAGCCTTTTAAATGTGAAATGCTAAGTACTTAAGTTGAAACAGAAACCTTCCTTAATTCACTCAATTAAATACAGTAACATGATCAGGGACAAGGCAAAGCAAATCCAAGCAAAATCAAATATTGAAACTAAAGAAGTTAGAGGATTGGAGATTCCCTGTTGACAGGTAAAAATATGGCCTCATCGGGTCTTCAATCTCTTGGTTATTAACAGCAGACAATACCACATCAGTCACCAAGCCAGAGCCAAGGACCTTTTGCCTGAGGTTAGGTTTCCAAAGCATCCACTCAGCACATTCAGACTCTTAAATATGATGTTCCCTTCGCTATTTTTCTCCACCTGACTTGGAGCAAGTTGTAGTCTCAGGAGAGAGCTGCCTCTCCCGAGGTGAATGCAGGCATCCCGGAGCGGGTGACAGGCTGCGCCCAGGCTTAAAGACATCCTTCCCCCGCCGGTGGCTCTTCAGAACCACGGCCTAAATACCAAAGGGGTGCAATCCGTTCCCTAAATGCCCCACGGCTCAGAAACCAGCGGAGGAGGAAAGGAGGCCTTGGCATAGGCTGTGCCTACGAGGCCACAGCAGCAGTGACAGTGGCCCAGCTGCCTCTGCAGGAGGGGACCGGGGTCTCCTCTGCAGCAGCTGAAAGGGACCATGTGGATAAGATAAGTAATTAGAAGAGGAATGGTAATTACCACAGATATGACAAGGAGGCCTGCATGACAGGGAGTTCTGTCAAAGCCCATAATTCTTGCAAATGAGCAGCAGGGCCTGGGTGACACAAGTCCTCCCTCATGAATTATACAGGCACCACGCATGGTACCTTCTGAGGGATGCGTAACCAAGGGACTGCTTGCGGTAGGGACAGCGGGGCCCCAGGAGCTATGCAAGTCTCATGTCCCCAAGAGGCAGAAGCAGAAACCCAGCCTTCACGCAGGCAGCCACACCCGGGGACCTGACTGTCATGGGAGTCTCCCAGAACACAAAAGGCAGCCGGGGGAGAGCTGGGGAGAATTTCATGGAAACGTGACGTTCAGACTGGGCCTTCAACTGTGCAGGCGTTTGAACTGCAGAGGCAGAAGTAAGGGCTCTCCTAGGGGAGGGCTGAGTTGTGGCCCCTTCCCCTAGAAAAATCCATATGTTGAGAAGTTCTAACCTCCATAACCTCAGAATGGGAGGGGTCTTTAAAGAGGTCATTAAGTTAAAATGAGGTTATTAGGGTGGGCCCTAACCTACTATGATTGGTGTCATAAGAGGAGATCAGGACACACACAGAAGGAAGACCAGGCAAAGACGCAGAGAGAAGACAGCCGTCCGCAAGCCAAGGAGGGAGGCCGAGGGAGACGCCAACCCACTGATACCTCGATCTCGTGCTTTGGGCCTGCAGAACTGTTGAGGAAATTAATTTCTATTGTTTAAGCCACTGAGTCTGTGGTACTTTGTGACAGCCCTAGCAGACTAATACAAGGGGATGGCATACACCAAGAACAAGAGTTGGAAAAACACAAGACACACGGAGTCAGTTCATGTGGCCGGAGCTTAGGCAAAGAGGGCCTGAGCTAGAAGTCACTGGAGGGTGGGCTGGCCCAAGTTCTGCAGACACCAGTTTTGAGCAGGGGAGTGACCTGGATCAGACGTGACTCTGGACAATCCCTGCTCTGTGGACAAGAGTGTGGGAGAAGAGCTGGGGACAGGCAGAGCAACCCTTAAGGGTATGAGAACGTGAACTTGGCTGTGAACCTGAGGTGCTGGGAGGACGGCGATATCATTAATAAAGAGATAAAGGTGGCCGGGCGCGGTGGCTCACGCCTGTAATCCTAGCTCTCTGGGAGGCCGAGGCGGGCGGATTGCTCAAGGTCAGGAGTTCAAAACCAGCCTGAGCAAGAGTGAGACCTCGTCTCTACTATAAACAGAAAGAAATTAATTGGCCAACTAATATATATAGAAAAAATTAGCCGGGCATGGTGGTGCATGCCTGTAGTCCCAGCTACTCGGGAGGCTGAGGCAGCAGAATTGCTTGAGCCCAGGAGTTTGAGGTTGCTGTGAGCTAGGCTGACGCCATGGCACTCACTCTAGCCTGGGTAACAAAGTGAGACTCTGTCTCAAAAAAAAAAAAAAAAAAAGAGAGATAAAGGAGACAAGAGCATATACTGGGGAGGAATTAGATGGGCTGAGTTCACACATATTTGGGGTAGGAAAGTGGGCAGGGTCTCTGCCTCCCAAGTGCTGATGACACTATACCCCTTCTCTGAGCATGAGTCCACACATATGCAAACACATCTACTCCTATCTCTGGGGCCCCACGTTTGCAAGCAGTGACCTTTTAAAAACTAACCTAATGTGATGCCACTAAAACAAACCAACCTAACCCTAGTGCAATGGTCTTGAAACAGAAACCCATCTGAAACAAGACTTGAATCGGACCACTTCAAGTTCAGAGCCCAGTAACTCTTTGAAAGGCTCGGCCTCCCATTTCCATCCTGATGGGCCAGATGAGAGAATCTCCCGTGAAGCTGTCAGAACATTCTAATGTTTGCAAATTGTGAAAGTTCAAGCAAAAGTCAACCATGTGGGAAGTGGGGGGTGCAGGAGGGCAGCTCTTAGAATGCTGTGGTCTTGGACCACTTAAGAAAAACAATCAAAAATCACTTTCAACACCCACGCCTTCTTTCGGAAGGAGAAAAACATTAAAAAGCACTGTCTATTGGGGAAAAAAAGTTGTATAAATCATTTTATTTCATGCTCCATCATTTACTCAGCACAGGCTCTCATGACACCTCCTGATTAGGTTTAATTTTAGGCCAGCAAGAACACCACATACCGTATTGTCAGAGAAAGTTCCATTTCTCTCCAAGCCTGATGGGCGACTATTGTAATGTAAAACCCTGGGATTTAAATAACACAAGCAGATTCTATTATGAGGAGAAAGGTTTATATTTTGGAGTCTTTTTACTTCAAAGGAGCCCAGATACCAAACCATGAATTACCTGAAACAATGGGCTTCAATGATCCGCCCTTCACCAGTTTCTTTAGGAAAAAGGCTACTTTACTTGACTAACGAGCAGGACTCAGTGATCCAATTATCACTCGGAAGCAGTCCCTGGTTCTCAAAATTAACACTGGTTAGAAAAACCAGGAGGGATGGGGAAGGGCTCAGCCCAGAGCGGCCCCTGTTTCCTTCACTGTTCCATCCTTACCTGGGCTCCTGGGTCCTCCTCCCAGTCCCCAAGGCATTGGCTCCCGGGCTGGGGCTCTAACTACCCAACAGCCCCGATAATCCCGAGGCAGAGCTTCCCAGGAAACATAGAAGGGAAGCAATTAAGACCAGAGGGAGAAAACCCAAGAGCTCCAGCCTCCCGGGTCTTCAGGACCCCCATACGCCCAACCAGGCCGGGCCGCCCATCATTAGGTCCACATCGGCAGCCTGGGAATCTTACCTTGATGTCCCCAGAGGAGAGTTAGAGTCTCTCATGACATATTTTTGAGCATGACTATGTGCCAGGTGCTGGGCTGCAGAAAAAGAACTTGTTTCCACCCTCAACAAGCAGAGTCTGGGGACAGACAGCACCACACGACACCATGGGTCCTGCAGTGCGATGCGCTCTGCTAAAGAGACAGGTGCCAAGGGTTAGAGCAGGACACGTGACCAGGAACAATTTCCTGGTGGGGATCTTAAGGGTCACACTTCACGACCATGGTTATCAAATTAATCAAGTGCTGTGTGTCTCGCGCACACACACAAGTCTCACAATCCAATCGGAGGGGCCAGCCCCCAGGGAAACAGGACACAACGCAAAGTGGTCTTACGACGTGGAATGGAAATGGTCTTACGATGAGGGGCTCAGGATACATCCCTCTCTGGCTACCCTCCAAGAAGTTTGGAAGCAAACTGCCCTTGAGCCAAAGTCACCCGACAGAGGGTCAGCTGCAGCAGCGAGCCTGACCTGTACTGCTATGGCCTGAATGTTTACGTCCCCCCCACCCAAGTTCATATGTTGAATCTTCTCCCCCAGGGCAAAGGTATCAGGAGGTGGAGCCTCTGAGAGGTGACTGGGTCGGAGCCCTCATGAATGGATTAGTGACCTTCTAAAAGAGGCCTGAGAGAGAGCCCCGGCCTCTGCCGTGTGAGAGAAGACAGCCACCTGTGCACAAGGGGGCCCTGACCAGACACCAAATCTGCCAGCACCTTCACCGTGGACTTCCCAGCCTCCAGCACTGGGAAACACAGATTGATTTCTGGGGTTCACAAGCCACCCAATCTATTTTGTTACAGCAACCGAAACAGACTGAGACACATACCCAAGCAAGGCTGGCTTAAAGAACAGGAAGCACTCACTGCCCTACTTTCTGACGGGTCACCCTGCCACCAGGTTTTCCTGCATTAATCACAGGAATCCTTGATTTCAAAGGAATTCTACGTAACGAATCATCTAACCATCAGGAGAGATGGTAATGCACTGGGAGGAACAGCACATGGAACCGCAGGTTCTAAATTATATGACATGGAACACAAATGTAAGGGGATGTTCCATAGACCAGGAACATCTGCATCACCCGGGAAGTCATTAGAAACGCAAACTCGGCCAGCTGCAGTGGTGTGAACCTGTAGTCCCAGCTACTCAGGAGGTGGAGGTGGGAGGATCACTTGAGCCCGGGCATTCAAGTCCAGGCTGGGCAACATAGCAAGACCCTGTCAGGAAGGGAAGAGGGAAGGGGGAAGAGGGAAGGGGGAAGAGGAGGGAAGGGAAGGAAGAAAAGAGAGGGTAGAGAAGAAAAGAAAGAGAAAGAGAAATGTAAGCTCTTGAGCCCCACCCCAGACCGACCCCAGTTTGGTCCATCAACGGGGAAGAGGAGGTGCAAAACCCTAGAATTGGTGCACAGAGCAAACCCCAGGCTAAATCAACCTGGCCTGAATCTGAAACTCAATGGGGTAGAGCCCAAGAATTTGCATTTCAAGCAAACTCCCAGATGATGCTGGTGCTCAGGATGGGCCACAGCTCAAGAGCCACTGCTAGAGGCAAAGTCCCCTTGGTCACTGGTGAGATAATGACCATGACCATCACGGCACAAATAACAGCAGCCCTGACACGGTTCCCATAAGCCAAACACTACATATGCAGCCTGCATTGAATCCTCTCAACCAGCCCCCCACAGACAAGAAAACTGAGCCACAGAGATGTTAAGGGGCTTATCCAGAGTCACAGCAACACACAGCCATGGAGCTGAGATTTGAACCCAGTGAGTCGCCTTTGGAGCCCCCGCTCTCAGGTGAACACTCTCTGGAGGGGTCCCAACAACTCCACCTCCAGGTGCAGCCTGCTGAGCGCTGCCTGCAGATTCCAATGCGAGACGGGCATGTGAGGCCGAGAAACCCTCATGTGCAGGAAGCATCGAACGTTGGGAACACAGGGTCTCCAAACACACTTGAGTAACTATCATCTCTTTGTAGAATGCGCGTCTCTACATTCCTTTAGCTCTCCGACACTTCCCTCTCCCACTGCACAGCACTTGCAGCCCTAACTACCGCAACGTGTCATGCTGGCCTCTGCAGAGAAGCCTCAGGTTTGCTCCCACTTTGGCATAGCCTCTGATTAGGCTCCCACTGTGATTTACAACCAATCTTGTATCACTAGCCAAGAACTAGGTAGCGGCAAGAGGAAAGACCCCCATACCTTTCCAAAGCTTCCCAAACAATCCAATGGTAAAACAGTTTGGTCCATCAAGGGGGAAGAGGAGGTGCAAAACTCCAGAATTGGTGCACAGACCAAACTCCATGCTAGGTAAACCCGACCTGACACCCATAGCTAGCGGTGACCACCACAGCAGATCATGCCAATCTCTGTCTCATGCCAAAGCCCCCAGAGCCCTGAACTCCAAAACCCAGATCATTCAACTCTCAGAATTGGCCACACCCACCCTCCCCCCTGCTGGGAGGACCTCAGTGAGAGGGAAACTGAAGGGCAGAGACAAGAAACAGATGTGGGGCTTTGCTCTAGCTCAGGGGAGAAGGCAGCTTCAAGATGTTTCCCTTCCTCTCCACCTCTTGTCAATGCCTCACCCTTGCCAAACTGCAGAGAGCACTGTTTGAAATGCAAAGCACACACCACATGCACGCTGACTAGATCTACCCCCTCCTGATTCAGCAGTGCCAGGAGGAAAGTTCACCTCCAGAAAGGAAACTGCCCAACAATTCAACTCAACAAGCATTCAATCAGCACCTACTATGTGTCTTGCACTGCACGCTGATCATAAAGAGGAATGGATAAGAAGTTAAAGAAAAGGCCTCTGCCATTTGAGAGGCCTTCTGCCACTAACTTGACACTCATTTCCTCTTGCCAGGGCTTGGATAACTTTGGGCAAACAACTTAACCCCTCTTCACTGTAAGGTGGGGATAATAAATCCCACCTTGAAGGGCCGTTGTAAGGACTGAATGGGGTAAGAGTGGGAGAGAGCCTGGAAGGCAACAGGTGCATAAATGGTAGACCACCCCTGCCTCTTACTAAGCCTGGGGGAGATGGGAGTGCACGCGAACACACAGTATGGTGCCAAGTTGAAAAGGACAGGGAGTTTGGGGCAAGGAGAAATCAACACTGGGAGAGGGTCTGGAGGCTATGACGCTGAGCTGAGGTTTAAAGGCTGCCGGAGTGAGAAAGAGGAGGTCTGGAAGAGGAGAGGCAGGAAGTATTCCAGGTAAAGAGAATGGCTTTGACACTAGGGAGTAAGGCGGAAAACTGGTGGGAGAGAAGGGCCCAGCCTGGCCGATGGTTTGGACGCTCCCTGAGGAAGAGGGGGCGATGTGGGGGTCTCTGAAGGGCCCAGCAAAGAAGTCTGGCTTGAGCCAGAAGGTCAGAGACAGGAAGCCCAGCTCTCCCTCCACGAACCTTCCCTGACACAGGGAGATCCGTTCCCCAAACGACCTGGATTCCTCCTCAAGGCTACATCAGTGCCAGGCCAGCCACCCCTTTTGGGGAACAAGGGGGGCTTCAGAACTCTCCACTCAATTTCCAACATCAAAGAAATTAGAAATAAACATTCAATATTTCAGTGACTGGTTTACATTACAGAACATCAGCATGGGGAGAAAAATCGTGTAGTCTTTTTAAAAGATTATCATTAATACTATAGAAACATAGAAAAATGCCTTTGACATGTTAAGTGAAAAACAGCAGAACTCAAAACAATGTGTATAGCATTATCAAGAGATTGGTTTGGCAGAGGGGGCACAGGTTCAGAACAGAAAGAACCAAGTTCTACCACAGACTCTGCAGCTTAGATGTGAGCCCTTAGGCGGGTTTTACCTCCATCTCCTTGAAGATGAAAGGGAAATAGTAAAAACAACCTTATGGGGTGGCTAAGAGTTTTAAACACCTGGCTCATAGCTGAAGTCCAACTCCCCCTATTCCTATAACATACGCAGGGCGAGACAAAGCTCTTTGAATGAAATGATGGGTTGTTTCCCCCCAAAGAAGGTAAACTTTTTTAAACCCAAAAGGTAAGTTTCTTGAAGGCAGGAACTGTGTTTTGCTTACTACTGTGATCCCAGATCTCAATACAAGCAGAAGTACGGTGATGGAGTACAAGAGGTTTGTCACCACCACTACCGTGTTTCCCTGAAAATAAGACCTACTCATAAAATAAGCCCTAGCAGAATTTCTAGCATTTGCATAATATAAGCCCTACCCTGAAAATAAGACCTAGTGATGGGCGTGGCTACGCAGCGTGTCTGCACAACCCATGCATTTCGTCGTGGAGCGATAAAGAGGAGGAGCGGCCCTTCTCATCTGCCCCATGAGAGCTCTAGTGCTCGACATGAGAGACTGGGGCCAATGGTTCTAAAGGAAACAGAGTCGCAGGACATTCAGGATGCAATTCAGGGTTTGCAGAGTTATGATGATGTTCCAGAAGATGATGACTTAACTATATTTGAATAAATGTAGACTGTTGTACTGTACTTAAAAAAAATAACACATCTCCTGAAAATAAGCTGTAGGGTGTCTTCTTGAGGAAAAATAAATATAAGACCCTGTTTTATTTTTGGGGAAACATGGTACGTACAGTTGTTAAAAAGGCAGTTAGGAAATGCCTGTCTCTAGAAGACACCAAGAACGTGAGCAGGACCAGGCCATTTCCCCTCTCTGGAAGCCAACTTCATTGCTCAAGACACAGGGCCCAGAGGCAAGCCTCTGAGCTCCGGAACCGGCCTGTATGATGGACCCACACTGGGCCAGGGCTGGGTTCAACAGGGAAGGCCCGAAGCTCCCGAGACCTCCCAGGACTGGAATTACTCCTTCCAGGCTGTGGAAAAGCAGGGCAAGGCTGGCCTGGACCACCAGTGCTGAGGCCTGAACACACCCTAGCCGTCACCCAGGAAGTGACAGGACCTTCTCCTGGGGAGGTCCGCCCAGCCTCAAATACTCTGACTGTGCCAGTGCACCGGCAGTGGGACTGCTCAGACTGAGGACACTCCACAGAGGCGAGCTCCGGGCAGAGATGGCCACACCAGCACAACCACTGCCTGCTCCACAACCCACCCCCCGGCTCTCATAAGGACACCCCAAAATCCCTCTTCTGAATGGCTGAAACTCCTTCCAACACGTTGCTGGCCTTCAACTTCATGCTTCGATCATCACTGAAATGCAAATACACACAAGATAGCTAGAACTCATTCTGGCAACTCAACCTTAATACAACAGTGTTTCTACCCTGGTCCTCAGGCCGTGTTGATGGTGGCGGAGGAAATGTGGGAAGGTATTAAAATCTTGAGGGAAAGGGGAGAAAGTATCATTAAAGAGGAGAAGTGCACCCAAGAATCAGGAGTGTAGGGCCACTCAAGACACGCTCTTGGGCTCCTCCCTGCTGCTGATCCAGGGTTGCTGATGTGCAGGTGATGAGCCACAGCAGACGCACGACAGCCAGACAACCAGGAGGAGAGAAGTCCCTGGAGACCAACACCAGGCTCTGAACCTTGTTTGAAGCGCAGTTACCGTGGTTCCCAGGCCCAGAAGGCTGCACGCACTCAGGGCCTTGAGCTGGACTGCTCGCCCCATACCCACCTCCAGGTTCTTCTGAGCAAGGCAGCGACCCTCTCCCTTCTGCAAAAGTCCAGCATTGTTCTGCAACTCCAAGGCAGGCAGAAAAGTTGCTGGCTTCCCTTACCCCCTTCTACTGCCCACCAATTGACACTGCAGGGGTGTCATACGCTCCAATACACACACACGCGCACTCACACACGGGCAGCCACTGCAACCCCTGCACACCCACTTCATCTGCCAGAAGGCGAAGAACAACCCAGGATGCAATCAGTCATCAGAGGTTGGGGAGAAGGTACGTGGGGAGACAGAAAGTAGGCGCTCTGGATTCCAGCTGGGCTCAGGCTCGGAACCGCCATACAGCGGGACCCCGGAAGCTGCCTTTGGTTGGGTTGGGGGCGGCGGTTGTAGTTAAGATAAATAACTAAAGGCATTTCAATTGATAATGCTCCCCCAGTGACTCACTGCTTCTTTATTGCAACATGCTCTCTATAAAAGCCATTCTCCTCTCACAGGATCTGCTTGGGCAACATGTGATGTCATCATAAATCATCTCTCTTTTCTTTCCCCTCCTTTAAAATGTCAGCAGATTTCTTGGAGTTTCTAAAAAGCCGAGAGAGCCAGCAGCACCATCTCCCAGTTTTGGCAGGGAAACCCGTTTTCTTTCCCAAGACGTCTGTCTTCACTTTTTCCCCTCGCTCTCCCATAGGAGCTCTGCAGAGATAAAGCCTTGAAGACTACAGAAAGTCACAGAAAGCGTTTATGAAACAAGCTTTCCTTTCTACCCTTTCCAAATGCAGGCTCTTTCTCTGGCTCCCTTTTTCCTCCCGTCCTATTTTGGTGCACTTCCAGGGGAAGTGAATGTATAGTGAGCACTTTTAAACAAGGTCTAATACAATCCATGCCTCCAAGACACGAATGCCATTAATCAGAACGAAGGCTTTGTGCGCGAGAGGCCACAGGCTGGACGGCCGCCACAGACCAATAATGCAGACAGGCCCCTACCTACCACCCGCCCCTGCCTGGGCCTGGCGATCACGCTTCCCACCCCACCCCCTCCCACAGCCTGTGCCCAACGTTCCCCCCAAAGACCTCCTGTGAAAACCTTCTGCCATGGGAGAAAAAAGTTTCCTTCCAGTCCAAGTTCACTGGACCAAAAAGAAATCATTATCATCACTTCAGCTGCAGAACCCTAAATGCAAAAGAAAAATCCCCACCAAGTCCAACCCACGAACACCAGGGCTGTGGCACAGGGGACTCTGTTGCCAGCTGAGGTGTGTGTGATCACAGTGGGTATCACTCGAGGCAAATCCACCTTCTGAAAGGGCTCTGTGGTTAGAGACTGTGGCTGCCCTGTCCCCCACATGCGTGACCATACCGTAATGAAGATGGTGCCGACTTCCTAGTGGCCCTTCTTTTCCCATGCTTGGGCCACAGCCAACAGTCTTACCTTATCAAGAGAAGAAAAGAATCCAGTTAACTACAGACAACAGTGAGCAAAGGAAGTTATGTATGAGGGAAAGTAACAACACTCTGTGTGAAGTCCTTAGGGCTATTATGAATGCCCCTAAGCACCCAACCACCTCTCTCCTAAAAACAAATCCTTTTTCCTGGTCCAAAATGCCTGATGCTCCACCATTAGTACCTGATCCATTAGGATGAATCACTGGAAACATGCAGACATTCCTCCAAGATTTGTATACTGCTATCAGCCATTTATACCTACGTATGAATAAGTAGTAGGTGCCTTACAATCTTGATGTCTGGCATAGTGCCTGCTCGCCGCAATTTATCCACACAGGGGCATGGGGTCTTCCAGGAGCCCATCACATTATACACCTGCTGGAGAGGCCATACCCTTTGCTGCCCCTCCTCTTTCTCATTACCCTGACCCACCATAGTTTCTTACCTTGAAGAATGGTAAAAGGTAGGAAAAATTCAAGAGGGGAAAAAGAAAAGGAAAAAGAGGGAGCACAAACAAGAGGTGCAGAGGTCTTCCTGATATATCTCAAAAGCCTAGGACAGCAAATGACACAACTTGGACACTTAGTATGCGCTTGCTGAATAAACCAGAGACGACCACCATCCAAATGTTGTGCTGTTGAGGAATGGCAAGTGGGGAAGTCACCTACCAAGGCAAGCCAAGCCTGGCTCCCACTGTTTCACCCTTCCTGCTGTCACTTGTGCCTTCCCTTCTGCCTGGAGTGTCCCCCTCATCCTCCCAGATGGCTCAGCCTGCCCATCTTTTCAGTCTCTGCCACCACTGCAGGACACCTTCCCTGCCACCTCCATCCTGGATGGGTTGACTGCCACTCACCCGTGACCTCGGTACCCTGTGCATTCCTCAAGATGTCCTCACTTCACCTGTTTCTCCATGTCTCCTCGACTGGGGTGTTAGTCATCTTCACGTCTCTAATACCTGCTCCCCACCTGGCACACAGCAAGCATTTGGTAACTGCTGAATAAACCGACTGAGTCGCTTTAAAAAAATCACCATTTAAACTTAATTATTTAAGTATTGGGTTTTGTTTTTGCCTTTTCTTTCCTTTTCAGAGAGATCTATCGCAGGGTTCCCCAAAAGCTGAAGGAGGAGAATGGGCGGGGGATGGTTTAGAAGGGAGAGAGATCCGTGTCGGATATGAGAAGGGTTAACTTAGCAAAGCGTGCTTCCTTCTGTGACGAAGGAGCTTTCTGGAATCTGTCCACAGGGCTAGGCCATAGCACCTGAGATGGAAAACACTGGGGAGGGGTCGGGCACAGCCTGACTTAGCAAAGGCAATCCAGACCCCTCACCCTCAGGAGGGGAGTGAGCCTCAGACATTTTATCAGTCCCTGA
This sequence comes from Microcebus murinus, assembly GCF_040939455.1. Taxonomy (NCBI): domain Eukaryota; kingdom Metazoa; phylum Chordata; class Mammalia; order Primates; family Cheirogaleidae; genus Microcebus; species Microcebus murinus. Next base: position 59,364,472 of record NC_134117.1, read on the forward strand.
TGGCTGCACAGCTGGCCGGAGTAGTTTGAGATGGCTTCAATGGATGAAAAAGAGGTTGTCGATAAAGACATGTTAATGCTTGCAGAACAGCTTAGGGCTGAAGCAAAATCAACTCCCACAGCACTCAGAGAAAGCAGAGAGCAATTGAAGGAACTTACCAAGGCAGAGAAAAAAGGTACCATCAAGGTTTCCCACCCAGACCCACTCCATCCCCCTGGAACTGGCGGTTCCATCACTCCAGACCCAGAGCAAACTAGAGATGGGAGGGGAATAAAAATCTCTCCCCAGATGAAGCAACAGCCCTCCAAATCCTCTCCCTTCGAACGCCTTATACTACCCTTTGCAATCTCCCAGGCTCACTTCTGGAAAGTTTCAAAGTCACCACCAACCAACCCTTTCTGACGCACAATGGCATTTAATAATTGCTTACGGTTCTCGCCTGGGAAGCCAGGCAAGCACCCACAATTCATTACATGTGTGACCTTTCGAGCCCTCAGCCCCCAAATGATTTTCACTCACTTTAATCTGAGTCCGATTCAAAACAGATCTGCTGTCAGCAGCCTGAATTCTATAGCACCATGGATGGGCAGTGCCTACGGCTAATCTTTTAGTGCCTTAATCATAAAATGCAGCACTTCCCCAGCTGTTTTCACCCAAATAGCCAGAAAAGGGGGTGAGCAGGGTGTGAAAAATGATGAATTATGAACTCCAAAGTAGTATCTCATTAAGCAAGATTGGACGCTAAAACTTTTACTGTACCCTCTGCAATTGAAAGGTCATTTCATAAAAATCCAAACTGAGAGAATTCTGAAGTCTCTACATTTCCCAGGGGACCCCTCCACCAGATGCCAGATTTGGGGGGAGGGAGACAAAAGCAGTGGTCAGCATAAAATGTTTTTTTTAAACCATGGCCACTTTAGATCTTTGCAACGTGATGCCAAGCATACTCAACAGGTCCACAAATGCACTGCATTAGCCTAAATTTAGTGGGTGTTAATTGAAATCAGAGCTGCAGTCGTTACCACCGACATGTTTCTAAATACTACCCAATAAATTTTTGTCTGTTTCAGATTCTCTGTGACAGCTGGCAATGAAAAACCAAGAGAGGGCACATAAAATGGTCTTCTTATGTACCTAGGCCCGCAGTATGCACACAAAAGGATGCCTGCGTGTGGATCTGGCCTATGTCTGCACACACAGACATGTGTATGCATAAACACAAGATAGATGTGCACGCTCTGTCCATTTTTAGAAGACAGACAGAAGACATGTGCGAGGACACACACGCATACTCTCTGGCAACTTCCATCTTACTAATGCACCTCCCCGGAAAGCAAAATGGGCTTCTCCCAATGTGACAAAAAAACGTTCTATTTGATATTTTCTAGTGAAAGGAGGTACAACTTAGGTGCCTTTGTCAGATGAGTTGGATTTTCTTCCTTTCTCTTGGGCTTGCCTCACCCCCTTCAGGTAAGCCTTGTTTTAATTTAGAAAACAAAATTAAAATTTCCTCCAGAGCAGAGCATTTAAGGGTCAGCCAGGAAAGAGTCTGCAGTACACAGAATCTGCAGTACACAGAGGAAGAAGGAAGGGGCCTCGGGGAACTAGAGAAAAGTCTGGAAAAAGAACCATTGGCTTTCCCAAGTTCCCTCAGAAAAATACCAGTTTCCCCCTCTTTATTGCTCATTAGTTCACGTGAAGAGAAGAGAGGTGGCTTTCTGCTCTCTGAGTCATGGCTGCAGCTAAAATAAAATAGAAAAGGGAGGACAGAGTGTGGCCTTGAGGCTCCACAAGGCCTCCTTGATCCTCTGATGATAATTTGAGGACTTCCCCAGATCCCAGCAGTATTGTCTAACTTTGCCGGGGGTCTATTCCATCCAAAAATAAACACCGCAGTCAGCTTCCACGGTAGTGCGCCAGGAGGAAGCTTGGAGGCAAACATGTTTACCAAAGACTAATGACACCAAAGGACTCCACTTTAGCCCCAGCACAGATCCTCATGCAGTTTTCCCCCCACATACATCCCATCGATCTGATTATTCAAATGAGTATCAGCTCAGGAGCCCTAGTGCTGCTCTTGGCAAACTCCCTGCCTTCTCTCCCCTCCCCCCACATCTTCCCTCCTTCTTGTCCTTTCCCCCAGGTTTGGTACATGCCTGACCCCAAGCATACAGATAACACGTGCGCTCACATATCGCACACATAAACTAGAGCACACGCAGGCCTGCTACACGCCGATCCCTAAACACGCCACTCAAGTGTACACAAAAACATACAATTGCTGCCAAACATCAGGACATGCCCTTCTCACCACACAATGAGCACATGTGCACACAAACATGTACACCAACACACACAGAGCCAACCCCTTCAGAGAGGCGAGGTACCCTGGACTCAGGAGAGAGGCTGTGCCCCACCCCAAAGAGCTGGAGGGAAGGCAATGCGTCCGAGCCTCCTCCGGAGGGACTAGAAACATTGCTACAGAAGAAATCGTTTCTTGATGTAGAAATCGTCCAAAACAATCTAATCCATCCCAGCATCCAGACTTCTCTTTTGTCATAACCCCACATCGTCTACAGGAGCCTCTCAGATGGTCCTGGGAAAGAATGAATTGAAGTCCTCGATGGGGGTGGTCAGCATCACCTGGGAACTTGTTAGAAATGCAGTCTCAGGCCCAAGCCCAGGCTGAATTAGACACTGCATTTTAACAAGACCCCCGGTGGATTTGTGTACACAAGTTTGGGAAGCACCCCCCTTAGGGTCCACCCATCCTAACGCCAGGACATGCCCAGCTGAGGTCAACTTGTGCTCATCAACTGGAAATATCCAAGCTCTCCAGCTCATGCTGGAGCAGAGAGCAGGCGTGCAGGTGCCTTCCTCGAGCATCGGACCTGCGACCTCCCCTCTCAGCAGCGACAACTTGAGTTAACAACAGAGCCTCAGGTGTCCAGAGCGTGCCTGTGTCTCTAAACCCACCTGGAGCTCAGCGATACTAATGGCTTTCTCCCCACTAATTGTCTCATCACTCTACAACTGCTGCTTTTTATTTCATTATGCTGCTCATCAGTCTCAGATAGGAATAGAACCGAAAAAGAAATTGGAGGGAACAATTTCAATATCTCAAAACACATGCAAATCAACACTCAGAATCCTACCTGGAACGTTTTTATTGAGACAATTCTGTGCTTGTCTGAGAGATGACCTTATAATAAATAAATTCAATATCTTGCAAAGGTAGGATGTTCGCCACACCTTATAAAGCTAATTATACAGGCACAACATAACATTTTCCTAAATGCCTAATAACCTCATCCTGTTACTCAGGAAATATTATTTTTAAATAGGTGTGATAGATACAAACTGAAACACTCAGATTTCAATTCCAGCCCCAATTCCCGGATCCCCTCTCTGAGTAATTTAAGGACTTCCTCCAGATAGTTTTTCATATTCTTTTAACTGACATTTTATCTTTATACAGTATCTCACAGAATGAGCACGCACTAAGACAATGACAGCCAAGAAGGCCTGTCATTTCTCATTCCGACAAAGACAGATGTCTTACACTGGCTTATGCCAATAATAGATCCAACAAAAAACAAAAGAGACTACACCTGCCGCTGATGTAAAGGCACCAATTCACATTTGTGACACTCATTTGTCAATTAACAGATTTCTTCCATTGTTGACACACGAGACTTAAAAGATGTGGGCTCGAATGTGATGAATTAAAAAAGACAGATGAGTAAGCTATGAGCTGCAAAGTAATGCTATAATGTGCTTTAGATATGAATATCAACTGACACCCCTGACAGGCCATACAAGGTTTTATTTCATTTTGCACTGTATCCAGGCTTCATACTTTGTCTTCTTTGTTCGCTTTTCATCAAGCTCCTAACATCTCATTCTGACAGCCAGAGACATTTAAGGCACTTTCGTTTCAAATGCAAGTTAGCGTACTTGATTTGTCATTAAAATGCAAAACGATTGCCTTTGCAGGTAAATGTAGGTATGCTTAAAAGGTTGGATCTGCAAAGGAAAAGCTAAAAGTGGTTTGGATTCCTTGCTTCACACCTCCTTCAATTCACTAGCCTGGCCACCTCACTGGGCTCTGCCTGACACTCCTTTGGGCAAGGCCTGCCCAGAAGGGCTCAGGAGCTCCCAGTCCCTGCAGTGGCCAGGGACGACTTGTGGACTCAGAAGCGAGCCAGGCCTAAGCAGAGAACAGCTTTCCCCTTCCCAAGAGGTGTTTGGTACATCTGCAAGTTTACCTGTGTTTGAACCAGTGTAGGCACATATAAGCATTCAGCCTGTAAAAGGAAACATGGACAGGTATGTCAAGATGCTCAAAATGATTCTCCCCATTGAGCCCCCATCTAACCCCTCCTCCCATCTCCCTACAGGGAAGGAGGAAACTCCAAACCCTAATCTCTCCCTGGGGGAGATGGAGGACCGGTCAGAGACAGGTGATGGGGTTCAGGACGCACTGCCCCAGAGTGTGGCACCTTGCTATTTGAGAAAAGAGCAGAAGCAAGAAGGTCTCTCTCACCTTCCTTTGCCTCTCTCCCCTGAAGGAAGGAGACCTTCGCTCTAGAGGTGCCCTCTCGCTACCCATAGCAAAGAAACATCCTTATCTGTGAAGATGCGGGAACACAAAGAATCTGAACAAACGGGCCTTGCTAAGTTCCCCCAGTTTATTACCATTAGATCACGCTTTCTTATCCAGTCTACTTCACAACTATCCACCTCTCCATCAAACGTAGCATAAAAATACACAGGTTTACCTGTTTCTTTGGATCTTCATTTCTGAAGGCTCCTGTGTCACATAAAATTTATATTAAATAAATTTGCATGCTTTTCTCTTGTTACTCTTTATTCTCTTATGGGGCCTCAACCATGAACCGAGCTATGGGTGAGAACAGACATTGCTTTTCCCTTAGAGGAGATTTATGGGAAAGTTTTTTTTGTTTTAACGACCTTTAATTCAGTAAGTTCACTTGTTGGGAAATTATGATGAAACAATGGAAACAGTGAAATAATGTTCTGTGGGCAAAGATGTTTATCACAGAATGTCTTATTAACACCAAAAAGTGGAAAACAGCATATAAATATGTCAATCAATAAGAAAATGGCCAAATTATGGCACATCTATGTGAAAAGATACTATGTAATCACTGGAAAACCATATTATCCAAGAAAACTAAATCACATAATACAACATTAAGAGAAAAAATAGAATACAAGACCTTATATATTATATACAGCCTGATTCCAATTTCATAAAAATTTATACATATTCAAATGTTAATAGTGGTTTATTGTTCATTGGCAGGATTATGGACTATTCTTCATTTCCTTCTGTATATTTTTCTGTATTTTTTAATTTTTAATAAAATGAATATGTATTACTTTTATAATCAGGAAAAAAAATTAAAACAGCTTAAGAAACTAATTTTAAAACTTTCTTTGACCTAACTTCCTATTCCCTGGAACCAAGCTACCATTTGTGCTTCTGGGCCTCAATTTCCTTTGTTAAAAGAAAGTATCAGACCAGTGTTTCTCAAACTGTTTTCCATGGAACACTAGGGTACCACAAGGGGTTTTAGAGTTTCTCCAAACGATTAATCTGAATTTCACTTTTCACTTATTTTAACCATTTTTAAAACTACAATTTAGAAGCAGTATATACTCTCAAATATGTTACATACCAGATTTTAACACACTGGAGGATGCTGGCATATTATCTTATGCTGTCAAAATTAACTCATTTTGTGCATATTTCAAAATAAGGTTTCTTTTTCTCACAAATTTTTAGGTAAAGAATAATCTGATATTGCAAGATGAACTTTAAGCAGGGAGAAAAAAAAGCCCCATCAACATTTGCAACTACTTAACTGAGTGTATCAGCATTTAGATATTGCAAACTCAAATCCAAATACAAGAATAATCTCAACACTGGGACCAGTATAAAACTACACTTTATCTCTAACCTCAATATCAAACCCAGTGCTATGGTTTGAATACGTCCTCCAAAGTTCATGTGTTGGAAAGTTAATCCCCAATGCAACAGTGTTGGGAGATAGAGCCTAATGGGAGGAGTTTTAGGCCATGAGGGCTCTACCATCACTAATGAATTAATGCCAATTATAAAAGGGCTTGAGGATGCAAGTTCAATCTCCTGCTCTCTGGAGATTTCTGCCTGCCAGCATGGGATGATGCAGCAAGAAGGCCCTCACCAGATGCAGCCCCCTGATCTTAAGCTTCCCAAACCTCTAGAATCATAAGCCAATAAATGTGTTCATTATAAATCACCCAGTCTCAGATACTCTGTTATAGCAGCACAAAACAGATTGAGACACCCAGTGTTCATCTCAACAGCCTCACTGCTTTTGCTGACTCACCTAAAAAATATATTAAAATATTTTTATCCCATAATGGGCTTTTGTACAAAATTTAGTATGACAAGGATTCTGCTGCTAGAAAAATAACTTTGAAAACCACTGGCTTAAGCCAACCAAAGATTCCTTCCGAGAGCATGTGGCTCCACGGAGCACAGCACAGGGGACCTGGGGAAGAGTTGTGCCTATGATAAAGGAACACAGTTGAGGTCACTTATGATGTGACAGCAGGCAAGTGACTTGATCAGTCTAAGTCTCACTTTCTTTATCTGTAAAAAGGGTATGAACGCCTCATAAAGGTGGAAGGATTTAATGAGATTAGCCTGGAAAGCTCCAAATATCTATTAGCCAACCCACTGTCCTTAATATTACATCTTGGTATCTGTGACAGGAAGAAATAGCTGAATAGTGAAAGGCTCAATACAGCACAAACAGTTCACAGAAGCACCGGACTAAAATGCTTTCACAGATCCAATAAAAAATTTCTCTACTAAATTGATTAATTAGATCTAAAGCACATTTTATTAGATTACCTAAATAATCTCTCTAGATTACCTGGCCCACATTTATTTCCTCACCTTCTCTATAATTTAACCAGTTTATATTCTAAAAGTACATTTACTTTTTTAATATTAAATCAGTTTCAAATCTCCCCATTCCACATTGCTGTGCACTGCCCAAATGGGATTTTCACATCTTCCAGAAAGAGGCTCTAAAAAGCCCTTTAAAAAAAAAAGAATGCCAAGGCCAACCCTGTTAGTTACAACTGAACCATTCACTTCAAAGTAGATCAAAAATTACATAAAATGCAAAAGTTTTAATAAAGATGGGAGAAACCCATGGGTGCAGAAACAAACACCATGCTCCTTGTAAGAAAACACACATTAGGTCTATGATCTCCCTTTTGATTTGTACCATGAGCCAGGAAGGTAACTGTTCCTCAAACCCAAGACAGGAAGAGAAAGTAGTTCAATCCCTCCTTCTACTGAATAAGAAATCTTGCCCCTCAGTTACAATCTGTGAGGAACAAGTTAGAGAAGGTGGGCAGGGTTGAAACTGCTAGGGAGGGTCAGGTGATAAAATTCTTCTCAAGTTTGAGTTCAGAGGTACAACTAGACATAAAAGTAAAAGTGACTCAAAATCATTAAATAAGATATGGAATTTCACTGTGGCTTTCTTAAAATCTTGCTGTAATCACATACCCTATTTAATATTCTAGCAACGCTAATAATGATCATGCTTATTTTTTCCTACCAAAGATTCTGCTTTCTCCCTCCTCCCTTTGAAAACATAATTGAATTGGAAAATGTTATACAGTCTGAGTTCTCCTTGCCCAAGGGAAACCTGGCCATCCAGACCCAAGGCCATAACCTTGCAAATCCTCAGCCCAGCAGGAGGCAGACCTCTTGAGAGCCCTAACTTCGCAAAACCAAATCTATAAACAACAAATACCACAGGACTCCAAGCAAAATAACCCCAAAGATAATTCTGCTCAAAAACAAACGAATCAAAAATGATATAAACTGCTTTTGGGATATCTGCTTTTTTGATTCATCTTCATCTCTACAGGAACAAAACTCTTTTACATTTAGTATTTCAGTTGAGCTTCATCACAGTGGCAGGTGAGTGCCCTTATCTCCCATTCAGAAAATGACAACAGATTCAATGACCTGCCCACTGCCTCACAGGTATTCGTGATGGAACAAAGACTAACACTCAACACTTCTAGCATCTTGCTTCATGATCTCCTTGCGTTTCCACCAGATCCTCCTCCAGACAGAGCTCCCTTGGTCTCCAACAGTGACACTGAGCTTCAAACTAGCAATAGTTCAGTTTCTCATTTAAAAGCAAAAAAGAGATATATAATGACAATAATGCATGAGAGTTACATAGTACTTAGTGATTTACAGAGTATTTGCATTCAAATAAACCTTCTCCTCTGCAAACCAGAGACACCCTGAGGAGAAAATGGACAATATTCTTTGTAACTGATGGAAAATGGAGACTTAGGCTAAGGGTTGCCCAGATAAACAGCAGCAGCATCAGGACATACCCCAGGTGGAACCAAAAGCGGTGGTCCATAAAGGAACAGAACAATAAAAGTTAACCCAACCTAATTTTCTACAGACTTTTGAAATACTAACATTTAATGGAAAGCCTCACTGCCTATAGTTTTTATTACCTCCTTGAAAAATGAAGAGATCGAATATAAGTTTGGGAAGGGAAAAAAAACAACAGCAGCCTTGAAGGGAGCAGGTGTCCCCCTTTCATGGGGTTAGAAGACAGAATTTTCTTCTTCTCTGCCACATAGTTACTTCCCTACACCAGTCTGCCAGATAAAAATCTGAGAGTGCAGGCTGCCCACTAACCAGCTGCATGCCCTCGGCAAAGTCACTTAACCTCTGCACACCTTCATTCCCTGTCTTTAAACTGGGAAGAACATCATGCTTACCATGAAGATTTAAGAAGGTAATCGGGAGAAACCGATGGATGAATGGTAGTTACCACTACTGCTATCTCTTCTAAAGCAAGCAATTACTATGTTTTCAAAAATCCATTTTAGCAAATGAGAAATTCCCAGATTAGATTGTGTCTTCCTATAAAGGGGCACCTACCTCATGCATAATCCTGCCCTGGGCACTCCTGAAGGAGAAGCTGTTAACCAGTCCTGGAAAAGCTTCCATTTCACTGGGAGACAGAGTTCCTGCAAAAACCCCAAGGCATTCATAGGACCAGCAATAGATGAATTCTCCCCGGGGAGAACGCACCCCTAAGTGCTGGCCCTGCAGCAACACTGGCATGAAAGAGTGATAATAAATGCATTTTCTGAAAGATGAGGTTCCCATTTTGGCTCCTCCCCTTGTGAACGAGCTCAGAGCCTTGCCGGGCGTGGAGAGGCTGGGCATGCTCGTCACAGGAGTCGTGGAAGAACTGCATTAACTGTGACCCGCTAACGGCGTAATTGCTGCGTATACATGTCAGGGCCGACACACGGGCCCTGATCAGCCTGAGGACGGGCTGCCCTCCACCAGCAGAAGGTGGCCTGCCTCCCCCTCAGAGCCTGTCACTCCAGGGTGAAGGTTTGGGGGGGGAGAACCCCCACCTCCTTTAAGTCCTTACTTGACTGGCCTCCTCAAAAAACTCGCCTGGCCCACTGTGTCCCAGAACCACCCTCACTCTGCACAGCCAAGGGTTTATGTCTTCATGTGTGGGGATAAACTTAGCCTGTCCCCCAGTTTCTCTCCTCCTGGACTTCAACCAACCCCTGAGGGCACATAGATGAGGGTCTCACCATCCCCACTCAAGACAATCCTGGTCCCAAAGCCCTAGCATTGTGCCAGCTACTTGCTCGGCGCAGGACAAATCCTGCCCTCCCTCCAGGGGATGGCTCAAGTCTCAATCTCTTCATGAAGTTTCCTCTGAAGAAGTCCTCCTTTCTGAGAACTTCTTGGGCATGAGCCTCTATTACATCTCATACTGACACTTAACTGGACTATGCTGGTGTGTACGTAAGGAGACCCGTCTGGCAGCCGATCCAAGGCTTTCTGGGTCAACTCACCTGCTCTGTCTGGCTGGGACACCCTCCTTGCCACATATAGCTCCCCAGTGCCGCTCATTAATTCAAGGAGAACAAGCTTCCCAGGCAGTGGATAGCATGTGAGCTTTTGAATGGGCAAACACCCATTTGTCAGTTCCAGGTGTTGGCCAATATTGAGGCCTTTGCAGGAACTCTGCTCCCCTTGTCTGAAGGCACACAACAGCTATAGGTGTCTAACGCACAGGAGCAGACCTGTGAAGAACAATGGTCCAAGTTCTCAGCCTTTGAGGACATCTCCAGGCAGCTTTGGGGAAAGCATGCTATTCTGAGCAGTCCCCACCCTCACTTAGGTTTAAGTGATTCATCTATTGTCACGCCTGTAGGAGCCATTACAAGACCCTGAAGACAGACCACCAAGCCCCTGGGGTACCCGCGGGGAAGATCCAGCTGTACATGGCAGCTAGAAAGACTGCTACTGGCACCCTCCAAGACATAAGTGACCCCCAGGCCTGACTTCTACCCACCAGTTAAAGAGGAAGAAGATAAGAAAAAAACTTTAAAGTACATGATAAATCCCCATAGTCATTCTTCCGGGCCTTCATGCCAGGAGCTGCACAGTACTCTTCAGAGTCAGAGCACTTAAGAAAATGACCGTCAGGAGCCATTGCCAAGCTCCATGTTTCTATACCCCAGGGCAGGCTGCTTTTTCTCACCAAAGCCCTGTCTCAAAGAACAGAATCCAGGGTATTAGTTTGCTATACCCAATCGCAACGGGAAGGATGGTCAGGGCTCTGAGATGCCCTCAGGCACCTGGGAAAGATTCACAAGAGCCAATCAGGACAGAGCCATGAGCCAACTGTCAGCACAGGTGAAGACAGCTGGACCATCTGCTGCTCTTAGGAGGGGGCCGAAGTCCTTAGAAAGGACAGGGAACACATTATGAAAAATAAGCCACTGAAATAAAACTAGCACTCCAGGAGGCAATACCAATGGACCCCCTTAAAGACTGTGCAGGGACTCAGAAAATGATACCACAAAGTATGGTGCTTTGGCACACGGAGTACTTCGAACTAGAGGAGATTTGGAAGGCCTCAGAAGCGGACTCCCTCTGATCTCTCCTGCCCTCCTGTCTCCCACCACACTTTCTCTCCCAAAGCGAGACACAGAAGCCAGAATTCCTCTTCCCCAAGGGAGATCCACAGAAACTAAAACCCCTTCTCCCCCCCAAAACAAGCCATAAAACCTAAAAGTATTACTATAACCTTCCCTCCCACCTTTCTGTGCAGGAGCTGCCCATGAAGAAATTCGCTGACCTACCTTGTCCTACCCTGTACCCCGGGGGGAAAGACTGCTACACAGAAAGGCCAAGAAGAATCCAGAGAGAGAGGGCTTGCTGGGCTCCCCCGCCCTTCTCAGTCTACTACCATGAAACCATTCCCTTCTGCCCAGTGACATTTCTACATGGCTGTCCATTCTTCATCGAACCTTAACATAAAAATAGCCAGTTTTCCCTGGAGTTTGGGGTATTCATTTTGGAAGGCTTCCATGTCACATAAATTGTTGACTGAATAAAATCTGTTATGCTTTTCTCTTGCTAAGCTGTCTGTTGCTATATAGGTGTCAGCCATGACCCCTATGATGGGTGAGGAAAGGGATCATGCCCTTCCACCCCTATAACTGACATGCACGTGGGCGATGCCCATCTATCCAGCTCCTCAGAAGGTGGACAGACAGCAAAAAATCTTACCTCACTCCTTCCCCTCTCACCTTCTGCTCTACCAACCCCACAAATGCATTTTAATAGGTTCAATCAACAGAGCTGATGCAAGAATAGTGAAAAAAAAAATCACCAGAATTTCTGAGGAGCAAAGCATGTCAAAACTCACATATTTAAGCCTCTACATGGGTGTATATCTCAAGTGAAACAGAAAAAAGGTCTTGGAAAAAATGGCACCTTTACAAACAACATCTTATTTTAAAAGAATACATCTAGTTAGTACCCCATGCTCATTTCTTTAGCAGAGTAGAGACAAAATAAAGCAAGCTCCAATTAATGCAATTTTAATTTTAAAATAATAAAAATCAAGAGAGGCTTCCCTTGCCATCTTCCTATGTTTTCCCCACTCACATCTGCTATATACATCCTAGTGCCATTCAAGAGAAAAGAAAGCAGCTAGGTAGAGACTACAGACAGGGACAAAACTATTACAAATGCCACATTTTGGTAATGGACAATAGCCAAACAATTTTTCTTCACAAGTTTTCTCTTTCTTTCTCTCTGCCTGTCTCTCCTCCTCTTACTGCCTCTCACAGGCATTGATAGAAGGATTCTCTCTCTGGAAGTATACAATACCTAGAATCTATCTTTTTCTGGGTAAACAAAGCTATCCATATGTATAATTTCTCTTTGACCCTTTTCAAACTACAATCAGGCTGAAGTTCCAGTATCATTTCCCCCCTCCAAATACAAAAGCTTTTCCCTCTCATTTACTAAAATAATTTGAGACTTCATCAGAAAGACCATTACGCTTGTAAACTTTAAATAATTTAAATGATTCCTTGTATATAAATATTTCATATCAGAAATTGATTTCCAAATAAAGTGCACACAAAGAATGACCACACTGAACAGTGTCCGAGTACATCCTGGTATTCTAAGATATGGTCAGCCTTTTAATTCCACACGAGGTCAAGAAATGATTATACACACTATACAGCAGAGTTAAAATTGCGGCCTCTAATTCCCTTCGAGTCAGACAGAAACCCGCCCAGTGGAATCTTCAGGAAAAAGAGCTAAACAAATGTTTGCTTTGCTCAACTGCTGCATTTTCAGAGGAATAACCTAGGGTTTTGCTAAGGTTGAGAATGGATGCTAAATTGCTAAATACTTAAAAAAAAAAAAACACTGTCAGGTCCTGAAAGCATTGAGTTTTAACCTTGGGTAAGATGAGAGTAAGATTTTAAGCACCCGATCCAAAAAAGGCTCTGTCCACTAGACCTTACCCTGTGTCAAGAAAAAAAAAATCCCATTTCTAAAACTTGTGAGAAAAAACAGGGCTACGATGCGACCCCAAGTCTCCAAACATGCAGTTTCTCCTGGAGCAGCAGGAACAGCAGTCACGTTGCAAAGGGTGAACAAAGAACAGAGACGCGCGATAAACACCATTAACCAGGGCTTCAGGCAGCGCAGAGTAAACCAGCTCGAAATAAATGGGCGCTGAGACCCCAACAAAAACTTTCCAGGCAGCCTCAGGAATGTGACAAGCCCAGCACCTGGGGCAGCCCTCGAATATGGCAATGAAGGAAAGAGCGTGCACGCTGGAGCCCCTGCCTCCCCTGCCCTCTCCAACAACCCCAGCCACTTCTTTCCTCCGTCTCTTCCTTGGGTACCGAAGGAAAAAGGCATAACAAGACCAAGTGGGACTGACCGAGTAAAACGTACCCACTCCTTACGCCAAGCCAACAGCACAAAATCGAGAAAATTAGCATGCACACATAACCCCCAAACGCACTATGCAGCACAGCACCCCCTTCCTGCTGGAGATCTAGAACTTACACACACGCCCCACACCAAAAATACTTTTTTTTTTTTTACCAGAGCAATATCTGAGAAGAAAAAAATTATAACTCCTCAAGCCGTAGTGAAAGCTAAATCCTGTCTCGCCTTAGCTGCAGCATTCGGTTTGATGTAGCTAAATTAACAAAACATTCCCTTGGCATTTAAATTCTCTCTTTTTCTTTTTTCCCCTTGTAAGCAGAGTTGTGTGTGGGGGGGGGGTGAAGTATAATAAGTCAAAAGACAAAGCAACTTCAAAACAAAATCAGTTATTTGTAAATAATCCTTGTGGGGATTTTTTTTTCCCTCCTCTCCCCCCCACCCCAAGAAAAACAGCCCTGCCAGTTGTAATAGAAAGCTGAGTAAAGATAAATCAATTAGCTTGCTAATTTCTCCCCTCTCATTTATTTAGCTCTGCACTGTATTTGTCGTAATTGACTACAATTATGTTAATTACTAACTCCAGTATAATTACTATATTTATTGTCATTGAGCACGCGATGTACCCACAGCAAAGCTGGCATTTGTCGGGCATCAAGAGAGCAAACTGTCGAGAGGTGATTCTCGGCAAACTGGCGGATGTGGCTTTCAGCAAATGAAAGGGCAAAAGAGATTTCATGCAATGTTAGTTTGAAAGCACCGGTTCATTAAGGATATTAATTTTCTGATAACTACACATTTAAGCATGACACACTCACGCGGTATCTACAGGATTTCGCAATTATTAATGCGTGACAGTTTCAAATGCTAAGTGAATCAATTAAACAGCAGCATTCACAATTTGAGAAGAGATAACTGCTTCATAACTACCTAAGACTACAATTTTCACATGACAAAAAAGAGCCATTGAGGCGCCTTCAAAACCTGACAGGTCAAGAAAGAAGTTTGAAACAAAAGCACCTTACAACCATCATCTCTCCTCTTTACTTGTCAGATCAACTTTGCTAGTGTCTCCCCAGAAACGGCATCACATGCCAGCTGCCACAAGGTGATTTTTCATGTCTTGTCAAAGAAATCTTTTATTCTATTTGCTCTGCATTAACATGTTACATTTATTGATCAAGGGCCTGTTCGGCAGCCACAGCAGGGCACTGAGCTCTCCATGCCTACGGGGCTTTGATGTCCCAGTGACATTCGAGCCCGAATAATGCACATACTAAATGGATTTAATGCAGAAATGTGTTTGGGCCTGACAGTTACATTAATAACAGCCCCTCACACTGATAAATATGCAATTGCTACTATTAAGAGTTACCCAATTATGGGGAAAATATTTCTCTACCTTATAAATAAATCCATCAAGGAAAAAAAGTTTTAACAATGGTGCATTTTCTTAAAACACTTCTCCAGCTGCAGAAAATGAGGTGGTGGGGGGGAGTGGAGGGAGAGAGCCGTGTGGGGGTTAACACCCCCTCTTTCTGCCCTCCCCTCCAATTGTTTTTAATAAGTCTTGCTTTATCTCAAAAATGGTTTGGGGATTTTTTTTTTCTTTTTAACCTCTTTTGTTGGTCTTCCCTGTTCTACCCGTCTCTTATTTCTTCAGAACCAGAGAAAAAGCAGACACCCAGGAGACTGAAAAATTGGGTTCTGTATTAACTCAGAGAGGAGCTTAGGGGAGATGGTGCAGAGGTGGGGGCCACGGAGCTGATCTCCATAATGATGGGTCTAGGAGGAGCTTTTTTTTTTTTTTTTAAACTCTAAGCGAAACCTGAACATGTGTGTGTCTCTCTTATTTAAAACCCTAAGTGACCTTGTGCTATGGTAGTGATGGGGGTGGGGGTTCAAAGGGGAAGACAAAGCAGCTGGGATGGGAAAGACCTTTTATTAGAAAAGTCTCAGCCAGGGAGAATTTGTCGTTATTATATCCCTGCAATTAAACACAGACACCCAGCAAAAAGCATAATCGCTCCCCTTTCATCATAAAGGAGCAGGGCACAGCTGAAATTACCAACGCTCCAGTCCCCAAGGAGAGGAAAGAGGCTTTTCAGATGGCGGGTGTGTATGTGTGTGTGTGAGTCCATGTGCAAGTGCACACACACACCCCGCCTCTTCCTTCCCCTTCAGACTCAAAACTCAAGCATGCAGTTATCTGTCTTGAGGTCCTCCAGGCCCAAGCCTCGGACAACAGTCTGGCCACAGCCACTGCTGAGCCATTTCTCCCCATGTGACCTTGGATCTGAACCACACCTCACAGCCCAAGGGGTGAAGAAAGAAGAGGATGAGTTCTATGGGAATCGCCCCTCCTCCAAGCCGGGCCAGGTCTCCTGAGGTCCTGCCTCGGCAAACTTTCCAAATCAGAAAGGTTTTAGAGAAACAGAAGGGAGGAGGGAATGCAACATAGGGGACCCTGAGGCCTCCAGGCTCTTAAACTTGAAGCTGCAGGATCCACTTGGACCTTGCTATAGTGATTTGCACAGTTTTTAGTGATTTAAAAAGAAAAATGAAACTCTTCCCCCACAAGGAAATACAGGCTTAGAAGTGGGGGGGGGTCTGTCTTCTTCCACAAAGCAAGGAACAATTTATACCATGAAAAGCAGTTTAGAATA
This sequence comes from Microcebus murinus, assembly GCF_040939455.1. Classification (NCBI taxonomy): domain Eukaryota; kingdom Metazoa; phylum Chordata; class Mammalia; order Primates; family Cheirogaleidae; genus Microcebus; species Microcebus murinus. Next base: position 59,380,507 of record NC_134117.1, read on the forward strand.
ACTTTAAAGCTGAGGCTAGACCACCAAGGCCATCCCAGCTCTCCCATTTAGTCATCAGCGTGGTCTTGGGCAAATTCATTTCTCTGGGCCTCAGTTGCTTCATCTGTAAAATGTGGGTAATAATAATTCCATTCTCAAAATGCTGTTGGGAGGAGTTAATGAGATGACATATCAAGAATTCTGCCCAACCTTGACATGTAGTAAGTACTCAATAATACTTTTATTTCTTAATGAGAAAACAAATATGACTATGAATGTCATTTGACTCTGTGTCCCTGGACTCCTTTGGAGAGTGGAGCCAGTCACCTCTGGCTATTATTGGCAAGTCTGCTTTACCATGGTGCTCATCCACAGAACCATTCTGCAAGCTATCTCCAGCAGGGCTCCAGAGGGCTTCCTCAGCAAGGTGCAGCTGGCATGGGGGAGGGAGGATCCTTTTTGTCTAAGGCTGTCCCATGCCCTGGAAACATTTAGCATCTCTGGCCTCATCCAGCAAATGCCATTAAAGCCCCCACCCCCATCACTGTGACAACAACTTGCCCCATCCAAGGTGGCAGAATTTCATAGTTGAGAACTTGGACATCCAGCAAGTAGAAAATAAAGGGTTAAGCTCTCCAGTTCTCTCCCCACTTCACCCCAAATCACCATTAATTCCAACTGCCACCTTGACTACTCTGAGGGCAACATCACCCACATGCACAACGATGTCCTCGGAACAGGACAGAAGAAGAGGATGGAGCAGCAGGACCCAAGTTCCAAACAGCTCAGAGAGAGAGAGAGAGAGACTTCCCAAAGGCAGAAAAATAAACCCCAAGATTCTAGGGGAGTAAAATGGGTAATATGGGGAACAAAAGGCATTATTAAAAAGTCTAGGAATTTCTCATCCTGGAAGCAAAGGCTGCAGGAAATATGGAGACAATGTTTATGAAAACACTTTCTAAACTACACTGCAAGCTATAGGATCATTGCCGTCCGCAGGAAGGTGAACCTCAGGAAAGCCCTGTGGCCCCTTAGCAACTCTCTCCAATTGCCTGCCACTTCCTGGCCCAGTCCTACTGGCCTCCCTCATTCCGTTAGACTGTTCCGGTGCTTCCTCAGTCACGGAGGGCACTCCAGAAAGCATTTTAAGGAAAGGGAATCAGTCTTGCTACTGAGAGACTATATATTTCCTGCCAAGTCATTTCCCACTTCACCTTCTGATAGTATGTTCTGCTGGTAGCTGGAAACACTGGAATGGCCAATGATATTCTTCAAATAAAAGAGGATTTTTTTGTTTGTTTGTTTGCAGCATTGCCTACTTCAGTGAGAACACTGATTCCAACATACCTAGAACCTTGCCTCCTTGGAAGCATTTAGGATTTATCAGTGCCCTACAACTATACTGAGAACAGCTTATCTTTCTAAAGCCTGTCTGTTCTACCATTTCCTCTTCCGCTCAAGGCTTACTGACATGAGCTCTGTTGCCTCCCTCTGCATGTTCCCCAAATAAGACCACTATGTCTGGGGGTTGAAACAACTATGAACAAGGCCCTTGACTGCAAAGACACTGTTTAATGAAGACCCACTGCCAACAGAACATGTCCTTTGAGCTGTTCTCCTGAGAGCCTGTATGGGAAATTTTCTGTCACCCAGACCCACTGGAATATGACCAAATGTATGTTCCTAGCTAGCTAGCAGGGATGAAAAATATATATTAGATGAGTGGGTTTAGCCTATAGAATATCAGGGACGGTTGGAAAACGAAGTCATTTACATAAGTTAGGATAGGCTAGATTATGCTGCACTAACAAGTAATTCCAAAATCTTGTAACATTTATTCTCACTCAAAATCTATGTCCAAAATAGATCAGTTAGAGGGTTCTGCTCATTTATGGTCAGAATCCAAAACTGACAAAGACAGCAGCAGAAGCCAAAGTGGCAAATCGTGCACTGGCTCTTAAAGTTTCGGCACAGTGGTCGTCCCCAAAGGTGCAGAGATGTGCAAGCATACCATGTGCTGAAAGAGAAGAAAAATCCCATCTGTGAAGAACCCTAGTGACTACCAGAGAGCCTCACTAGCACATGTTCTAAGCACTAATAACAACTAACTATGCTTACTGAAGACCCATCATGTACGAGGTAATGTATTAACGGTAGTTACAATATCCGCAGCACTCAACGTTTCTGCAATTAGCCCAAGGCCAGTTAATCAACGAGTAGCAACAGAAGCCAGACTTCAAGCTAGGGTGGTCCAACCCCCAAGCCTCGGTTCTTTTCATTACACCACCCACCTTCCCAAATTGAGCCGCAAATCAGCAGCCCAGTTCTCTCCAGCAGTTCATCACAGAGACACAGCAAGTGTGGCATGTTTGTCCTTGAAGCAGCTCTGACAGTGTGCTGGGTGTCTGCCTCACCATCTGCAGCTGGGGAGAGAGGGCAGAGCCACCGTTTCTTTACTGAAGCTGCACGAGCTCCCCGGTCCTTCATCCTCATCCTGGCCAAAGCCAAGGAAGCAACAAGCAAGCTCCCACCTAAGAAATTTTCTTCTGAGCAATTCTCCATCCGGTGCATTTATCACAGTGATGCTAAATAAGATGCGACTGCAAATAATCTAATTTTTAAAACATAAGCTTCCTGTTGCCATAGATCAATTAAACTCTTTTGCTTTTATTGCCAGATTGACATGGGCGTATTTATCACTGTTTGCCATGGGAGCTCTGCTCTGCCCGCTGTGTTCAACAAGCTAAGCAGACAACCCACTCAAACCACTCGGGGCCTTGGGGCAGAGGAGTAGGACCACCACGGAGAACTCTGCCCTGACCCAATCCGGGGACAGGGAAAACTGAAGCTGGAACAGCTCATTAAAAATCTCTTTGCCTTGAGCAGATTAAGGAACTAACACTGGGCTAAAGCATAGGATTCTCTTTACTAGTCTGCAAAGTAAAGGTAAAATATGAACAAGCTCAAGGAAGAATTTGAGACAATGAACATTCAAATACTCTTGGTAGAATAAACTGGTATAACCTCTCTAGAGGGCTATCTGATACCTGTACTAAAGCCCCCTCACAATTTTGTCTCCAGGAACTTGTCAAAGCAGCTAATCAGAGACATACTCATCAATGAGTATTATAAGGATATTTATAATAGAATTACTCACAACAGTAAAAATCTAGAAATAATCTAAATGTCCAACACTAAGAAATGATTTGAGAAACCATTAAAAATTGTGATGTAGTATTTACTGTATGGGAAAATGCTTCCAACACAATGCGAACAGCAGCATCATTTTAAAAAGTGTTTGGCATTATAAAAGAGTAGGAAGACAATACAATGTTAACAATGATGATTTCTGGTTTTTAAGATTATCAATGATTTGAGAGGAAGACAGTTTCCTTCATACCTAAGTTTTCCAATATTTCTATATTGATTTTCTCTTATGATAAGAAAAATTATCTTCAAAAATAAAGATCATAAGTACAATTTCATGCATATGTAGACACTGGACATATGATCATTAATATAGTCAAGTTCGAGGAGCAAAATGTCACTCCTCCTGGCTGTTTCCTGATTAACTCCCTAAGCCCTCTGTCTTCATTCCAGGGAGGATGGCAAAACCCTGACCCTGGGAATTGAGTCCAGAGATCTCATTCCAGTTCACAGTCACTATCGCTGACCTGGTTCCCATCCCATCACAACAGAAAGAATCAGATCTGGGCTGAAAGGGCGAAGAAAATGTTTGATCCTTTTAAGAGAGCCAGAAATTTTATTTGGGCATGTTTTCTTGCTTCCTTTTCCAACTTCTAACCTGAGAGGGTACACAGTGGCTCCAGTAACTTGAATGAAGAGTCATAAAAATAACAGTCTGAAATCCATGACCTCCTGCATGGAGAGGTAACTTGTTTACTGTTTGACAATCCAGCTGAGGCAAAGGTAGAGTCACCATAGTTAACATAAGAGAGAAGATCCTAAAGTATAATGAGAAGAAAAAAAAATACATACAATAACTTCAAACTAAACTTCAGAACTTATAAATCTATAACCACCTTTCCCTCCAGCATGGACAGATGGCCATAGGACAATCAGCAGAACTATCTCTTTTATAAATGATATTAACAGTGATGACAGTGTGTGGCTAAAAATGAGTAATAAGACAACAAAGAAGGATGTTCTTAACATGAGTGGTTGAAGTCTGGTGCCTCCCTTTTAACTAACATCTTAGCAAGAAGTAAATACAAACCTGGCCACATAAGAAGAAATTCAACATGAACACATCAATAATGAGTAGGGAGATTAAATAAGCAAGCAAAAGTTTCCCAACAAACAAAAGCCCAGGACCTCATGGCTTCACTAGTATATTCTATAAAATACTTAAAGAATTAACATCAATCCTTCTCAAACTCTTCCAAAAAATTGAAGAGGAGGCAATGCTTCTACACACATTTAAAAAGGCCAGCATTACCCTGATACCAAAGTTAGACAAGGATACTATAAGAAAAGAAAAATTCAAGCAAATATCCCTAAGGAACATAGATCCAAAAATCTTTAACCATACTAGCAAATCAAATTCAATAGCACATTAAAAGGATCATGATCAAGTGGGATTTATCTCCGAGATGCAAAAACCAGTTCAACATATGCAAATAAGTATGATATATCACATTAACAGAATGAAGAATAAAAACTATATGATCATCTCAATAGATACAGAAAAAGCATTTGACAAACTTCAACATCCTTTATGATTAAAAACTCTCAACAATTTAAGTATAGAGGAATTTACTCAAAATAATGAAGGCCATGTACGACGAGCCCCCAGCTATCATCACACTCAACAATAAGAAGCTGAAAGCTTTTCCTCTAAGATCAGGAATAAGACAAGAGAGCTCACTCTTGCAACTTCTATTCTATATAGTACTAGAAATGCTAACCAGAGCAGTTAAGCAAGAAAAAGAAATAAACATCCAAATTGGAAAGGAAAAAGTAAAATTATCTTTGTTTGCAGATGACATGATCTTACACATCAAAAACCATAAAGACTCCATCAAAAAACTGTTAGAATAAAGAAATTCAGTAAAGTTGCAGGATACAAAATCAACATACGAAAATCAGTTGCATCCCTATATGCTCAAACCCAAAAAAGAAATGAAGAAAACAATCCCATTTACAACAGCATCAAAACATAAAATACTTTGGAATAAATTTAAGCAAGGAGGTGAAAGACATGTACAGTGAAAACTATAAAACATTGATGAAAGAAATTAAGGATATACAAATAAATAGAAAGACATCCCATACTACTTAAAGCAATCAGGATTCAATGCAATTCCTATCAAAATTCCAATGGTATTTTTAACAGAAATAGAAAAAAACACCTAAAATTCGTATGACCACAGAAGACCCCAAACAGCCAAAATAATCTTGAACAAAAACAAAAAGAACAAAGCTGGAGGCATCATTCTACCCGATTTCAAAATATACTACAAAGCTATAGTTATTAAATCCAAAACTGTAAGGTACTGGCATAAAAACAGACATACAGACCAAGGGGATATAAAAGAGAGCCCAGAAATAAATCCATGTATTTACAGTCCATTGATCTACAAAGGTGCCAAGAATGTACAAAGGGGAAAAGGACAGTCTCTTCAATAAATTATGTTGGGAAAACTGGATATCTATATGCAGAAGAATAAAATTGGACCCTTATCTCACACCATATACAAAAATCAACTCAGAATGGATTAAAGACTTAAATATACATGTAACGTACAGCATGGTGGCTATAGTTAATATTACTGTACTATATAATTGAAATATGCTAAGACAGTAGATCTCTAATGTTCTTACCACAAAAAATAAGGTAACTGTGTGAGCTGATGGATATGTTAATTAGCTTAAGCATGGTAATTACCTCACAATGTATACATGTATCAAAATATCACATTGTACAGCATAAACATATATAATTTTTAATTGCTAATTACGCTTCAATAAAGCTGGAAAATAAGAAATTCCCATGTTAGCATATTCATGGACTATCTCTGGAAGACTACACAAAAACTGAGTAATAGTAGTTAGTGCAGAAGGGAACTGAGTAGCTGAAGGACAGGCGTAAGACTTTCTTCACACTGTTTGCATGTTTGTTCCTTCTTAAGGCTGTGCCATGTTCATGTATTAACTATTCAAAAAGAAATAAACATAGCCCCTTGTCTAAAAACAAATTGTGGCCTACAACACAGACTGTTGCTGATCTTGCAACCTGAGGAAGTAGCAAAATTTTTATTAGGGGGTATTGTTCTGTTTAGAGCAATACCCTGATATGGCTCTTCAGAGGTGAAAAGGAAACCTGTAGAGATGTTCTAAAAAGGTGGGGAGAGGGTTAATTTTTCTGTATATAATAAAGGGAAAAGAATTTGTATTTCTGAGGGTGTCTCTAGAAAGAAGGTAAGTGACATGGGAGAAAGAAAGGGGCTAGGAGAGAGAGGTGCTGGGTCACATGCAGGTCTGACCCTAAAGGATGCACCAGCAGGGAGAAATTCTCTGTGGCGGGGAGTATCCGAAAAAGTTTCCAGAAGCAGTGCTATCCCAAACTTGTCTCCTGCTTCTGCCAAAATTACCACCCCCCACACCCTATACCCTCCAGTGGCAAAACAAATGTATAACACATAATAATACTGTATTGGGCTTTGGAGAAATGAAGGCAGTGTCCCAAGTGGAGCCAGGCAGGCTGACAAGAGGGAGAAAAACAGCAACAGAACCCAGAGATGGTCAGAGCAGGAGTGAATCCGGCCACAAACTGACTAGGACATATGCTCCCCGCAATCCCATGGAAATATAGTAACAGGGGCCTACGGAGAAACTTTCTCCAGAACATAGGATGCAGACTCAAAATATTTCCTTTGGATATCATGACCCCTGAAGCCTAGTGGGCTTGGGTCATCTGTTACATATTCATTTATTTGGAAGGTAAGTTTATGATCTCCTACCTCTTCCCTTCTTCCTACTTCCCCCCTCCCCTTTTTATTTTTTTAAGAGGAATTAGCTAAATATCTAAAACGTCCTCAACTTTGATTCTGCTCAGAGAAGGCAGAGACAGAGACCAGCGCCCGAGTGTGCTCAAATCTTCCTCTAACACCAAGAGAAACAGTGCCGCCCACCCCTCCCCCAATTAGGTGCATAGAGAAGGTCAAAGGTGATCCAATCCCAGCATTCCCAAGTCAAGTCAGCAGTGGTCGTCTCCAATCCGGTCTGTAACTCCCTCCAGTCCCTCCAGCTTAGCCAAGTCCTAAACATAAACTCTTTCTGAACCCTAGACCTCCATCACTCATCCCTGCCCAAACCCAGCTGCAACCCGGTGCGGAGCTCACACACCGGCCAATGGGAACAGGCTCCTGGCCAGATGGGAAAGCTCCTCAAACTCAACACTACAGAATCTCCCTCCTCTCAACAAAGGAAAATACAAATCTTCACTTCTTCCGAATCTACTTTATAGACCCTCTTACTAAATACTCCTGCATCCAGGGCCTGTCGTTTCCTACAACAAACCCGTGCAGACCCAGCCCCTCGGAGCCCACAGCCTCTTCTTGCCTCACATACACCCACCCCCACAAGGCCCTGTCCCTCCTCTGCCAGAGGGTGGCTCTGGCAGATGCTTTGGGAGAAGGGGTTATCCAAAAAAGCACACCTCATTCCTTCCCCAAGAGTATTCTGACTTGTCCGCACAAACATTAGTGAGAGAGGGAGAGAACAAAGTGAAAATACGACGGCCCCTCCTAGGAACTCCCGAGAGATGGATGACGCTCAAATGCCCACTGCCTCTTCAGTGGCACAAAAAAGCCAACCAAGGAATCATCTGAAGCAGAGTCACACCTTTGGGGTGTGATTGCACGTGTCTCAGGGCCCAGCATCGAATAAGAGGACACCCAAGGCAAAGCTGGAACGTTTGGCTTTTATCTGCCGCCCCTTAAGTACCCAGGGGAGCTGGGCCTCCCAGGCCTGGCCTGCATCTCTCGAAGGTTACATACCTCAGGAGGTTGAAGCTCAGATCAAGCCTCTTTGCGAAATGTCCACAGTTCCTGCCAAGGTGCTCTGGAATTTCTCTGCAGTCCTGGCCTATGTAGGACACCTGGAAATTAAATGGAACAGAAACAATGTGGCAAACAGAAATCACCCAGCTGCTCCCAAACCTGCGTCATTGATCCGATGATTGCTTCCGCAACTTTAAACACACGTTCCTCGCACACAAAAAGGCCACATTTGTGACTGTTTTCCCGGTCAAATCAGCTTTGGGGGCTTCGGGGACTCCACCAATAACTCCCTTTTCCTGGTACAGTTAGCATGATGGAGACTAATCCCAGCACAATGGAAATTGGACTAAAATTGACCAGGTTCAGGTGTCCAAAAGAAACCCCAATGTCAGAGCACGTTAGTATAATTGCAACAATCCGCTTCCCACTCAGGGACCTTTGCAATGGCCGCCCTCTGCCTCTCCTCCACTGCACCCCCATCCCCTGTTATGCACATGACCTCATGAAAGACACAGCAGATGCACTTACCAGCATTCACCCTTCAGGGGCTGGACAAAAAGGCCTCCCCAAACCACCAATCCCATCCCATCACCACAGTGTATAAAATGCCCTCCACGCTCTGAAAAAGCTCATTTGAAGGCAACAGGGCAATGACATGTGGCCAGAACTTCCAAACCTCCCTCCTCCAGGGAGCCTTTGGCAATCAACCCAGAGCTGCCTCCTTGGGCATTCCTCTATTTATTATTAAGTACCTAATCTGTGCCCAAATATTAAAAGGCCAAACTAAAATTTGATCCTAGAACTTCTGACTGTAAGAAGGTCAGTGAGCTTTCTCACTACTCCAACCACTCAATGTTTAGAACCATCTTTACAGATAGCACCCTGAGGTCATATTGACAATTAACTCCAAAACCCATAAAATAAGTTGGCCTGTGGGCCACAAGACATGGTATTTCCCTAAACAACAACACACTCAACCCCCAAGTAGAAATTCTGGCCTGCCACAGAGCTATAGCTTTAATCCAGTCTCCCTAAAAATCCACATTCTTCCACACATACAAAGATGTCTTGAAAGGAAGGAGAGATTCCCACGGGGGTTATATTTCTTAAGCAGCAACATGAATACGGTGGCCATCTCACCTCCTGAGATATGAGGCTGAACCATGAGTTACCAATATCCAACCATTTTAAAATTATAAAACCATCCCTTCCACATGGTTCTACCTAACACAAACCACACAGAAGCTTAGCACCCTTGATATCACACACGTCATCACTCCATCTTCTAGCCACTGGGAATAAACAGCTGACAATACAACATCCTGTATTCTCTCCTTCTATTCACTGTCTTTCTATTCACTCTCCTTCAGTAACTTCATTCCAGGAGGAGAGAAGGAAAAGTCGCTGACTCCAATAAAATAATTTTGACTCAGGAAGATACAGGCTACAAAAGACTCTTAGTCCAATCTATCAATATCTCCCCTCTCTCCATGGGATTCATGTCTCTTCACTGCTCCTTGTATAGTACATTAAACTCTGCTGCCAAGCAGAGATGGAAATCATACACCAAGGGGAGACTGGGGATATGGGGCCCCAATCAATCTGGGGACTTCGATTTCCCTTGGGACAGCCACTCAATCACAGCAGCTTCTTCTGTGTTGTAAGTCCTCATTGTAAGTTCTCATGACCATGGTGCTCACCAGAAAGCCCATCCCGTTCACCCCAGCCTGCACCACCATCATGTACATATCATCATCATTCAAGACTTCTGCAATATTATACAGCAGAGAAGTTGAGTTTTAGGCATAGAAAATGAGCTCTTTCCTCATAGATTAGCCAACGGCTCAATCTAGTCGGGACCCAGTTTGTCAAAACCCTTCATGTTTTATACAAGGAGACTAAGACTCCAGAGTCCTGCCCAGCATCGCACAGCTTCTTAATGATAGACCTTGGACCAAGTCCTGCACCATGAATACGGACTTCCAACGTGGGGGCCATAGAGCACTCACAAATCCACATGTGGATGTGGGTTTTCTTGATCCACAAATGCCAACGGTGCACCTATCATCATGTTTTGACTTCAAAATGAGTCTTCCTAGCTGAAAGGGTGAGAACTACCCCACAATACCACACTGAAGGCCCAAGAAGCATGTTGGAGCCTGAGGAAAGAGAGGGGTATTTGCTCCCCTTTTCTTTCTGTAGGATTCCCCTTCAGAGGAAGCACGAGCACCAAGAAGAGCTATCACCACAAACCATTCAGATGACTCACAACCTGACTGATAAGACTTTCATCAGCCTGTTTTTATTACATGGTCTTAACCGCACAACATCCCAGGAAAACTAAATACTTGTTCTCCATTCCACAGAGATGAAGATCGAGACTCCAAAATTTAGCATGAGAACCAACTTGATAAGCAATCTGCATGCTTAGGCCACCCCTGCAGTAAACTGGAAGCCTTTAGAGATGTAAGTTAAGCCAACAGAGGCTGAGAGGCTCAACTCAGCTAGAGAAGACTTAAGAGCAGCAAGCAACCATGGCCAGGCATTGCAACCAACACTCACAACTAGAAGAGAAACTTAAGAAGTACTTCCGAGTGGAAGACATTGCTTCTCAGGATGTCGGGAAGCTTCTTAGAGCACAGGACCACCTAATGTAAGATACAAGGCAAGAACCAGACCAAAGATACTTTACTTCTTCAGCAAATGGGAGAAGGGACATAGATAGAGATTAGTAGATCTTTAGAGGCCCAGAAGAGCATGTCCAGAACTAGAAGTCATTGCATTTAGTCAATTATCTTGATTTAGACTGAACTAAGATTTGAACTTTTAACTTTCCTACCTTATATAATTTGTACCCTGTGACTTCCACCCTGTGTGGAATGATAACAGGAAGGGACACCCTCACCAGGCAAACGAAAATATAGCAAGTTGAAGACGCCTAGGAGAAGAACACCAAGAAAGGGAAAGGAGAATGGGAGGGATCCCCACCCACGTACACACCCAACCCCTCTGAGCAGAAGCTGCAGGAAATAACTAAACTGCAGAAGACTGCTGGTTTCTCTTTGTGCTGGGACTGCCTGGCTCCGAGGGCATTTCTGGGAATGGTGGGTTTACCAGCAGTCAAACTGAGAGGAGATTGTTTTATAATGCCTACCCCTAGCCAGCTGTGGGGGATCCTCAATTTCAAATGTGTAGTACTAGAAGCTCTGTCCGTGCAAAAACAACCCTAGGTACAAGTTTGAGTCCCTGGGCTGCTACTTACTAGCTGCATCGTCTTGGATGAGTCACAATCTCTCAAAGTCTGTTTCCTCTTCTGTAACTAACCTGACACCAACTGCCTTCAAAGGTGTTAACAAAAATACAACTAACATTCATTAAATGCCCACCATGTGCTTGTTATCTAGTCAATCCTCATAAACAGCCCTATGAGCCATATATTATCCACAATGTACTTACAGAAATAACATTTCTTTAAATTTCAGCATATTACGGGAGTACAAATTTAAGTTCTGTATATTGCCCTTGCCCCACCTGAGTCAGAGCTTCAAGCATGTCCATCCCCCAGACAAGATGAGATAACATATTAAAAGCACATAGCAAAAACCAGCCTGAGCAAGAGCGAGACCCCGTCTCTACTAAAAATAGAAAGAAATTAATTGGCCAACTAAAAAATATATATACAAAAAATTAGACAGGCATGGTGGCGCATGCCTGTAGTCCCAGCTACTGGGGAGGCTGAGGCAGGAGGATCGCTTGAGCCCTGCAGATTGAGGTTGCTGTGAGCTAGGCTGATGCCACGGCACTCACTCTAGCCTGGGCAACAAAGTGAGACTCTGTCTCAAAAAAAAAAAAAATACCACATAGCACTGTTCTTGTCACCTGTGGCCACTCGGTGAAATAGTTGTTGAATCAGATAAATATCCCTACAGAAAGGATTTGTGATTCTTGGGTGCAAGATTTCAGTGCCCAAATCCCAAGTTTGCTTTGTGTCTATAATCATATTGATGCCACTAAGCTAGTGGAAAAAGAAGAAACAGGACTTAATGCAAACGTAAATGATGTATTCAAGCCACAAAAAGCCAAATGAAGTCAGACTCACGTGGAAAGAAAACATTTTACAGAGAACAGTGATGGGAAGACTGCAATGTCCCCAAGCACAGTAGCACCACAGGCCTGTGGAGCTCCTAAAGACCAGTTGAACAGCAGCCAGTCCACAGTGGAGTTAAAAGCAGTGACCTGGCTTCAAGCAAACATCACCCATCTCATTAAATTAATTTTATTGAGTTTTTTCTTTGCACTTAAACCATCCCTTTAATAAAGACTTTTAGGTCTCTAAATATGAAAAAGTTATATCTGGTTTTATGTTTTGTGCATTTGAATAACACTATAATAATAACTATATCAACACCCTGGGTTCGTGGGAAGTCCCTGACCCCTTTAAGGCAGCCCTACCAAATTTTGAGAAGTACCATACTACAGGTATGCAAGATGCTACTTCTTATAATAGCTGGCATTAGAAACGGCCTGGGGCAGGATGCTAACAGATACCCTAAGGCAGGAGGGGTCGAGCAGGCACTCAAATCCACTGGCCTGGGTGGTTTAGGAAATAGGGTGTTTTCCCAACCTGCCTTCTTAGCTCCTCCCCAGGCAGCTGATCCTTAAAAATGGTCCCCAAGGGCCCAAAATGACTCACCTACCCTTCACCGAATGCCTCTGGGCTGTTTGGAGAAGGCTAAGTACAGGGAGTGCAGGAAAAATCAAGTTTGGGAAATGGGGGAAGGAAAAAGGAAAAGGAGGCCCATGAAAGTTCTCAGCCCCCTCCCAAGTCCTCCATGAACATGGAAGAAGCTACATCCAGAAAATGCTGAATCTGAAAATGCAGAGATTTGGGGTCTGGTGGAGAGAGGGGACCCTCCTGCTTGAGCAGATATTCCAGCAGAGGCCAGAGACACTCTCATCCAGACCCTCCCTCTAGGCAGTCATGTTAACTCCCTGAAGCCCCTTCTCCCTGGTGACTCTTTTTTATATTTTTATTTTATTCTTTTAGAGGCAGGGTCTCACTCTGTCACCCAGAGCTGGAGTGGAGTAGCATGATCCTAGTTCACTACAACTTCAAACACCTGGGCTTCAGCCACCTTCCTGCCTCAGCCTCCCAAGTAGCTGGGACTATGTATGTGCACCACCATGCATGGCTAATTTTTTTTAAGAGATGAAATCTCACTACGTTGCCCAGGCTGGTATCAAATCCCTGGGCTCAAGCGATCCTCCCTGCTCAGCTTCCCAAAGTGCTGGGATTATAAGCATGCGCCACCACACTCAGCCCAACAGTCATCATTTTTAACCTTTCTCAGAGGCTAGTACCTCCCTGGCCCACTCACGTCTGAACTCTGGACCTTCTAGCTCTCTCCTCACAGGCTGTGAGTCTAAGGACAGAGCCAGTATTCCCAGGCAAGAAAATTCTGTTAAAAGTCGGGTACAGAGAGACAATGGAAGGGCTAATTTCCAACATACGGCACAGTGCCTGGTACATAGTAGGCACTCAGTAAGTATATATAATTGATGAAATGACAGGACCCTGGAAAAGAAACAGGCAGTGGATAGCTTGATGGGACACACAGTCTGCCCTCATTGTATCTGAAGGAGTTATAAAACCCCTAGAACCTCCTCTAAGGGGGAATCATTCCCTTTAGCCCAAAGTAATCTCAAAATCCAATTGCACCTGACATTACCTGCCTTAGGCAATCCAAGGGGAGAGCTTGAAAAACCCAGAACTGTTTCTCCAGGGTGTGCAGAAAAAGGTAGGAAGTAGGAGGGTTGGCTTAATCAGAGAGAAGAGGTTAAAGAGAGACACTTGGCTTTTCCAGCAGGTACGACACCTGGTCCCAGTGTGGCTGAGTTCATCCCTCCAGCAATGACTAAAAACACCTGAGGCTTCACTATAGGGCTAAAAGCATGTGAAACTGGATGTCTATTACCCAGGATGGAAATCAGAGTGTTGCCATTCCCTGTTCAAGAAATCAAGTGCAGGCGGCACAGTGGCTCATGCCTGTAATCTCAATGACTCAGGAGGCTGAGGTGGGAGGGCCACAAGTTTGAGACCAGCCTGGTCAACATAGCAAGACCAATCTCTCAAAAAATAAGGAAAATTAGCCAGGCATGGTGGCAAGCGCCTGTAGTCTCAGCTACTGGGAGGATCACTTGAGCCCAGAAATTCGAGGCTACAGTTAGCTACGATTGTGCCACTGTACTCCAGCCTGGGCAACAAAGATTACTTTCATGTGAGTTTACTATGGAACCAGCAAGGGAACAATGTAACAGCAATACGAGTTCAAGAGGACAAATGACCATATTTTTCTATGTAGTGCTTCTATTTGTTTTTCTTAGAGTCACACCCAAAGCATGGTATAGTCTATGCAAAGTAATGAATATTCCAAAGTCCAGAACCACTTAATCTTTTACAAGGTTTTATACCTTACAGATATAGGTTTTATTTCTCTAAAACATAAATAAGAAAACAGATGTGGAAATAAAACTGTGGAGACAGTGGCCCTCCACCAGCTTCGGGTCGGGAGCGGGCGGTCAGGGCAGAGCCCATCACCACCCTCCCCCAAGGATACACTGTGACTTTGGTGGCCGCCGTCACTTCTGCCTTCATGGGTCCCTCCCTTCCTTTATAAGTAAATTTATATTTTAAAACTGCATTGGCATAAAGACAACTATATTCATGTTATATATTAAAACGTTTTCTTTAACGGAAAGTTCTTTTTAAATGCGGATTACGAAAGAAATTAAAACATTTTCTGTGGGCCCCCAAAAGCCGATGAAGGAGTTCCCGGCTGGTCCTGCTCAGTGAAGTGCTGGGGACAGAGGGAAGTGGAGGGGACCGGGGCCCTGGGGGTCTTCTTCCCACACAGCCAGGAGGTGCGCCCGGCGGACACGGGTCTGTCCTCCCCGAACTAGGGCAAGCCTGGGCACCTGACACTCGCCACCTGCAGGCGCAGCCACGCCGTCCCTCCCCGCACACTGCGCCGGGCGGGGCGGGACCGGCTGGGGCGGACTTACTTGGGTTCCGCTGACCACGAGCCCGGCCATGGCGGCCAGGACGGGGCGGGCGCGGGGCACTGGGCGCGGGGCGCGGGGCGGCGGCGGGGCGCGGGCCGGGCGCGCAGTTCCGCACTGGCGGTCAGCTGACCTGGCGGAAGCCGGAGGCGCGGGCCGCGGCTGGGACCGGGGTTCAGCTGCGCGCCGCCCCCGCCCCGCCCCGCCCCCGGCCGGCCGCCCCGGAGCAGGTGAGCCCGGACCACCCGCGCCGCGAGCTGCCGCAGGTGGCCCGGGCACGCGGCGCCCCGTGACCGCTTGCCTCCCGCCTCCCCCCACCCCCGAGGCGTCCCACAGCCCCAGAGCCCCAGGAGGGTCCTCCACAACGCCATGGCCAGACTTTATTGCGTTAGTTGGGGAGCGGGGATTCGTATGGGGCCCCCCATCTGAGCCGTTAGCCGGTGTAGACAGCGGGCCTTTCCTAAATTTCGCAATCTGGGTTACATAACTTGCCCTTAACTGCAGGGAAGATGGGCCTCTTGGCCCCAACTCCCCAGCCCAGCTTTGGGGGGAGGGGGGGAAAGTCAGGAAAGACTCCTGGGCTATCGGGGTTTCCGTGTGCAGAGGGGAAGGTGGGGGGAGTTGGACTTCTCTGCAAATAAAGTGCTGCCTTGGCTACCAGCCCCGCACCCTCTCCTTGTGGCCTCCAGGAGTTAACGATGATAAACCATGTGCAAGTAGGATTGGATGGTGTCCCCGAATCTCAGGCTTCTGTGTTCTCCCCCTCCTCGGAGGGAAAAGACATCTGTGACACTTACAGTTACCAGTGGGGTCAGTCGCTGCCCACACCCCACCCCCATCCGGAAGTAAGAGGTGGCTGTTGCTGCCCCTGTCTGGATGAACTCAGGCCCAGTGGGCAGGCGACTCCCTAAGCTCATGCCTGTTCTCCTCTGGAAGGATGCGAGTTCTCTCCCTGCCTATTCTTGCCTTCCCTCCTCCACACCCAGGATGCACAAAGCTGCTACCAAATGGTTGTCATCACTCACTCCCCATTGTGGCTAAGAGCCAGCCCAGCCTTAACTGGCCTCTCCACCCTGCTCCCTTCATTCCAGTGGGTATAGGCACCAATCAAATGGAGGAGGGGAAATTGAGTCCTAAGGTGCCAGCCTCCTGGTCTCACCCACATTGCAGGTACCTCAACTCAGTGGGCCTATTGATCATTGTAGCTCCCCACCTCCATGGAGGGGGTGTTCCCAGGGCTTTTGATGTCACGGTCCCCTGTGTCTAAACAGCACTTAGAAGGCCCTGGTTGTGCTGCTGATGATGACAATTATGACTGTGGTTATGGGTTTTGTGCTTATCATCATTGTCTCTCAGACAGCTCTGGTCCTAACACGTTGCTAGGTAGGCCGCTGTCAGCGTGGTGATGAGCAGTGTTGATCGCCTGTCCCTCTCTAGGCGGGGAGGAGCCAATTCAGCAGAGTGGAGCTGTAAGAATGCAGACTCGACTGTGTTTACTTTGAGGGGTTCCAGGAAATGCTGCAACAAAAGGTCCTGCAGGCCAAAAAAGAAAGCCTACCTCCAGAGATAAGGGGATCAAAGGGAACCTTCCAAGGCCTGCTGCCCCAAGGACCAGCCCCCCCTCCCTCCTTCTCTGTTGGACGCACCCTCACTCTTCCATTGTCCACTTTTGCTGGCCTTTCCTGCCTGAAAAGGAGGAAGTGGGCCCAGGCCCAGACAGTCATGATACTCTGCCCTCCCCATCACCTTTCACCCCAGCCTTCCTAGAAGGGCTTCCACGGATAGAAGAGGACTTGTGGAAGCAAGCCCAAACCCACTCAAAGTTGAAATTGGAGAATTACCCCCCTTCCCCAACCAGAAGGGGGTTACTGGAGGTCATCTCATCCATGCCTCTGCCTCTGTACACAGCTGTGGCTTCTGAGCATAGGCTGGCTGTTCTGCAGGCACTATCTACCAATGACACCCAAGGGGGAGGGATCTTCTCCCCTTTTCTAGACCACTACAGTTAACTCCTCCACATATCCCCAGGGTGACCATTCTAAAAGCCCAGTTTGACCCTACCTAAAATCTTTTAATGGCTCCCAATTGACTAATAATACAGTCCAAAATCTCTAATATGTCCCTCTGATCGTTTATAATCCCATCAGTCCTTACCCGTCCAGCCTCCTCTCTTTCCTCTCCTCTTCTCCCACTTCTCCCATCCTCTGCTTGGCTTTATTGGAGCTGTTAGTTTTGCCTGGAAATGCCTCCCCACTCCCTCCCATCTCTACTCAGTGAGCATATCAACAAGGCCAGTTGACTATATGGGGAAGGATCGTGTGGAGAAATCACAAAGAAATAAAGTCCAGGATAGCTCAGATGGAGGTGAGCTTTAGTGTTAGAAATGTAAACTAATAACAATAGGGAGCCATTTAATGTTCTTGAGCAGAGTAGTTGTCTTAGTCTGTTCGGGCTGCTATAACA
Source organism: Microcebus murinus (assembly GCF_040939455.1). Taxonomy (NCBI): domain Eukaryota; kingdom Metazoa; phylum Chordata; class Mammalia; order Primates; family Cheirogaleidae; genus Microcebus; species Microcebus murinus. Next base: position 59,398,032 of record NC_134117.1, read on the forward strand.
AAATACCCTAAAGTGGGTGGCTTATAAACAATAGAAATTTATTTTTCACAGTTCTGGAGGCTGCCAAGAGCAAGGCAGTAGTGATTTGTTGTGTGGTGAGGGCCCATGCTCTGGTTCACAGACAACTGTCTTCTTGCTGTGTCCTCACATGGCAGAAGGGGTGCGCTAGCTCCCTAGGCCCCTTCTATAAAAGCACTAATCCCATTCATGAGGCCTCCACTCTCATGACCTGATCACCTCCCAAAGGCCCCACCTCCTAATGCCATCACTGTGAGGGTCAGGATTTCAACATATGAACTTGGGGGTGGGAGGAATACAAACACCCAGACTATAGCAGTAGCAATCTCTTAAATGTAGCTGGGGGTAACTCCAGCGGAAACAGACTGGATTCACCTCTCCTTACTTCCTTCAGCTTTGAAGTTAGTTTTCAGAACAGGAAAATGAGGAGGGGAAAGGATGAGAAGGACAGGAGAGAGAAAGGGGGAAAGAAAGAAGGGAAAAAGGAGATGGAGAAAAAGAATCCGTGCCCTTGAACCAAGGAAGATTGAAATTGGGGAGGAGGCATCTGTCTACCTCCCGATCACCTTCTTGAACAAAAAGGAAAATTGAACAGAAATAGTACAGGTAAAGTTCTTCGGGTAATGCGGCCGTCCCTCGGGGAGGGGAGAGAGCAAAGCAGCACTGAGATAGGCTGACCCAGGAGGGAGACCAAGGATTCCTTTGGAGTACAAGGAGTTTACAAGAAGGAGCACAGGAGACAAGTCTTGTGGGGGCTTCGTCTTGAACGCAGCTCTTCCTGCCCCTGCCCCAGGAGCACTAAGGGACAAGGAGGGCTCGTGCCATCATCCAGGTTCTTCCTTGGTGCCCTCATCCCACTCCATGACCGATGGGAAGTGAGCTGGGAGCATCCCTCTGCTGCCCACCTTACTCCGCAGCCCCTCCGCCCCGTGCTAGGCGCTAGAGCTAGACATGATGGATACGCAGCCTCCAGGAGAGATGGTCAGACTCGCATCAGACATTTGCAGTGCCGTGTCGGCAAGAAGTGCTGTCACTGTGATCCTATTTTCCCAACCCACAGTTGAAGCATGTAGCCCAATTTGTACAAGTGCGCTCAGGGGGACCACAAAACAGAAAGTTCGCATCAGACCTGGGCTGAACATCCCATCCTGGGCCTGTGAATTCTGGAGCTCCAAGAGGAGCACACAGAGAACGAGAAGCTTCTACACATACAACTGGACCTTCCGCTTCCACCCTTGATGCAGAGGGCAATATTTTATCCCTACTGTCACCATTGTTGTTGTTATTATTCTTTGGCAGAAGTGGCCCTTTGCCTAGAGTCCTTCCTCCATCACATTCCTGGAGACAAGAAGGAAGATCCTGTTTATTTCCAATCAAGGGAGTTGATTCTGGGGTCGGCCAGAACCAGTGAAACAGGAACCGATTCCTTAAATCTCCGTCTCTATTTACGAGCAGCTGAGAGAAGAGCAGGGCCGGTGGACGATGGTGTGTTAGCATTCCTGCCAGGCCTCGGCTAAATTTCTCCTCAGCCTGGCCTCGTTTCTTCCAGGCCCAGCCTCTGGGCAGGTGAAGGTGGTTGCTGTAATTAATCATACCCCAGCCCCTCGTTCAGACTCACCACATTCAGATTTCAATTAAAAAAAAAAAAAAAGTTGGATGTGTGCATATGAAACGCTCTTTGCTGCTGAAGCAGCCTCCGTTTGGCTGAAGGAGAGAGTTTAGCAAGCGCAAGGAAGCCAGGAGGTTTCCAGGGCCCTTTCCAGAGTCTTTGTATGCCTGTGAGGGGATTAAGGGTGATCTATAGTCACACCCCTCCAGTGTCTCGCAATCAGAACAAAGTGAATTTTTTGAAATGCATATTAAATACCACCACGGTATCTAGCGTGAGTATTCATTCCACAAATGTTAATTTATTATTTACTATTATAAAAATTATTACTATTATTAATTCTCAGTGCCTCCAGCTTTTCTTCTTTTCGGATTTTAACAGGTTTTGTTGTTGTTTCTCTATTAAAACCCAAACATCAGCTGGGAGTGGAGAAGGGAGTGGGTTTGGGGAGCTGGGGATGGGGAAAGGGGCTTCTGCTTTTCATGCTGTTTCTCCTGTGATTTCTGTAACGTGTATATGCCACTTTTGTAATTAAAATTAGAAAAGAAGATTGGCATGGAAAGGACAGGAAAAAGAGAGTTAAAATTATCTGCTAATCTTTGAGCATTATTTCAACAAATCCTGTAAACAGCAATGAGAGACAAATCTTATTTCCCACTTGCCTGGAACTTGCAGAAAATGCCAAGTCCTCGGCTGAGCTCAGGAGGCAAGTCATCTCTGAGTGGGAGAAGAGGGGTCCATAGAGAACCCACCCTATGCATATTTCCAGAGGGGGCACCCTTCCAGAACCCCAACTTGACTTGGAGAGGTTCTGCTACTTGGAAGTGGGAGAGAAGGGCTCCCTCCACCCTCAATTAAAATATATGGAACTTGGTGGTCGGTTCTGTAAGCTGGTGCCCTCGCTTCTATATTTTTCTCCGATACCCCCAAAGTTGATTACTGATGATCATCCAAAACTCACTGCTTTAGAAATCATCTACTCCGACTACTGCCTGGGGAAACTGAGGCCCAGAGAGTGGAAGGGACTTGCCCAAAGTCACCCAGCAAATGAGCAGGTGACCCCAGACCAGAAAAGGAAACAGGACTCCCCCTATGTCCCACTAAAAACAGGACGAGGAGGCTGGGAGGAGCACCTGAACGATGCCATTTCACATCTAATCGCTTCTTGTCACGTTGTAACCATTTTCCTTATGTGGAGCCCCATGCTGATGGATCAGAAATAACATTTTCAAAGTTATATCTGCAAGGAAATGGCTATTAATGTTCTTCCTCTCCTTTTACAGCGCTGAGGAATACATATTAATTTTCCCTCTACTTATATTGCCTATTTGCAAATTGTATTCACTACCCAGTGCTCCAATTTGTCCTACCCCCGAAGAGATTATGATGAATAAATGTGTTCCTGGAAATAAAATAAAATAAAAATTTGTCACTGGGATTTATTTTTATAATTATTTACAAGGATTGTTTTAGAATATATGGGGGGGCGGATAATAATGCACACACAAGAGTTCTGGTGTGATTTACCAGTATTCATTCCTAGTCTCTTCCTACTTCTCCGAAACGAGCCTGGGCTCCCTTCGCAGCTGAGCCAGGGGCAAAGCTAGTGTCAATGCACCTGTCACCACCAGTGCCAGAGGCTGAGGGCCAGATGAAGGCTGACCCTAGTCATTCCTTATGGTGGCTGGCGCTCTGGCCTAGGAGTTTGGAGTTCAAGACCCAGCCTTGCTACTAACTCAATGGGTGCCCCATGGATGAATCCACTCACACTGAAGGTCCTCAGTTTCCTCCAATACAAACTGGCTGATCTAAGGAGATTTTTGATTACTAAAACAAAAATGCAAGTAAGTATGCGCATCTCCCCAAATCTTTCGTATATTTCAAAACAGAAGAGAATAATTCTAATGTGTCTAGCATAAAGAAAAGACAAATATTTAAGATGGTAGATATCCCAGTTACATCGATTTGATTCTTACAAATTATATGAATGTATTAAATTACCACATGTACTCCCAAAATATATACATCTATTATGTATCAATAAAAATATAAGAAATAAAAAGAAAGAGAATCCACACACTAGTAGATGTTTATTGAGCACCTGCTATGTGCCAGGCACTGGGGGGACAGCAGGAACAAGACAGATACAGTCCTTGCTTCTATGAGGCTTACATTGTGTTGGGAGGAAACAGGTAACAAGTAGAGAAATAATATAATTATTAGTATATAAAATACATCATTTCAGGTAGCACTGATACAGGCTATGAAGTCAAAAGTGGACAATGTGAGGGAAAGTATGGGAGGTAGAGGGTGCTGATTTAGGTACAGTGTCCAAGGTCTCTGCCTACACTTCAGATCCTTTCTTTTATGAAATCCTTGAGGAGCAGAGCACGGGCCAGATGTTGGCCGCACTCAGCCCCTCTGCACAATGCTTTTGTGATGCACAAACTGCACATCCTCAGACAGCTGTGGAATGTTCTGGGAAGGCCTCTCTCAGGGGAGCCACACTCAAGCTGAAGCCTGAATCATGTGATGGAGCTAGCCATGGGAAGACCTGGGAGAAGGGTTTTCCAGGCAGGGAGAACAGCAAACACATTCTCTTAGTCACATGTTGTCCCTTTGCTTATGCTTGAGTGGTGAACTTGAACTCCAGTGCTTCCAGGGGCAAAGTGTCACCCAGCCAGAAAGAGGACTATCCCAGTACAGCTGCTCCTAGCTTTGATCTGCTCCTCAACTCCAAATCACAGGTGGGCTAAGGCCTCGAGATACAGCAGCTGAAAGCAGAATCATTCGTGGACACAGAGAGGTTCTATCACCCACAAAAGCATATGCAGTTTTTCTTGGAGAGGGAAACAGGATTACTAGCCCTTACACATGACTGCACTGGCACAGACTCTCGAAGACACACGGAAGCACACAAACATATGTGTAAGTGCACAGGCACATGCCAGCCCTGGATCCAGGTGTTCCATCTCATGCTATGGTCTGAACCCTGCAACCCATTCCTGGGCACACCCTGGTCTCCCATCTCACTGAAATGGCACCCGGTGTCTGGAAGAGAATGCAGACATTTTTAGACTGTCAGTACTTTCTCAGACCCCAAGAGAGTCTATATAATAGCTTAGGTTGAGTTGCTAGAAATTCCTTTTGTCGACGTTGAGCACCTACTGTGTGCCTGAAGCAAATCTAAAATCTGGAAACAGAGCAGTAAAAAAGCAAAGTTTCTACCTTTGTGGAGCTTGCTGTCAGTGAGGGGGTGGATGATAAACAAGTGAATACAGAGTGTGTCTGGTGGCGATGAGTGCCATGGAGACTAACACAACAGGGAAGCGAGACAAAAGTGCCAGGGTAGACAGGGTGATCAGGGAAGGCCCCACTGAGAAAGTGACATTGAAGCTGAGACCTGCAGGAATTGAGACAGAGCCAAGTGGACATCTAGGGGGGAAATATTGCCAGCCATGGGAACAGCAAGTGCAAAGGCCCTGAGGCAGGAGGGTGCCTGGCAAATCTGGGCCATATCAGAGTGGCTGGAGTCAGTGGGGGAGAGTAATGGTAAATGAAGCCACTGGTTGGGGGATGGAGGACAGATCATGTAGGGCTGGACAGGCTGAGATTAGGACTTGGGTTTGTACTCCCATGAGACGGGGAGTCTAGAGCAGAGGACGGGCATGATCTGACTTGCATTTTGTAAGCACTGCTCTGGCTGCTATGCTGAGAACAGACCAGGGATAAGGAAGGACAGAAGCAGGGATCCCAGACAGCAGACTGTCACAGGAATCCTGCAGACAGTGAACAGCACCTGGCTATATTTTAGAGTTGGCACCAACAGATTTTTCTGAAGAATTGGACATGGAAAGCATGAGAAACACAGGAGTCAAGAGTAGCTGGAAGGTTTTAGCCTGAGCCACTGGAAGGATGGTGTTGTCATACGGAGATGGATGAGAAAATTGGGGGATGGAGGGAGTCAAGGGGTCATTTTTGGACCTGGTAAGTTTGAGATGAGGCCTACAATTGAAGATGTTGAGGAGGACGTTGAATACGAGAGCGTGGAACTCAGGAAACAGGGCTGGACTAGAGCTAGAAATTTGGGGAGTCCTCAGCTTTTTGATGGCATATAAAGCCAGAAGACAGGATGAGAAAGCCCTGAAGATTGGGCCTCAGAGCACTCAGATGGTTAGAGGTCAAGGATAATGGAGGAACCACAAAGAGACTGAGACAGGGCAACTGGAGAGGTGAGGAAGAACCACAGGCATGCTAGGGCCTGGAGGCCAAGAAAAGAAAGTAATCAAAAAGATGGGGCTCCCAGTGTGATGACCCACTCAGCTAAAAACCATCAGGAGGTGTTGAAAGCACGGAGTGAATAGGACATGCACATGGTCTCAAAGTACCGCCCCACAGGTAGTCTATAAATGACAAAGGGGAGCATGTACCTTTGCAGTGGGGAGATCCTCAGTCACAACCCCAGAGCTCAGACTTAGCACCTCCAGGGGCGACACACCCTGACATTATGGGGCTCTGACGTGATTCGATGGGAAATACACACCACCTGCTGTGCTATTCTTGCCAACGGCGTTTAACCAGAACCCACTCATGAGTAAACAGACAAATCCAGAAAGTGGGATATTTTATAAGAGAACTGGGCTAGACTGACGAAAATGTCAATATCATGAAAGAAAAAAGGGCTGGGAGGACTGTTCCTGTTCTAGATAAAAATGGACTAAGGAGGCATGACAGCCAAGTACAACACAAGCTTTTTTATTTATTTATTTTTATTTATTTTTTTTTTTTGAGACAGAATCTCACTCTGTTGCCCAGGCTAGAGTGCCAAGGTGTCAGCCTAGCTCACAGAAACCTTAAACTCCTGGGTTCAAGCTATCTTCTTGCCTCAGCCCCCTGAGTAGCTGGGACTACAGACATGTGCCATCATGCCCGACTAATTTTTTCTCTATATATTTTTTGTTGGTCAATTAATTTCTTTGTATTTTTAGTAGACACAGGGTCTTGCTCTTGTTCAGGTTGGTTTTGAACTCCTGACCTTGAGCAATCCACCTGTCTCAGCCTCCCAGAGTGCTAGGATTACAGGCATGAGCCACGGCGCCCAGCCCAAAGCATGCTTCTTTATTAAACACTGGAACTGGACCCAGGGTCAGGGACTGGCAGCTAAAAAGACATGTGAGGGACAAATTGGGAACATTTAAATGTGAACTGTTTGGTGGTATTACTGATGGTATTGAATTAATATTACTTTTCTTAGTTGTACTAATTGTATTGTGGTTTTGTAAGAGAATATCCTTTTCCTTAGGAGATATGAGCTGAAGAAATTAAAGGTAGACATCAAGATGCCCACAGCTTTCAGATGGTTCCAAAAAAGTGTGTGTGCGTGTGTGTGTGTGTGTGTGTGTGTGAGAGAGAGAGAGAGAGAGAGAGAGAGAGAGAGAGAGAGAGAGAACCAATGTGGCAAAGTGTTAGCAGCTGGTGAGTCTAGGTGAAGGGCATTGGGCACTCTATTTTATTCTTTAAACTTTTTCGTAAGTTTGAAAATTTTAGAAATAAAATGTTAAGGACCGAAAGGAAGAGGGCATGATCAGTGTGTCCAGTGCTGCTTAAGGCCAAATGAATGGAGGAATTAACAGGATTTGACAACACGGGGGTCATGGGTGGCCTTGACAATGTGGACAGCAAAAGAGGTCGGCAGGGACCAGGTGGCAAAGGCCTCACTTTGAGAGCGATCCGAGTAGAATAATTACGTTTGTGTTTCAGAGCAACCAGTCCAACAGTTATGGGGAGGATGGCTGAGGACGAGGACAGTAGGGTCAGGAAAATGTCCTCTCAGGCTCTGAAAGCACACCCCACCCCACTCCCCGTATCCCCGTGAAGCGCGGTGAGGACCTGCAGAAAGAGCCGCAGTAGGGACACAAAGGGAGGGATGATTGCAAAGAGATTGCAGCCCAATTGCCTTGACTTAACACCTGCTTGGGAGCAGAGAATGGAGGAGCCAAGACAATGTCATTCACCAAAATACTAGCTGCAGGGGCTGGGGTCGGGGACAGTGCATGATGAGTTCTGTTTGGGACACGGTACCTTTTTAAAAGTCTTCATGCTTTGTGCCCTTCTCTAGAGGAAGCAGCAGACGCGATGCTCTACGACCAACAGCAGCACGTTCAAGGGCCCTGTAAGTTGTTCCCACGCTGCACTCTGTGCCTCTGGTGTTTGAGCCCAGCTCAGGGTGCTGGGCCACAACTTTGGGTGTGAAGGTGACCTGGTGATGCATTTGTTCACTATGTCTCCACGTCCCGGGAATCCCCCTGCCCAGAATCCTTCCCAAGTCCTTCCTGCGCCATGGACAAGCTTCTCCAATGGTCCAGCCTTCAGTGACTGCTCCAGAGTCTGAAATATCATTTTAGTGCCTCTTCCACGTGCCTGGCGTTGATGCCTGCTGTGTGGTGGTCTCATGCACATTCACCTCTGTTCCTGACTTCCCAGCGAGGTGGTCAGCCCCTTGAATGGAAGGAGCCCCGTTTATACCTCAAAATATTCCCAGCCTTGCCCAGAATAGATGATCAATAAACTGCAAAGAGTGAAGAGGAGGAGGATGAAGGCCATCGGTTAACATTTTTCATCCTAAACACACCCTAAAAGCTCACTGTGCTGATTTCCAAGCTGTGGGGACCACTTCTCACTTCTATGGGGGTGGAGGTGAAGTTACCTGGAGACCGATGCTGCCAGCCCCCCTAATTCCTGAGTTAGAACCCCTGGTAGGAAGCCTCCCTGAAACAGCCCACAGTTTGCTCGCTCTGGAAGCCGTTTGCAGTGACTCACCCAATTAAGAGCATCTACATAACAAAGCCTCCCCGGGCTGCAGAGGTCACAGAGACTGTGAAGTGTGTCTTTAGTGTGTGCTGGCAGAGAAGGTTCACTAATTACCAGTCATTTCCACCCCTCAAGAGCCTGTCAGCCTCTGAGATGCAGGGCATAAAAGAATCCCCAAATTCCCACCCCACACCAATCACTGCTCCCTCCCCAGCCCACCCCTGCATTTCAAACCTGTGACTAATAAGTGCCAGGGATGGGTCTCTGCCCACCTGGCTCGGAGCAAGGAGGGAGGAAGGGAGAGGAAAGAGGTTGCCTTGATTCCAGAGCATGTTTTAGTAAAAGGCAACTGGGGTGCCTATAGCGTTGTCTCTGTTAAAGTAAGCAAACAAAACTTGTGGGTTTTTTTCTCTATTTATAAAGGCAATAAATGTTTGTAGTCAAAATTACAGGTGAGCAAGAAGGAAGTTAGAATCACCCAGAACCCCACTGTTAAGAAGACCACTAGGCCCACAGGTGCCCTTGCAGCCTGCTTTCTAGGCGACACGCATTTACTGTGGGTGTGTGCATGCCCAGCTCTTTCATAACCAACTTTTTCCATTTAGCGATGTGTCTCCAACATCTCCCCCCATGAGCACATGGAAAGAATGTGAGAGCTGTCAGTAACGCCGAGCTGGGTTGGCAGAGAAGGTGCGTTTGGGTCATTACAGCATGAGAGGAAGGCATTGCCAGGATTTCTGAAGGCTGGAAGGAGGCTCTTGGGAGGCTGTAAAGAGCCCTGACCTTTGGAACTTGAGCACGTGTTTTCCTCTCCGTGAGCATCGGTTTCCACATCTGTAAAATGGGAATAACAGCATATGCTTTATAAGATTGTTGTGAGGATGAATGGAGATCCTGGTTGTGAAACCAGGCATTGGATGCTTTATTACTCAGTTTAATAAGTGTTCGTTAATTAGTGCCTGCTTTTCACTTAGCCCTCTGCCAGTCTGTGTTGAGGATATTAAGAAGGCATCTGGTTCAGGCCTGGAGGAGCTTAAAATCTAATTGGAAAGTTGAACACACACACACACAAACAAAAACACAAAGTTAAACAATAAGAATTTAAAAAGCTAATAAACGATATCATCAATTAGTACATAATTAAGTGCCAGACGAGTAGCATAGACAGCACTCCAGGGGTTCAGAGGTAAGAAAGAACATGGGGGATAATAATAATAATAAGGACCACTTTGAGCACTTTCTGTGTGCTAGGCACATGCGCTGTCTCATTTAATTTACCTGTGGACCATAGGAGGCACAGACCATTATTACATCCATTTTGCAGAAGAGGAAATTGAAACTTCAGAGAGGTTAAGAACCTTGCCCCAGGTCACACACCTAGTAAATGTGGTAGTGCTGCTCTTTGGAACCAAGCAGTCTGACCCCAGAGCCCCCACGTGCTGAAGCACCATGCTCTACTTGGACAGAGGCCCGGGTGGGGCGCTGCAGAGCCCCGAGCTGGATGGTACAGGAGGGAACCCGGTGAGCAAAGATGGGACTGAGAAGGTGCAAGGGGGAAGACCCCAGGCTGGCTGGATGGCTGGGCCTCAGGGACAGCAGATAGCAAGCTTTGACGGAAGATTACAGGAGACGAGCTGAGGTGTGTTTGATGCTTTGTGGTAGAAAATGAGTTGTCCTTGGGGGTTTGGGGCAATGTGGGGTCCAATCAAAGCAGCGTTTGGGGAGAAGGGGCTGGGAGGAGACCCCTTAGGAGGATTTTGGATGGGAGGTGAGGAGGAGCGAGACTGAGGCAGAAGCATCCTTGAGAAGGTGGAATGCCATCCTTCCTAGAAAGTCCTTGTTTCCCTACTTTTTACCTTTGTGACATCTTGGGCTGATCTGCTGGTTCCCATGACTGCTGACCTCATTCTTGCATGTTGACTCCTTTCACATTTGGGCTCTGCAGGCAGTAGCTCCTTCATTCATCCCACAGGTCCTTACGGAGCTCTCATTTCAAAGGCAGAATGCGTCGACACGATCTGGGTGCTATTAATTATTAAGGGGGACGGAAGTCAAAGATGACGCTAGTGCTCTGACAGAGCTGGTCCCACTGCACATCAGCCAGCTCCTCGGGTCACTGCTGCCACTTCTCACCCCACACCGCTCATCTCCGCGGTCCTCACCAGTGGGTGGCAGAAAGGCCCCTTTTCTTTTGAAGAAGCAGGACAGGGAGACTGAGACCATGACAAGGCCTTTGGCTCCTCAAGTGAAATGCCGTGTGGTAGGACTCCCTGGAAGACAGAAAGTTCAGTAGCAAAGGTGGGGACTGAGAAAGAAAAATCTTCGAAAATGTATTCATGTAACTGGTATTTATTGAATACCATTGATGTACATGGTAAGACTCTTCAGGGAATAAAAGTAGGATGACATCATTTGTGCCTTAATGCATGCTTGGAAAAGGTATAGGGAAAGGAAGGGAGGATGTAGGGTTAGAGACAGAAAGAGAAAAGAAGAATAGACACTGAGCCCAGAGATATGGAGTATCTAGGTCATGTACAGTCTAGTGTGGATAGAAAACCTTCTACGTCTTCCCTGATGCTAGCCCCATAGTCACATGAGACCACAATTGCTCCAGGCCACCACCTTCCCAAGAAAATGTAGCCTAGAGGTGTTTCTGTGCCATTGATTGCATCCCACATTTTTTGAGCACCCAAGGTACCAGGCGCTTAAACTCTTAAGAAGAATTGGAGTTGACTGTTAACTAAAGTGGTCAACCTTGACAGTGTCTTTTGATGCCTTGGAGACCTTCATCAGACATATTGAGTGCTATCCATGCTTGTAGGAGGACAGGGCTAGAAGTAAAGGTTGGAGAAACTCTACACATTCTCAAACCTGATGGGCAGAATAATTCTTTCCTTACCTGGCTTTGGTAAGAGGCAAATAAGGTAATGTAAAGCTACCTAGAACAGTGTGCAGGGCACAGTAGGCATTTGATAAAACCAACTATGATTTTCTCAGTCAATTCTGGCATGACTGATTCTCTTTCCTGAACTGACCAGTTTTTCAGCTGAAATCATTACCTGGCTGGGTTGGTATTCAGCCAGGCTGTTTGGTGTTGTGGTCTCACATTAGTACCCACCATGGAAGCCCACAGGAGCAACTAAGAAGTAACTACCATCGGGCCTGTTTAGAAGTCTCCTGAAGAGCCAGGCTTAGCAAATCATTTTAGTTGTGAGTGACAGAAACTGGCTCCAGCTAATTTAAGCAGAAAAGGACTCTATCACAAAGACATCAGAAAATTCATAGAATCAGTAAGAAGACAGAAGAACTGACAGTGGCTGGGAAGCGGAGATGCACCTGGTCATGCCACTGGAAGAGTCTAGTTAGGCTACTACCTGATTGGCTGCCATCATCATACCGGACATGGCAGCAACTGTCCTCTCCTTTCTGCCTCTCCTAGACAGTCAATGCCATTGAACTGGGCTCACTGCTGCTATGGGCTTTCAGAATCTCTGCTTTTGCTGCAAAGGGTCTCCAAACTCCCCTGATCCTCTGGTCACCCCCTTGAGAGTCAGAGACCCAGGTGGGGCATCCCATTGGTGGAACCTCAAACTGCTAGGGTGGGGAGAAGGAGGATTGGCCTCTTCAGCTTCCATACTTGGAAGCAGACCCTGCTTTCCAACAAACAAGTAGGAGACTCAGATGTTAGACTGTCAAAGGAAGAAAAGAAAAAAACAAAACACCTAAATGTCCACTGTATAATACTTTACTGTAGCACTGAGGGTTAAAGGTATTGCCACACTTGACTTCAAGTGACTTTTGACTAGTCTAAAATACCAAAGTCACCCTGTAAGAATATTTAAGAATATTTGCCTGCTTCTGAGGCTATTTCAAAAACTACACTTGAGGCTGGGCGCGGTGGCTCACGCCTGTAATCCTAGCTCTCTGGGAGGCCGAGGCGGGCGGATTGCTCAAGGTCAGGAGTTCAAAACCAGCCTGAGCAAGAGCGAGACCCCGTCTCTACTATAAATAGAAAGAAATTAATTGGCCAACTGATATGTATATAAAAAATTAGCCGGGCATGGTGGCGCATGCCTGTAGTCCCAGCTACTCGGGAGGCTGAGGCAGAAGGATTGCTTGAGCCCAGGAGTTTGAGGTTGCTGTGAGCGAGGCTGACGCCACCGCACTCACTCTAGCCTGGACAACAAAGCGAGACTCTGTCTCAAAAAAAAAAAAAAAAAAAAAAAAAAAAAAAACTACACTTGAAGGTAAGTCTCTCATAGAAGTTTCTAAAGCTTTTCAGGACCACTGTGGTGGTATTCCAGTGGTGGTAGCCCCATTGGAAATAATACTTGCTAAAGGGGAAAGTCAAGGATATGTTTGGCCACAAATATACAAATCACCAACTTCACTGACTTAAACAGTGATTTTATTTTTCTAACAAAATAAAAGTTTTGGAGGAGGATGATTGCTGGAGATGACTCAGTGTCCCAATGATGTCAAGATTAAGTCTCTCTTCACTATTCTCATGGACTTTTCCTCATAGTCACAACATGGCTACCACAGCTCCAGATAGTATATCCAAGTTCAAAGAAGGAAGAACAGAGAAAGAAGGGAAGGGTCAAACCACCTGCATCATCCCCTTTAATCATGAAAACAGAGTGTTTCCCAACACTCCCCTCCTGCTATGCCACCCCTTTACTTCTAATTGTTCCTCATTTGCCAAAACTGCCCATCAAGCTGCAAGGATGCAAGGATGGTTGATGTTAGGAGAGATGAAAACAGGATTGCCATGATTGGTTTATGCTAATCATGAAGCACTGCCTGGGCCTGGTACATTACTACAGTGTTAAGGTGAGGAAGAAGGAGGGAGGTGGATATTGGACCACAGATCTAAATTCTGGGATCAGATTTGGTCATCGCAGGATTGGAAGTTGGACACACAAACACTGGGGACAAGGGCTTTCCAGGAGAGGAGAGAGAAGGAATGGAAAAACACACAGGACATGTGAGGAGTACAAAGAAATTTGATTTGGCTGATGCGTAGGTAGCTGTACTTTTGGCAATCTATCCTATAGAAATAAAATCACTGATTGCAAGGATGTAGACACAAGAAATTTTATTAGTGAAAAAAAAACAGTCACCTATATGCCCATTAATAGGGGAGTGGTTGAATAAGTTGTAGTATATACATCCTATGAAATACTATGTAGCTAAAAAATAAATTAGCTCTATATCTGCAGAGCCAGCCATTTATTTTCAAGAAAGAATGAGCAAGTTGCAGAGACACCCAATATAATCCTTTTTTATATAAACAAGCAATAACATAACAGCCCCACACATATGAGTGTAGTTTATATGAGCACAGTTTATACAGATATTGGTGAAAGGGGTAGAAGGTATACTCCAGGACATTAACACTGGATGAGGAGACTTGGAGACTTGGTGGGAAACGGTGAGGAGGTGTGGAAGATGGTTAAGGTTTTTCTTTGTATATCTTTCAATGTTTTGCTAGTTGAGGTGAACATATGTTTCTTTTGTAATCTTGGGATGCAATTTATAGCTTTTAAAAAGTAGTTTGGAAGTAGATTATGAAGAGTCAAGTGTTACATGTGGACAGCTGGGAGCCACTGCAGATGTTTGAGCACATGTGGTCAGGAAAACTAACCTGGCAGGAGTATGTGCAATGGATTAGAGGCAGGAGAGGCTGAGGATGTGCAGAACAATTAGGAGGTTCTTATAGCTGCAGCTCCATCAGAAACTAATAAGAATTGAACTGTGACCTCAATAAATGTGAAGAAGAGAAAAAGGGGCCCAGGCTAGAGTCTTGGGACATATGTACCTGAATATTGGGAGGAGTGGTCATGGCAGGGCATGTTTTTCCTTTAAACTGTGTCAACCAACACATCTTACACTTTGAAAGTCTGAATAAATAGCTGTCAAACCACAGGTATTTCTCTTCTCCAACCTCCTCCAGCATCCATTTATTTGACATTTACAATAAAGACATTCAAAATAATCATTATATCTTTTCATGGGATTTGTGTTATCTTCCTCATTAAACTGAAAACACCTTGGGATGTGGGACTATAGAGAATACTTACTGGTGGCCCCCAGAAGTGCAGTGAACCCCGTAAGTAAGCATTCATTCAGCATAGCTGATGGTACATATAAATGCTCTTTCTTCATTCATTCCCTGAAGGAGCAGCGCCAGTCCTGTCCCCTGGGAGTTTCCCACCAGGTGAAGGAGGCAGACTCTCAACAGGGAATCCTATTCTCGGAGATGGTTACAGGAGGTGGGAGGATGCAAGGAACTGAACCTTAAACTGAGGCCTGAAGGAAGAAGAGGAGTGAACCAGGTGAAGAGAAGGCCAGAAAGTCATTCCAGACAGAAGGAAAAGCCCTGGAGGTGAGAAGTAGCATGGCACATTGGGGAACCAATAGGAAGCCCTGGGTAGCAGGTGCTGGGGGGAGAGGCAGAGGAGGCAGAAAGGCAAGCTGGGGCAGATCAAGCCATTACCGCCAGCCATAGGAGGCAGCTCAACTTGATCCTAAGAACAATGGAAACTCAGATGCTTTTAAGTAGAAAAGAAACATGGTCTTATTTGCTTTTTTTAAGAAAACACACTCTGGCTTCAGGCGGGACTACAGAGGAACAACACGGAAGCTCAATGGCCCTGTTTGCCCATTAGGCTGGGAGCTGGCCAGAGGCTGAGTTGAACCCATCCCATTACACCTTTCTCCTCTGTTCATACGCCCTCCTACTGCAAGTGGCTACGGCCAATAGCCAGATAGTCTCCATGCCAGGAACTAAAATCCCCCCCAACCCCAACGCTCTCCAAGAGTGATGGGTTGGGATGCTGGGGAACAGACAAAAAGAAGGGATGAGGAGATGGGTGAGATGTGGATAAGTCCAGGCCGATTTCTTCTTTCTTTGCCTCGATGATTTTATCTATAAAACAGGGCATTCATTGTACCTACCTTAGAGAGTTGCTGTGAGGACACAATTCATACAAAGTCCTTAGATAGCACCTGGCACAAAATGAACAATCAAGAAGTGTTAGTTTCTGTTTTGTTCCTCCTGAAAAGAAACGTGGGAACCCACGAGCATGGACTGCATTCCTGACATCTAGTCGGATCCCAGAGAGACTTTGAGAGCCCCTGGCCCGGTTAGTCTCAGGACTACCAAATGACCAAAGTTTGAGCAAATCTTACACGCAAGTTTGGGCCTGGGTTGCTAGTATGTAGATGCTTCTGTTCCTATGACCTAAAAAGAAAGAACCCCCACGTGGCAAAAAGAGAGCTGCCCACCGCCACCCCCGCAAAATCCAGGTTAAGCGCCAGGCCTCTGGCCCAGGCACGAGCTCTTGCAGCTCACCCAGCGGGGGCGGAGCTCGGCGGGCCGGAGGCGGGCCTGCGCGGGGGGGCGGGGCCTGCGCGTCAGCCCTAGCCACACCCCCAGCGGAAGTGCCGCTGGGCCCGCCCCTCCCTGCCGAGGCCGGTTCCCCTCGCCCCTCCCCGGTCCGCTCTCCTCGCCGTAATTCGGCTACCGGAGCTGGTTCGGCCAGGGCCCGAGCACCCGTCCGGAGAGGAGGCCCTGGGTCCGCACACCTGGCTGTCGGGCGGTGTTCTCTGTCCCTCCCACCCCCCAGCCCTCCCTTCCATTTCTCTGTTACCGGCGCGACCGCGGGCGCCGCGGGGGATTGCACAGGTAAAGTCTCGGCAAGTGACGGTGCAGGCGTGGGCGCCTCCCGCGCCGGATGGGCAGGGGAGAGGCCGACTGCACGTGCTCGGCTTTAAAAAAAAAAAAAACAGCGTTGGTAGAGACAGTGGGTGATCCGGGAGGGCGGGCGCGGACGAGGGAAGCGCTGCAGTGCACTGAAGAGAAGGAGGGGCGGGACTGAAACCCCCGGAGCTTGGGGGCCGGGTCATTTGTGTCCTAGCGTCTTGCGCAGGCTCCGTTGTGCCTGGGAGGTGGCGAGCTGCTTGGGTGAGGGCGGGTCGCGGCCGCGGTGTTGGAGGATTGTCCCCCACCCACTCCCTGAGGTGACTGGGTTTTGACGGCCACCCCGCCTGGGCGCGCACAATCCCAGGTTTGCAGAATGAAAATCAATAAAATCGATGCAATGGCAAAGAACACGAAACATGTTGGGTTATTATTATTTGAGTTTGTTAAATTTTTTTTTTAACTTTCTTCTTGGAAAAGGTGGCTTCAGCTTAGATCTTGGCCTCGGAGAGGGACGCAAAATATTCCCTGGTCTCTTGGCAGGGTATGGTGGCTTGTCCTCGGTCCTAAGCCGTGAAAACTTCCCCAGGCAGGCGCGCGGGGTCCACTGGCTGGAGGGAAGCCCCAGGGTGCGCTTGGTTTCCGGATACAGCTTTTCCCCGCGCCTCATCATCTGCCCTTTAGGGAGAGAGCCCCCCTCCACCGACATTTCCCCGGCTCACCACCCCCATGCCCCGGGGGCCGCGCCTCCTCCCCTCCCCCGCGCTCTCCCCGGCGCTTTAAATAATGATATTTGCATGCAGGGAGCGATTCATAAATATGTCAGGGCCGGTGAAATATAGGCAACATTTCAAACTTTCTATTTAAAAAACATGAATTATGGCCGCGGAAAATGTGTTCCCATTTAAAGGCGATACGAAGTATTTGGTGTCTCGTCCCCGGGCCCATCCATCACGCAGACAATAAAGAGAGTTTTTCGCCCTGACACCCGCGATTTATGGGCGCCCTTCTCTGCCCTCATCACTCACCCGCCGTGGCCGGCCCGGCGACAGGCCCCGCGGAGAGAGAGACTGGCGGCCGCCCCCGCGCGGGCCGCGCGCGCACTTTGCGCCCTAGCCGGCCCCCCAAGATTGTGGGTCTCAGGGGGAAGCGCCAGCTCCCGGGAGTTGGGGGATCTGCCATGAGGGTCTGGACAAGCCAAGTGGGAGCGGAAACCACACTAGTCCTCCCACCTCCGTTCAAGCCTCTCTCAGGGCTGGGGCCCAGCGCACCGAGGAGCAGTCTTGTGGGCCCCCTCTGCGTCCAGGCCTCGCCCGCCGACCACGCGGGGAAGTTTGCAGCGCAAGCGGTGGTAGGTTATTTAAGCCTTAGTTGGAGGTGAGGGCAGAGAAGTGGGCAGGGAGTTGGTTCCTCAGGCCGATTCCTGGCCATTCCACCCCGAAGGAAGCCAGCTGGTCTCAAGCTTTCCTGAACCCCGCCGGGGGGACCATTCTGGGTAAAGCTCTTTCGCCAACTTTTCCAAAGCCGCATCTTCCCCACTGTGATCTCTACAAACACATCCTGGGCGTCCGAGGCAGCTTGGAAACTATTTTTACCATTAGGGGCATAGAAGTTGCCCAGAAATAAGGAAGACGAGATGCCTTCCCTAGCGTTTCGCCGCCAGCCAGGCCCGGCCACCCAGTGCCCTCTTCACTCCTCTTTCTCCGCCCCACCCCGCACGCGCTCACACTAGCGCACTGTCCTTCCGGAGCCTCCACTCCATCTCTGTTGCTAACTTGCGTCGGAGAAAGTTCGAGCTGTCTCTGCCGGGGAATTTGCTTTCAGTTTCGCTGCGGACGGACTTGGCCAGGCGCATTTCCAAAGCATCGGCAGAGGTCGGGGCAGAGGTGGGGCGGGGGTGCCAGGCACTGCGGGGCAGCAAGAGACCACTGGACCTGGGGGCGCAGCTCGTCCAGACTTCCTCAAAGACCGGACCCGCAGGCGCCGGAGCACGAGGAGCCCCCTCGCGTCCTGTCCTGCGCTGGGCCGAGGCGTCTGCCTGCACTCGAGCCAGGAGCCGTTCTCTGCCTGATGCCTGCGAGCTGGATTTATTCGGATAAATGCAACGCAAACGACAGCCGGAGAAATCCTGTTGATTCTAAAAATGACAAGGTTGAATTTATTAGATTGAGATTCCTATCTAAGTGCAGGGAGATGAAAATGATACAACATCTCCATGTCCAGTATGAACACCACTGATTGCTTTTAGCTTCACGGCATGCAACAGAACACATCTAAATATTTAGATCTAGAGAGGGATATAAAATATTCTTAAATTCTCCATGTGTGCACATATAGTTAAATTGGAAAAATTCTAGAGCAAGTATCTTTATAGCCCCTGCTTGGGTGTCAATCTGGGTTTAAGATGGAACTTATGTCCAAATAACCACCCAGCAAATATTTCCTGTGGCTAGAGTGAGTCCCGCATTGTTGAGGGGTGCGGTATCTACAGCTCCTTAAATATCTGCGGCGTGGCAGAAGTAAAATAAATACATTTAAGACAAGCAGGCGCGAAGGTAACTGAGCCACTGCATCAATTCAATATTTCTGGGCATAGAAATAAATATTCCTACGAGATCGGCTGTAGAGAGTGCAAACAAACTGGTTTTCGGGAACCCTGTGTGGGGGCCGTGGGTCCTGGAGCCCGGTTTGCCAAGCACGCCTAGGTGTGCTGTATTCCATACCTGCGGCCTTGGACGCTGGCATGACTGCTGGGAGAGGATAGACCCAACACGCAGCGCCTTGGGGGTTCTCCGGTATGCAGGCGTGGAAATAAAGCCTTTGCCGGGCGCTGAACCCCGCATGGTACATAAGGTAGCAGGGCCTGGGGGCCCGCGGGCAGCCCTTCCCCCGCAGACACCTAATCCACCCCTCAATCCTGGCTCCACCCAGCTCCAGCAGTGACCACTTGGGTCTATAGATTTGGAGGAAGAGAGCAGAAAAGGGCGGGTCAAGCTCGTTTCCCAAAACGCCAAGAGGAGGCCACAGGGAAGAAGGCCACAATTTCTGCGCTCTCCCGGAACCAGGCCCCACTCGACCCTGGGGGCTCCAGTTTGGGAACAGAAGCAGTTACCGGGGTGTAGTTACTTATGAAATATTAGGTAACCCCTCACATACATAGTACTGAGGCCCGGATGCTCCCCAAGTCTTCCCCACGTATTTGCAAAGCCCAGGCAACGCCAACAGTGATGTCGGCAACGTTGCAGATGTAAAATTCCAAGACCAAATACTAATTCCAGAATAGGGCGCTTGCAACTGCCCACCCATCTCACTGCCCCGTGTCTCTCTCTCTCTTTTCCCTTCACCCCTCCAAACGCACCCAACCCTTAAACAGGCGCAGAGCTGCTAAGAACGCCTGCTTTTCGAGAGAAATTAGGAAGGAATTTGTCGTGAGTGTCTGGGAATTGCACGCACTCCTGAGGCGACCCTGCCGCAGGAGAAATAACCCGGTCCCGGAGAATGCCCTGCTCCAGAGTGTCACTGCGCACCGAAGTGGTCTAGACGGTATGCCGAGAGGAGGGAGCGAGAATAGGAAATATGCCCTGACAAGTAGGAAAAGGTAAAAGGAAGAGGAAATGAAGAAAAAGGGTAGGAAGTCAAGAAGGAAGCGGGAGAGGAAAAAGGAGAAGGGAGAAAGAGAAAAGAAATGGAGAGGCAGGGGAGGCAAGCCGAGAGGAGCGCAGGCCGTGGGGTAGCCCCGGGACCAGGCCAGGCTGCGGCTCCTGCACGCCAGGTTCCAACCCCGCCCCGAGAAGCGGCGAGGGCCGCGCGGGTCCGTCCCCCGCTAGCCCCGCGAATCTGGGCCCGGCTCCCAGTCGGGTGGGGCGGCCTGGGTCCAGCGGCCTCCGCGCGCTCTCTCTCTTCCCCGTCCTGGGGGACAGCATAGCGGGCAGGACCCAGGTGGGGAGGCCCCTGGGGGTGCATGCCAGTCCGGGACTGTTTCGGCGCTCTGGGCCAGGCTTTCCAGCTCGCCGGGCCTGACCTGTCAGGCGGATTATCTTCGAGGGAGATTAATAGGGGAGGCGGGCTGCAATAATAATCGTTTTGTTTGATGTGACAACTCTGATAGGCGTTGATTTACTTACAAACTGATAGGCTTTTAATTGAGCGCCTCCGCAGAGCCCGAGATGAAAGGGAAGCGGCGGTGAAAGGCGGCCCGCCTGCCCTCCGGCCTCAATACTGATTAGCCATCTCGACAGTGAATAGTTCAAGGCATTTTCAAACTTTTTCCCTCAGCTTTCTACTCTTCCTTCTTCTCCTCCTCCCACTCCCTCCTCAAATATCTGCCATGCCCACTCCTTTCTTAGAGAAAACAAATCATTTCCATTGTGTGCAAATAAAATCCGCAGGACATCCGCGCCAACCGCTGCTGGGGGTTGGAGGCATTAGGCCTAGCGCAGAGTAATTAATAACCCCCACCCCCCTGGCCTGCGGGGCCTTCGGGGTTTGGCCTTGGGCATGAGGTGCGCAGGCTCGGACGCTGGCGCCTCCCAAAAGCCCCGGGCGCGGAGGCCCCCAGGCGCCCCCGTGCGCTCGGACCTTCCGAGTCGAGATTGGAGAGGAGCGAATGCTCGCTAGCTACGCCCCGAGCCCAGGCTGCACGGCGCAGACCCCGAGCGTGCGCGGCCAAACCCGGGAATGCGGGAGCCACTCCACGGCTCCCCCAGGCTTTGGGTGCTGGGGCTGCCTCCCCTGAGCCGCCTGCTGTAGTAAGAAAGCTGCTGGAATTAGAGCAGAGGGGGAAAGATGCGTCTGGAAACTAGGGTGGAGGGTGGGGAGGGACGCCCCTGGCCTGCGGTCACCCCCAGTTCTGCCGCAGCTGCCAGCATTCAGTGCCCGGGCCTCGCGGGGAGGTCGCGGCGACACTCGGCCCAAGGCTAGGCTGGCGGCGCTGCAGTTGGTCTGAGTCTCTACCTAGACGGCGGCGCACGCAGTGACACAGGCAGACACTCACACACCCAGACACGCTGCCCTGCAGAGGCAGCTTAGGACTGTATCGCCCTCGGACACCGGCACCTGGGACTCGCTCCCGGAAGATCATTCGGACAACCTTTACACCCTTGCGTGTGGCCTCGCCACCGTCTCGCCTTCCTCAGTTGTCGCACAGACACGACAAACCCCTTTGAGTGCAGGTGTGTTCTTACATGCTCACACCGACAAACACCGGTCGGAAACACACACCGCCTCAATTCCCTCTCTCTCCGCTCCAAATTACCTTTAGGCAAGTTACTATTTCATAAAGTTTGCCAACCTGGAGAACCAAGGGCTAAAATTAAAACGCAGAAAAAGAATGCCTACTAGAAAATTCTAAAACTCACCCCAGAAAGTTCTCGGCACCCGTGCGGAGTGGGAGACAGAGACGCAGGGGGAGGGGAGCAGGGTGGGGAGGGAGAGGGCGAGCACGCCGAGGGCAGGTTCCAGGGTTCCAGACCCGGCTCAGCGCCGGGTGCGCGCCGGTCCAAACCGGGTCTCCAGGCTCGGCCCCCGCCCCTGCGCGGGCACCGGCTGGCTCCGGGCTCCCAGCGCTCCCAGCCCCACCATTTATCAAAAGGACTTGACAACAAAAGAAGAGCCAGGGCGGAAAAGTGGGGGAGGGGAGATTCAAAGTGTTCCAAGTCGGTCCAAGGAAAGGGGTGTGTCCTCCTCTCACCCCTTCCAATTTCTGCCAGTTTCTGGAGGTGACCCTCGAACTCTGCCCGGACGCTAGGTACCAAAGCCCTGAAAACTCACGCAGCGGTACAGTCATACGTACACACTGTGCACCCAGATCCAGGTGCACGATGGCACGCTCAACGCTTCCCCTCTTCTTTCAAAACAGCCCGAGTGACGGTGCAAATCGAGGGAAACGCGGCAGTTTCGGTCCGCTTCCCTGCAAGAACCCGCGTTCCCACAGGCAGCCGCCCCCTCCCTCTCTCGCTCCTTCCCCCGGCTCTCCCAGCGCAGGTCAGCCCCAGCCCTGCGTGCCACTAAATTCGAGAGAGAAGCCCCGGGAAGCACAGGTTCCCAAGCCTGCTGGGATGGCGCCAGGCGGGTGGCGGGGGAGGACTGGGGAGGCGACTTGAGTGAGCCTGAGACGTTTCTCCTCCATACACCCACGGCCAGGCCTCTTCGTCTCAGCCCTGGTTACGATCCCAGGGGGTCAAAGAATTGAGGGGGGCTTACCCCTCCATTGACCCACAGGACTCAAGGTTACTTGGTGGTGTGGCTCTTAGAAAAGTCTCCGAGTTTGGGGTCGGGGAAGTACTGAGGGTAGTTAGTTGTCCGCGGCAGGGTGGCGGCCTGACGTCCGCAGGCTACACGCCCCCAAGGGACTATGGAAAAAGGTGGCGATGGGAAGTTTCTCATGTTAGACGTCGCCGCTGCCCGTCTCAGGTACCCAGAGCCGCCCAGCACTCCGCGACCCCGACCGCCCGCCGCCCTACTAGGTGGAAGGGTGCGTATCTCTCCGACACCGCGAGGGGAGGCGCGCACCCCGGGCCTGCGCGCCCCTCTCCGCGCTCTGGGCGCACCTGCGCACTTTCCTCCCACTATGCATTTTCCTGACACCGAGCGCCGCTTTCCCGTCTTTCATTCTTTTTCTTGGCGCCCCCCCACACCCCATCCCAGGAGGCTGCTCCTCTTTCCCCCTCCCCCGGTTCCCTTCGGTCTCTTCCTTCCTCTGTCTCTCTCTCCCTCTCTCTTTTTCTCTTCAAGTCGCACCCGCCTTGTAATCAGCAACAAAAGCTGACATAAATCACGGGCGGATTGACAAGAGCTGACAAATAACTGATTGATTGCGGTCGAGGAACATTGACAATTGATGGAGGGGTGGAGATGCCCAAAGAACGGGCGGGGGGAGAGGAAAGAGAGGGTAGAAGGGGAGAGTAAGAATGGGGTGGGGGGAGAGACCGAGTGTGAAACAGAGGAAACATGTGACCCCCGCTCCAGCCCCAATCTACGCGGCCGGGAGGATCACGTGGCCGGGAAGGGCGGAGAGCCGGGCGCGCACCGCCGTGCTGAGCAGCCGCCGCCTCCGCTGCCCATCCAGTTTCTGGTTTCTCTGCTGCCGAATCTCAGGAAATCCAAGCGGGCGGGCGGACTTGCTCCAGGACGGGCTCCCCACCTTTCCATACCCTGGTGGCCGCGCCGCGCGGGATCTCAATTACTGAGGAGGAAAGAACATTTGGTGTGCGGGTCTCCTGCGCGCCTCTGCAGTTGACAGTCCGGCTGGCGTCCACACTCCCGCCCGTGCCCTTTCTGGACACCCCCTCAGTCTGTTCCTCACTCGCACCCACCTCCAAAAGGAGGTTTCAGTTTATTTTCGAGCTAGGAAAGGAAGAACGACGAGGAGGAAAAGAGAGGGAGGCGGCGAATGACAAACGTAGAATAAATGTCCACCTAGTCCTCCGAGCGAAATCGAGGGAGGGGACACGCAGGGGGGTGGCGAAGAGAGAGCTGCCCATTAATACCAGCTCCGAGAGTCTTGGCGGCGGCGGCGGCGGCGCGGGACGCGTCACATCCCCTTGACCCTCCAATCACCTCGGGCTCCCATTTGATTGGAAGGCGGCAAAGGCTTTAATCTCCCCCTCGGTGCAGCTGCTTTTGAAGTGAGTTTCCTCGCCAGAGCCCCGGCTGGACACGCAGCGGCTCACATCGCGGAGCGCAGCGCCGGCGCGGGGCCGCGAGAGCGCAGCGCAGGGGAGCAGCCCGGGGCGGACGCCGCGAGCCGCCCGGCACTCCCGCAGTCCAGCCGGCTCCTCCAGGCCGGCCACGGCTCCGCTGCGAGCCATCCAGGATTATTCGCTTCTGGCTCTAGGCGCCGAGAAGGCTCGCTGGGCGCCCGTGGCCGCCGCGCCAGCTCCTCCTCCTCCTGCTGCTCCTGCTCCCCGGGCGAGCGCGCAGCCCCGGAGCCCTCCCCCCGCTGCTCCCATGCGCGCGGGTGGGTCATGAGCACAGCGCCCTCGCTTTCTGCCCTAAGAAGCAGTAAGCACAGCGGCGGCGGCGGCGGCGCAGACCCTGCCTGGACCAGCGCGCTCTCTGGAAGTAGCTCCGGCCCCGGCCCAGGCTCGTCCCCGGCCGGCAGCACCAAGCCTTTTGTGCACGCCGTGCCCCCCTCTGACCCCCTGCGCCAGGCCAACCGCCTGCCCATCAAGGTACTGAAGATGCTGACGGCACGGACTGGCCACATTTTGCACCCTGAGTACCTGCAGCCCCTGCCTTCCACGCCCGTCAGCCCCATCGAGGTAAGGACCCTGTCCCTCTCCCTGGATCGCACTGGGACCACTACCCCAGCTGCCGCCCTGGGGGGTTCTTTCTCTCGCGATCTAGCGGTGGGGGTCGGAGTGATTCAGCTCGGGGATAGGGGAAGAGGACCGTGCTTCAGCACCTCAGAACTGGGGCAGAAAGGGGGAGGAGGTGGGACCCGGTGTGCAGGCTGCCAAAACCGGTTCCTCCTTTTGATGTTGAAGCCCCTCCCGACCCAGGCCCCTCACTTACTCGGCACTGAGGCAGGCGGAGGTCTGAAAAACGTTTCCAAAGTCGCCGTCCTCCGGCTCCCAGAAGCTAGTACGCGTGCCCAGCCTCTGAGGCGCCAACCGCCCGAGCCCTTACTCTGAAAAATTAAGGGGTGTGTGTGTGGGGGGGTGTAGTTCTGGATCCAGGAGAAGAAAAACAAAACATTTTGTCTTTTAAAAAATCCGTTTAGCTCTCAGAGAGGGCAGGAAAGATGCTGATGGGGGGGTATCCGCCGCCTTTCCCAAGGGCGAGAATGTTTGCTTGTGGGTGAGTCGTGGAGCGGGGGTGCCGCTTAGAATCGCGCCCCGGGGCGGGGAGGATCCTCGTGGGCTGGTGCGGAGGGGCATTTGAACCCCAGACGCCAGGAGTCTAAAGGGTTCCCTTTCTTTCTCTGTGTGACCCCCACACCCCACCCCGCAGCTCGACGCCAAGAAGAGCCCGCTGGCGCTGTTGGCACAAACATGTTCGCAGATCGGGAAGCCCGACCCCTCGCCCTCCTCCAAACTCTCCTCGGTCGCCTCCAACGGGGGCGGCACGGGAGGTGCCGGCGGCGGCGCCCCAGGCGACAAGGACGCCAAGTCGGGCCCCCTCAAGCTGAGCGACATCGGCGTGGAAGACAAGTCAAGTTTCAAGCCGTACTCCAAACCCGGCTCGGATAAGAAGGAGCCGGGCGGCGGCGGAGGCGGCGGTGGCGGCGGTGGCGGTGGCGGGGGTGTTTCAGCGGAGAAGTCGGGATTCCGGGTACCGAGCGCCACCTGCCAGCCATTCACGCCCAGGACAGGCAGCCCGAGCTCCAGTGCCTCGGCCTGCTCGCCGGGAGGCATGCTGCCCTCGGCCGGGGGCGGCCCAGAGGGCAAGGACGACAAGAAAGACACCGACGCGGGCGGCGGCAGCAGCAAGGGCGCTGGGGGCGCCTCGGCGGAAGGGGGACCCACGGGGCTGGCGCATGGCCGGATTAGCTGCGGCGGCGGGATTAATGTGGACGTGAATCAGCACCCGGATGGGGGCCCGGGGGGCAAGGCTCTAGGCTCGGACTGCGGCGGCTCCTCGAGCGCTAGCTCTGGCTCCGGCCCCAGCGCGCCCACCTCCTCCTCAGTGCTGGGCTCTGGGCTGGTGGCACCCGTGTCACCCTACAAGCCGGGCCAGACAGTGTTCCCTCTGCCTCCCGCGGGTATGACCTACCCAGGCAGCCTGGCCGGGGCCTACGCTGGCTACCCGCCTCAGTTCCTGCCGCACGGCGTGGCTCTCGACCCCACCAAGCCGGGGAGCCTGGTGGGGGCGCAGCTGGCGGCAGCCGCGGCCGGCTCTCTGGGCTGCAGTAAGCCGGCCGGCTCGAGCCCCTTGGCCGGGGCGTCGCCACCATCCGTGATGACGGCCAGTTTGTGCCGGGACCCGTACTGCCTCAGCTACCACTGCGCCAGCCACCTGGCAGGGGCGGCGGCCGCCAGCGCGTCGTGCGCGCACGATCCGGCCGCTGCGGCCGCCGCACTTAAGTCCGGATACCCTCTGGTGTACCCCACGCACCCACTGCACGGCGTGCACTCGTCGCTAACGGCTGCCGCTGCCGCAGGCGCCACACCGCCCTCCCTGGCCGGCCACCCCCTCTACCCCTACGGCTTTATGCTCCCTAACGACCCGCTCCCCCACATCTGCAACTGGGTGTCGGCCAACGGGCCGTGCGACAAGCGCTTCGCCACGTCCGAAGAGCTGCTGAGCCACTTGCGGACCCATACGGCCTTCCCCGGGACAGACAAACTGCTGTCGGGCTACCCCAGCTCGTCGTCTCTGGCCAGCGCCGCCGCAGCCGCCATGGCTTGCCACATGCACATCCCCACTTCGGCCGCGCCGGGCAGCCCGGGGACGCTGGCGCTGCGCAGCCCCCACCACGCGCTGGGACTCAGTAGCCGCTATCACCCCTACTCCAAGAGCCCGCTCCCCACGCCCGGCGCCCCCGTGCCGGTGCCCGCCGCCACCGGACCCTACTACTCCCCCTACGCCCTCTACGGACAGAGACTGACCACCGCCTCCGCGCTGGGGTATCAGTGAGGGCGCCGGCGGGGCTCGCGAGGGAGAGAGGAGCTGGGGGAGGGGTGGGGCCGAGGGCGGGGCGCGATCGCGGCCCGGGCTGCTGACACCCGCGCGCAGGGGAGACCCAGGCCACGAAAGGAATAGCGTACACCTATCTATCTACCCGATTACAGCGAGCGAGACCCGGTGGGAAACTCCCCTTTGCCCCACCTCTCACCTCCCCACCCAAACTTTATAAAAGTTGAAAAAAATATCATTTGACTTTTTATAGAAAAAGAAGGAAAAAGTAATTGAGACAGTGTTCATCCGAGGACTGCGTCGGTGGACACTGGTATTTATTTATGTTAGCTCCAAGCGGACCCGTGGTTCAAAAGTGCATTATTTAGTTTGAGCTCCGTAGGTGAAAAAAAAAAAAAAAGGAGGGGAAAGAAATTAAAACTTGAGGGTAAAAATGTGGAAAACAAACCCTCCCATCCCTTGTAGATTATAAATAAAAGCAAAACCGCCACAGAACTAGAGGTCTTCTCTTTAATGTTACTTTAAAATTGCTATGATTGTATTGTACGTTATTTAATGTCTGATTGAAACACAAATTTACATGCATGTTTGTTACAAAAAAATGAAAAAAAAACGAAACAAAACAAGTCACAATTTGTCAGCTCTGATTTCAAATTGCAATTATTTTTAAGGTGTATACCATCGAAAGAGAATGGGTATTTTTTTGTATGTATTCTGGAAGAAAACAACAAAAAAAAGGAAAAACAATTCTATTCCAAAACCTCATTTGCCTTATTTTGTTCTTTAAAAGGAACACTTAACTATTTTTAATTTTTAAGTCCACCCGCTGAGAAGGGGACAAGGTTTACGTCATGTACTAAAATAATAGACAATGTATCGCTTTAAAGATTAAAATTCCGTATATTTGATGTATTAAAACGTTTTACTTCTTCTTCTTATCTTTTTTTATTTTTTGGTTAAAGAGAGCATGGCAGAACCCGCAGTGGGTTCCCAGGGCCGTGGCCGAATTTCCGATTGCTTTGTTGTGATTTTCTGGAAGAGGCCAAGGCATTGGAAGGGCCGGCCAGCTGCAGGGTTGGCCTTGGGGAAAATATTTTTAAAGAGGAAATTTCACAATTTGGAAAGATAATGCCCTTTGCTATCAATCATTTCGTTTTTATTTACATTTTCTCTTAGCAGCCGGTTTGTTAAAAGTGAAAGGAGGGGGGAAAGTGGGTTTTTTGTTAAATTTCCCTCTTGAGACTTTTGGGCGTTTGGGTTTCGTTTTGTGCAGGGACAAGAGCAGGCCGGACTCGCCGGCCCGGCCTGGGCCGGGGAACGAGCGGCCGCCGGCTGT
The DNA here is from genome assembly GCF_040939455.1 of Microcebus murinus. Classification (NCBI taxonomy): domain Eukaryota; kingdom Metazoa; phylum Chordata; class Mammalia; order Primates; family Cheirogaleidae; genus Microcebus; species Microcebus murinus. Next base: position 59,426,088 of record NC_134117.1, read on the forward strand.
CCCTCTCTTCGCAGTCCGAGCATCCCCGGCCCCTGGCGGGCAGCTGGGATAGTTTGGGGGACCGAGGGGCGCTTGGGGAACCGGTTTGTTTCCCAGGCCTGGGAAGAGTGCGCCGCAACCCTCTGGTCCCTTGGGGGAAAGTGAGTTCTCTTTTCTTCTGACTGCCGCGGGCCAGAAGAACCACCTCCACCCTCACCCCCGCCCCGGGCAGCTTCCTCCCTCCGGAGTCCGACCTGGGCCGGCCGGCGCCGCGGCTGCTTTTCTGCTTTTCCCCGCGCCCTGCCTGTCTGCAGCCGGCGCTCTACCCAGTCTGCGCCGCAGGAGAGCGCGCCCGGGCAAGGGACCCGGAAGCCCCTTGAAATTCGGCCCCGCGAGGGTCCTGGAGCCCACGCTCGGCCTCTCTGGGGCACCCAGATGGGCGCTGGGGGCCGTTCCGGCTGCGAGCTCCGCACCGCAAACGCCGGCGGAGCCTGGGTCCCCGCGCGGGTCCCCGCGGCGCGCGCCGGTCCCTTCTCCCCAGCTTGGGCCGCAGGACTGAGCTGCCTGAAGCGCCGACAGAACCACCCACAGAAAAGTCCTAGTCGCTTTCGGGGAGTCGGAGACCCGGTGCCGTCTCACAGAAACTCCTGAGCTGGGCGCGAGCTCTGGTCTTCTGGTTTGGGAGGTATGATCCCAGAGCGCCATTGGGGGTATCCCGGGACCCTGCAGTGGCGGCGCTGAGCGCACCCCGGAACTCCCCTCTCCCAGGCGTTAGGCCGTGCTGGGTTCTGAGTCGGGCTTCCCTAAGCGCTCAGCTCCCACTGTGGCCTCTGGGGACTCACTGCCGCGCAGAGTCCGCCCTCGGCCCTCGGTCTGGGCGCCTCCATGTGCACAGGGCTTGCTGACTTTAAGATTTTCCACCCTCCTCCTAGCGCCTGCCCAAGGCTGCGGGGCCTTTTCCCGGGTTGCACGCAAAGCAACCCCAGCGACCTCCGGGACGCCGCCCGGAGCGGGCTTAGTGCAGACTCTGGCTTCGTCACCACCTGTACGGAGCGGGTAGCTTCCTGCGCCTCTGACCCTGATGCCTGTGCGCCCGAGAGCCTGGGAACGGGAGCTGGCACCCAGGAGGACCCCGGGGACGCCGCAGCCCCGCTCTCACTCTGGTCCAGCCGAGAGAGTCCGGGCTGGACCTGGTTTCTCGAGAATCCTGGCCGACGGGACAGCTTGCCAACCCCAGGTTGTGGGACAGACACCGCTGCCCGCAGCCCCGCCAGGTGGGCGGGGAGGGCGCTCGTGGAGGTGGTGCGGCCGGGGTCCCACACACCCGTGCCCGCGGCTTGGGACCTGAAAACCAGGCTGCTGCTCACCGTCTCACCAGCACCAGCCACGTGCTCCTAGCCACTGTGACCCGCAAGCTTTGCCCTCCTTTGCCTCGCGTCTTCAGACAGGGTTCCTTGGGCCACCACACCCCGCTTGCTAGGACCTGCTCCGGCAGGGAAAGACCTAGAAACTTCCCTGCCTTGAGATTCAGGCCTGGGACTGGCGGGAGACGAACTGGGAGTGTTCGTGCCTTCATGTCCTCTCTTGGTATTTTATTAACAAAACCCCAAAACAAGCCCCTTCCCTTAAAAGTTTAATGAGACCCCCTCCCCGGAGAAGATACGCAGAGGCAGCAAAATTCTGGAGCTGGGGCGCCAGGGGTCGAGGGCAGAAAGGATTCCCCGACGTGTTGGACGCAGCCGAGTCACCCGCGGCGCGGGGTTAGTGAAGGGTGGGTGCCAGCATGTGCTGCATGTCCAGGCGAGGTGCGAGCCTCCTCGGAGGGACAAACGCCCCTCCCCAAGGTGCGCCCCCAGCTGTCTCCAGCGTTCTCCCGTGCAGCCGCGGGATCCCAGGCGCGCTGCCGCCGGCTGGAGTCCTGGCGAAGCGCCGCGTGTCCGCCAGGCGGCGCTGCGGAGCCCGGAGGAGCGGGAAGGAGACCGGGAACCCGGGCAGTGCGCAGGCCGCCCGCTGGGTCGTCATCCCGAGCCCCAGCGCCTCCGCTTTCGCACGGCTTCTGGGGCGCTGTCCGGGAGGCCCCTGCCTCTCGCTCCTTCTCTCCTGCTGCGAACCGTCTCCCCTGCTCTTCTCCACCGGCTCCAGCTGCTGCCTTTGTTTTCTCCTAGCTCTCTTTTCCTATCCCAGAGGGCTTAGTCCAAGTGCCACGAGTCCCTTCCCAGCCTGGGGAGCTCCCGCCACCACTCTCGCGGCTCCAAGTCACCTTGTCTGCCACCCTGAGATGGTCCCCACACATTCACGCATTCATTCACACCCCTCGCTCACTGATTATTTCCTAGGGCCTACTCCGGGGCCAAGGGCTGCCCATCCCTTTCCTCGCCCCCAACACAGCTGGAGAAACTGAGGCCAAGTCCTGGAAGCCAGTGGCAACGCCAGCGGAGAAAACCATTCAACGCCCTCCCCCCGCCCACCTGCCCCTCTGTTGGTGATACTGAGTGACCCTCAGGTCCTCGTGCTGGGTGACTTCGAATAAATAACAGATCAGGGATGTGTGCCTATGAGATAGCTCCAGAAGAAGGATCGACTGCTGAAATCTGCCATAAGCCTGTGGGCCTCTAGGTGAGCACAACCAACACAGATAGAAATGCCTGTCGACACACGTGCTCACTCATGGCTTGCATGTCTGCACACACTCACCGGGCTTTCACAGAAATAGCCCACCTGCGCGGGCACACCTGGGTATGTGTGGCACACACACTCAGCGCAGGCGGAAGAGGGAAGGATGCTGAGCTTGGGCTTTAAGCAGTTGGGAAAGGCAGATGACAAGGCCCCTCCAGGAGATGAATTCTTTGTGCTTTGGAAAACTTGTAAAAGTTGCCCAGAAGGTGGGGCCTGTCCCCTGCTAGGCCATCAGCTGGCTTCTGCTGCACATATTGGTTTAGGGTTCCTCCCCAAATGTGGTGCTCAGGGTGACTGCGAAGCCCAGGATGACTTGCTAACATCTGTTATACACTATGTCTACCATATTATCCCATTTAAACCGCACAACAATTCTGTGGGTCCTTAGAATCTTCACCCCATTTTCAGATGAGGAAACAGGCTCAGCAGGGCAATTCCTGGGCATTAGAGATTCCAATTCAACTGGGGGAGGGTATGGTGAACATAACTGGGTTTTTACAAAGTTTCTGGTGTTATGATTTTACTTTTTATTATGCAGATTTTCAAACACATAGAGGTAGAAAGAATCGTGTAATGGAACCCCACAAACCCATAACCCAGGGTCGATTATCAATTCAGGGCAATCTTATTTCCTCTCTACCCCCTCCGAATTGCACCCCCCCCATTATTTTGAAATAAGTAAAGACATCACTTCACCTCCTCAGGCGTCTGTCACTTCCAGCTCGGATTTCAGTGTGTGCCTGAGCTGGCTCCCAATCCAGGGCTCCTCCCACTGCCCCACCTCAGTGGAGGCTGGGTGCACAGCTGAGCTGGGATTCGAACCCATTTCTATCTGACCCAGAGGCCAAGCACTTGTGGACAGCTTACGTTTGTAAAGTATGGATTCCGAGTTACTGAACACCACCCTATGTTGGGGGTTCCCAAGAATCTAAGGGTACCAAGCTCTCTCTGGACTGTGAAAAGTCTCTCGAGGCCCTGGCTGGGCAGCAGTGCCTGGGGGGGGGGACGCCTGCAGCACCAGGGCTGTTCCGAGAGTGAGAGCAGCATGAAGTCACATGGTGCAATCTCTCGACCTCACTTTTCTTGCCTATAAAATGGGGGCACTGATACTAACCTAAGGGTGGTTGTGAGGATCAAATGAAATAATAAATTTGAAAATGCCCAACCTACTCCCTAGCCCATACTGGCTCTTAGTAAAGACAGGTTTTTTTCTTTTCTCCCCAAAGTCTCACTTCATTATAACCATCTCTCTTGCTCAAGAACTTCCTATGACTCCCTCTGGCCCACTGGCTCAAATCTTTATTCTACTACCTGGTCATTAGGGTGCCTGTCCTCCTGGGTCATCTTCTGATCTGGCCTCTCTTTGTCTATCCTACCTGTGTCTCACTAATCCTTGTGGTTCAACCCTCTGCCAGCCAGCTAGCCCCTCCCCCAACCATCCCCAACACCCTGGTTGATGGTGCCCATCATACTCTCCTTCCCTAGAATGTCTTCCTCTCTCCCCTTCTCTCAAAACTCTTTTAATTCTCACCTCTTCCAGCAAGCCCTCCAGATTTTCCCCTAACACTCACTGATCTTTCCCTCATTTTGCGTCCTCTTGGCACTTAATGCAAAGGTAGAGGGTGGAAGTAGAAAGGCCACTGGACCAGGGATGAGGATACTTGGTTTTAAGCAGTGCCTTTTCTTAGTTGTGTGACCATGAACAAGTCACTTATGTTCTCTGTGAAGCCTGTCTCCAAAACTGATACAGAGCTGTGTGTACTATGGGTAAACAGCACATTGCCAGCAATCATAGTGTCAATAAGTAGCATGTATTGCACACATACTATTCTGTGTACTCATTAATTCATATTACTATCCCCATTTTACAGGTGAGGAAACCAAGGGCTAGAGAAAAGTTAAGTGTCTGTATGCTCGTCCCTGGGATCTGTCTTCCATCCTCTTTTCCTTATCACTTTTCCTTATCACTAGATCTTCTATTTTAGATCTCAGGCCAAGTGTTACCTTCTTCTGGAACCCCCCCAATCCAGGCCCTGTCCCTTGGACTTAACGCCCTTTCCTTTGCTGCTGTAGCACTTGTCCATCCCACCAGCACATTCTCTTTATGTTGTCCATAATGTCTGGATTCTGAGTTACTGGGGAGAAAGGACTATATCCTATACCTATTTGTAATCCTGGCAACTAGCATGGTAGCTGGAATATAGTAGATGTCCAATAAATGTCAGAAGTAGGGAGGGAAAAGGAAGGAAAGAAGAGAGAGAAGGAGGAGGAGAGAAGAAAACAGAGAAAGGGAAAAAAGACAAAAGGGAGGACAGGTGCAAATAAATTGAGCCCTCCTGGGTGAGATTATGTTTCCAAAGAGGGGAGGATGAGGAAAAGTAGCAATGGTCTTAGAGGCACTTCGAACATCTTTGCCTATGGTTCAAAACTCAGGGCTAGGTAAGCGTCTATGCATCAGTTGGGAATTGCATTTGCTCACAGTAACAAAGACCCCTGAACAGTGGCTTATGGAAAGACAATGTTCTCTCAGGCTGGAGGTAGGCAGTCCAGGCTGGGGGTGGCCCTCGGTCACCAGGGACCCAGGCAGGGTCCTTCTGTCTTCAGCTCTGCCAGCCCAACCAGGAAGCTTTCATCCTCAACGTCCTCTCAGAGTCCAAGGAGGCTGCTTGAGCTCAGCTACCTTCACCTCAGTTCCAAACGACAGGAAGCAGAAACAAAGGAAGGTCAAAAGTCCCTTCCGTTTTAATGGGTATTCCTGGAACCCACACGGCTCTTCAGCTTGTACCTCACTGTATAGAGCTTAGTCACATGGCCACGCCTAGCTGTCAGAGCGTCTGGGAGATGTAATGTCTAGGCAGGCACACAGCTGCCTCAAACAAATTCAAAGTTGTTATGGACTGAGTATGCCCCTCCCCCTCCAAATTGAAGCACTAACCCCCAATGTAACTATATTTGGAAGTAGGGCCTTTAGGGAGGTAATTAAGGTTAAATGAGGTCATGATGGGGGCCCCTAATCTGAGAGGATTGGTGGCCTTATAAGAAGAGGAAGAGATGCCAGAGATCTCCCTCTCTCTCTTTCTCTCTTTCTTCCCCCCCACCCCCACCCCGACACACAGAGGAAATGCCATGTGAGGACACAGTGGGAAGGCAACTGTCTACAAGCCAGGAAGAGAGCCCTCACCAGAAACTGAATCAGCCGGTACCTTGATCTTGAACTTACAGTCTCCAGAATTGTGAGAAACAAATTTCTGTGGCTTAAGCCACCAACTGGTCTGTGGTATTTTGTACAGCAGCCCAAGCTGACTAATACAAAGGGCTCCGTCACTAAGAGGGGTGAGAAGGGTGGGAGCTGGAACAGAATACTGGCCGACCCCTGCAATCCACACTGAGGTCACTCCAAACCGAGTCAGGAGAGAGCCCTGGTGGCCTTCCAGGCGTCACTGGATGGTGACTTTTCCCTTTGAAACAGATCTTCACTGCTTAAGTGGGCAGAGTGGTACTTAATAAACCCTCGGAAGTTGTAGCTCAGGATTGAGTGGTATGATGCAATGATGTAGAGTGAGATTTGTGAAAAGTAATTTTTACTCCTACGAATGAGCAGGTCTTTGGTTAGAGACCTGTTCTCTTGACCCTGTACAGGGTCAAGAAGGTATCAGGGAAGGAAGGAAGGAAGGAAGGAAGGAAGGAAGGAAGGAAGGAAGGAAGGAAGGAAGGAAGGAAGGAAGGAAGGAAGGAAGGAAGGAAGGAAGGAAGGAAGGAAGGAAGGAAGGAAGGAAGGAAGGAAGGAAGGAAGGAAGGAAGGAAGGAAGGAAGGAAGGAAGGAAGGAAGGAAGGAAGGAAGGAAGGAAGGAAGGAAGGAAGGAAGGAAGGAAGGAAGGAAGGAAGGAAGGAAGGAAGGAAGGAAGGAAGGAGGGAAGAGAACAGAGAAAGAGGAAGGAAATGAAGGGGAATAGCATATTAAACCTACCAGCCACCTCTTCCATGTAATTAATGAAAAACTGAACATAGCCTCCACCCCCAAACGGAGTCAGACCTATGCTAACTCAACTTCAGGCTAACCTTGCCTTAAATAATTATAGCGTAACTACAGAAAACATAAAAGAAACAAAACACAACCAAGAAGACAGATATCATTGAATCAGTCCCAGCAACACGTGAGTGCGTGTAAGCACGCCTCCGTACACTGCAGAGCGCACGCCCATGCTGGGTGCGGGAGGGTGCGGGAGGGGAGAGTGACTGGAGGAGAGAAGAGAACTAGGGAACTGGGAGAAAGCAGGAACCAGGAGGCCACGGGTTCCTTGAGAGGGGTACTGAGCATGAACGTGAGCCTTTTGGTTGCCCTATTGCTGGAAGTTTCCTGTAGCATTGGTCTCAGCAAGGAGCAGACATCTCAGCGCTCTCAGCTGACCTCCGTGTGTCCCTCCACTCTGCCCTGTTCCTTTTGCACACTTCACACACATCTCCTGTCCTCCAAAACCCTTCGGGGGCCATTCGTATGGTGTGAGAATTCTGCATTCTCCACATCAGTAGTTCTTAAGCCTTTTGTGGGTTGAGGGAAGGATGCAGAAACCACAGCCTGTTTTTGAAAATCCGATGAAAGCTATGGCCCCTCTTCATAGAAATAAGTACACAGACTCAGCACGGGAAACGTAATTTCAGGTAGGTCATGGGCCTGCAGACTTACAATCCTTGCTCTTAAGGGAGATCCAAGATTTAAATATAAAAAGAGCATGCCCTTGGGAAATGCTCCAAGAGACTCCAGGTTTTCCTTTCCAAATTAGTCCGACCAAGGAGACAATTCCAACCACTCTGTGTGATTAACTGTAATAAACAGTTGTGCAGTGCTCACCAGAGCTCTATGAACTAGCACTATTATTAGCCCCGCTTCATAGATGAGAAAACTGAGGCACAAAGAGGCAAAGTGACTTCCCCAAAGTGACAAGGCCAAGAGGTGGCAGAGCTGGAATTTGTTATAGGATATTAGGCTCCAGGGCCTATTATTTTTGTACTTTTCACCACTTTGCTTACACTGCATAGTGGCCTTTACTTCTCTGCACACTGAAGCCACACACACCTGCCTTTCTCCACAAATGCAGGTGTCAGGCCCCACCCAGTGGTGTCCTGGAATCAGCTCATACTGGTTCATAAGAGCCAAACTGTACACATCTCTTCCCAACTCCTCTTTCAGTAGTGCCAAGTTGGTAGCTTGACGCCAGCCATGGTGGGAGTATTTACACCACAGCAACTGGCGAATCCTACACATCAAGGTTTTTACCCCCAAAGAGCTGTTTGTTCAGCATTTACAAGCTCACCCCTGTACCCACCTATTCTAGTCCAGATAGCTTCAGCCGACAGCCTGAATCAGTGGTATGCATAGATCCTCCTCCCTGCTGGTGAGGAGGACTTGGACATGGTCTGCTGCCCCCAGGCTTAGTATGTGGGGCACTTAGAGAGAATGTAACCTTCCTCTCTGGCCCCACTGTATGTGGACCATCTTCCAACTGCTCTCAGTGCCCTCCCTCTCCTGGAACCCTGCCCGATCATCTGCAGTCCTGGACCCCTTTCCCACTTAGGGCCAGACCCTTTATGCCAGAGCAAGCTGCCCACTGTGGGATGGTTCTAGCAGCCCACCTGATGTGAGGAATTTGGATGTCTGGAAGCCTCCGCAGGCTGCCAGCTCTGTACCCCTGACCTCTGGCTATTGGTGTGTGCCAGCCAGATCTGGTTTAACACAGCCCCTTTGGGGTTAGACAGCCAGCCCATCCCTCTAGCCCCACCAGACACCTGTCCTCCCCCCTCTCCTCCACCTTCTGGGAGCTCCCAGCAAACTGCCCAGCCGGGGTCAGGCCAGCTGTGACAATGCACATACATTCTCTGACCTTTGTCCATGGGGAAACCTCCACCCTACAGCAAGGACTCCACTGGGCCAGGCTAGAGTGGAGCCTGCCCTGGTGCCCTCTCACGAGGCAGAGTCTCAGGCAACAGAAAGAAATTGGATTATGACTGTCATTACCATTTAATAAGTACTTTCTTTGTGCCAAACACTGTACTTAGTGCTTTTTATGCATTATCTCTTATTTAAAAAGATCCCCACAAAATCTCTAGGATGTAAGTACTATATTAACCTTGTGTTATAAAAAAGAACACTGAGGCTCAGAGAGGTTAAGTAACATGCCTGAGGTCACACAGCTAACAAGTGGCAGGGATGAAATTCAAATCTAGGTCTGTCTCCATCTAAAGGCCTCGCCTATAAAACCTATGTACTTCCACTCGCAGGTTCTGCTCTGGGAGCCAACAGAAAGCCCACGGCTGCCCCTTCCCCAGCCCCCAGGGAAGTGTGGAAGGGCAGCCCCTCTTATCTCCTTTGGGATTCTCTGGGGAAGCCCCCGAGGTGCAAGGGAAGACAACCCGGGTCACCAGCGGCAAGACCAGTGTCTAGACAGAGTTATGAGTCTCCAACCATGGAAAGTGAGTGTTCACTGGCAAGCACATGTTGAGCACCTGCTGCATACATAGCATTATCTTAGGCATGGAGACAGTGGGAAGATGGCCAGGACATGGTCTCTGCCCTCAAATAACTCTCTATCTAGTCCAGTGGGTCATGGAAACAACGGTGGCTTTATGGCGGGCTCTGAGGAGGCCCAGGATGAACTCCAACAGGAGGATGTGGACATCATCAGGCACGAGTCAGCATTTGGTCTGGGGTGGACGCTGAGTAGCATTTGATGGGTAGAACGGGGGGATTTAGGAATCCAGGAGGAAGGGCCAGCAGGATCAAAGGCATGTAGGCGGGACAGATGGTGTCGCTTTTTGATAAGCAATGGGGAGCCATCGGAGGTCTTTGCGCAGAGGAGAAACCATTGCAGGGGGAACAACGAGAGACTGGAGATGGAGAGATCACTTTGGCGTCCTGCGGTTGCGAGGAGGAGGCGGGGCTGGAAGCAGGGGAGAGGCTGCGGGACGGGCAGGGCAAGGACAGCTGCGGGGGGCAGCGAAGAGGTCGAATGGACCGGACTCGGCCACGGGCTGGGCTGGAGTGGGCAGAGGGAAGTCGCCTCAGGCACTGGGCTGCTTAGCGGCAAGAAGTAGACCCCAATACAGTGACTTAGGTCAGAAAGAAGCTTCTGCCTCGCGTAGTGGTCTCTGGGGCCCCTCTGGCCAGGCTGGGAAACGTAGCATCTGGTGGCCGCGTACCAGGGCGAACAGATTCGGGGCTGGAGTAGAACCCACATTTGGGCACTTGGAAGAAATTCCAGAGGGAGAGCAGGCTTTGGAAGGAAAAGAGAGTATTGTACGGGTTCCGTTTTCCATGCCTGCATCAGGCCAGGGCTGGAGATGGAACTTTGTGAGCTGTAAGCAGAGAAGCGAGAGCAGAAACCCAGGGTGCGAGGGCTAGGAGCCAAGCAGACAAAATAGAAGAAGAAAACTGGGCCAAGGGTGACGCTGGAAACGCGTGAGGAAGGCTTATGGAGAGCAGTCATTTTGCCAAGTGGCATCTTCCACTCAATTGGTGGCACCAGTACATCCCACACCACGTACTCTTCTCACACTATGAAGTTGCGCTCCTTCCTCGACAGGTGGGGGCCATGATCCGTGCCCAGAATGTGGGCAGGCCTGTGATGCCACGTGACTTCTGAGGCCAAGCTGTCACAGGCTATACAGCCTCCTCTGGGTGCTCACCCCTGGAACCCAGTCACCATGCAAGGAGGAAGTCAAGCGGCCACGTGGACCCGCCATGTGGACCCGCCACGTACACTGGACCCGCCACGTGGACCCGCCACGTGGACCCGCCACCTGGACCCGCCACCTGGACCCGCCACGTGGACCCGCCACCTGGACCCGCCACCTGGACCCGCCACGTGGACCCGCCACGTGGACCCGCCACGTGGACCCGCCACGTGGACCCGCCACGTGGACCCGCCACGTGGACCCGCCACGTGGACCCGCCACGTGGACCCGCCACGTGGGGCATTCGCCCTCGGCTCCCGCTGAGGCACCAGCCAATGGCGGATCATGTCCAGCCACGTGAGCGAATCGCTCAGCGAATCCCCAGACCCAGCCGGCCCTGGGTGGAGCCACGTGAGCCCACCCCACCAAGCCCCACCCAAATCACGGATTTGTGAGCAAAATAAATGTTAGTGTTGTTTTAAGCCATGCAACTTGGGGGTCTTTTTCTTGCAGCAATAGATAACTGATACAGGCCGCCCCAGGAGAAGGCCCCCAGCAGTACAGAAAGGGGCGCCCTGGGCTGGCCTTGCCCGCCCCACACTTTCCTTCCTGTTCGTCTCCTGCTTGCCCCTGCTCCGGCCCTGCACGTCCCTCTGTCTGTTCCTGGTCCTCATGTCCCTCCCCTAGGCTGGGCCCTTGCCTTGGCCTCACAGGCCACCTCATCGGAAGGGCGTCCCCAGGCTGCCCCCCATCTCCATCCGCAGGGGGCCGGGGGTCCTCTGGTGGCAGAGGAGTGGGAGGGGAGCACGGGGTCTCAGCACCAGGGAATGGAAAGTTCTCTGTGTTCCCTGGAATAGAGCATCTGTGTGAGGAGCAAACTTCAAACGTGGAGAGACAGAGGGAAGAAGGTCAGCAGAGAAGACTCCGGGACCAACAGGCCCGAGGGGCTGGGGACGGGGAGGTGGTCGGAGGCACCACAGCCTGTGGGGACAAGAAACCCAGGGGAAAATCGGCTCGAGCGGGGATGTGGCTGCAGTGCCGGGACTCAGGGCTCCTCAGACCCTGAGCTTGTCACCAACCAGGTGGGGGGCGGGGGAGACTGCGCAGGGCTGCACAGCCCGAGCAGCTTTGGGGGTGCTGGGCTGTAGCGGCTATGCCCTTCTCGGGGCCTGGCTGGTAGTTACCTGAGTAGGGGCTGGAGTGGGCGCGCGGCGAGGGAGGTGTGTCCACGTGGCACGGTGCCTTTGTGTGAGAGTGCCACTCGGACGCACGTCTGAGTGCGGGGCATCTGCGGGGGCCTGGCTGCGATGGGGGGTACCTAGCCCAAGTGACACTGTGTGTGTGTGTGTGTGTGTGTGTGTGTGTGTGTGCGCGCGCGCGCGCGTGCGTGTCTCCTAAAACCCTTTGAAGAGGACTACAAACACTGAGAGCTCAGCACGAGAGCCAGTGCCTGCCGGGGCAAGGGTCCGGGCACTGATGAAAGAGCTGGCGCCCTGATTGACCGATAGAGTGATTAAACACCCACCAGGCTGCCAGACCAGTGGGTGATGGACAGACTGGCAGTCTGGCTGGCTGAGGACAGGGTTTGCACCTTCTGTATCTTTGTCCCCACCAACATTTAGCACCAGGCTAGCTCAATGAATGGCTGATAAATGAACAGATGAGCAAAGGAAATGGTAGAGTGATAAAGTAGCTGAGCGTCTGGCCCACGGCCCAAGCATGCGGATGGTTTGTTGATTTAATGACCCAGGAGCTAATTGAGTGACTAAGTGACTGGGAGACTGAGTGACTGAGTCACAAAGTGACTCTGGTATTGCCTGGGTGATGGCATGACTGGGTGACCCACAGAGCTCAGGAGATACTGGGGTTTGGGCAGCCGAGGTAGCAGCCACCAACGCAGGCTCAGGGTTGACCTCTGTCCTAGGACGCCCTGGCGGTCCAAAGTTTCCAAAAACAGCACAAGGAGATGGTGGCAGCTGGGGCAGGGAGGAGCTGGGGCCTTAGGGGAGAGGGTTGGACCTGTTGCCCACACTGGGAGGGACGGGGGCTGAGGAGCACTCTAGACTAGAGCCTGTTGCAGACCCCACTCAGCGAGATCTGGTCTCACCCCAGCCTAGACAGGTGGGTGTCTGTCAAGGGGCTGTGAGGTGTGTGCTAGGCCAGGGAGGAATCCTTTAGACAGAGATGACAGGGACGCATATGAAACCCAACTTTTCCCCAGGTTACAGGGTAAGGACCATGTGCCCTAGATCTGTCAACCCAGTGTCTTGACATCAGGAACAATGGCTGTAGCCACAGCTGAACTTTCAACCCAGAGAACCCAGAACAGTCGCTTAGGAAGCCTAGGTGAAGAAAGTCAGTTAATAGTAAGAAGGATGCAGGTTGGACGGTGCTTGTCTTGAATTGCCTGGGAAGACAGACATCATGAAACCCTAGAACATGGGGTAAGAGGAGGAAGGAACTTGGATTGTGCAGGACTCCCTCAAATTCAAAAGAGTATCTATCTGCCACCATTTTGGCCCATGGCTGAATTATGGCTTTGTTCATTAGAATTAGGTTCTGTGGCAAATGACAAAAAACGTTTTAAAAGCCTCTCTCTTCTCTCTTTTCTCCTCTCTCTCTCTCCCTCTCTCTTTCTCTCAAACACACATACACACAATTGAAGTCTGAATTGAAATCTGGAGACAGTCCAGGATTGAGATGGTAGATCCATGAACTTATCAGACCCAGGGTCCTTCTATTCAGTTGCTCTACTATCCTCTTCACATGGTCCATGATGGCTGTTTGAGTGCCAGCTATCACATCTGCATTCCAGCCAGCAGGAGGAAGAAGAGAAAAGCATACCCCTTCCCTTTATGAACACATCCCAGAAGTTGCCATGATACCTCCACTTACATCTTATTGGCCAGAATGTGGTCACATGACCCACCTAGAGAAAAGAGAGGCTGGGAAATGTAGTCTTTACTTTATTAAAATTAATTCCAAATCAGGATTCTATTATAGAAAAAAAAGAGAATGGAGATTGAGGGGCCACTAGTGGCCTCTGCCATGAGGGGACAATGACGAATTCTGGCTAAGGGATGCAGACACTTGAGGGCCAAGTCTCAACTCAGAGGTGAGATTGCACAGAGCTTTGCAATGGCATCAGCCCGTCTACAGAATTTCAGAGGGCCACGTTTTCTCCTCCTTCCCTATGGGTGTCTTAGGGAGACATGGAGCTGCGATGCAGAGAAGACACCTTTGCCCTTGGAAATGATTGCTTTCTATTTTCAAAGGCCCGCTCTTGAGGAGGTAAAGTCTTATATCCTCCCTGATCCTGCTCATCACAAAATCTTACTAAAGTTCCCACTGGAGACCTGGCCTCAGTGCTCCTGTTTGCTATTAATCTTGAATCCTTCCCAGACGGGCCCATTCAAGGTCACAGGTTTCAATTCTGGAACATGAAGCAAAAGTCCTGAAAATCTGCCCTCCATACGCTGAGTCAAACGGCAGGGTCTGCTTATCGGCGTACAGGTACTGTGCAGGGCTCTGGGGCTCCATCACCTGGATTCTGTGTCACTGGCTAGCTCTGTGACCTTGGGGACCTTGCTCCCTGAGCCTCCAGTTTTGTCATCTATAGCGTGGGCTGAGAACAGGAGTCCCAGCCTCATGGGGTTGTGTAAGTGGCGAGAACAGGGCCTGACAGGTGGTAAGAGCTCAAATCTGCTCAGGTATTTTGGAAATGGCGACAGTCATTTCAGACCTGTGTCGTCTGCCTCCCCAGCCTTTCAAGGGGTGAACAGCCCTATCTTTTCTATCTGATGTGGCCCCGCCCCTCCCCATGCACAGAGTGGAGAGTTGCCACCACCAGGTCAGTCTGGGCACAGGGCTGTCATGGAGTGAACTGGTCTGAGGTTTGCACACTTCTCTTCCAACCCGAGTGCCAGGCGCTCTCCTCTCTCCCATCCACTTCAGCAGCCACTTCCCACCCAGGGGTGCTGAGGGGGCCATGCTGTGGGGTGTGGTGCACATCCTCTCCCACCCCACTTTGAAGGGGCATGGCGGGCACCAGGACCCCCTGCCAGGGCCCCCTGCACAGCTCGCATTCGGATGGCCCCTCTCCCAGAACAAAGGATAACGGGGTGAAAATGAAATTCGCTTCCACGCTTCCCTCTGGTTCCTTGAGTGTCACTTTTCTGCGTATTTATGGTAATCATCCCTGCAACAAAAACAGTGACTTCACTGTCTAAATAATAAGGTAATTTGTTACAGCTAATTACTCAAGGACTTCCTTAATCTCACTCAATTAAAAGATCCGAGAGGATTCCTGCCCCCTCATGCCAGTGTTCCTGAAGATCCCCTAATGTATTCTGGATCACAGATGAGTGGGGAGCCTCGGATGGTCTGTGCTGGGCAGAACTGCTAAAATCCATCCCGGCAACGTGAAGCAGTGATTTATTGTGACATGGAATGTGGGACATTTCCCCAGCTTTTGTGATTGTGGTAATGAAGCTGTAAACCAAATAGCATGAAATGAGGCAAGGCCTTACAATTTAATCAGCTCGTAAACAGATCTACTGCATCAAGCAAATGACATTATTATCCATCCGAAGTAAATCATGCTAATCTCGGGAGATAAAATCAACATCGTTAATGGTCACATGTCATATTCATCAACACTAAACCATCCCCTTTGACAGATTAATCCTAACTACAGCTCCCAGGATGTATGGTAATAGGGCTTGTAGCATGCATTTCACTCCGCGCCAGGCTAACCAGCACTCTTAGGCTGCTATTACAAATAATTTTTTTATTGATTTACATATTTTAAAATGCATTTAAGGTGAGGCACCATTAAAAACCCTGTCACCCACCCATATTTCTTCCCTACATTCCCAGACTTTATTAATAGGAACGGGAAGACAAACGCAGTAAGCCTTATAAATACTTTGTTTAGGGCACTGTTAGGGGTAATTAAGATTGGGACTGGGGTTTGGGAGGGGTGGAGAGGCACAAGTGAGGAGCAGAAGGGGTGGTAGGAAGAAGGACCCTCTTGTGGCTCAGGGATAAAGGGAGATTGCAGCTTCTTTGGCTTCCTGTTTTCCCCAGAGGTGCCAGGAAGAAAGGGAATAAATTGTCCCCCAAATCCGCTCCTGGGGCCTTCCCTCTCTCCCTTTCTCTCCCATGCTACTCCCACCCCGTCAGCGCAGCTTTATGGCGTGTGTCTCTGTGCTGGTGTTGCGGTCACTGTATCCTGCCTGCTGACTCCAAACGCCAAATGTATTTATTTATCATGCGGCTGACCTAGGATGAATGCTCCCGGAAAAGTGTCCACTATTCAAAATGTCACTTCCCCTCAACAGGCTGTGCATTATATTGACAGGCATACTTTCAGAGGCCTCTGAATGACGAGGATGGATGGAGGGCTGCCACTGCAGAGGGCACTGGCTGCCACCTGGGCTGAGGGAGGGAGGAGGAGGGAGTGGGTGATGGATGAGTGGGGGAGTGGGTGCCCGGGGTTATTTACACCCTCCTTCCAGGAGCAGGGACGCCGTGGGAGCCAGGACAGCGACTGCAGATGCAATACTGGAGACCTTCAGGGCTGTACTGCTTGGTGGCGAGGAGATGGTGACCCACCTTATCCCAGCCACCCTTCTGATGGCACATGTGAGGGGCTTCCTGCCCACCGGTTGGGGTAGAGGGTGGAAAAGAGGGGAGTGTCCTCCTTCTGAGTGACAGCAGAGAGAGTGAGGGTCCCAGGACCACCACGTGTGGCTATGCAGACCTGACATTGCACAATGGATTCCCTGGATTTATTCAGTGAGGCAACCCTGGGATCACTGTTTCTTTATGAAAATCCCACATGCCCACAATAACCATCACAGAAATCCAGGAAGCAGGTGGAGACCCAGTTTGAGCTATTGAACTCCACTGAGGCACCTCTCTTGATGCGCTATGAAGACTGGAGCTCAGCTTTCATGGGCTGAGGTACAACTCAGACACTTCCAGACCCCCAGGCATGCTTCATACCGCCCTCCAGCTGCCGTGCTCTATTTCAGGGGTGGGTGTTTGATAGGTACAGTGGGACCCTGAAAAACTCCCCAGCCCAGGTCTGTGTTTCATAGAATTGCATCTATCGATTAGAGCAGCTAATGAAATGAGGCAGAGAGTAAATTAACTGCAGGGTTTGTGTGGCACCAAGTTCAAGTGGTTGGACCTCACTGAGCTACATAAGAATCTCTAAAGATTTCATGTCCTGGATTTTCCATGATCCTTACTAAGGGCCCTGGAGGTTGCCTCCTCACTGGGGACCTGGGGGGCCCAGGAAAGGCCTGTCTTTGGTCTGAGTTAGTCTCCTTTAGGGCAGTGGTTCCCAAACTCTAGCATGAGTCAGAATCTCCTGAGGGTTGTTTGAACAGACTGCTGGGCTGCACCCGTGGAGCTTCTTATTCAGTAGGTCTGGAGTGAGGCCCAAGAGTTTGCATTTCTAGCAAGTTCCCAGGTGATGGTGATGTTGCTGGTCCCAGAATCACATGCTGAGAACCAGGGTTTGGGGGTAAGAACACCTGAGCCAGGTAGGGGTGGAGTGGGGGAAGGAAGGGAGCTGTAGGTGTAACCGGGGCACAGGTTACAGGCTCAGAGTTGGGTCATGGTAGGAAGCTAAGGCCAGAACAGGACATGAAGTCAGGAGTGGGACTTCCATGTCTCCGAGGTCTTTCCTCTTCGAAGTTTCCAGGACTCCTCATGTGCAAGTGAGCAAAGCGGGCCTGATAAGCCACGGTGTGGAACCCCAGAGGTCAAGACCCAAAGCAGCACGTGCCTTGGAGGCCACAGATGGCTGGATTCCTGCCCCAGCCTCACCTCTGCCCTGCTGTGTGGCCTGCAGGACCTTCCTTTCCCTCTCTGGGCTTCTTCTCTCTTACCTCCTCCTCTGTGAAGAGAGAGTGGTGTACTAGATTTCCTGCAGAATCTCTTCCACTTCTGATAGGTGTGACGTTATGCCAGTGTCTCTCAAAGAGTACTTTGTGGATTCCTTGCTCTCCTTGAAAAATCGTTTCCATGGTGAGATAGTTTGCAAAAGTTTTCAGAACATAGGCTCCCTTCTGGATTTATAATTCATACTTGCATATTAAAGGCTCTGAGGAGTCCTGGAGTCAGGAAACCTGCTTAACTTTACTTAGTCCTTCCCCAAAGCACTTGATTACAGGGCCTTTTTTCCACTTAATACCCATTGGCACTGGGGTTCTACGGGACACACTTTGGGAAACACTAGCCAGTACCAAGGGCTGAGGCAAGAGGCAAACAAATATGTCAGCACCTGAAGACACCTTCTCCCCTGCACCTGAGTGAAGGTGCAGGCCACTTCCCCTTGGCTCCCGGCACCTGGGAGCATGGGCACATTCGGCAAACATCAGTTGAGCACCTGCCAGGGTCTAAGCTGCCTAACAGAGAGATCATGGAGCGATAGCTCCTGCCCTCAACGAGCTCCCTGGCTGGGTGGCAGGGGACAGCCCAGGTATTGCCTTGGCCTGGCCGTGAACTTGAGAATCTGGCCAAGCTGGGCCATGTTTCCCTCCTTTCCCACCGGCTGGCATCAATTTGCCATGGCTTTCATTAGCAGATTTGCTCTGTTGAGTTTTACCTGCCTGTAAAACATACAACCAGATTCCTTCATTCACTTAACAAAACCATATTGAGCACATATTTCATGCCAGATGCCACTGTGGGTCCTGGGAGACAGCAGAGAATAAAACAGGCCGAGATCCCTGTCCTCATGGAGCCTCTGTTCCAATGGAGAAACTCATGCAGTGAATGTGTGAAACGTGAGTCGTGTCAGACGGGAAGGAGCGCTGAAGTGGAGAGTCGGGATAGGGACGGGGGTTGCTATTTTTAATGGAGGCGGCGGTGTCAGGAAAGGCCCCACTGCCCTTTGGGTGAGAACCGGAAGGAGATGAGTGAACCAGGTGGAAGAATGTTCCGGGAAGAGCGAGCAGCAAGTGCAAAGGCCCTGCATGGGAGCATGTCTGGCACGGGTGACACACAGCCAGGAGGCCAAGGGAGCTGGAGAAGATGAGAGGTGTTCGGTAGCAGAAAAGGGTTGAAAAGATAAGAGTGGACCCTGGTGCTCGGCCCTGAGTGGCACGGGGAGCCGCGTGAGCAGAGGGCGTGACACACCATGACTCACTTCTTAATATAACTTAATGTGACATTTCAGCATGTGCCAAGGCCCTGTGGGGAGCCAGAGAAGGTAATATCAGTTCCCAGAGCCACAGGTCTCCTGGTGGGGGTCAGCTGGCCCTTCTGCTGCTGGCGGCACCTGTCCTGGTGTGGCTGGGGAAAGGGGGCGGGGTAGAGGGAGGCAGGGGCTGGAGAAGGGCAGGAAACTCTGAAAGCCGAGCTTTCTCTCACTCCTTGGTATGTCTAAGTATGGGAGGCCCATGCTTAGATGCGCTCTGTGAATTCTGAATGAACCCTGTGAGGGAGAAATTCCTATCCTTGTCTTGCATTTGAGAACCCTGGGGGTCAGAGGGGTTAGCAGACTTGCCCAAGTCACCCAGTTCACAAGTGGCAGAGCCCAGGGCTTCTGAATCCTCTGATTCCAGGCCTTCTTCCTCGGCCTTACACTTTCTGGTGTTGAGAATGCTGCCCGGAGTTCCTTCGCCCTCCAGGAAAGCACTTTCCAGATAGGTGAGCAGCCGCAGGCTTCAATATAGGCTCCAGATGTGAGCCTGTGAGGTGAGTGTCTTAGGTTGGGAACAGACGCCAAGATGGAGAGTCATGTGCAGAAGGCTTATCGGGCATGCTCCCAGGAGGTACACCTGCAAAGACACTAGGAAGACAGGACTGGACGGAGGGAAAAACTGACCCCAAATGTGGTTGCAACAGACATCTCAGCCAACCTCACAGGAAGCTCCAGAGCTGGGATGGCTCCTCAGAGCTGCAATGGCCTCCTCAATTTAGGAGTTAGGGGGCTGGCCTTTGTGCCTCCCTCAGCCAGTCACTGGCCACAAACCACGCAGGCAGGGTCTATAACTTTGAGCAAGGCAGTTCCCTGTAGCCTGGTCAATGCCCATGGAAGGGCTGAGCTGTGAGCAGTCAGCAGCTGACAGTCGCAGAAGAGGGCGGAGCTTGCGTGGCCTTGAGAAAAGGTTCACTCTTCCTAGTGTGTGAGCGTGGGTGGGTTCCTTCCCTCTCTCCCTTCCTTCCGTTCTCCCTCTGCAAGGAAGGCGCTGGATTAAGCTCTTGGGATATAGGGCTGAACAAGGAAAGGTCTTTGCCTTCTCTGGCTTTCTGCCTATTGGGAAAATAAAGATGTGAATGAGAAAGTGCCCGCAAGATGCTAAGGGGACTGTCATGGAAGCTGTCCAGGGTGCTACAGAGACCCAAAGAGGGATCCAGTTGGGAAAACATCCCTTGAACCCTCCCAAACCTGAACATGACCCAGGAAACTCAGGCTTGGATACTGGGTTGTTGCCCAAACTAGCTTAACTTGATGCCAAAGTAAGCTCAGAAAACACCAGTCTACTCTTGTTCAACAATGACAGGTTTTTATTGAGTGTTCCCAGTGTTTGGGTTGATACCATTAAACAGTCCTGTCCTGGGCTGAGTGGACTGCCAGCCACACAAGGCGGGCTGAGCCTAGGATGCAGCCGTTCATTGAGTCGTACAAGTCTCTGCAGAAAACCTAGGCACTGTTTTGAGCTATTAATATTTTGATGCTGTGGCGGATGCTGTCTCTGCTCTAGACAGCCTGAGCCTCTAGTTGGGTAGACAAGCCCGATGATGCTGGTCAGCACAAACGTCACTAAGTTATTGTCAGTCTCCCCCTCTGGACCACATCTTTTCTGATTTTGGAAATCCAAGAAACTCATGCTTCTTGGCACATAAAGTCTTATCTTTCTACAATGAACATTTGTTGTTCTTATGTTAAGAAAAAGAAAATACACAATAAAAACTCTTTTCAATTGAAAGACAGAAAGACTGAGTAACTCAGGCAGGCAAGGTGATGACAGTTGCAGAGTCATGGTGGGTGGGGTGGTGGGTGGGGCAAGCCTTGAAAGCCAGATAGCATTTTCATGGCCTCCAAGGAGAGCCCAGGGGAAATTACCTGATCTGCTCTGGGACCCCCTCAACACCACCCACTCCCTCACTCAGATCATGGATTACCCTGGTATCCGCAGATTTAATACAATGGGACTCCACCCCCCATGCAGCACATTGGTCCATGGGTGGGAGCCTGATGGGCACCTGATCCAGGCTGAGCCAATCACACATGGCCTTAGGAATAAGGAGCGGAGACCAAAAAAGAAGTCAATCCTGCTCAGGTGTTAAATCAAGCAACTGTCTTAAGTCTTCCATGTAGACTGAGGAGCAGGAAAAGATGTTTGCAGGGACAGGAAAGACTGAAGCAGGTGCACAGAGAGAGAGAGTTGGGGTAGAGAGGGATCTAGACTATCCTGAAGTCCTGCAGAGCTCCAGGCCTTTCTTGATCCACAACCCAGCCCTTAGGTGGAGACTCTGTGGCCCAGGGATGCTGATTCAGCTTCTCTAAGAGGAAGCTGGGAGTCTCCTGCTCCACCCACGATGCCTCGGGGGCCAGTCCCTGTCCTTTCAGCATCCTCAGCGCTCATCTCCCACTTCCAGCCTCCTAGTTTTCTGGTCTGGGCAGTGAGACATTCTCTCCAGCCACTGTTTCTATTTTCCCTGCGTCCTTTCTCTGTCCCTCCACCCTTCGCACTACAAACCAGGCTTTTTTTTTTTTTTTTAAGACAGAGTCTCACTTTGTTGCCCAGGCTAGAGTGAGTGCCATGGCGTCAGCCTAGCGCACAGCAACCTCAATCTCCTGGGCTCAAGCAATCCTGCTGCCTCAGCCTCCCGAGTAGCTGGGACTACAGGCATGCGCCACCATGCCCGGCTAATTTTTTCTATATATATTAGTTGGCTAATTAATTTCTTTCTATTTATAGTAGAGACGGGGTCTTGCTCTTGCTCAGGCTAGTTTCAAACTCCTGACCTCAAGCAATCCCACCGCCTCGGCCTCCCAGAGTGACCAGCCAGGCTTTTAAAAGTCAAAAGCCAAGATGACCCTTACAGTTTCTCTTAGTGCAGTTCCCCATTCCCTGAAGCATCCAGAATAGAACAGCCTAGTTTGAGGGGGCTGGGCCAAAGGAAATGGCCAGGATTGTTAAAAATTAGTTAATGGCTCAAACATAACTCACTAGGAAACAACAGGACCTTTTTTTTTTGGTATCAGTAAAATTTTATTGAATTAATAAATGTGGGTAAAAAAGACATATAAGATACATTCCAAACCCAAATCATTTGCTGTCTTGAAAATAGATAAATCATGTATATAAATGACTATAATATAAATAAACATATGCCAAATACTACATGAAAGACATAAACTCAATGCCACATGAATAGAGAGAGAATATGAAAGCAGGAGCATGGGTAAACACACGAGCACCTGGCCAGGTAAGCGCCAGCACTCTACGGGGCCAGGATGTTGATGTCAAGGTCGTTCATTAATTCATTTGCCAGAATAGGCGGCCAACTGGTTCCTGAAGAAAAATTCTTGCTTGCATTCTATCCTGGCTGTTCACTCCGACAAGTCTGGGTTAGACTTCTTTTTTCCTAAAAGACAGTCAATCTAACAGTCCCTCTGGCTTGACTAAATGTGTTGTTTAAAAATTATTAGTATTATAATAAAAGTAAATACTTATTATAAAAATGTTATAGAAATTAACTTAGAAAGTGAAAAAGTCTATACTCTTACCTCCTGAAGATAACCACTTCTATAAATTTGATCTATCTGTGTCCAGATTCTCCCTTCATATCCTACTATTACTTTTTTTTTTTTTTTTTGAGACAGAGTCTTGCTCTGTAGCCCAGGCTAGAGTGCCGTCGAGTCAGCCTAGCTCACAGCAACCTCAAACTCCTGGGCTCAAGGGATCCTCCTGCCTCAACCTCCCAAGTAGCTGGGACTACAGGCATGCGCCACCATGCCCAGCTAATTTTTCTATTTTTAGTAGAGACAGGTTCCCGCTCTTGCTCAGGCTGATCTCAAACTCCTGACCTCAAACAATCCTCCTGCCTCAGCCTCCCAGAGTGCTAGGATTTTACAGGCACGAGCCACTATGCCCAGCCATACCTCACTCACCTTTTCATGAATACTATTCTGCTTCATTCTTTTAAACAAAACTTTGTTGTTTTCTTGCCTAACTTTTCCAAAACTGTTTTTAAAATCTAAAAGTAATACATAATTATATTATAGTAAGAAGGGCTTAGGTAAACTATAAAATTACCTCTCCCCTAAAGTGAAACACTGTTATTAGTTTCTTATGTATCCTTCTAGAAATTTTCTATACCTACATGTTTTTATTATTTATTTTTAATACAAGCAGGATCATACTATACCTACTGTTCTGCAACTTGCTTTTTTGGTCACTTAATAATATTTCTTAAACAACTTTTTCTAATAGCATGTAATGTCTCCCTTGTTCCTATTGATGGTTGCATAGTATTCCGCTGTTCTAATGTGCTGTAATTGATGTGTCTAGATCCAATTTTCATCGCATTCCATGTTTTTGTCTCAAACTATAGCCTCAAACTGTCTGCTGCCCAGCCTCTAGTAAAAGCAGGGCTGAAAGAAACTCTTTGTATGGAGAATGATTTGGAGGTCAGTTTGGAGTTAGTCCTTGCGCTCTTCCAGTGCCTAGGTCTCATCCATGAAGCCATCCGTCACTGAACTGTACTGCTGGGGCCCCTCCCTTCCCTAGATCAAAAAAGAAAAGGCTCATGAGACCAGACCCGCCAAGGACAAAACTGCCAGGCCCCGCGGAGAGGATCCACACCCAGATGTCCACCTGGATAAGAACGTTTCGGCTCTTGGATTCCACAAATACCTCCAGACCTTCCTAAAATCCCTAGCTCTTCCCGCCAAAAGTCCCTAGCCAGGCCCAAAGAGTATAAAAGGCCTCAAGCCTTTCAAACAGTGGCGACGTCTGGGGCCTCCCTCTCCTGGGGCCCCAGAACCTGGTCCACGAGTGTATGATAAAGCCACATGGTTTGGCCCCCACTCTTTCTCTCTGTCTGTCTTTTCTTTTTGGCGCCAACGAAAAAACTTACATGAACCACATACCTGGTGCACATCTCCTGCGTTTCCCAAAGAGTTGGCTTCACCAGGTCATGGCCCTGATTTCCCATAGGGGTCTCCATGAGCCTTACCCGTGTCATAACTGTGAGGGTGCCGTGGAGGAGGATGTTCACTGCATGACCCCCATGAGGTCCATGCAATAAAAGTCTGATTTCTTCTAAGGATCTGGTCTGCTTTTCTTTGAGATTGTGTGACATTTGTAATTAATCATGTTTCTTATTTTCCTTTTTTGCTTTGAACTCCAGGAAGCCCAAAGCCAAATTTTAGCAATTACATAAGATTTGTCTGCATATGTTTACTATTTTTTTCCTTTCATCTTATCTGTCTAGTCGTTTCGATTTCTCCTGGACCTTTAATTTTAAAGATCTTGATTGTTTCATTTTTAAACTTTTTTCTATTTTGAAGAGATTTGTTATTCTCATTGGTACCCTTGAAAATCACCTCATTTTTTTTTAAGTTGCAGAATGAGCCAGAGCATTAGAATAATAATCTTAGGAGATGGTTTTTGAACATACTCCTTTCTGTTGTCCTGTTGATGCAGAGAAGTTTGGAAAGCACCTTGGAGACCACAGAGCTAGATGGGGCAGCAGGTGGCCTGATAGGGATGATTTGTAGCACAAGGACATGGGGCCAAAATTCATTCAAGCTGCCTGGACTCCCTCCCAGTGAGGCATGGGGGCTGCCCGGCTGCTCAGCGAGGCTCATCGCCTCATTTCTAGGTTTACTGGGCTTTCCCCAAGCCCAGGAAGTGGCTCTTCCCAACACGGCTGCTGCTCCCGGGATCAGCTTGGAGACTGGCAGGGCCAAGGGGGACTTGCAAGGCTTTTAGAATCAGAGTCAGGAAGGACCCTTGGGTCTTCCACTAAATAAAGGGGAGGGAGTGGCAGTTCCCAGAACCCAGCAGGTTAGATGCTGTCCTGTCACCTTACGTGAGGAATGGCTGTGATAAAATAATAACCAGGAACAGTAGGTGACCCAGTTTGAACAAAGGGGCCGAGGATCGATGCTCCGCAGCTGCTGCCTGCTTTGTGGGTCCTTTTACTACAACATTATATATTATATGCAAATCACAGCACAAACTTAAGGCGGCTTTTCATGTCAAGAGGCTTCTTTGAGCCTATATGTTATATTTTACAGATCTTGGACAGTAACATTTTTCTTTTTAGCGCGAAGTTGCTCAAGGTTCATCTGAGACTCTTTTAAATTGCTGCTTTCAGAGAAATAACAATGTAAAATGACACGATGATGTATGGCCCCGTCCGGCAGACCGGGGCTGCAGCAGCCGCAAACGCCACCAAACCTCTGGGAATGAAGCGATCTCCGGAGCACCATTGTGCAGTTGTCCTAACCGGATCATTTTTAATTAGTTGCAATTAATTTCAAGTGACAGTGTCCTGCAATATCAAGTCAGGGAGGCTCTGGTGCGTGGGTGGGGTTGTTAAGAGCAGACGGCTGGTGAGAGAGAAGCCAGAGAGGGAGGTCTCATCACAGGGCTTTTACCTACAACAAGATTTTCCGGGTAGGGGGTAGAGAGAGGATCATTTCCTGAGCAGAGGGAGGGAGCTTCTTCCTAATGATGCAAATGTGCTGAGTCTTCCTGGGCTGTGTGTGGGCCTTGCTAGATGGATGCTTATTATACCCTGTGCCTATGGCCCTTTTGGTGAGCAAACAAGTTGGCAATTATCTTGCTTCAGTGACACAAAGTGGTACAGTTTACCTCTTACCTCTGCCTTAGTTTGACAGAAGCAGATGCTGAGATGAGAATATAGATTGTGATCTCAACAGAAAGGACCCTGGTAAGAGGTGTATTATGAAGCAACCTAGCACTGTGGGCACCTGGAGCTCACTCCCATTGGGGAACTCTGGGACACATCATAGAACATGCATCTCAGAGTTACCCCATCATGGCAGGAAGGAGCTACAATGATGCTGTTGTCACTGGTTGAAGAGTGCCACCAACCTGCCACTTAAAGGCACACCAGTGGCTGGAGAAAGCCCTCAGGCAAAGAACTGCAGGTGCTGGCGGCGAGAATGAGGCGTGGAGCCTAGGAGGGGCACCCTGTCTGCTCAGAACCTTTAGGACCCCTTCCAGTTCAAAAGTCCTGCAATTTCCCCAGTAGCTCGTGGACATCCCTCTGAGGCTACATGTGGAGACGCAGAGGCAGAGAAGTTAAGCAGGGTGATGTACCAGGGCCTCCGAGCCTGGCAGAGGAGAGCTCAGAAGTGAGGCTTCTTAGCTCTCGGCAGCAGGCAAACCCCACCGAGCCTCACTACGGCTTGGCGTGTGGGTGCCACCTCTAGGAACCCAGGCTATCTCGGGCCAGGCTATTAAGAATTAATGGTTTTTTTTCCCTCTCCAGCCAGTGCTGACACTTCGTGTCCTGTGTCCCTAGACATTGCTAATTGATTGACCTTGGCACCCTTTCCCCTGCATCCAGACTCCTTCCCAGCAGCACACAGCAGGCAGCTCCATCAAGCAATGGTATATACAAAAGAGCTAAAACCGATCTGCTCCCCTGGCCTGGACGGAGTATCCCTCCCGAACACAATGCTCTCGAGTCAACATGTTGTAGGGGCACAGATGACCTATGTAGATTACCTACATACTGACACAGGCACTTCTTGTCCCCTAACTAGCTGAATCTTTGGGGCCCAGGAGCGAATCGCCTCTTCAAATGTACTTGCTACTCTAAACAGTGGATTTAGAACCAGGACCAGGGAACTTGACCTCCCCTCCCTGGCTTCTCTGGGAAAGCAGGAGGTGGGCAGACCTGCCCTGGCTCCTCCCTTCTGTTCCCAAAGCTGCCCTTCATTGGTTAATCAGCAGGAAGGGAGGGGAACTGATAAAACTTAGCCATTTACTTGACAGTAATGACAACAACTACAGCAAACATTTACTGAACATTCGCCACTGTTCTAAGCATCTTCCTGTACCATACTAACCCCTTTCATTTTCATAATCTAGTGAAGTAATATTATCCCCATCCTAGAGGGAAGAGCACAGAAGCACAAAGAGGTTAAATAATTTTCCTGAGATCACCCAGCTAGTCAGTCATCGGGCTAGGATATGATCTCAAGCAGGAGTCTGCATCTGGAACCCCAGTGATAAAGTCTGTCATCCACTACATTCCCACTGGGTTTTGGGTTGTTTTTTTTTTTTTTTTTTTTTTTAGAGACAGGGTCTCACTCTATCACCCAGACCATAGTGCAGTGGTGCAGTCATAGCTCACTGCAGCCTCAAACTCCCAGGCTCAAGTGATCTTCCTGCCTTGGCCTCCCAAAGTGCTGGAATTATAGGTGTGAGCTACCATGCCCAACTTCCCATGGGATTCTGTTTCATGCTTCCCCCAAACTGAAATGCACATACACTAAAAAATGGACTTTCCAAAAATGCAGTATATAACTGACTCTTCTCTTTTTTTCTGTTTTTAAAAAACTGCAGTGGATTATTGCATCCACCTGGGAGGGCCCTAGAGCTAACTGGAAGACCCTGCCTTGCCTCCTTCTTTCCTGGTCACAAGCCCATTGTCTGCCTGGGGTTGGAACACGAGAGCTCTGCCTTGGGAATGTGCAGTCATCCCCCAAATATCACAAGTGCAGCTCCTACGAGGAGCCAAGTTCCCCTTAATAACCTTTTATGGAGCTATCATCCATTAACTTATCTAAACCCTGTTCTCTGCGCTTGGCCAATCTTCCCATTTGCGAAGGATGCCTCTTTGCCGTAGAAGTCACTTTAAAGTCACCATTGCACCACATAGGATATGTTTTTCATTCCTCAGCATGTCTTTTCTTTCTTCGAACTTCAAATAGGTTGTTTTTAAACAGTCCTAGGCTTTGTATGTTTTATTTTTCAGTGATTTCCCACTAATATATATTTGTTTCTAATCAATCTTTACTTTGATGACACTGTTGTGAAATTTCTCTTCTGGCCCCTTGGGGCTCCCCCTGTTGCCCCAGCTCTCTCAAACTAAGCAGTGGGGCTTTCTGGACTTTGTGTTACTTTGCTGTGGATGCCTCCTCTGGTGTGTGCCCACAGGGCAAACTGTCACTGGTGTATTTCAGGTCAGCACACCAAGTTGGTGTCTTTTGCTCCAGGCTCTGGTCATGGCCATGAACAGTGACCTCTTAAGGCTGTCCTTGGGGAGCTTGTGTGTTTCTTGGGGCACAATTGACATGATTGTCCATGAGATGATCAAGGTAAAAAAAAGTGGAAAATAGGCATAATGAAGTGCTTCGTTTCAGGAAGGGAGAAAACCAGGCTTTGGGTGGGAGTATGGGGTAGAAGTGGTCAGAGAGGCTTTCTGGAGAAGATGTCAAAGCTAGAATTCTCCAGCCATAGCTCCTTATCCCTCAGATCCACAGCTTCCCTTTATTACCAGGTGCCGGGTTTGTCACGCCCCATTTACCATCCCAGAATGGAGAGCAGACATAATATAACCAACCTATCTGCAGAATTTCCAAAAAATCAATATATTGACCCAACTGTAATATATAGGAGAAATCAAAGGAAAGTAAGTTATAATAAAACAATACATATTTCAATATGTAAATGTGTAGGAATAATGAAGACAGAATGCTTGCACCTAAACATAAAACCACACAATGGGACATCGGTCAGCGCCGCCTGCCACAGGGCAGTGTGCTGCTGGCTTAGGGGCCATGAGTGGTGTGCCTGGATGAGCGGCGGGTTTTGAAATAGTGAACAACTCTTGGTAAGTATGGGTCTGTGCAGAGCAGAGGACAATTTCTCCCTCAGTTGTCACAGGAGTTTCGTTCCTAGAAAATTCGGTATATATTACAGCTATACAAAAGTACTCTGTGCTTATTATGTAAAACAGAGCTAAGTTTAGAGCTTGAGTTGTTGTGATCACTGTCAAATCTAGGTCCTCTCTGACGGTTGTGCAGGTTGTGCACTGCACAGCCATTTGCTTCACCAGGTAAGTGAACGGTGCCCTCTAGGGTTGTGGAGTACACACAGTGACCTGGGTGGGATTTTCAAAGTTGCACATGGGATGCTAGAGAATTATTCACTGGGTGAGACTGTCATGACATTGCAAGATTCAGAGAGCACAAATGCTGGTGTTTACATGTGGAGAAACAGAGGCAGAAAGGTTAAGTGACCGGTCATTTCCTGGCCACAGACTTGAACAAAAGAGGTGGTTGTGGGGAGCATGTCTAATCTTTTGGCTTAGTCTCTCAAGAGAGATGCTGTAGCACCCCACAGAGAATCACAACAATCCACAAACCAGGACATTCCCCAAGGCCTAGCCCGAGGGGCTGCTCCAAGCAAGCCAGCCGCTGACACAAAGGATGAGCAATACAGCCCCAGGGGCCTGCTCAGCTCCCATCCTGGGCCCGTCCTCCTGGCCAGGGCCTGTGGTTAAGCCTGGCTGTGGGGGAAGGTGGACCCCAGCCTCCTCTGCTGGGCTGCTGGGCTTTCATGGGAGGCTGAATGGGGCAGGCTGGAAAACACATTCCTTAACAGAGAAGGGTGTGTGTGTGTGTGTGTGTGTGTGTGTGTGTGTGTGTACATCCAAGCCTGTACGCTCTCGCTGCTGCTGCTATCTGACAGCAAAGCAGACATTTAAACCCCTCCATGTAGCTTTCACAGCCAGAGGTGGGAACCTGCCCAAGGCTAGGGGTAGGGGTAGAAGTGGAATGGGGGATCACGAGTGAGGACTCTGAGATTTCATTCTGGCCACTCTGAACAAGGCCAGATAGGAGGGCAGGAAGGAGAAGCCCGACTCCCAGCTGAAGCTGAGCAGCGCCTCCCCCACCTCGCACGGGGCCTGACTCTAATGTCTTCTGATGGGACAAATTGGTGAGCACAACTATTAGCTGGGTGACATCAAAAGGCATTAATCTCTAGTTCCTGAGCAAGACCAGCACCACATTAGTGCCTCGCACCCAGTCATTATTAAGACTTTAGCCCAAGGGTGTAATAAATGTTTTATGGCATGCAAACCAAGGTAATGGAATGCAAATCCCATAATATAGCCATACATTTATTTTCTAATGGAGCAAATGATGATGTATTTTATCTGAGAAGAGCTGCCGATAGGGTCTGCTTGGGAAATTCGAAGTTAGAGACCCAAAGGGTGCGTGGGTGGCCCTGCTCGGGTGGGGGTTGGGGGTGACAAGGGTGGGAGCCGAGGTGGGACTTCCCAGCAAGAGTCAAGCTCTGGTCCACATAAACCTGGACAAACCCATTGCTCTTGCTCTTGTACCCCCAAGTGCCCCCCCTTGTGGGGCATATATCGAACATTCTGAGGCTTAATTACATCCCCTTTACTGAGTGCCCCTCCCTGGAGCCCCCACCCCCAGCCGGAGCTGCATACCAATAAGCTACTCAGCGCATATTGGCTTTCCAAAAATATGGCCACATTAAGGTGTGAAATGTTAATGGATCGAGGGGTGCAGGGCTATTTCTCCAGTGCAGTTAGGGCTTGGCATTGGTGCTGCTTTTATTAAGAAGCCAACACTGTTCACCTGCAGCCCTGGGGCTGGTGGGAAGGCCAGGCCGTCTGCCCGGGGCCACTGCGGCCTGCGGAAGGGCTTTGGGCAACTGAGTGCCCTGGGTCTTGCTGACTGCCCCTGCTCTAGAAAGAACTTGTTCTGATAGTACAGTTGTCTAAAAGGGTGTGGGGTCCCTTCTGCTATCAGAGGGCCTCTTTGTCCCCAGGAACCCCCTTAGTGCCCTCTCTTTTGTCATTCCGAGGCCCGGCTTGGCACGCAGCACCCAGATGGGCAGCTGTGAGCCTCACGACCTGATCCTGATGTCAAAGGACTGGTTTTGTACCTAGATTTATGGGCGTGTCAAGAAGTCCAAGACCTGTCCCTGCCTTGAAGGTACTGACGATCTAACTAGGAAAAAGGATACATGTCTGGAAGAAATTAACAATGTAAATGGTTTAAGGGTCACCTGAGTGGTCCATCTGGGAAGTGCAAGTTTCCTTGTAGGATTTTTTTTTAAAGGACATCCATTGAGAAAAGGGAAGGAGATGAAAAGTGTTGGAGAGACATCCTGCGGGAGACGCTCCTGTGGGCTAGAGGTGTGAAGGACCCCTCAGGATTAACAGTGCAGGATTTGGCTCCTCCACAGACAGCTCATAGTAGGTGTTCAGTTTGCACTGGTTTGTGAATGCCCTGAAAATAATAACTATCAGTTCTCAGAGGGCTGGGACTGGATCTAGAATTACTGCTTCAATGCTTGGCAGTACTTTTGATCTACTGTACCCTCTTGTTTTATAGAACAATATTAACAACACTAATTCATTGAGAATTGACATCAGGCTTTGTCTTAAGCCCTTTAGGATCTCATTGAATCTTTTTTTTTTGAAACAGAGTCTTGCTTTGTTGCCCAGGCTAGAGTGAGTGCCATGGCATCAGCCTAGCTCACAGCAACCTCAAACTCCTGGGCTCAAGTGATCCTTCTGCCTCAGCCTCCCGAGTAGCTGGGACTACAGCCGTGTGCCACCATGCCTGGCTAATATTTTCAATTGGCCAATTAATTTCTTTCTATTTATAGTAGAGACGGGGTCTCGCTCTTGCTCAGGCTGGTTTTGAACTCCTGACCTCGAGCAATCCGCCCGCCTCGGCCTACCAGAGTGCTAGGATTACAGGCGTGAGCCACCACGCCCGGCCTCTCATTGAATCTTAAAATGAGCCTAAGAGGAAAATACCTTTATGATTCTATTGAGGAACAATAATGAGGAAAAGAAGTCTCAGAGTGGGAGTTGCCTAAATTACTAAGATCTGGGATTGTAACCAGATCTCTCTGCCTCCAGGGCCCATCCCATGTGCTTTGCCTCTACAAATCAAGGTAACAGGTGTCCAGGGAATAAAGGACACACAGACCCCCTGGCTTCAGGCCCCTGCTGTCTCCTGCCCCACAAAGAACAGCTTTCGGTTTTCGCGGGTGTATACTCCCAGCAGAAGTCTCCCCAGGTCCAAGTGCCTGTTTCTCTGTCTATCTTCAACTAGTCTGTACCCAGAAAGAATATCTTACCCTAAGATAAGTCAGATCATGGGTGAACACAAATAAGATAACAGTAAAGCTAGTGTCCCACACGGATTCTGAGCCCACACTAATTGAAGATTCTACATTGTTCTGACTTCTCTGTGCCTGAGCGCCTCTTCTCAGACCTACCGTGTTTCCCAGAAAATAAGACAGGGTCTTATATTTATTTTTCCTCAAGAAGACACCCTAGGGCTTATTTTCAGGGCATGTGTTATTTTTTTTAAGTACAGTACAACAGTCTACATTTATTCAAATATAGTTAAGTCGTCTTCTTCTGAAACATCATCATAACTCTCCAAACCTTGAATTCCATCATGAATTTCTTGTGACTCTGTTTCCTTTAGAACCATTGGCCCCAATCTCTCATGTCGAGCAATAGAGCTCTCGTGGGGCAGATGAGAAGGGCCGCTTCTCCTCTTTACCGCTCCACGACAAAATGCATGGGTTGTGCAGACACGCTGCGTAGCCACGCCCATCACTAGGTCTTATTTTCAGGGTAGGGCTTATATTGCACAAATGCTTAGAAATCCTGCTAGGGCTTATTTTATGGGTAGGTCTTATTTTCGAGGAAACACAGTAGCTGCTGTAGGCCGACTGCCCTTGAAGGACAGTTGGGCTGGGGTGAGTTGCATGGCTGAGTTCTTCTCTGGTTTGACCTGGTGAAATCCTAGAACAGGCCTCTATGGAACAGTATCTTCCAAGGTCTAAGAATAGGCCAATCCTACCTATGGGGGAGGAGGGAAAATAATGATCAACTATGAGTTCTTCAGGCTGGGTTTGGTGACAGATAGGGTGGACCCCCAGCAACCTGAACAGGGCCAGAAACAGGGAGAAGTGAGAAGAGCGTAGGGTGTGATATTTAGGGAGGCACTCACTCTCAGAGTCGCACAAGTGCAGGCCTTAAAAATGAGTGCTCCCCCCCGCAATGATGTGCTCTAGGCACCTCTCCTGCCAAACCCTGACCCTGAACTGCCCTGAGTCTATCACACGTGGGAAAGTGGAAAGGAGCCCATGCCTCCTGGGCCCACCCCTGAGTGAAGGGAGTGGACATGTGGCTTCCAATTGGTCCCTGCACCTAGAAAGCTTGGAACTCAGGGGCTGGATCAGCAACAGAACTTCTAAAGAAACTGACTTACACAAGGGTAAACAGAAAAAAAACACAAGCCATTTACTAGCTCACTTAAGTGAAAGTTCAGGGGTTATCTGGGCTTACATAGCACTGGACCCAGTTACCCAAAGTCCTCAATCATTTTTTTCTTTTCATGTCTCTGCTTTCCTTGATGTTCTGCCTGGGCACAGACTAGTTGAAGGTCAACAGCAGGTCACTTGGGCCTGGGAGAACATACACACATGCAAACCAAAAACTGCTCATTGTGATGCAGGAGACAGCAGGGCCCGAAGCCAGGGGCTGTCCCTGGGAAGAAAATGAAGTGATGGCTTCACTCAGGTTCAGGCGCCTCTCCTGAGTGAGGGCAAGGTGGTCCCGAGCAGCTCCAGGTTTCTGGCCAGTCCCAGTGGAAAAGGGGAGCTTCTTCCCAGGAGCTGCAGCAATAGCTGAGCTAATGGCTGTGGCCAGGGGGCCAACCTGCTCTGACTGGCCGGCTTTACTCACGGGGACCCTGGATGTTCAACCCCATTTGGAACCACATAGACTTGGTGAGAGATGAGGGTTCCCCAAAGGAGAATCTTGGGTGCTCTTGGAGGAGGGATGGGTGCTGGGAGGCAAACTCAGGAGAGGTCAACTCAGGAGCTGGGGACTCCTCTCACACTGCTGCACCCGGCCTTCCCTGGGGCCCTCGCACCTGCTGCCCGAACCCGTGTCACTCGCGGCCACCCTCTGCAGCCTTTCCTCAGGCGGGAAATGCTTCTCGCTCATCTTTGGCCGACTAGCCCTCTCCCCTAAGGGCCTGGCCAGTGACTTGTGCATTACACTCACTCAGGAAGAATTTGCTGACGTTATGAAAGAATGAATGAGGAGCTGTGCTAGGGCCGGGCCCCAAACTTTTATTAACTGCGAGGCTAAAAGCTATCGAGGGTCAGGGGCGCTGCAAAGGGGCAGAGAGAGTGAGTCAATTAACACCTGCCTTTTTATTTCCAAATCGAATTGTTGCATGAGGTTTGCGGATGATGTAACCACTCGGCAGCGACGGGGCAGGATTTATGAGCCACGGTATGTGGAGCGGTGGTCCGAGCAGGCAGCTGCTGAGAGGCTCTTACCCTAACTGCCCTCACCTGGAAGTCTCCCGAAAATAATGGTTGTAAGATATAAAGGCACCTTGGCAGAAAGACCCCTGCACCCAGGGTGGATCTGAGTTGAGTCCCTTTTTCCTGGGCTGGTTTAGAAGGGTGTCCAGGTCAAACATGGCTTCGTGTTGGGAGGGGAAAGGAGAGGAAACACTGGGGAGTGGAGGGATGAGGGGCAGGCAGGAT
Source organism: Microcebus murinus (assembly GCF_040939455.1). Classification (NCBI taxonomy): domain Eukaryota; kingdom Metazoa; phylum Chordata; class Mammalia; order Primates; family Cheirogaleidae; genus Microcebus; species Microcebus murinus. Next base: position 59,459,999 of record NC_134117.1, read on the forward strand.
AGGACATTAACTCAGCCTTGAGTCCCACATGGGGACATGCTCTGTTGGAGCCATCCTAGGTTGGTATGCATTTGAGTAGACAGTGGCATTAGACAACGCAGGGAGTCCTCTCGTTAATGTTCATTCATTGTCTCCTACCCAAGATGAGCTGGATTAACCTCTGCTGGAAGTTTCTGGAAATGTAGCTGGCCTAGTAGGAACTCACTTACCACTCCATGGCCTGCTGCAGGACTTGGGAGGGAGGGAGGAAGGCAGGCTTCCCCTCCAGCCCTTCCCACCAGTGCTTGGGCCCAAACGATGAATTTTCGACTGGGTCATTAAATGCTGATTAAAGTACTGGAGAAAAGAACAGGAGAAAAAAAACCAACATCAAGTGTTGTACGTACATACACACTCTCACCCCAGCCCCCCTTCCCTTTTCTCAAACTGCCTCGAAGTTCGCTCCAACCCTCCATTGGAAATGCTATAAAAGGCCAGGTTAATTAAGTCCTATATATTACCAGCGCAAACACTTCCAACTTTATTCCGGCGGCTCAGTGAGTGAGGAGGAGGCCAGGCAAGGTCCAGGCAGCTCAGGGTAATAAAACAGAAGACTCAATTACCTTGTACATTTGCAGTTTTTATAAAATCATTTAAAGTTCTGCCAATGAAAAGCACAGTGGAGAGGGATTGAATCCTGAAATCCAGCAGGAGCTTAGAGAACCAGGGACTTCAGAGTTGCCACAGATAGCAAAGTCGTCCCAGCCATCTCCCTCTGCCCTGGGCAGGGAAGCCCTCTCCAGACCGTGGCCCCAGGCAAAATATGGAAGAAGGAGAAAGAGAATGGAATTCTCCAGCCATGCACTGAGCACCTACTGGTCTGGAGTGCTGTGCTAGTGCTTTTTGCAATGCATTCAGGTAGGTATTATCCCCATTTACAGATGAGGAGACTGAGGCTGCAGAATGAGTCTTTGGTGTCTAACCAAGAGAGACCCAACACCCAGAGCCTATGTGCCTCACCCATTATACTCCAATTCTTGCCCCTCCCTTTAAGCTACCAGGCCTACCAGCTGTGCACTATGACCAAATGTTAATAGAACAGGCCCCAGAGCCCATGGGCCTGGATTCAAATCCCAATTCTACCACTTCTTAGCTGTGTACCCTTGGGAAAATTACTTCGCCTCTCAGAGCCTTAGAGAAATTACTTTCCTCATCTGTGAAAACAATGTTAGTACCTTCCTCACAGCGTTGTTAAGCAAATTAAGTGGGACAATGTTGTATAAAATGCTCAGAGCCTAGAATATGATACATATTGGTTATAATTGTGATTATTAGACTAGCTACATCTCAACTTGTCATGACTAGCCCATTACATTTTCCAGGGTGATAGCTTGTGAACCAGCTGTAAAGCTATGCTCCTGTGCTAAAGAAAAGAGTTAGCACTCACCCAACTTCTTTTTCTATACCAAAGTGACCTAATTCACAAACGGAGTCTCCCATTTCTGAGTTTCACTGAATGCCAGGGACCTCCTTCCAATTGAAGAAACTTGTTTTCCCCATGGGGTCAACAAAAATGAGAGCTATGTATAAGTAAAAAATGACTTATTATAATATTTTCTTCTTCAATACATAGAACTGTTCGATATGCCTATACTTTAAGAAATAGGAGTATAAAACTCCAGTTCAACATCAGCCCCCAGAGGAAGAAATTATTCTCTGGGCGGTAGCCATGGTGACCCAGAGCAATGTTTCCCCAAAGGCTGGAGAGAATGAAGCCCAAAGTTCCGTCATCTTGATCAAATCTGTCAGGACTTCAAGGGGAGCACCTGGGTGGGGTGAGGCTGAAAGGCCGTGCAGTTGTGCACAGGTGGGGGAGGGGAGCACCTGGCACAGAGTAGACTCCAATCACTTGTGCTGACTGAATGAATGATATACCCTGGGCACCTCTCAGGTCCTCCTGTGTGGAGAGCTTCCTCTGAGCTAGGTGGATGAGACACGTGGTGTTTTCTAAAAATGGCTACAGTGGTATTTCCAGTCTCACCTGCTTTTCTAGAATCTTGACACTCCCCCCATTGAAATGGGGCAGGATTTGGTAAATGTGATGCTACACAACTAGCAAAGCTAGGTCATAAAAGGTAATATGGCTTTCACCTGGCTCTTTCTTGGGAATCCAGCCGCCATACTGTGAGGAAGCTAAAGCTATATGCAGAGGCCTTATACAGATGTTCTGGCCAAGAGTCTCAGCTAAGGTCCCTGCCAACAGCCAGCACCGTCCACCAGACATGTGTGTGAATGAGGTTTCAGATGATTCCAGCCTCCCACAGTTGAGTCATCTTCAGCCTGCAAATCTCCCAGCTGAGGCCCAGGTGTTGTGGAGCAGAGACAGAGCATCCCTGCTACACCCTAATCTGAATTCCTGACCCTCAGAGTCTATACGCATAATAAATGGTTGTTTCACACCGCTAAGTTTGGGGTAATCTTTAACCTAGCAGCACATAACCAGAATAGCCAACTATACCTTTCAATGCCAGGTTTGGTTCTGAGGGCTGCCATGTAAAAAGGTCATTGACCGACTGAAGAAATTCCCAACACGGTAACCAGGGTGGAGGGGTCTGGAAGAGTGACCTAGATATAGAAAGCTGGAGATGGGGGTAGAGGGTTTGGAGGTATGGTGGGGGAGGGGGCTCAGGCATGACCTTCATCCCTGCGGTAGGAATGGGCTTGTTCTGGGGCAGCAGGGTGGTTCAGTGGGGGAAAGAACAGCTTCAGAGTCAGGGGTGCTGGGCCCATCTTTCCTGTCTCCTTTCTTACCATCTCGGTGACCTGAACAGGGCAGTCCATGTCTCTGAACCTCAGGTAGGGACAGCGATATCTCTCTTGCAGGATGCTTACGCAGATTAAGTTAATACAGGTGACTTGCCTGACACAAAGACTCTCAATAAATATTGTTATAAAGGTCTTTTGACTACCCATTCAAACCTGCAATGAATAGATATTTATGAAAAGGCACATCTCTTCTGATTTAAGGATGGAAAGGACATCTCTTCTGATTTAAGGATGGAAAGGAAGATTAAAACATAACTCTCCTTGCCTCAAGGTTTGAATTGGTAGAAAAGAGGCCTAAGGACGTGTAGATGGGTTGAAGTCTTGGCTTTATTAATAGCAGCAGATGCCCAGTATCTGCCAGAGGAAGGCCGGCCTTAGGAGCCTGGAGTTTTTTCTGCGAGGAGATCTTTAACTGAGGATTCAAATTCTTTAACAGTCATAGGATTATTCAGGCTTTCTATTCTTTTGTCAGTTTCGGTAATTTGTATCGTTCTACGCCTTTGTCCGTTTTGTCTAACTTTTCACGTCTGTTGGTGTAAAGTTGCCCTGCCTTCTAAATGAATCAGGGAGTCCCCTCTCCTATCAATCCCCAAAGTTGTGCTGTGGAGTCGCTCCATGTTCTCTTGTCCAGTGGTCACGGAGGTAGCAGTTTTGCCACCACCACCTGGAGCACCCAGCCAGGTTTTCCTGGGCCTCCTAGGGCAGAGGGGCGAATGCATTCCCAGTGTTAGCAAGTCGGGACCGCTGCCTATAACTCAGCTGGGAAGTTCAAGGGAAAGCCAAGTTTCTTCCCAGCACAGGCCCCTAAAGACAGCTCAGACGTGCCCCTGGATGATTAGGGTTTGGGGTTGGCCGAGCCATCTCACCCACCCGATACCCACTGGGTGCATAACTTCTTTCCTCCTTATCCATTTCTCAAGCTGAGAAGGCTCCGTGACCTCAGCTTGGCAGTAGCAGTCACGCGTGTTCCGCTCTCGTGTCTACTGCTCGTTTACGGCCCACTGAGGACAAGCTGCAGCTGGCAGGCTGGGCCAACCTGGGATCTGGGGGTGAAAGGGCGGCTTATGGGGTGGCGAGGGGTTATCTGTTTATCCCAGAGTGACCTCATATGTGCTTATGCTGACATGGGAATGGGGGGTGGAGCCTCAGCAATGGTTTCAGTGTGGTGCTCCTTTGGGATGCACCCTGCTGCTTGCCTTTCCAAGCGGAGCCCCCTTCCTTCTTGACAGTTTCAAAAAAAACATAAAGGATGAGATTGGTGGCTGGTTCTACTGAGTGAACCCTTGCCTCCTGGGGAGTCCCTGGCTTGCAGTCCCCGCCCTCTGTCTACCTCCTGTTGGGTCCTCCCTGCCACCCTGCAGCCCCTGAGCTCTGCCTCCCTCCAAAGGTGGCTGCCCTGAGGGTTCTGGCCACATTGCCCTCCACCCGGCCATCCAGGCAAGGCGAGCAGAGGGCACAAGCAGCTGCCAAGCCACTGGCCAGGGTCAAAGGTCCCTGGAGACTCAAGAATTGACCACTCAGCCAGCTCTGGAACCGGATGTTTTGGGGCATGAGATGGTGCCCGGGCGGGCACTGAAGGGTTAATGAAATGTGGTGGAAGATAGGAGAATGGGGCACTGCTGGAAAAAGGCTAGCCTTGTGCATGGATAATTAGAACTGAACATCAGTAAACAATGCCTTTTCCCCTCATTAAGGACAAATCTGTATGTGTAATGTGCCTATTTTCTCTTTCATTAACTTATAAATGGCCGCTACTTTAAAGCCATTTAACCAGCAGTTTTGACTTGCCCGTCAGCTCAGGGTCTGACAGCCTTCTTCCCGCCTACGCAGGCAGAGGTGCCCCCGCAGCGCGGAGCTCCCGTGGGGAGAGGCCTGTGGGTGCTCTCCAAGGAGCCACCCACAAAGCTGCAGCCGCTTTCCGCAGGGGGTGCAGAGAAGCCGCGGCCCGGGCAACCCCTCCCCGGCTCGTTCTCTCTGCTGTCTCTGAAGACTCCCTCATCCTCTGAATCGCTTTGTCTCTGCCTTGGAGTCTCGAGAGGACCCTGACTCTTCCTTTACCTAGGGAGCCCCCGAGAAGGTGCCCAATCTGTAAGCACCCTTCAAGATGGCGGCCACAAGCTGGGACCAGAGACGCCCAGAGTGAGAGACCACGGAGCACCAGCACACGAATGTATGGAAGCAAGCCATGCGTAAGAGGGGTTCATGCCAAGTGGAAGTCCCTACTGAAAGTTGGGAAGGTTCCCAGATGAGAGTGTCTCCTCCATCAGTCTGGAAACTTCCCTGGGAATTGGTATTAAGTCTCCCTCATCAGGCTAGGCGCTTCAGAGGATGCCGGCCACATCCCTCACAGCAGAATAGAAGATCTCCTGGAGGCAGAGACCAGGTCTCTTCCACCAGGCGGGACACCACAAGGTTAGGACCTACTGCTCCTATCAGATGGCCACTCCCACGAGGGAGGGGTCTGTCCGAGGCAGGGCCTTGTCTCCCCGTCTTTTACTGGGCAGCCCCCAGGACCCTGGATGAAAACAGAGCCCGGCTCCTGCAGCGGCCTCCTTGCATATCTACCTCCCCTTTGGGCACCCAAATGTGCCCCAAACCTGTGCCAGGGCTTGGGAGGAGTGGGGTTGGTGCCAAAGGGGGAGAAGGGGTAATCCTTGCCCTCAGGAGCACCCACAGTCTTTTGAATTTTGCAGTGACACCAACCCACACAAAGCAATGGTGAGACCAGGGAAGGGGGCCGAAATGAACACTCAGGCTGCGCTCACTCTGTGGCTGCAGGAGGCATGTGCATTACCTGCTCTGTTATCCCACGTAAGAACTCACAGGCTGGGAGGTAGACCATATTCCCTCTTTCTACATGTGAAGAACTGGAGGCCCAGAGAAGTAAAGCCACTCGCTCAAGGTCACACAGCCAGTTGGTGGTAGAACTGGGAATTGAACACAGGCTATCCTGTTCCAAAGCCCGGGCTCTTTCCGCCTTATCCAAATGTCACCTCAGGTGAGTAAAAGAGCAGTAGAGGCCAGAGGTGATAAGGAACATGGTCTGAGAATGGAAAAGTCAGTTCTCCTGGGAGCTTCTGCTGACCTTAAATACAGGAAACATTTGGAGAGACCAACAGCCTTCTGAGGATGTTCTGATGGTGGAGCTGGGAGAGCCCACTTCTGAACTCCGCCTGTACCATCCTCAGAAATGAAAAGTGGAGAATCCTCAGGCCTGGTGAAGGACCATGCTCCTAAATTCAGTGGTGCCTCAAAAATGCCACCTCCTGATAATATTTTAGCTTTAAGCTGACATCTGATGAATGCTAGACTGTTCCACGGTTGGGACATGATTGCCATCATCATGATCATTAGCATCGTTAGTAATTCCAAAGAATTAGAAACAGCCTCAATATCCATCCCCAAAGAGAATGGAAAAAATGAGAGAGAGTCTATTCATATGTAGAATGCTAAATGGTTAAAAAGAATGAAGTAGATCCCTGTAGTCTTGACATGGCTAAATCTCCAGGACATATATTGTTGAATGAAAAAAAGCAACTTGCATGCTGATGTATTTAGTGTGATATCACTTATGTAAAAAGAGAAACTGCCAAAGTGCTTTCAGTGGCTACATATTGCACCTAAAGGGTCTACAAAATATACATCAAACTGACAACAGTGGTTGCCTCTGATTGGAGGTGGTTGTAACCAGATGGGAGGATCAAAGGAGACTTTGGCTTTTGCAGAGTGACCACCTGTCCAGATTTGCCCAGGAAGGCTTCTATTTTCTCTGTTGCTGGTATAACTAATAACAGCACTGCCTTTCACACTCAGAAGTGTTCAGTTAAGGTGATAAATTATATAATGACCCTACTTATCTGCAGTGTTTAATTTTTTAACAATAAGAATGTATTAATTCATCACTTTTGTCATTTGTAATAAGGCATAAGGTAGAGGGTAAAGTCCTCCTCCAACCCTCCAGGCTCCCAGTCCCATTCTTCAGAGGTAAATATTGGTAACAGCTTTCTAGCATCCTTCCTGAAACTGTGAGTCCATATATAACCACGTAACCTTACAACAGAGAAAGACACGTGTGCAATTGTGCGGCACACACTGTTCTGAAACTTGCCTTTCTCACTCAGTTTTGTCTGTATCAGGATCATCAGGAAAACCTGATTAACATAGATCCTCAGGGCCCAACAGACGTGCAGATGCAGTGGGTTGGCAGTGTGCCCACAGATGTATATTTCTGACAAGTTTCTGGGTGATTCCAATGACAGTGGTCCCTGGACGCCATGCTGACCTTTGTTCATAGAACAATCATTCATTCATTTATTCTTTTGTTCGATAAACAGTTATGGACCCTTGCTCTGGGTTTGGCCCTGGCTGGGCTAGGACTTCAGCAGAGAACACAATGCGGTCCCTGCTATCCAGGCACGGCCTTGGGTCTCCTTCTAGCAGGACCAGCTGCCACGGGCAGTTGGTTATGGTGCTTATGAGCACGAACAGGGCAGTCAGACCTCGCCCTGGCATGTCCCCTTTCTGACTGTGTGACCTTGGGAAAAGTGCTTAGCCACTCTCTGCCTTACTTACCTCATCTGTAAAATGGATACATAATCCCCACATCGCATGATGGGCACTCAATAAATAGCTGCCACTATTAATAATAAAAAATTAGTTATAAACAATAAATATATAAGTAATAGTAAAACTCACGTAGTGTTCTTGCCAAGGATGTTTAAACTAAGTCTAAAAGGGAAGAGATAGTTAGACAAATCCAAACTCAGAGACATTCTGCAACACTGGCTTGTACTCTTCAAAAATACCAATGTCCTAAACGATATAAACAAAAAAACGGGGAACTGTTCTACATTACAGAAGACTAACAACACATACAACTAAACGCAAAGCATGTTCCAAGATTGGATTATAGATTTAAAAATATACATATAATCCATAAAAAACATTGTTGGGATAATGGGGAAGATATGAGTACCAACTTACATAATATCATAGCAAGGTTACATTCCTTGAGTGAGATAAGTGCCCTGTATAAATGGCCTCATTCTTAGGAGATATGTGCTGAAATATTTAGAGATAAAGTATCATAATGTCTATAAGTAACTCAAATGGTTCAGAACATTGTGTGCAGGGATGGGGAGAAAAAAAGAAAGACAGAGAGAGCATGTATAGCAAAATGTTAACAACTGGTATGTTCGATGACTATATGAGTGTTCCTATTCTAGTCTTCTCATTTGTTATTACAGATTTGAAATTTTTAAATAAAAAATTAGGAAAAGTGAATAATGATTTTCAAAAATATTCATACTAGGCAGGATAGTGGTGCATCTGGGAAGGAGGGAGTATCCGGGAGGGGAGCTTTCTGGAGGCTTTCAGGATGCTTGGGACGGCCACCCCTGCCTGTTGTGCTGCCTCTGGGGGAGGGGCAGGGGGCCTGGGTGTGAGGACAGCCTCCCCGCCCCCCGCCCCAGCCCGGCCCCTCAGGCAGGACACAGGCCACGTCCAGGAGGTGCCCCAGCCTGCCTGCCCCTCTGAGCCGTGCCTGACTTCTGCTGCCAGCCCCTCTGGCGGGAGGGTGGCCTTGACGCCACACTTCTCAGGCCTTGGCGTTCTCCTCTCTTGTCAGCCCCACGGGCCCAGATGGATGTGGGATTAATGAGGCGTCTCATCTTGCGTGAGGAGTAAGGCGAGGGGTCACGTTTCCCTCTCCTTGCATTGTTTGCCCGTGTGCTTGGTCTGATCTGCAACACTAGCTGGAGGCGCGAACGAGTCACATCCCTGTGTTTTGCAGATTAATGGCTGGAGTCCTCACCTGCCTCAATTAACAGGCATGATAGCAACTGCTAACACTTAACACGGGGCTCGCTGCATGCCAGATCCTGCTCTGAGTATTTTGTGTCTATAATTCATTCAATACAACATCCCTCTAAGGCAGGTAATTTTTTAAAACCCATTTTAGAGATGAGAGAACAGCGGCATAGAGAAATAAATAAATTTATTCCAAACAGGACCAGCTACCCAATTTGCAGGCCTGAGTGCAAAATGAAAATGTGGGGCCCTTGTTCAAAAATTGGTAAGATTTTAAGATTCCAAACACTGAGCCAAGCATGGGGCCTGTGTAAGGGCAGGGCCTCGTGAGACTGCACAGGGTCTGCGCGTTCGTGAATCCAGGCGTGTACACAAGGTAAACCAGCGAGTAGCAGAGTGAGAACTTGAACCCAAGCAGTCTGATTCCAGAGTCCATTCTCCTAACCACTGTGCCATGCTACCTAACTCTCAGGACCCTCCTCCCCACACCTTCTCCAAACTGTCCAAGAACCAGACGGGCTTACTCAGAGCATGAGGACCTGTCCTGTTTCTAAAAGCCAGGTGCAGACAGGACTGAACCGTCTCACCCGTCGGCTGCCACAAGGAGTCACTGTTGAAAATTGGTCTCGTGCAGTTTGACACCTGCGTACCCACAGCTGCAGTGGCGTCCTTGCTGGTCCAGATGCCTGGACAGGACAGCACGTGGGGCCCCACAGTGGGCTCCAGGCTACAACTCTTTTCTTTCACAGTGTCATGTGTACCCACTGTCCCTACAGCATGACCACTGCCAGATCGTCTGGGGCAGGAAGGTCTCCACCCTGCCTCGTGCTGAGCTGACACCAGCCTCTCTAAAAAGCATCTAAGCCTGATATTAACCTGGTTCACCTCTTCTGACTCCAAATTTCCTGATGGTGAGTTTCCCCTCTTAGGTCATTTCTATCTTTTCCGCCTAAAGGATCTCAGAGGGGACCAGCTCCGTTCATCAGAAAGGCACCAGTAACCTTCAACCCAAAAGGGAACGGTCAGTCGGGGTCTTGACCTCAATCCTGCCAGCAGACTGCCTGTCCCCTGTGCAAATATCCCCACCTCTGTGACCAGCTCTCCAAACCAAAACCTTCTTAGAATCACAACATTCCTTGTCACACTCTTTTACCAGAGCAATGTGTTTGCCTACTTACCTAGAAGTTGCATAACTAAGAGGAAAGGCATCGCTTATTTGCCAGAAAATCTAGTTTTTCCTTACTAGGCACTCCATTACTTCGAGTTTAATACTTTCTTAATGACAGAGGTGGCTAAAAGGGGTTGAATAAAGAGACGTTAAAGACAAAGAAGTGAAGATGTTGCATGATAAGAGGGGCAGAGCTAGTGACATTTGGGTTACTATTACCACTGTAACCTCACTCATGCCCAATGGCTCGAGAAGCTGGGAATGTCGGGTTACTCTGGGTACCATGGGCATCTCTGCAGTGAGGCTGGCACTACCCAGAGTTCCCCTCTATATTAGAAATGTGTTCAGGCTGGGTGTGGTGGCTCACGCCTGTAATTCCAGCACTCTGGAAGTCTGAGGCAGGCAGATGGCTTGAGCTCAGTTCAAGGCCAACCTGAGCAAGAGCAAGACCTCGTCTCTACTAAAAAAATAGAAAAGGCCGGGCGTGGTGGCTCACGCCTGTAATCCTAGCTCTCTGGGAGGCCGAGGCGGACGGAATGCTCGAGGTCAGGAGTTCAAAAGCAGCCTGAGCAAGAGCGAGACCCTGTCTCTACTATAAATAGAAAGAAATTAATTGGCCAACTAAGATATATAGAAAAAATTAGCCGGGGATGGTGGTGCATGCCTGTAGTCCCAGCTACTTGGGAGGCTGAGGCAGGAGGATTGCTTGAGCCCAGGAGTTTGAGGTTGCTGTGAGCTAGGCTGACGCCACGGCACTCACTCTAGCCTAGGCAACAAAGTGAGACTCTGTCTCAAAAAAAAAAAAAAAAAAAATAGAAAAATTACGTGGGCATGGTGTTGTGTACGTGTAGTCCCAGCTAATCGGGAGGCTTAGGCAGGAGGATCGCTTGAGCCCAGGAGTTTGAGGTTGCTGTGAGCTATGATGATACCACATCACTCTATCTATGCCGGGCAACAGAGTGAGACTCTGTATCAAAAAAAAAAAAAATACTTGAGAGAAATGTGTTCAGCTGCATGTAACAAAATACCCAACAGACAGTGGCCCAAACAGAGATTTATTCTTCTCACATGACAGAAATCTAGAGGGAGGGTGATTACTAGCATTGTTTATCAGCTCAGCAATGTCAGGGCTGGCATTACTGGAATTCTCTTGGCTTTTCCCTCATAGGGGATAGTGGCTACTGCAGCTCCAGCCTTTAAGTCTTCATTTGAGACAAAAAGGAGAAAGGACAAGAAGGAGCAGCACTGGCAGTATCCAGAGTCTTTTATCAGGAAAGGGAAAGACTTCCTAGAGCCCCCCCAAAGAGTTCAGCTTATGCCTCATTGGTCTGAACTGTGTCACATGGCCTTCCCTAGCTGCAAGAGAGTCTGGAAGAGTATCTTGTCTGGGGCTAGGTGCATTTTCACCATGAACAAAGTGAAATCCGGAAGCGAGGAGGAAGAGGAAGATACTGTTCCTCCTACAGTGGTCTTATCTACCACAGGCCCCCAGGGCCCCTCCTCAATCACTCCAAGGACCCTCAGAGAGGAGCCCCTGCATCCCTGGGGTCCTTTCAGTGTCCCAGACAAGGACCCACCCAAGGAGCCAGATTTCTCCTGAGCCCAAAGGCACTGCTAAGAGCTTTCTCCTGCTGTGATTAATGGTGTTCTGCCAAGCTGGGGAGGCTAATTGGCTATAGACCGATTAAGGACAAGGCAGGCAAAGCCCAAGACATGACAAATGTGAACGTCCCGTCTTCCTTCCTCCTTCCCAGTCCTGCTGTCACCAGCAGAAGCCAGGCCTGTGGCACTCCTTACCTTCAGCCTGCTTGGAGAGGCCCAGCAGATGTCACTCACGTCATAGTCCACACTGCCTGGCACCAACCAGGGCATCCTAACAGGGATGGACACTCGGGGTCTTCTTTCTCCTCCAGCCCTTTTCCAACCTCCATGCTGTGGAGCAGGTGTGGAATCAGGCACGGGATTTCTAAAGCAAACCGAGTCTCTTCCCTAAAGAATCTGCAGCTGGGGGCTACAGAACGGCAGAAAGGGCTGAGTGCAGCGTGGCGGAAAGTGGCTGGGCGGGGACCTGTGGATTTTGTGCATCGAGAGGTGGTCCTGGAGAGAGGGGAGGCCAGCTGCACAGGTGTGGAGGAGAAATGGGCAGAGCGCAGTCCTGGGGTGGTGAGGAGTGCACAGCAGGGCGGGATGCGGGCAGGACGGAGATGAAGACAGGTGGGAAACAGGAGTTTCGATGTGGGGCAGCCTCACATGTTTCCAGCCCCGCCTCCTCCGCAGTAGGCAGGCTGCAAGACACCCCACGGGCGAGCCATGGTGAGCCCCACCTCCACGTCCAGCCTGGACACCCCACCTGTGTCTCCCGCTCCAGAAAGCATCTCCAGGTGTTGGCCAGTTCGTCCCACAGTGGCCTGGGCTGAGGTTTGATGGAAACAAGCTCTCTGACGCATGAATCTTGCACAAGGCAAGGCTGTGATAAGGACAAAGGACACATTTGGGCAACAGATAACAGGAGAAATTCAGGGAGGTGACTTCTCAGGTCCTCTGGGTTTCCTCCAGGGGGACATACACAGGAAGGCCTGCCCAGGGGAGGCTTGGGGAGCGCCCCTGCCCCCACTTTGCCTGGTTCACTCTCACTCATGCCTTGGGTCTCAGCTCAAGTGTCAGCTTCTTTGGGGAAACTTCTCTCAGATTAGATCAGAGTCTCTGTTTTCCTCCGCCAAGTGAATATTTGTCTTTACTGTTACACATCCACTCAGCAAATGTCAGCAGAGCCTCAAACTGTGCTAAGGTCTGGGGATACCTGGAGACGTGACCCTGCCCTCATGGAGCTTACGGTCTAGGTGTAAGTGCTGGCGAGAGTCCACTCTAACGCCCAAAGTGACACGCTCCCCATGCCCAGGAGAACACTGAGACAACGTGTGCCATGCCGGCAGGACACCGCGCCCCTCAGGCCACCTCCAGAAGGGCCTCCCCGTGCGGGTGTTCAGGTCACACATGGTGCGGGGACTGCAGTGGGTGTGGCGCGTGCTGCCGCGGTCCCCCCGCAAAGCCGAGGCACTCATTCCTCCAGCTGCGGAGAGCTAGGGCTGCTCACAGCGGGCAGCTGAGTCTCCCTCCAGGAATTGTCCCTAGCCCACGAGAGGTCCCCAGAGTCGCCCCCAACTGAGGTCTAGTCATTTGAGATGACGAAGTCTCCCCCCAAATGTCGTCTCAATCCAGGACATTTTGGAAGGATTATCCCAGCTTCAAAGCTTCCTATGGAGTTGGTGTTCAGTTTCTCCCCCTACCCGATCCTGCTTCCCTCACTCCCGTGCAGGGGTAGCTCCCGGAAGCATGCCCCGCACAACTCCCCAAGTCTGAGTCTGTCTCTTGGGAAACCGAGGAACATGTGGGAGCCGAAATCCACCCTGCATCTAATTGGAGGAAATGATTCATCTTTCTTTCTTTCTTTCTTTCTTTCTTTCTTTCTTTCTTTCTTTCTTTCTTTCTTTCTTTCTTTCTTTCTTTTTTCTTTCTTTCTTTCTTTCTTTCTTCTCCTTCCTTCCTTCCTTCCTTCCTTCCTTCCTTCCTTCCTTCCTTCCTTCCTTCCTTCCTTCCTTCCTTCCTTCCTTCCTTCTTTCTTTCTTTCTTTTTAAGAGATGGGGGTCTCACTCTGTCACCCAGGCTGGAGTGCGGTGGCCCAATTACATAGTTCACCGTAACCCTGAACTCAAGCGATCCTCCTGCCTCAGTCTCCCAAGTAGCTAGGACTAAGGTGCATGCCACCATGCCCAGCTAATTCTATCTTTTGTAGAGACAGAATCTTGCTATGTTACTCAGGCTGGTCTTGAACTCCTAGCCTCAAGTGATCCTCCTGCCTCAGCCTCCTGAGTAGCTTGGACTACAGGCGAGTACAACCGTACCTGGCTAATTTATTTATTTATTTATTTTACAGACAGGGTCTCACTATGTTGCCCAGGCTGGTCTCAAACTCCTGGTCTCAAGCAATCCTCCCTCGTTGGCCTCCCAAAGCACTGGGATTACAGGTGTGAGCCACTGCGCCCAGCCAGGACTCCTTTTTCTACTCTGTATAAGGGTGCCCTTTTATGACTTAGCAGTGGCCCAGCCCAGCCCCCACCCACCCAGCCTGGTATGTAAACCAGGAACACAAGCTGGGGCCAGAAAGGCTTTGGCACAGGAGTGGGGAAGGAATCGAGTCTTACAGCCAAGTGACTTAGAATACTCCAGAGGAGAGTATATTTGTGGTTAGCAGCCCACTGGCCCCTGGAGTCTGATTCCAGTTGATTAAGAGGTATGCAGGGCCTGTATTTCAGCAAGACAACCAAGAAATAAGCTGAAGAAAATTGTAAATCCATGTGCCAGGGATGCCCAGCAATGTGGGAGGTGTCAGACCAGGCCCCTTGTGTGGGAAATTGCCTGGGTAGGTGCAGGGGGAGGGGCTGGGGGGAAGCAGGAAGGAATTAGACTCACACAAACTTAGTAATTGAACTCATTAATAGCAGTAAAATAAGTTGTCCATCCCACATGTAATTTGTAGTAATGTTTGGTTACTGAGATTAATTTCTAGTAATGAAATACTAATTAAACCATTTATTGAGTAATGTATTTGCTTGGTGGTGTTTTATGGGTGTTCACTTATAAATATTTTAATTACTTTTGCTAAGTAATTAGAATTTACTAAATAATTTCCAAACTATTTATTAATTTTTAGCAATTCTCAGCCAACCAACAAGTAATTGTTTTACTTTGTATCAGTAATTAAAGTCTTTTTTAAAAAAACTTTGAGTGAGGAGAAAGATAGTCATGAAGACTTGTCTGTTCTACTCACATGAGGTCAGGTGTGTTAAAGCAAAAAAAGAGACAAAAATCACTTACAATCCAACATTACTCAAACACTTTTAATATTTTTATTTATATCTTTACAGACTTTTCTTATGGGCACATGTACTGTATTTTCAAAATTAAGATCACACCCACTACAAGCTTTCTGGATACTAAACTTTGCCAAATTTCATATCATACCTTCTATTCTACTAATATTAAAACACCAAACCATTCTAGAGAGGCATTCTCTTTAACAGTTTAAGAGACTTTCCGGAAATAAAATTTACTTTTCCCACCTCTGTGTCTAGGCACTGTGCAAAGTAATGTACACACTCTACCTGTAACCTTCACTACATGGGACTGTAAACCAATCTGGAGCAGTAACCTGTGTAAAACTGGGCCCCTACATGGTACAGCCTCAGCATGAAATCGCCTTTAACGAAATAATGGTCTGGGGGAAAAAATACTGCTGAAGTAAATGAATATATCTATTTTTTAGTCTATAAAAGTAGGATCGTAGTGAATATATTGTTCTGGGATCTGCTTTCTTCACTTAAAATATTATAACCATCTTTCCATGTCAATAAATATGAAACAGCAGCAGCATCCTTTTTAATAGATGCCCAGTATTCCACAAAGTTACTCCCATTTATTATCCAGTCTCTAATTGCTGGATATTTGGGTTGTTTTCAGTCGTTTGCAATGTCGAAAAACACTGTAACAAATGTCATTATGCATAGATCTTTGTGCACTTGTCCAACTATTTCTTTTTTTCTCTTTTTGAGACAGAGTCTGACTTTGTTGCCCAGGCTAGAGTGAGTGCTGTGGCGTCAGCCTAGCTCACAGCAACCTCAAACTCCTGGGCTCAAGTGATCCTCCTGCCTCAGCCTCCCAAGTAGCTGGGACTACAGGCATACGCCACCATGCCCGGCTAATTTTTTCTATATATATTAGTTGGCCAATTAATGTCTTTCTATTTTTAGTAGAGACGGGGTCTCGTTCTTGCTCAGTCTGGTTTCGAACTCCTGACCTCCAGCAATCTGCCCGCCTCGGCCTCCCAGAGTGCTAGGATTACAGGCGTGAGCCACCACACCCAGCCCAACTATTTCCTTAGAACACATTCCTAGAAGTGGAATTGCTGGGTCAAAATTGCTGGGTTTTAAGACTTTTGATACTGCCCAAATGCTGCGAGAAAGATCAGACAAATCTACACTCCCACCAGTAGGGTTGAAAGTCCTGTTTCTCTGTACTGTGCACAATTATTATTATTTAAATCTCACGTCACTGAGATTGTTTTCACTCCCCTGTCTGAGCAGGAGGTGGCCCCGGAAGGCGTTCTGATCCCCGGGGCCTCGCAACGCCCCTCCCCATGGGCTCAGGAGAAACACAGTTGGTTAGCTGCGAAGACCTACAGGCTATGTCTTCATAACTTAAATGGCCTCAAAGTGTTTAAAACTGTTTTCTATGACACATTCCCCTTGGACCTACAGCCTCCTTTGCACGCAGGGACTCTGCCTCCCCGAGGGCAGCACCAGGGTGGCACAGGTGGCTTGTGGCCCATTGCGGCAGATGCCCGCCTGGTGTGTTGGCAGAGTAGGCCACCATCAGTGGGCTCTCTCCTTAGCTGTTGACAAAATATCTCCCCCACGAGCACGTCACTGTGCCTCGATCGCCTATCGTTAGTGGCATCTATAAGCAGTTTCCTGAACATTCAGAGGTTAGCCCGGGTGACGGTTCATGATCTAATAAGTGTCTTTGAGGCACTTCTTTCCGATGCTCCTTTCTCACCTGCTGCTGAGTGACGCAGCGCCTTTGCCATCTGAAGATGCCCCTCCAACTGTAGCTCCCTTGCCCTCCTCTGACAGGGCCACCTGGAATAATCTTTTAGTAAATGAGAGAAGCATCCTATTTCCCCAAACAGACCAAGAAGCTTTCTTAGAGGAAGGAGACATTTCAAAACTCTGTGAATAAAGAGAGGGTGGCAAAGAGTGGGGGTGACTTGGAAGAGGGCGTGGCGTGGGGACAGACGGGAGCCGCTGAAGCTGCTGTGGTCCCAAAGAGAGGGTCTCAAAGCAGGGCACACAGCTAGCACTCGACCCGTGTTTGTTGTTTCTCCAAAGAATGGATAATCCCCACGGACATGTCCTTATGTTGACACCTTCCCTTATTTTCCTTTACTCTCCGGATCCATTTGCTTTCTCTCCGGAAAGTGCCAGGTCTCAGGCATCTCTCCAGACCCTCAAAAGTCCCAGGAGAGGGGAGGAGGAGGGACAAGAGCCTCAAACATTGCTCCCCAATCCCCAGAGAGGTCAAAGAAAACAAGCATTGGCTCTCGTTAGCAGAAATTCCCCTTCCTTTTGTAATAGAAAAGAGCTCATTTTAATAATTGCTAACATCTATTGAATCTTTACAATGTGATAGTCCCTCTGTTAAGCACCTTATGCACATTATCACACTTAAATAATATATTTATCTTTACTTACCCTATGAGAAAGTGGGATTCATAGAGTTTAAATGGGAGAAGCCAGGATCAGAATCCAGGTTCCTCTTTTTCCATAGCCTAAAGTCCTTAAGCATCACATTGCATTGTCTCCATACAGTAGGTGATCCATAAATGCAAGGTGAAGAGAGAAAGAAAGAGAAAGTGAGGGAAAGAGGAAGGGAGGAAGAAAACTGATGTAACTGTAATGCAAGGAAAATAGTATTATTTGCTATAAATAGAAGGTAACATTAACAAACTGTAATCAATTAAATGGCAACTAAAGTCATTCATTCTGTCCTTAAGGAGCACTGGAGGCCGGGCGCAGTGGCTCACGCCTGTAATCCTAGCACTCTTGGAGGCCAAGGCGGGCGGATTGCTCCAGGTCAGGAGTTCGAAACCAGCCTGAGCAAGAGCAAGACCCCATCTCTACTCAAAATAGAAATTAATTGGCCAACTAATATATATAGAAAATATTAGCCGAGCATGGTGGCGCATGCCTGTAGTCCCAGCTACTCAGGAGGCTGAGGCAGAAGGATTGCTTGAGCCCAGGAGTTTGAGGTTGCTGTGAGCTAGGCTGACGCCACGGCACTCACTCTAGCCTGGGCAACAAAGTGAGACTGTCTCAAAAAAAAAAAAGGCACTGGAACATTTGATCTCCAAGATCCCTTTCCAGGATACAATTCTAGAATCTCTAAGGATTAGGTAGGTTAATTTATGGAGGACAACTAGATTCCGTGGGCCTTGAGTGCCCAGGTAATAAACTCCTAAGGGCAAGCGCTGGGCCCTATTTACTCTGTATGCTCCATCGCACTTACAGCAGCTGGCCCAGGGTGAAAGTAGGGATGACAAATTATGAGTTCCCTTCCTCTCTCTGGGTATTGGTGTCCCCATCGGGGAAAGAAAAAGGCTGGACTGGCTTTTTGCTCTGCAAGGCATTGGTCTGCTGGATCAAAGTGGTCCTTTCCTTACAAGTTTTCTTTCTGCTCTATCGCTCCTGGGGTTGGCAAAATTCTTGATTCCCCAAGACTCCCATTCCCTGGTTATTCAACCAAACACTAACTTAGGCACTGCTGTGAAGGGATTTTTCATATATAATTAAGGATTCACTTTGGTTGACCTTAAGATATAGAGATTATCTGGTTGGGCTTAACCCAATCAGGCAAGCCTTTGAAAAGCAAAGAGTTTTCTCCAGCTGGTAGCAGAAAAAGAAGTCAGAGAGCTTCAAAGTGTGAGGAGAATTCAACACAAGGGAAGTTCTCATTTGCTGAGATGGAGGGGCCACGTGGAAAGACCCAAGAGCGGCCTCCACAAGCTGAGAGTGACTCCCAAGCCTGCCAGAATATGGGGACTTCAGGTTTACAGTTACCAGGAACTGAATCTACCAACAACCTGGATGGGCTTGGAAGTGGATTCTTCCCCAGATGCTCCGAGAAGATCCCAGGCTGGCCGACATCTTGATTTTGGCCTTGTGAGATCCTGGCAGAGAATCCAGCAAGCCACCTGGATTTATGACCTGTAGAACTGTGAGATAACAAATAGGTGCTGTTTTAAGCTGATACAGTTGTGGTAATTTCTTGTGCAGCAGTAAAAAGTGAATGTAACTCCTTGCCCTACCCCTACCAACCCACGCTCTTCCCCGGAGCTCCCTACCTTTTGAAACATAAGAACAGCATCATGAGCCTCACTTCTAAGGCAAATGATGATGATGATGATGATGATGATGATGATGATGATGATGACGATGATGATTTGGGGATCAATTTGGGGAATTTTTAGCTGAGGCTTCTTTTTGACAATTTCGTGTAAGGCTAACAAAGAAGTATTAAGTATTGAATTCCTACTGTGATCCCAGGTCCTCCACTGGAGGCCAGTATATAAGTTGGAGGTAAAATTGTGTTGAATAGATGAGATGAGCAGGAGGAGTGTGGAAAATATAGAAGAAGAGTGTGCACTGGAGATGCTGAGTAGGCTTCATAGAAGAAGTGAAACTTGGAGGCTGGATATATTGAAAATCGGCAGAGAAATAGAAAGGGCTAGAGATATGCTAAGTAGAAGAGGCAGCACAAAGGAACATAAGTAGGAATGAGTATGATGTTGGCCAAAGTTGGTTCCTGAAGGCAGGCTAGGTTTCTCCGGCCCTGTGATTGGAAACTAGCTACTGTGCCAAGCTGCCAGTTGACAATGCCAAGGACATAGATAAAAAACCTATTTCTAGAGAAGAATGGGGACTATCTTAGTCTTGGCCAAAGGAAGGTGAAAAGGAGGGTCTGGAAGGAAAAGTAGAAGGACAGAAAAAAAAAATATGGAAAAGTTTTTCATAAAACAGATCCAAGTTGAGAGAATGAAGCCAGAAGGGAGGGTAAAAGGATAGATGTTCATTCCTGTGCCTGAGGGGGAAGATACAGACCGTCAGCCTCTGAGCCTTGTGTGAGCTGCCAGGAGATTATATAGGGGGAAATCTGGACCGTAATAGATAGGCTTGCTGCAAGGGAAAGCACATGCTGGGATGCAGGGGACTTATAGTTAGAAAGATAGGTTGGAGCTAGACTGAAAGCGATCTTGAAAGCCATGATGTCAAGCAGAGGTTTATAATCTTGGCTGACCACTAGACTCGCCTTGGTATCTCTTAAAAATAGTGATATCTGGATCCCATGTCAAAAAGTCTAATGTAATTGGCCTGGGTCAGCTGAGGCCTCATGAGTTAAATACACCACCAGATTAGTCTGTTATTCCACCAAGGCTGAGAACTACAGATGTAGAGTTTGGACTCTATCCAGTAGCCAGTGGAGATCTATTATGGATGTCTCACTGATATCACATAACAGAAAAGAATGGGAAAGAAAACCTAGTTGAGTAAAAATAATAATAGCAAACACCAATTCAGCATTTTCGTATTCCAGTGTTTTGGGCACTTTTCTAATTGTGTATACACACATGCACACACACACTTTCTAAATCATCACAACAATCCTGTAAGGTAGCTACTATATTATCTGCATATTAGAAATAAGAAAACTGAGATTCAGAAAAGTTAATACCTTGCTCATGGTCACAGAGCAAGTAAATGATGAAATTCAGATTTGAATCCCAGAAGTTTGACTTCGAAGTCCGTGCTCTTAATTTTGCCTCTGGCTATGGTGGATTCACTCATATCAGATCAACCTCTTTGCCAAAAGCTACTAGGAAAGCAGGTTTTAAGCTGAAGGAAAGTTACCAGGGCAATGAAGACTTGAGAGGCCAAGATCATAAAGAGGAAAGAAATGCATTCATGTGAACCAGACATCTGACTGCATCTTCCCCCAGAAGCATTTGCAGATTTGTAAACAACAGGTGAGAGATCCAGAAGCTGAGTAGAGATTTCAACAGTCTTCTGGGTCTCAGGATAAAAAGAAATAATAGATTTCTGGGCCATGATAAGCATAGGAACCCTAGAAATCAACCCCAGCTTTCCACTGGCCTCCTGATGGGCTATACCTTAAAAGTAAGGCCTAACTTTACTCCTAGGATATATAAAGAAATCAACCATTACAAAAGCTGAAACCCATATTTAAACCAGCCTAGGCCAGGTACTGTGGCTTATGCCTGTAATCCTAGCATTTTGGGAGGCCGAGGCAGACCAATTGCTTGAGGTCAGGAGTTGAAGACCAGCCTGAGCAAGAGCAAGATACCATCTTATAAAAAACAAAATAAATCAATAAATAAACCAGCCTAATCCAAGATGAGATTAAGATGATTTGATCTTGACCTAATTAAGACAAAAGTAAATTCTTTCTGGAGAAGATATAATATTATCTAGAGCCTCAAATCTTCACTATAATTTTTTATCCACAATATCCCGAATTCAATCAAAAATTACCAGAATTAAGTCAGGTGAGGTGGTGCATATCTGTAGTCCCAGCAAGAGACTGAGGCAGGAGGATCACTTGGATCCAGGAGTTTGAGGCCAGCCTGGGCAACATAGTGAGACTCTTACCAGAAGATAAGAGCAAATGACCAAAACACAGAGAAAAAACAAATTTATAAAGTACAGATGAGTTAATTATAAGAGTTATCAGATACAATTTTAAAATAACTGTCATTGATACATTTAAGAAAATTCCAAGTAGAGAATTTCAGCAGAGAACAGGAATGTATTTTAAAAATCAAATACAGAATTTAAAATCAAAAAATACAATAAATGAAATTTAGAACTAGATAGACAGATTTTTTTTTTTTTTTTTTTTTGAGACAGAGTCTCGCTTTGTTGTCCAGGCTAGAGTGAGTGCCGTGGCGTCAGCCTAGCTCACAGCAACCTCAAACTCCTGGGCTCGAGCGATCCTTCTGCCTCAGCCTCCCGAGTAGCTGGGACTACAGGCATGCGCCACCATGCCCGGCTAATTTTTTATATGTATATATATCAGTTGGCCAATTGATTTCTTTCTATTTATAGTAGAGACGGGGTCTCGCTCTTGCTCAGGCTGGTTTTGAACTCCTGACCTTGAGCAATCCGCCCGCCTCGGCCTCCCAAGAGCTAGGATTACAGGCGTGAGCCACAGCGCCCGGCCTAGATAGACAGATTTAACAGCAGAGTAGACACAGCTGGAGAAAGGACTAGAAGCCTAGAAGATATGTCAGTAGAAAATATACAAACTGAAGCTAAGTGAGAAAAAAATGAAAAATAAAGAAAAACATTAAAGATTTGGAACACAGTGAAAAGGAATAATATATGTGTAATTGGAATTCCAGAAGGTGAGGAGAGAGAATATGGAGCAAAAGTAATATTTGAAAAGATTATTGACTAAGAATTTTCCAAAAGAAACAAAAAGCACCAAAACACATATTCAAGAAATGCTAAGAAGTCCAGGCAGAATAAATATAAGAAAACCATACCCATGCCTTTGGCACATCAGAGTAAACCTGCTGAAAGACAAAAACAAAGAAAAATTGTTAAAAAATAGTCAGACACATATAGACTGAAAGTGAAGAGATGGAAAAGGATATTCCATGCAAACAGAAACGAAAAGCAACCAGGAGTAGCAATACTTACATCAGATAAAATAGACTTTAAGTCAAAAACTGTAAAAAGAGACAAAGAAGGTCATGATATAAAGATAAAGGTATCAATTCAGCAAGAATATATAACATTTGTAAATCTATATGCACCCAATAGTGGAGCATGCAGACATATAAAGCAAATATTATTAGATCTAAAGGGAGAGATAGACCCAGATGCAATAAAAGTTTGGGACTATTGTGATGATCTGTGGAAGACCCCACTCTCAGGACTGGACAGATCATCTAGACAGAAAAACAACAAAGAAACATTGCATTTGAACTGTACTTTAGGACAAATGAACCTAATGGACATTGACGGAACATTTCATCTAACAGCCGCAGAATACACATTCTTCTCATCAGCACATGAAACATTCTCCAGGATAGACCACATGTTTGGCCACAAAACAAGTATCAACAAATTTAAAACAAGTCTCAGAAATTATATCAAGTATCTTTTCTGATCACAATGAAATAAAACTAGAAATCAATAACAAGAGGAATATTTGAAAGTGCACAAACACATGGAAATTAAACAATGTACTCCTGAACGACCAATGGGTCAATGAAGAAAGTAAGAAATAAATTTTAAAATTTCTTGAAACAAATGAAAATAGAAACTCAACATACTAAATCCAGTAAGATACAGCAAAAGCAGTGTTAAGAGGTAAGTGAATAGCAATAAATGCCTACATTAAAAAAAAAAGGTGGAAAGTTTTCAAATAAACAATCTAATGATGCATCTCAAGGAACTAAAAAAACAAGAGCAAACCACACACAAAATTAGTAGAAAGAAAGAAATAATAAAGATCAGAGAAGAAATAAACAGAATTAAGGCTAAGAAAAAATAAAAGATCAACAAAATGAAAAGTTGGTTTTTTGAAAAGATAAACAAAATTGACAAACCATTGTCAATCAAACCATAGCTAGATTGACCAAGAAAAAGAAAGAAGAGGCACAAATAAAATAAGAAATAAAAAAGAGACATTACAACTGATAGCACAGAAATATGAAGGATCATTAGAGCTATTATATACAATTATATACTAAAAAATTGTTAGCAAGCCTATCAGAAATGGGTAAATTCCTGGACATATAAAAACTATCAAGATTGAACCAAGAAGAATTAAAAAGTCTGAACAAACTAATGAGTAATAAAATTTAATCTGTAATAAAAAGTCTCCCATTAAAAAAAAAGCCCAGGAACTGGTGGCTTCACTGTGGAATTCTGCCAAACATTTAAAGAATTAATACCAATTCTTCTTGAACTCTTCCAGAAAATTGAAGAGAAAGATATTCTTCCAAATTCACTCTACAAGGCCAGTATCTCTCTGATACCAAAACCAGGGAAGGATACAAAGACAAACAAAAAAGAACTATAGGCCAATATCCTTGATGAAAATAGATACAAAAAAATCCTCAACAAAATACTAGTAAACGAAATCCTGCACCCCATTAAAAAGATCACTCGTCATCATCAAGTGGGATTTATCCCAGGAATGCAAGGATGGTTTAACATATGCAAAGTAATAAAAATGATACATCACATTAACAAAATAAACCATATAATCATCTCAATAGACACAGAAAAAGCATTTGATAAAATTCAAAATCCATTCATGATTAAAACACTCAACAAGTTAGGTATAAAAGGAACAAACCTGAACATAATAAAGGCCATATATGACAAACCCATAGCCAACAGAGGAAAAGCTGGAACAAGAGAAAGATGCTCACAATCATCACTTCTATTAAACATAGTACTGCAAGTCCTAGCCAGAGCAAGAGAAAGAAATAAAGACATCCAAATTGTAAAGGAGGAAGTCAAATTATCCCTATTTGCAGATGACATAATCTTTTAAATAGAAAACCAACCGTAAGAGGTCCACCAAATAAATCATAGAACTGAAAAATTAATTGGATAAAGTTGCAGGATACAAAATTGACATACAAAACATAAGAGTGTTTCTGTATACCAACAATCAACTAATGGAAAAAGAAATCAAGACAGCAATCCTAGGGGCAATATGGCTGAATAGAGACATCCCTTGCTGGACTTTCTCAGAGGAAGGGAAGGGTTGCAGATAAAGGAGAGGGGAAAGGGGATGCAGCTCAGGTGTAGGTCAGAGAAAGAAGTGTCAGAGCCTGCTGGGGACCTCATGGAGAAAAATTGTGAAGTAGAGAAGGAAGAAGATAAAGGAAAAACGATATCAATGAGGATCAAACTCAGAGAGGCTCAGAACTCGGTGAAGGTATAAGGGGGGATCCTTTTCTCCTTACCACATTCCTTCAGTGGTCAACAGGCTACCAAGTTACTTGGAAGCTTTTCCACCCCCACAAGCCCAAGCAAAGAGGTGACCATGGAATGGTTCTCCTGGGGAGAACTTGTGTGATCCCAGAGTTTGCACATTTTTTGTGGGGTTCTCCTCCAAGGAGAGTGGCCCAAGAGGCCAGAGAGCCAGTTTTCTTCCATTCAGACTCTTGTCCCTCCCCACCCCTCTCCCACCCACTGCAACTGGGAGAAAGTTTGAGCCAAGAATTTGGCAAGTGGCTGCCTTTCCCCAACTAATGTGTCCTCCATTCTGAGGCTTCCACAGAGAGTAGGGCCCATGCCTTTCCCTCAAGTCCTGCAGTGGACTCCGGGTGCTCAATCTGGGAGCTCCCTGACTGCCAGCATTTCTTGGAGATGCATAGCAGCAGGTTAGACACGCAGGCCAGATCCTGTGCCCCCTGGACTTGAGCATGTTGCTGGGTGGCAGAGTGAGGAGGTTTGGGAGTTGGACTTGGGAGGTGAAGGAGCCCATGCGGGCAGAACTGATGGGAGAATACTGTGTGGGGTCACAGATGCGGCGATCTGGGGGAGTGCCCATCCTCACCACAGGAAAGCCATGCTGTGGGACTAGGGTGGATCCTCTGGCCGGGAAGATCCCAGCCCATGGTGCCATAGCAACTGAGTGTGGTGCAGTCAGGTGTGCCCATTTGCAACCAGACACTGGAGGGAAGGGGTAATGCAAAAGGGATGGAGCTCACTCCTCACAGCCAGCTGGGAAATAGTGGCCCCTTCCAGGTCTGGAGAACCAGCCTTGACCCTGCTCCCAGCAGCTCCCCCTAGTGGCTGGAAAAAATTGCTTCTGAGGCCTGCAGAAGCTTTGCAAAGCCTTCCCAGGCTCACACAACCTAACTACGCCCAGCCTAACTCCTCCAACCACCTCTGCTATGGTGGAGATCAAGCAACCCTCTGGGAGCTACAGGGCCCCTCCCAAAGCCTGCGGCATTCAAGTGCTCCACCTGAGGGACTAGAGCTTATCACAAGCACAAAAGAACATCTCTGCAGTTGGCTGTTTCCTGCAGGCACCAAACACTGACAGGGAGAACAACTCTAGCTCATTATAGCATCTACCAACTCAATCAAACAGGCATGACTGTTTCTTACTCACAAGCATCACCCACCATCTTGGAGATTAAGCTGGGGGTCCCAGTACAATTCACACTGCTAGGAAGAGGCAAAGAGAGCAAAATAGAAGCAACCCAAGGGGACACTGCTTTTTATGAAAGAAACAAAAGTTACAGGCAGCTCAATCTGTGTGGGGCCTCCCTCCTACCCTGCAGACCTCTGGGCTGATGGGGGAGCTGTTCAGAGACATTCCACTGGATAAGAGGTGCAGCAGAGATCTGGTGCCTGCCATTCCCAGGTTTCTGCAACTGACACCATCCTGATTTTTCTCGAGTATGAAGTCAGGTCTTGAAACCCTTGGAAGGCTTGGAACCCAGCCTTCCAGCAGTAGCCTTTGCATCACCCTGCTGGGCTGGGAAAGTAACAGATGCTCTCTCATGTCATGCCCTGTAATGGGGGGCCAAGCCCACCTTCTCCACAACATGGGGACTAAACAGAGGAGGAGCCCCAGACACCAGAAGCACCACTTGAGAAGCCTGGGGCAACTGCCTTGGTTGGTCCTAAGTATGGGAGGAGAACCTTGGCTGCAGCTCTGGCCAACCTATACAGACCCTGGGATGCTGAGACAAACCCCTGTCTGTATGACTGGGCATCAGCAGTACACATATAGAACATCCCTCCATATGGGCAGCTCTGCCACTGAAATTCCCAGAGCTAGATCTGGAGCTCTCACTGTGCCCAAGTCCAAGGCTCTGGACCTGCAACACCTTCTCTAAGACTCCAGAGTTGTTCCAGGACCCCAAGAGCCCCCACTACTGAGTCCCCACCACTACTGCTGGGCTGACAGAACCTCCCCAAGGTCCAACACTTGACCCAGCATCCCTCTTAGCAGCTATCACTCCTGGACTTGGTTCAAGAGAGTTCCCAGCAAAGAACACATGCCCTGCAATCCTATTCACCTGGAGCTGAGAGAATAGATGCCACATGAGAAGAAACCAACAAAAGAACCCTGGCAATGTGAAAAAACAAAATAGTTTGACACTCCCAAGGGAACACAATGGCACTATAGTAGTGGACTCCACCCACAAGGAAATTGCCAACATGACAGAAATGAAATTCAGAATATATAGCAATTAAGATAAATGGAGCTGAAGAAAAAGTTGACAAAGAAGCCCTGAAAATATTTCAGGAAATCAATGAAAAAAATGAAAAAGTCACTAGAAAGGTAGACAACATAAGAAAGGATATAGTAGAACTTAAACAAATGAAAGAGTCATTTAGGGAATTTCAAAACACAGCAGAAAGCTTTAACAATAGACTAAACCAAGGAGAAGAAAGTATCTCAGAGCTTGAAGACAAGGCTCT
This sequence comes from Microcebus murinus, assembly GCF_040939455.1. NCBI lineage: Eukaryota > Metazoa > Chordata > Mammalia > Primates > Cheirogaleidae > Microcebus > Microcebus murinus. The sequence goes on from NC_134117.1 coordinate 59,486,879, forward strand.
CAAGATAACCCAGTCATTCATAGAGGCAGAGAAGAATATTAAAAAAAAAAAAAACACAAAAAACTGAGCAATCACTGAGAGAGACATGGGACTATGTGAAGTAAACTAACATTCAAATTATAGGTATCCCTAAGGGAGGAGAAGAGAAAGCTAAAAGCATGGAAAATCTATTTGAGGAAATTATTGAGGAAAATTTCCCTGGTATCACCAGAAATCAGATATACAGACACAAGATGGACATTGAACACTGGGAAGAGTCATAGCAAATAGGTCCTCTTCAAAACACATAGAAATCAATCTGGCCAAGTCAAAATGAAGGAGAAAGTTCTATACACAGCAAGACAAAAGTATCAAATAACCTACAAAGGAAAACCCATCAGGCTAACTGCAGACTTCTTAGTGGAAACCTTACAAACCAAAAAGGATTGAAGCCCCATCTTCAATCAACTTAAACAGAACAATTTCCAGCCTAGAATTTTGTATTCTACAAAACTAAGTTTCACAACTGATGGAGAAATTAAGTCTTTTCCAGATAAGCAAGCATGGAGGGAATTTGCCATGACCAGATCCACTTTGCAAGAAATACTCAGGACAGCACTATATGAAAATCAGCACAACAGATACCCACCAGCGTAAATTCACCTAAAACACCCCAAACACACAACTCTTATAAAACAATAGAACAAGAGGTAAAGCAAAGCAATAAGGGACTATCCAACAGGATGAGCAGACCAACATCCCCCACATCAATGCTATCAATTAACATTAAGAGACTGAATGCTCCTTTCAAAAGACATAGGCTGATTGAACGGATGATAAAACACAACTCGAGTACCTGCTGTCTCCAGGAAACACATCTAAACCACAGGGATACACACATGAAAGGGTGGGAAAAAATATATTTCATGCAAATGGAAATCAAAAGCGAGCAGAGGTAGCCATTCTTGTATCAGATAAAATTGACTTTAAGCCAAAAAATGTAAATAAAAACAAAGAGGGTCATTATATAATAGTAAAGGGAGCAATTCAACAAGAAGACATGACAATCCTAAATATATATACATTCAATCATATATATATATATATACAACACAGAAGCTCCCATAAAGCAAGTTTTACTAGAGCTAAGCAAAAAAAAAAAGAAAGAAAGAATAAAAGAAAAAATAGCACCATCATAATTGCCAGGACCTCAACATCCCACTGTCAGAGCTCAACAAATCATCAAAGCAGAAAATAAATTAAAAAACAATGGTATTATACCAAACTTTAAATCAAATGGATCTAATAGACATTTATACAACATTCTACTCAAAAACCACAGAATACACATTCTTCTCAGCAGTACATGAGACATTCTCCAAGATAGATCATATCTTAGGCCTCAAAACAGGTCTCAACTAATTCAAAAAAATTGAAATCATACCATGTACCTTCTGAGACCATGTACCTTTTATTACAAAATAAAACTAAAAATCAATCACAAGAGAAACCTACACAAAGTCATAGAAATTAAACAACCTGCTGCTGAATGATTATTGGGTCAAGAATGAAATTAAGATGGAAACCAAAAAATTCTTTGAACTGAATGACAAATGGGACATAAGCTATTAAAATCTATGGGACAGGCCGGGCACGGTGGCTCACACTTGTAATCCTAGCTCTCTGGGAGGCCGAGGCGGGCGGATTGCTCAAGGTCAGGAGTTCAAAACCAGCCTGAGCAAGAGCGAGACCCCGTCTCTACTATAAATAGAAATAAATTAATTGGCCAACTGATATGTATATAAAAAATTAGCCGGGCATGGTGGCGCATGCCTGTAGTCCCAGCTACTCGGGAGGCTGAGGCAGAAGGATCGCTCGAGCCCAGGAGATTGAGGTTGCTGTGAGCTAGGCTGACGCCACGGCACTCACTCTAGCCTGGGCAACAAAGCGAGACTCTGTCTCAAAAAAAAAAAAAAAAAAATCTATGGGACAGAAAAAGCATTCTTCAGGGGCAAATTCATAGCCTTAAATGCCTACATCAAAAAGACAGAAAGATCACAAATTGACAACCTAATGACTTCAAGGAACTAGAAAAGGAAGAACAAACCAAACCCAAAGCTGGCAGAAGAAAAGAAATAACGAAGATAAGAGCAGAACTAAATAAACCAGAAAAGAAACAAACACAAAGAATTAACAAAAAATGTTGGTTCTTTGAAAAGATAAACAAAATCAATAGACTTTTTGCTAGATTAATGAAGAATGGAAGAGAAAGGACCCAAATAAACTTAATCAGAAATGAAAAACGTGACATTACAATTGATACCGCAGGCATACAAAACATCATCCATGAATATTATTAATACACATATCCTACACACATAAACTGGAGAACATAGGGGAAATGGACAAGTTCCTGGAAACACACAACCTTCTAAGACTCAATCAGGAAGAAATAGTACTCCTGAACAGAACAATAATGAATAGTGAGATTGAATTAGTAATAAAAACAACTCACAACAACAACAAAAAGCCCTAGACCAGATAGATTCACAGCCAAATTCTATTAGACCTACAAAGAAGACCTGATACCCATAATATAGAAATTATTCCATAATACTGAAAAGGGGGGAATCCTTCTCAACTCATTCTATGAAGCCAGTATCACCTTGATACTAAAGCCAGGAATGGGCACAACAAAAAAATAAAACTACAGACCAATATCTCTTATGAATATAGATGTAAAAATTCTCAATAAAATACTAGCAAACTGAATTCAACAGCACATTGAAAAAAATCCACTAGGAACAAGTGAATTTCATTCCAGAGATGCAAGGATGGCTCAACATACATAAATCAATAAATGTGATTCACCGCATAAACAAAAGCAGAAACAAAGACCATATGATCATCTCAATAGATACAGAAAAAGAATTTGACAAAATTCAGCACCCTTTCATGATTAAAAGTCCTCAACAAACTAGGCATAGAAGGAACATATCTCAAAATTATAAAAGCCATATATGACAAACCCACAGCCAACAGCATACTGAATGGGGAAAAGTTGAAAGCATTTGCCCTAAGAATGGGAACAAGACAAGGCCGTCCACTGTTTCCACTTCTATTCAACATAGTACTAGAAGTCCTAGCCAAAGCAATCAGGCAAGAGAAAAATATGAATGGTATCCAAATCAGGAAAGAGATGGTAAATCCATCACTCTTCACTGATGATATGATTTTGTATCTAGAAAACCCCAATATTCCACCAAGAGTCTCCTGGTATTGATAAATAAATTAAGCAAAATCTCAGGATACAAAATCAATCTATAATACATAAATCAGTAGCATTTCTATATACTAGTAACAAATGGAGACTCAAATCAAAAATTCAATACCATTCACAAAGAAAATAAAATACCTAGGAATATACTTAACCAAGAAGGTGAAATATCTCTACAAGGAGAACTATGAAACTCTGAGGAAAGAAATCACAGAAGATACAAAAAAATGGAAAAACAAATCATGCTCACGAATAGGCAGAATCAACATTGTTAAAATGTCCATACTACCAAAAGTGATTTACAAATTCAATGCAATCCCCATCAAATTACCAAAGTCATACTTCACAGATCTAGAAAAAATAATTCTATGCTTTGTTTAGAAACATAAAAGAGCCCAAATAGCCAAAGCAATCTTTAACAAAAAGAACAAATCTGCAGGCATCACATTGCCAGACTTCAGACTATCCTACAGGGCTATAGTAACCAAAACAGCATTGTATTGGTATAAAAATAGAGACATAGATCAATGTAACAGAACAGAGAACCCAGATATAAAATCATCTACCAACAGCCAACTGATCTTTGACAAAGCAAACAAGAATGTACACTGGATAAAAGAAGCCCTATTCAGTAAATGGTGCTGGGAAAATTGGATAGCCACATGCAGAAGATTGAACCCCTCCCTCTCATCACTCTAAAAAATTAATTCAAGATGGATAAAAGACTTAGATCTAAGGCATGAAACCATAAAAATTCTAGAGGGAAATGTAGGACAAACGCTTCTAGATATTGGCCTAGGCAAAAAATTTAGGACTAAGACCTCAATGGCAATCATGGCAACAACAAAAATAAATAAATGAGATTTGATTAAACTAAAAAGCTTCTGCACAGCTAAGGAAACAATCAACAGAGCAAAAGACAACCTACAGAATGAGAGAAAATATTTGCAAGCTACTCATCTGATAAAGGGCTAATAACCAGAATTTACAAAGAACTCAAGCAAATCAGCAAGGAAAAAACAAACAAACAAACAAACAAACAATCCTATTAAAACATGGGCAAAAGACATGAACATAAGCTTCTCAAAAGAAGAAACACAAATGGCCAATAAACATGAAAAAATGCTCAACATACTAATCATCAGGGAAATGCAAATTAAAATCACAATGAGATATCAACTTACCCCAGTCAGAATGGCTTTTATTAAAATGTCCAAAAACAACAGATGCTGACATGGATGCAGAGAGAAAGAAACACTTATACACTGTTGGTTGGACTGTAAATTAGTACAACCTTTATGGAAAACAGAATGAAGATTCCTCAAAGAACTAAAAGTAGACCTACCATTTGATCCAGCAATCCCACTATTGGGTATTTACCCAAAGGAAAAGAAGACTTTTCATCAAAAAGACACTGCACTTGAATGTTTATTGCAGCAGAATTCACAATTGCAAAGATGTAGAATCAGCCCAAGTGCCACTAATTCATGAGTGGATTTTTAAAATATGGTATGTGTATACCATGGAGTATACTCCATCATAAAAAAAGGTTAATTAATACATTTGCAACAATCTGGGTGGAACTGGAGACCATTCTCCTAGGTGAAGTATCTCAAGAATGGAAAAAAAAACCACCACATATACTCACTATTAAATTGGAACTAATCAATGAGCACACATGTGCACAGAGGGAAGTAAAATTCAGTGGAAATCAACCAGGGGAGAGGGGAGAGGAAATAACCTACCTAATGGGTCCTATGAACACTATTTGAGTGATGATCACAAGTATAGCTAGGACTTAAGCATTACAAAAGCAATCCATGTAACCTAAAACATGTGTGCACTCTTAATATTTTGAAATTTAAAAAAGAAAGCAATATCCATAAAAATAAAATATCTAGGAATAAATTTAACCAAGGACATTAAAGATCTCTATAAGGAAAGGAAAACTATAACACACTGATGAAATAAATTGAAGAGGACACACAAAAATAGAAACACATTCAAGTTTATGGATTGGAAGAATTAATATTATGAAAATGACCATACTATCAAAAATGATCTACAGATTCAATACAATTCTTCTCAAAACACTAGTGACATTCTTCAGAGAAATAGAAAAAAAATCCTAAAATCCATATGGAACTACAAAAAACTCCAAATAGTCAAAGCAATCCTTGGCAAAAAGAACAAAGCTGGAGGCATCACACTACCAGACTTCAAAATATATTATAAGGCTACAGTAACAAAAACAGCATGATGCTGGCATAAAAACAGACACATAGACCAATCTAACATGATAAAGAAGCCAGAAATCCAGCCAAATGATTTTCAACAAAGGTCTGAAGAACATTCATTGGGGAAGGAACAATCTCTTCAATAAATGGTGCTTAGAAAACTAAATATTCACATGTAGAAAAATGAAACTAGACACCTATCTCTCACCATCCACAAAAATCAACTGAAAATAGATTAAGAACTTAAATGTAAGACCCACAACTATGAAACCACTGGAAGAAAATATAGAGGAAATGTTTCTGGACATTGGTATGGGCAAAGATTTTATGAATAGGATCTCAAAAGCATAGGCAACAAAAGCAAAAATAGATAAATGAAATTACATCAAACTAAAAACCTTCTGCACAGCAAAGGAAACAACCAAAAGAGTAAAGAGACAACCTGCTGAATGGGGAAAATTATCTGCAAACTGTTCATCTGACAAGGAATTAATATGCAGAATATAAAAGAAACTCAACAGCAAATAAACAATTCAATTTAACAATGGATAAATGAGCTGAATAGATATCTCTGAAAAGAAGGCATACAGGGAATTTGGGAAGATGGCAGATGAGAAAAACCATCAGCCAAAGTGTCTCTGCAAGAAAGACAGATTTTAAAAGAAACTAATAAATAAATAAATAAATAAACAGGCACACAAACACAGATCAGATGAGGGTTGGAAGGAAGGGTGCCTAAAACTACAGGAGACTCCATGGGAAGAAGTTGCAGAGGAGAACTGGAAGGAGAAAGGCCCTCCAAGAGGCTTGGAAACGAGTGACAAGTGTAGGTGCAGCGGTTAAATTTACCCTCCCTTGCATCTCAGACTGCTGGTGGGCTCCTAAGCGGTTGGAGAGACCTGCCAATGCCAGCCCAAAGATGGCTACTTCCAGTGAGCTGTGAGCCTCTTGCAGAGGGCACCAGGCTCCCAGCTCCCTTGGGGCACCTCCTGGCCTGCAGACACCAGCCAGTCGTCAGGCCCGATATTGCTTCATTCTCACCTTCCCCTTTCCTACCCAAAGCTGCTGCGGAAAGAGGTAATTTACCACCACCCAGAGGCATCTGCAGGGAATGAGACCACTCCTTTTGGGACCCTACAGTGAACTGAGGAGTACTCAGAGTGTGAGCTCCCTACCTGCCAGCCCTCCCAGGTGCTGCTTGCCTGGTGACTCCAGGAGAGTGGGGCAAATCCCAAGGTGGAGAGACATAGATCCAGCCTGGGCACCCCATGGGTGACTTGAGACCAGCACTCCTCTCCTAGGTAGGGTCAGGGATCGATCTCCAGGACCCAGGGGACAGTCCCGCAGACAAGATCCTATATGCCCAGGTATTGATTGAATTGCCCTGGGGCACAAAAGGGATATTTGTGAATGAGCCTACTGAGGTGTGTGTGCCTTCAGGGGCAGATCAGCATGCTTGACAGGCAACTCTCCTCCCACCGAACAGCTGTACATCCAGCTCAGGCTGCAATCCTGGGGAGGGACTCTTCCAGCCAGCATCACAGCCAGGGGAGATCCACTGGATGGAGGTCGTGCCTGCTGGCAGAGATGTGAGAGAAACTGCAGAATAGGGGAGGGTGGAAAGGAACAAGGCCTGCTCCAGACTGCAGGTCTTGCACAGCCCCACTGCACAGGCAGAAATTTTGGCCGAGTGGGGCCATTTCAGCCCCTCCTGGGCAGCTTTGCCCAGAAAAGAGAACAGACTTTTGACCCCTGCTAATAGCATTTGTGGTGCTTGAGGGCAGTCTAACTGAACCCAGCTCTGCCCAGACTCAATCCTCCACCTGCCCCTACTGAGGTGGAGAATCAGGACACACCTTGGAAGTCCCAGGGCACCACCCACCACCTGTTGCACTAGAGTGCCTCTCCAGAGGAATGAAAGCTGGTTACAGGACCCAAAAACAACACTACAGCCTGCTCCTCCTCCCAGCAAGTACCACCTACTGACAGGGAGGTCATTCTTCACACACTTTAAGTACATCTACTGACTCATCATACAGGGTTCGGTCAAATCTCACTCACAAACAGCACCTACTGGCTCAGAGAATAAACAGGGCATATCATTATTCAAATGAAAATCTAAATGTATGAAGCAAAAGCTGATCCAGATGGCCAGGAATCAGCAAAAGAACTCTGGAAGTATGAAGAAGCAAATGGAGAGCACACTGCCAAAGGGGAACACCAGCTCTCTGGCAATGGATGTCAACCAAATTCAGAACACTAAAATAACAGAAGACTTTTGAACATGAATTGTAAGAAAATTTAATGATATGCAAGAAAAAAATGGATAACTAACACAGAGAAACTACACACAAAAAAAAATCCAGGACTTGGAAGAAAAATTCACTAAAGAAATTGAAATATTAAAGAAAAAATCAAACCAAACTTCTGGAAATGAAGAATTTATTCAAGGAATTACAAAACACATTGGAAAGCCTCAAGAACAGGGTAGATCAAACAGAAGAAAGAATCTCAGGGATTGAAGATAACATCTTTCAATTAAGTAAGTCAGTCACAGAGATAGAGCAGAGAAATAAGACAAAAGAGCAACACCTACAAGAAATGTGGGATTATGTGAAGAGGCCTAATGTGAGAATCATACACATCCCTGAGGGTGAAGAAGAAAATAACAAGGGTTGCAAAAGTTATTTGAGAATATAATAAAGGAAAATTTCCCAGGCCTTGCTAAAAATCCAGCTATCCAAGTAAAGAAGCTCAAAGGACTCCTGGAAGATTCAATGCAAACAGGAAGACAGAATGACACACAGTCATCAGACTGACCAAAATAACTACCAAAGAGGCCCTCCTACAATCTGTAAGGTGAAAGAAGCAAGTAACCTACAAAGGAAAACTGATCAGAATAACACCAGACTTCTCAACTGAGACCTTACAAGCAAAAAGGTATTGGGGCCCCATTCTCACTCTTCTCAGACAGAATAATGCCAGCCTATCTTGTACTAAGTTTTGTATTTTTAGGAGAAATAAGACCTTCTCATACAAGGAATGACTGAGGAAATTCATCAAGACAAAATATGACCTCCAGGAAGTACTCAAAACAGTATTACACATGGATCATCATAATAAACACAAATGTAAAATCATCCAAAAGCTATATGTCAAAGGCCAGATAACACAATGGCTCAAGAGAGAAAACAAAGCAACAAAGTTCAACTCAATAGGATGAACAGAAATCTGCCCCATTTATCAATTCTTTCAATAAATGTGAATGCCTTGAACTGCCTTGAAAAAGACATAGGCTAGTGAAATGGATAAATATACACAAGCCAAGTATCTGCTGTCTTCAGGAAACACATCTAACTCACAAGGATGCATTCAGACTCAAAGTGAAGGGATGGAAAACAATACTTCAAGCAAATGGAAGCCAAAAGAAAGCTGGTGTGGCAGTTCAGATAACTTAGTCTTTAAATCAACAAAAGTGATGAAAGACAAAGAGGGTCACTATATAATGGTGAAGGGTATAATTCAACAGAAAGACATAACAATTCTAAACATTTATGCACCTAACTCAGGTGCACCCAGATTCATAAAGCAAATCATCTTTGATCTAAACAAAATGATAAACAGCAGCACCTTAATAGCTGGAGACTTCAACACTTCTCTGACAGAACAGGACAGATCCTCCAAACAGAAAATGAACACAGAAACAATGGACTTAAACAGAACTCTTGAACAAATGGGTCCGACTGACATTTACAGAACATTCTATCCAAAAACCACCGAATATACATTTTTCTCATTAGCTCATGGGACATTCTCTAAGATTGACCATATCCTAGGCCACAAAGCATGTCTCAAAACATTTTTAAAAATAGAAATTATACCCTGCATCTTTTCAGACCACAGTGGAATAAAATTAGAAATCAACTCCAATAGAAACTCTCATCTCTACACAAAGTTATGGAAAATAAACAAACAACCTTCTGCTGAACAATTATTTTGTTAAGGATGAAATCAAGATGGAAATCAAAAGATTCTTTGAACTAAATGAGATTCAAGTTACCAAAACCTGTGGGACACAGCTAAAGCAGTCCTGAGAGGAAAATTTATATCCATAAATGACAGAAAGACAGAAAGATCATAAATAAACAATCTAATGAATCATCTCAAAGAACTGAAAAAGGATGAGCAAACTGACCCCAAACCCAGCAGAAGAAAAGAAATAACAAAGATCAGAGCAAAGCTAAATGAAATCGATAACAAGAAAACTATACAGAAGATTAATAAAACAAAAAGTTGGTTCTTTGAAAAAATAAAATTGATATGCCTCTTGCTAGATTAATGAGAAGCAGAAAATAAAGGAATCTAATAAGCTTAATCAGGAATGAAAAAAGAAAAATTACAACTAATACCACAGAAATATGAAATACCACCTATGAATAGTATAAAAACCTCTATGCACATAAACTTGAAAATGTGGAGGAAATAGACAAATTCTTAGAAATGCACAGCCTCCCTAAGCTCAATCAGGAAGAAATAGAATTCCTGAACAGACCAATATCAAGCACAGAAATTGAAGCAGCAATAAAAATCCTTCGCCCCCCAAAATGTCCCAGACCAGATGGTTTCACACCTGAATTTTACCAGAGAAAAAATATCTACAAAGAAGAAATGGTGCCTATCCTGCAGAAACTATTCCACAACATCGAGAAGAAAGGAATCTTCCCCACTGCATTTTATGAAACCAACATCACCCTGATACAAAAACCAGGAAAGGATGCAACGAAAAAAATAAAGAAAAACAAAACTACAGACCAATATCCCTTATGAATATAGATGCAAAAGTTCTCAACAAAATCCTAGCAAACTGAATTCAGATATTTCCAAAAAAAAAAATAATCCATTTTGACCAAGTGGGCTTCATCCCAGAGATGTAGGGATGGTTTAACATATACAAATCTCTAAATGCAATTCAGCACATAAATAGAAGGAAAACAAAGACCATATGATCCTCTTAATAGACGTAGAAAAAACATTCAACAAAATTCAACACTCTTTTGTGACAAGAATGCTTAAGAAAATAGGCATAGACAGAACTTACCTAAAAATGATACAAGCCATATATGACAAATTGACAGCCAATATCATACTAACTAAACAGGGAAAAATTGAAAGCATTCCCACTTAGAACTGGAACCAAACAAAGTTGCCCTCTATCACCACTTCTATTCAACTGAGTGATAGAAGTCCTAGCCAGAGCAATCAGATAAGAGAAGGAAATCAAGGGCATACAAAGGAGAGCAGAAGAGGTCAAACTATCACTCTTTGCTGATGATATAATCTCACATTTAGAAAACCCCAAAGATTCTGCCATGAGACAACTGGAATTGATAAACTAATTCAGCAAAGGGTCAGGTTATAAAATCAATGTACGGAAATCAGTAGCATTCCTGTATGCCAACTACAGTCAAACTAAATAGCAAATCTAAGACTTAATACCTTTCACAATAGCAACAAAGAAAGTAAAATATATATAGGAAGTTAAATATATTTAGGAATATATTTAACTAAGGAGGTAAAAGACCTCTACAGGGAGAACTATGAAACACTGAGTAAGGAAATAGCAGAGGACATAAACAGGCGGAAAACCATACCATGCTCATGGAACAGCAGAATCAACATTGTTAAAATGTCTATACTACCCAAAGTGATCTACAGATTCAATTCAATCCCTATTAAAATACCAACATCGGCCGGGTGTGGTGGCTCACGCCTGTAATCCTAGCACTTTGGGAGGCCGAGGCGGGCGGATTGCTCAAGGTCAGGAGTTCGAAACCAGCCTGAGCGAGACCCCGTCTCTACCAAAAATAGAAATAAATTAATTGACCAACTAAAAATATATATACAAAAAAAATTAACCGGGCATGGTGGCGCATGCCTGTAGTCCCAGCTACTCGGGAGGCTGAGGCAGTAGGATTGCTGAGCCCTGGAGATTGAGGTTGCTGTGAGCCAGGCTGACGCCACGGCACTCTCTCTAGCCTGGGCAACAAAGTGAGACTCTGTCTCAAAAAAAAATAATAATAAAATAAGGCCGGGCGCGGTGGCTCACGCCTGTAATCCTAGCACTCTGGGAGGCCGAGGCGGGCGGATTGCTCAAGGTCAGGAGTTCAAAACCAGCCTGAGCGAGATCCAGTCTCTACCATAAAAATAGAAAGAAATTAATTGGCCAACTAATATATATATAAAAATCAGCCAGGCATGGTGGCTCGTGCCTGTAGTCCCAGCTACTCGGGAGGCTGAGGCAGGAGGATTGCTTGAGCCCAGGAGTTTGAGGTTGCTGTGAGCTAGGCTGACGCCACAGCACTCACTCTAGCCTTGGCAAGAAAGCGAGACTCTGTCTCAAAAAAAAAAAAAAAAGATACTCTCTGGGAGGCCGAGGCGGGCGGATTGCTCAAGGTCAGGAGTTCAAAACCAGCCTGAGCAAGAGCGAGACCCTGTCTCTACTATAAATAGAAAGAAATTAATTGGCCAACTGATATGTATATAAAAAATTAGCCGGGCATGGTGGCGCATGCCTGTAGTCCCAGCTACTCGGGAGGCTGAGGCAGAAGGATCGCTCGAGCCCAGGAGTTTGAGGTTGCTGTGAGCTAGGCTGACGCCACGGCACTCACTCTAGCCTGGACAACAAAGTGAGACTCTGTCTCAAAAAAAAAAAAAAAAATTAATAATAATAAAATAAAATAAAATACCAACATCGTTTTTCACAGAACTAGAAAAAATAATTCTATGCTTTATATGGAACAAGAGAAGACTCTTAAAAAATCAGCCGGGCATGGTGGCTCGTGCCTGTAGTCCCAACTACTTGGGAGGCTGAGGCAATAGGATTGCTTGAGCCCAGGAGTCTGAGGTTGCTGTGAGCTAGGCTGATGCCACGGCACTCTAGCTCAGGCAACAGAGTAAGACTCTGTCTCAAAAATAAATAAATAAATAAATAAGTAAATAAAATTGTTTAAAAAAAGAGTTTTTGTCATGAAAGGATGCTGAGTTTTGTCAAATGCTTTTTCTGCATCTATGGAGATGATCATATGATTTTTATCCTTTACTCTGTTAATGTAGTGTATCACATTTATTGATTTGTTTATGCTGAATCATCCTTACATTCCAGGGATAAATCTCATTTGATAATAGTATATGATCCTTTTAATGTGCTGTTGAATTGGATTTACTAGTATTTTCTTGGGTATTGTTGCATCTATGTTCATCAGTAATATTGGCCTGTAATTTTCTTATCTTGTAATGTATCTTGTCTGGCTTTGGTATCAGGATAATGGTGGCTTCATAAAATGAGTTTGGAGTTTTCCTTTCTCTTTAAGTTTTTGGAAGACTGAGAAGAATTGGTATTAATTTTTCTTTAAATATTTGGTAGAATTCACCATTAAAGCCATCAAGTTCTGAGTTTTTATTTGATGAGAGACATTTGATTTCCGATTCAATCTTCTTATTCATTATTTGTCTGTTCAGATTTACTATTTCTTCACAATGTAGCCTTGGTATGTTATGTACTTCTAGTAATTTATTCATTTCTTCTAGGTTATCCACTTTGTTGGCATCCACTTTGTTGGCTCATGGGGGTTTCTTATAATCCTTTGTATTTCTGTAGTATCAGTTATAATGTCTCTCCTGTTATATATGATTTGATTTATTTGAATCTTCTCTATTTTTTCTTACTCTAACTAATTTTATCTTTTAAAAAAAATAACTCTTAGGTTTTTTTTATCTTGTCTATTGTTTTCTTAGTCTCTATTTCATTTATTTCTGCTCTGATGTTTGTTATTTCCTTTATTCTATTAATGTTGGATTTTGTTAATTCTTATTTTCCTAGTTCCTTGTGTTGCAAAGTTATGTTGTTTATTTGAGATATTTCCTTTTTATTCATGTAGGTATTTATAAAACTTCCTTCTTTGAACTACTTTTAGTTATAAACTTCCCTTATGGAACTGCTTTTGTTGTATTTTATAAGTTTTGGTGTGTTATATTTCCATTTTCATTTGTCTCGAGATATTTACAATTTCCCTTTTTATTTCTTCTTACAATTTCCCTTTGGTTGTTGAGAAGCATTTTGTTTAATTTCCACATTTTTGTGAGTTTTCTAGTTTTCCTCCTGTTATTGATTCCTAGTTTCATAGGACTGTGGTCATAAAAGATGCCTTATATGATTTCTCTCTTCTTAAGTTTGTTAAGACTTGTTTCGTGGCCTAACATATGATCTTTCATGGAAAATGCTCCATGTGCACTTGAGAAGTATATGTATCCTGCTGCTGTTGGATGAAATGTTCTATATATGTTTGTTAGGTCCATTTAGTCTAAAGTTTAGTCCAAGTCTAATGTTTCCTTATTGATTTCCTGTCTGGATGATCTATGCACTGTTGAAAGTAGGGCATTGAAGTTCACTGTTATTATTGTAATGCTCTCTATTTCTCCTTTTAGATCTGTTAATAGTTGATTTTTAAATTTAGTTGCTCCAATGTTGGTTGCATATATATTTACAATTGTTATATCCTCTTCATGAATTGACTACTTTATTATTATATAATGACATTCTTTGACTCTTAATACAGGTTTTGATACAAAGCCTATTTTGTCCGATACAGCTACCTTGCTCTCTTTTGGTTTATAATTGCATGAAATATCTTTTTCATTGCTTCAATCTATGTATGTCTCTAAAGGTGAAGTGAGTCTCTTTTAGGCAGCACATAGTTGGGTCTTGTTACTTTTTTTTAATCCATTCAGTCCCTCTATGTCTTGATTAGAGAATTTAATCCATTTACATTTAAAGTAATTATTGATAGGTAAGGACTTACTATTGCTATTTTGTTCATTGTTTTCTGGTTCTTTTGTAGATCCTTTGTTCTTTTGTTCCTCTCTTGCTGCCTTCCTTTGTGATTTGATGATTTTCTGTAGTAGTAGGCTTTGATTCCTGTCTCGTTGTGTATCTATTATAGGTTTTTGTTTTGTGGTCATGGTAAGGGTAACATAAAATACCTTGTAACAGTCTATGTTTTATGATAACTTAACTTCAATTGCATACAAAAACTCTACACTTTACCCCCACCACCACATTTTAAGTTTCTGATGTCATAATTTACATCTTTTTATATTCTGTAGCCATTAACAAATTACTGAAGCTATAGTTACTTTTAATATTTTTGCCTTTTAACCTTTATACTAGAGTTATAAGTGATTTATAAATCACCATTAGAGTACTAATTTGAATTTGAGTATATACTTACATTTACCAGTGAGTTTTATACCTTCATGTGTTCCCATGCTACTAATATATATCCTTTGATTTTAGCTTGAAAAATTCCCCCTTAGCATTTCTTGTAAGGTAAGTCTGCTGGTAATAAACTCCTTCAGCTTTTGTTTGTTTGGAAAAGTCTTTATCTTGCCTTCATTTCTAGAAATATAGCTTTGCCAGGTAAAGCATTCTTGGTTGAGAATTTTTTTTCAAAAATTTTGAATATATCATCTCACTCTCTCCTAGCCTGCAAGGTTTCTCCTGAGAAATTTGCTAACAGAAGTCCATAGTTAATACCTTGATGTCCATTTCTGTCCCCAGATTTGGGGAGTTTTCAGCTATATTTCATTAAATAAGCTTTTTATACCTTTCTCTCTGTAGTCTCCTTATGAGATTCCCAGAGTGTGCATGTTAGTTCTCCTTACTGTGTCCCACAATTTCCACAGGCTTCCTTTACATTCTATTTTCCTTTTTCTCCTCTGGCTGGGTATTTTCAAATGACTTGTCTTGGAGTTCACAAATTCTTTATTCTGCTTGACCAAGTCTGCTCTTGATGTTTTCTAATAGCATTTTTCATTTTATTTATTGTATTCTTCAGCCTCAGAATTTCTGTTTAGCTCATTTTTATGATTTCTACCCATTTTTTGAACATCTACTTTTGTTCTTATATTGTTTTTTCTAATTTTGTTGAGTTGTCTGTCCATTTTCTCTTGTTGCACCACCTCATGATTTCCAGGTGAAGGTAGTAGTCCGGTTTCTCCACTCAGTCTCCATTGACACCTAAAGGGGAAATATCCTCATTATTTCTGGGCAGGAGTGGGACTTCCAGCTTCTCACATGATCTCCACTACTTTATTGGAGGGTACTGCATTATCAGCTAATGAGAATAAAAGTCCTTGCTCCCTACTTAGCATTCTCTGATATCACTATGTGCAATTTGGGGGCACTTCATTATAGACTTTCAAGGATTAAGTATAAGCTCCCCACTTGGCCTTTGTTGGTGGGAATGGAGCCACAGTGTTTTCTGTGGTGCTTGACTGAAGTAGAGTGGTTATTGTCTAAACATTTTATGACTGTAGTCTCAGCTACAGTCCAACGTGGAAGGATCGCTTCAGCACAGCAGTTCAAGGCTGCAATGAGCTTTGTTTGCACCACTGCACCCCAGCCTGGGTGACAGAGTGAGACTCTGTCTCTAGAAAAAAAAATAATAACATATCAACTAAGTTCACCATCTTCTATGGGCACAATTTGTGGCACTCCAAAACAATAATAAGGATCAAAGATCACTGATTACAAATTGTCATAACAGATATAAAAATAATGAAAAATGTTAAACTATTACAAGAATTACCAAATTGTGACACAGATATGAAGTGAGCACATGCTGTTGGAAGAACGGCGCTGATAGACTAGCTTAATGCAGCATTGCCATTGCGGTGCCTCAACAAATTAAAAATAGAATTACTAAACGAACCGGCAATCCCACTTTGTGGTATATACTCAAAAAAATTTAAAGAACGGTCTCAAAGAAATATCTGCACACTTATGTTTATAGCAGCATAATTCACAATAGCTAAAAACTTGGAAGGAACCAAACTAACCATTGACAGATAAATGGATAAACAAAATATGGTAGATACATATTATGGAATATTCTTCAACCTTGAAAAGGAAGGAAATTCTGACACATGCTATGATATGGATGAAAAATAGACATAATATGTCACAGAAAGAGAAATGCTGTATGATTCCACCTCTATGCATTATCTAGAGTAGGCAAATTCACAGAAACAGAGAGTAGAATGGTAGTTGCCAAAGGCTGTGGGGCAGGGGAGATTGGGGAATTATTGTTTAATGGGTAGAGAGTTTCAGATTTGCAAGATGAAAAGAGTTCTGAAGGCCGGGCGCAGTGGCTCACACCTGTAATCCTAGCACTCTGGGAGGCCGAGGCTGGCAGATTGCTCGAGGTCAGGAGTTCAAAACCAGCCTGAGCAAGAGTAAGACCCTGTCTCTAATATAAATAAAAAGAAATTAATTGGCCAACTAATACATATAGAAAAAATTAGCCAGGCATGGTGGCGCATGCCTGTAGTCCCAGCTACTTGGGAGGCTGAGGCAGTAGGATTGCTTGAGCCCAGGAGTTTGAGGTTGCTGTGAGCTATGCTGACACCACAGCACTCACTCTAGCCTGGGCAACAAAGTGAGACTCTGTCTCAAAAAATAAAAAAGAGTTCTGAAGATGATGGTGTGATGGCTACATAACAATATAAATAACTTAACACTACTAAACAGCACACTTAAAATGGTTAAGACAGTAAATTTTTTGTTATGTGTATTTTACCAAAATAAAAAGTTTTATTACAAAAATATAACCAGTTAATCTCCAAATGTTTGGAAATTAAACTAAATTTTTTTTATTTTTATTTATTTATTTTTTTTTTTTTGAGTCAGAGTCTCACTTTGTAGCCCAGGCTAGAGTGCCGTGGTGTCAGCCTAGCTCACAGCAACCTCAAACTCCTGGGCTCAAGTGATCCTCCTGCCTCAGCCTCCAGAGTAGCTGGGACTACAGGCACACACCACCATACTCGGCTAATTTTTTCTATATATTTTTAGTTGGCCAATTAATTTCATTCTATTTTTACTAGAGACAGGGTCTCACTCTTGCTCATGCTGGTTTTGAACTCCTGACTTTAAACGATCCACCCACCTCGGCCTCCCAGAGTACTAGGATTACAGGCGTGAGCCAGCATGCCCAGCCTAAACTACATTTTTAAATAAAAGGAGAACTCATATCTCTGTGTCATAATGTGCTCTCAAGCAGTATATTATACTTCCTATTTGACAAACAACATGTATAAAGAAATTTTTTAATGAAATGGTCTTTTATACAATAGAGGGCTTCTTATTCCATGCAACTTGTAGTTGGCTGGTTTATCCAAAAAGTCCATTAATTTACATTATAAAACAGAGGGAGTCTTTCAGGTTTTATATGACTAAAGAGTGTGTGAAAAAAATAAACAAGGAACTGACATCATTCATTACCTTTAGGTAAAAGAATGAGGAAGACTGCTACTCAAAAATGATAAAATTTATGATAATATTTTTATAATGATAGCATTTAGAGAATATTTATAATAATATTTTTAAGCATTTAAAGTAGGTTAAGGCTGGAAATAATAAAACATAACCTTATACATTTTAATTTTATACCTTTTAACCTTATACCTTTTACCTTTATACCTTTAACCTTATACCTTTTAATTTAAGTTAAAATACAGAATTATACCTTTATTTAGCCATTTTTTTCAATCCAGAGCTAAGGCTTTTTTTTTTTCCCCCCTCATAGTTTCACTGTTTGAATTTCTGCATAGTTTTTCCTATAGAAAACTAAACCTTTAATGAATCATCTATGAATTCTATTTTGGGATTCTTTAAGATTCAGTGAGGATTTTAAAATAATTTTCAAGTAGAATTCTTCACATATGGAAATTCCTTCTGAATATTAGTGATTTTTCCCCTCTAATCTTTTCTAGTTTTCATAGTACTCCCAATTCAAAACAATTTTTTTGCTCCTTGTCTTTCTTGAGTCTTTCTAAAACATTCTATTTAGTTAACATTGAAAATATGTATTTCTTGTTCTATTTTATTGGCTTATGTTATGTTTAAATAAATGATTAAAATTACAAGCACAAGTGACATAAACAGGTTTGGGAACACACACAACTGATGTGCAGTAAGGGCACAGCACAACTGGTGGACATGCTGAGAGGAACAGACCAGTTGCAAGTGCTTATTGTACTGGAAGGCATCACTCCACGTGCTTCAGAGAGAGAATGAAGAAATATTTAAATGGAGTCGATTAACAGAGCTTCTACTGTACATTTGAAGATCATGATTTCTTCACTAATAGCCAAGTTTACTAAATGGGAGTCTCACTGGGCTTGTTTTAATGAATTATGATACACATTAGTAACTAACAAGATGAACTTGAAAATGGACAAAATACTTGAGGCTTTAGGTACAGTAAGTTATTTTAGACAGTTTAAACATAATCTCTGCAAACTTGTGGATGCGGTTCACCTGGTAAATGAAACATTTTCTTCCCAGAGACTAAAATTAACAACCCCACTTGTCTATAAAGACTTAGCCACTCTCACTCTCTATGGTGAAAGGATCCTTGGCCTTAAGTAGACTATAAGCTGTGTGAGGGGAAGGATGGAGGGTTCTTTGCTCACCACAACATTCTTAGCATCTAGCACACCATCGGACACAGGAAGGTAGTCAAATACTGCTTGAATGCATGCATGGGGGAATGAATGAATGAATGAATGCTCACAGAAAAGAATGCGGGGGACTATACTTGACACTAGAGTGTGTACTCACTGCAGATGGAGGCAGTGGTGACTTTCGGTAGAGTCAGGAGCAGGACCAGGGCAGGGCAGGGCACGAGCAATTCAATCCGGTCAGACCCGCTTCACCAGCCTTATCTTGGCTTCACATGGTGCGGTGGGGACCCAGTAGCCAGTAGCCACTATCCCAACCCTCCCTGATGCAGATCCTCACCCAATCCTTATTCACCTCATTAAGGTTGCCCAGAACCACTTTCCAACTACATCTGGGATCAGTTAGACCTGTGCTGAAACCACAATAAACAAATCTGTGGCACACACTTGGCCTACATGCAGTTGTTTTTCTCACCTGAATTTCTCCCTTAACCTTCCCACCTCTTTCAAGGCAGAGCAAGGCAGTCACTTATGAAATAGCTTGGAGCAGGGGCCTTGCCCAAGTCTGTTTGATCCAATCCAATCAGATTCTTTCTATTGGAAATTTGAAATGGAAATGTGGATGACAGAAATGTTTGGGAAATAACAGAACCGGAACCTCTGAAAACATACCAAGGGGCTTCTGACTTCTGGCATGATGGAGTTAGGAGGTCTACAAAACCTCTTCCCCCCAAAATCAATTACAAAGCTGGACAAAATTGTCTGAAACAACCACTTTGGCACTCTGGAATTCTACCAAAGGCACATAAAAACTGAGAAATGTTTTATTGATGAAAAATACTGAACTTTGGGGAAGAGCAGCATGAGTCCATGGCTGCTCACACCCCATCTCCCTTCCCCCAGCTCTTCTAGGACCATGACAACCAGAAGCTTCACCACCAGTGCTGGAGGGGGCACACTTAATTTAAAGCATTGTCAGTTGACGTTATCTCAGTGGCAAGCAAATATGAAGGACCAGTGGCTCCATCAATCTGAGGTTGCAGTTCTGTTTCACGTATGCAAAGGACTGACAGACTAGTGCAGATTTATCAGGAAGTTTTAAGAAGAGAGCCACAGGGGATTTCTCACATATCTCAGCTTAGCCAGAGGCTGTGTGCATGTATGTTAGAGACCAAAGAGGGCCAAGTGTACCCACACATTCCTGGGTCAACACATGTGCAAAGAAGATGCAAAGCAATATTAAGGGTACCAACATATCTGTGATGAGTGT
The DNA here is from genome assembly GCF_040939455.1 of Microcebus murinus. Classification (NCBI taxonomy): domain Eukaryota; kingdom Metazoa; phylum Chordata; class Mammalia; order Primates; family Cheirogaleidae; genus Microcebus; species Microcebus murinus. The sequence continues at coordinate 59,507,160 of NC_134117.1, forward strand.
CCTAGAACAAGAGTAGAGAGAGAATGGGGCAGAAAAAATATTTGGAGATATAATGGCCTAAATCTTCCTGAATTTGATGAAAAACATTACACGTCCCATCTAAGAAGCTCCATAAACCCTAAGCAGGATAATTAAAAAGAGATCAACACCTACATTTAATAGTCAAACTGTTCAAAGCCTAAGACAAATAAACAACCGACCAAACAAACAAACAAACAAAAACACTCTTGAAAGCAGCAAGAGAAAAACAATTGGCCATGTACAGGGAAACAACAATACAATGAGCAGCCAACTTCTCATCAGAAACAATAAAGGTCAGAAGCAATGGAATGACATATTTAACTTGCCAGAAGAAAAGAAAAGTGTTTAACTAAGAATTCCATATCTGGCTAAAATAATTCTTCAACATGGAAGTGAAATAAAGCCATTCCCAGATAAACAAAAACTGAGAATATTTGTTGCTAGCACATCGGCCTTACAATAAATACTAAGTAAAGCCCTTCAGGCTAAAAGGAAGTGACCCCAGGTGATAACCTAAATCTGCAAAAAGAAACGAAGAATGCCAGAAATGATAAATATGTGAGTAACTATAATGTATATTTTTTCTTATTGCTTCTCTTAGTTCTCTTAAAAACACAAGATTGTTTTTTTTTTTTTTTGAGACAGAGTCTCACTTTGTTGTCCAGGCTAGAGTGAGTGCCGTGGCGTCAGCCTAGCTCACAGCAACCTCAAACTCCTGGGCTCCAGTGATCCTTCTGCCTCAGCCTCCCGAGTAGCTGGGACTACAGGCATGCGCCACCATGCCCGGCTAATTTTTTTTTTATATATATATCAGTTGGCCAATTAATTTCTTTCTATTTATAGTAGAGACGGGGTCTTGCTCTTGCTCAGGCTGGTTTTGAACTCCTGACCTTGAGCAATCCGCCCGCCTCGGCCTCCCAAGAGCTAGGATTACAGGCGTGAGCCACAGCGCCCGGCCACAAGATTGTTATAAGAAATAATTATGTAACACTGTATATGTTTATAACACATATAGATGTAATATATATGACAAGAATAGCACAAAAGAGAAGGGAAGAAAAGAAGTATTAGGGCAAAGTTTCTGTTTTTAACAGAGTTAAAGCAGTATTATTCTGAAATGGATTGTTATAAGTTAAATGCAGTTGTAATCCCTGGAGCAACTACTGAGAAAATAACTTGAAATTATATGGTAAAAAAAATCAAGATAGGAATTGCAATTTTTATTTTTTAACTAAAATGTAATTATTTAACACTAAATAAATCAGTAGAGGAGGAACAAAAACATGAAAAAGGCATTAAGAAAATAGAAAACAGGCTGGGTGTGGTGGCTCACGCCTGTAATCCTAGAACTCTGGGAGGCCGAGGCCTGCAGATTGCTCGAGGTCAGGAGTTTGAAACCAGCCTGAGCAAGAGCGAGACCCCGTCTCTACTATAAATAGAAAGAAATTAATTGGCCTACTAATATACATAGAAAAATTTATCCAGGCATGGTGGCGCATGCCTGTAGTCCCAGCTACTCGGGAGGCTAAGGCAGCAGGATTGCTTGAGCCCAGGAGTTTGAGGTTGCTGTGAGCTAGGCTGACACCATGGCACTCACTCTAGCCTGGGTAACAAAGTGAGACTCTGTCTCAAAAAAAAAAAAAAGAAAATAGAAAACAAATAGAGAAATGTCAGGTATAAATCCAGCCATATCAATAATTACATTAAAAGAGAATGGACCAAAAATCCCATTCAAAAGACAGAGACTGTTAGACTGGATTAAAAAGCAAGATCTTCCAGACACTTATCAAAAAAATAATCCACCACGACCAAGTGGGCTTCATCCCAGGGATGCAGGGATGGTTCAACATATGTAAATCTATCAATGCAATTCACCACATAAACAGAAGCAAAAACAAAGACCACATGATTCTTTCAATAGATGCAGAAAAAGCTTTTGACAAAATTCAACACCCTTTCATGATACGAACACTTAAGAAAATAGGCATAGAAGGGACATACCTAAAAATGATACAAGCCATATATGACAGACCCATAGCCAACATCATACTGAATGGGGAAAAATTGAAATCATTCCCACTTAGAACTGGAACCAGACAAGGCTGCCCACTATCTCCACTTCTGTTCAACATAGTGCTGGAAGTCTTGGCTACAGCAATCAGACAGGAAAATGGAATCAAAGGTATCCAAATAGGGGCAGAAGAGATCAAACTTTCACTGTTTGCTGATGATATGATATTGTATCTAGAAAACCCCAAGGATTCAACCAAGAAACTCCTGGAACTGATCAATGAATTTAGTAAAGTCTCAGGATACAAAATCAATACACAGAAATCAGAGGCATTCATATACGCCAACAACAATCTAATTGAGAACCAAATCAAAGACTCAATTCCCTTCACAATAGCAACAAAGAAATTAAAGTACCTAGGAATATACTTAACCAAGGACGTAAAAGACCTCTACAGGGAGAACTATGAAATACTGAGGAAGGAAATAGCAGAGGATGTAAACAGATGGAAATCCATACCATGCTCGTGGATCGGCACACTCAATATCATTAAAATGTCTATACTACCCAAACTGATCTACAGATTCAATGCAATACCTATTAAAATCCCATCAGGTCATAAATACACAGGAAGTAAAAAAGGTGGGAAAACATTACTCAAGCAAACAGTAACCATATACAGCTGGACTGGCTATAATACTGCTAGAAAAATAGACTTTAAGACAAGAAATATTACTAGAGACAAAGAAAGATATCTTATAATGATAACATGCTTAATACATTAGGAAGTAACAATTATAAATATATTTGCCTCACAACATAGCCCCAAAATACATAAAACAAAAATTGATGGAATTAAAGGGAGAAATAGATAATTCAACAATAATAATTCAAGATTTCAATACCTCACTTAGTAAATGCAGGAAAAGTACTTGACAAAATTCAATGTTAATCATGATTTTATAAAAAGTTATCCTGGAACAATTGGATATCCATATGCAAAAAAATAAGCTTAGACTCATACCTCATGCCATTCACAAAAATTAACTGCAAATAGATCACAATCAAAACGTTAAACATAAAGTTAGCACATGACCCAGGAATCTCACCCAAAGGTATATATGTAAGAAAATTGAAATCATGTCCACACAAAAACTTGTTCACAAATGTTCATAGCGGCATTACTCATAAGAGCCAAAAAGTGGAAACAACCCAAATGTCCATCAACTGAGGGATGGATAAACAAAATATTGTGAATCCATACAATGGACTAATATTTGGCCATAAAAAGGAATGACATTTTCATGCATACTGCAACAAAGATGAATCTTGAAAACATTATGCTGAGTGAAAGAAGCCAGACATATGCCATATGATTCATTTATATGAAATGTCTCAAATAGGCAAATCCAGAGAGACAGAAAGTAGATTAGTGATCTCCAGGGACTGGAGGGACGTAGAAATGGGGAGTGACTGTGAATAGGTATGGGGGGGGTTTTTGGTGATGAAAATGTTCTGGGATTAGTGATATTTGAACAATTGTGTGAATGTACTAAAAACATAGAATTTTATCTTTTTAAAGAGTAGACTTTATGGCATATGAATTATATCTCAATAAAGTTGTTATCTTTGAAAAAATGGATCACAGGCCTACATGTGAAACCTGGTTGTCTGGGGCTGGGGCTAGAACTGAGTCCTGACTGAAAATGAACTTGAGAGATTGTTTGGAATGATGGAAGTGTTCTACAACTGGATTGTGGGCATGGTTACACTTTATAAATTTGCTAAAAATCATTGGATTGTTAATTTATTACAATGGCCGATTTGATGACATGTAGGTTTTGCTTCAATAAATCTGTTTTGAAAAATGAACCCACTGAAAACAGAAATCAAAATGTCACAGTAAATAGTGGGGGAAACTGGGGATGGGAATTTATCTTAAAAATGAAACAAAGAAGGAAGATGGGTGGTACTGAGGTACTGAATGTTCTGTCGCTTGATCTCTTTACGGGTTACAGTTTGTGAAAATTCATCAAGGTGTGCTCTTGTGATATGCTCACTTTTCTGGGTCTCTTTCATACCACAATAAAAGTTTTTAAAATGGCATGAGGGGCAGGGAGGGGCCGTGAATGAGCCAGTTACGAGTTACCCAAGCTGACAGGCTCAGCTTAACAGTTGCCCTTAGCCCTTCATGAGATTTCTGCCTTGCTTATTGCTACCATTTTACAATAATACCCACTATTCAAGCTAGTCTGAGTGATTTTCTGTTTCTTACTATAAAAAAGTCTCACTAATACACCCACCAAATATAACTACTAAAATGTCACCTCCAGGAGGACAGGGAATTTTGTACAATGCTAAATCCCCAGGGCCTAGGACAATACCTGTCACACAGTAGGTTCTGAATGCACATTTCTCAAATGAGTAAACAAATGAATGAACAGAGGAGCAGTTCTAGAGGAAGGAAGGTATCAGGGATACACTTGTGAACACAGACATTTTTCAATGCAAGCTGACCAATGTGTCTATATTTTACAGCAATATGAACAAAAACATGGAGAGGCGAGGTGCCAAAGGATGAATAATGCCTCCAGGAGGATGTCAGGGAAGTGTGGCAGAAAGGAGACATGGGAGCTGGGTCTTGAAGGATGAGTAGGAGTTTGCCAGAGAAAGAATGCAAAGAGTGGAATAGACGGGAGATAAACACTGACAAAAGCACACTGTTCTGACAGAGGCTGGCATTCCTAGGGACCTTAAGAAGGCTCATGTGGCAGAAGTGTAGGGCTTTTATTTGAGAACAGGTGAGAGGTGGGGCTGGAGAGAAGCCAGGGGTAAATGGAGAGGATGACCTGTTCCCAGCCAAGGCATCTGGACTGACCCCTGCAGGAATCACAGCCAGGAGAGAATTTTCATGCCTAGATCTCTCCTCTCAGCCTGTGGATTTCTTTCCATTTTTCTCTCAAAACACCACTCCCTGAAGATGTCCCTTGACTCTTTACATCTTGGCTGTCCCCATACGGCTTTCGCATTCCATCTCGGGGACTCATTCATCCCCAACCAGGCTTCGGTCCTTCATAGAGAAGTAATCACCATTTCTTCACCAGCTGCAGACGAGAAGTCTGGAGGAAGGAGGAGTGTCTGAGCCACCTTCTGCTGGGCCCAGAGGGAATGAGCCACCAGCCACCGAGGTCTGCATGGTACCAATGAACCAGAGACGCCACACTCCCCTCAGGCATCCTGATGTCACTCACAACACAGAAGGGGCCAATGGTTCAGAAGCCACTGTCCTTCCAGCCTCTGCCAGGAAAATCTAATGCCTATTTTCTGTTAATTTTCTGCTCTGAAATGCTTCCTGGCATCTGCCCACCCTACCCAGGGGCTGGACAACTGGGTATTAGCCCTGCCACCATGCTGAGCCTGGGACCCCTCTCCAGGACAATTCTCTCCTCCAGGGACAAGAGGGTCAAGCTGCTCTTTTAGACATGACCTCAGAGATGTGCAACAAGGGCCCCGGCCCAATTTATCACCACAGGGCTATAATTAGGTTTGTTAACATACAGTGGAGCATAGTCTTGTTGACTAGGAACTTAATCACGTTACTATTGAGTTCCTGTACGCATTGCTCCGGGTGACTGTTTTACTTGTAGAGTTATAGCCAAACCCAACGGGAGGAAATTAGCTTTGGACACAAGTTTGGAGGGGGGGGGGTTCTTTTTCCTCCTGACTTTGTCTCTCCCCCCCGCCCACCTTCCATGTGAAAATATTTAGCAAACAGTGACAATGATGAAAAACAGTAGGAAACAAAATGTTCTACATTAGTATAAAACATGAAAAATGCAGCAAGGACCCTTAGTGGTACAACATGTGTTATGCTGGCTGGCAGTCCATTAGCGCTGATAGACATTTCACTTACCTAAGTCAAATATAACAGTCTAGTATTCATTAATATAAGAAGGGGCTGTGGAATCGGAGCTACCATCTGGCTGGGCCGACAGAATAATCTACAACTCATGATTAGGTCTAAGGAGTGGGGTTTCACTTTAATCTTTCTCATTGCTCGAAATTTCCATCTGCGCAGTTCGGCACATCATTTTTCTTCAAGACAAATGTGCTGTTTTTCATGTTCCAAAATTAGATCAGAAGAAAACGATTAATCATGTCACGGCCTGGGAAAGGAAACAAAGCTCCGATACTCGCCTGCTCTCCCTCCCCGCGCCCCCCCCAGCCCGCCCCTCCCCGGCCCTGGCCGATTGCAAGTTTCGCTTTTTCCCCCAACCCCTGGGTTTTCGGCTCAACTTTGGGACACGCCACCGCCGCCCGAGAGGAGGAGGGTGGGACTGCAGGGAGAGGAGTTTAGGGCGCCCTGGGGCCCCGGCTGGGGGCGCCCTGCGTGTCCCCCGGGCCACCCCCGGGGGTCACCCTGGCCGCTCCAGCACCGCCCGCCCTGGGAGTCGCGCCCCGGGACGCCGCCCTGGCCCGGGAGTGACAGCAAGGGCTGCGAGCCCGCCTCCCGCGCGTCCCCTCCGGCCGGGCCGCCGCAGCCCTGTCTGTCAGGCGGCTCGCAAGTCATAACAAATCCCTGGCGCGGAGCTGAAGCTGAGCATTTGCCGGAGCGTCATGGGGATGATGAATGACCCGCAGGCCTTTGAAGTGCTCTGCCAGTTCAGCTGGGTCCGCGGTGCTGACAGAGAAATATACACAACAGCGTAACCAATAATGAGAACATTAAACATTCCTGCGCCGTGACAGGCTGACAGAAAAACCCAGGCCCGCATCAATCATGGCGCAGATAGAACCTTGACAATTGGCCCCTCACTGACACCCCCCCCCAGCCTCGCGGGTCTCCCCGCTTTCTCTCTCCCCCACTCCCCGCACCCCCTCCCCTGCCCCCTCCCCTCCCGCCCTCTCTTCTTCCCCCTTCTCCCCCCCTCCTGCGCCCCCTCTGTCCCCTGCCCTCCTCTCAGAGGTCAAGTGAGATTTGGGCCACGTCCATTTTGTGAGGCTGCCCGTGTGTGTGGAACAATGAAGAGATGCCACATCATGGTGAAAAGTGTGACGTCTAAATTTATAGTTAACAATTTCTGCTTTTTAACCTATGCAAAAATAATAATAATAATAATACGATCACTGTATATTAAACCTCATCTGGAAATATTATCAAAAGTCTAAAGCCTGGCCCCTGAGGACAGCCCAACATGAACCCCCTTCTTCCTCCTCTTGGGGGGGTCTCTCTGGGAGTCTCCCTGTGTGACTTTGGCAAGAGTCCCTTTTCTTTATGCTGGCCTCTTGCTTTTCAACTGGACTTATCTGACTGGGATCTGATTTCTGGTCTGTCTGAAAGGGAAAAAACAGCAGAGAAACACAAAGATCGCTTCCTTTTCCTCCACCGGGAAATATCTGGTCAGATAAGGTGCACTGGATGGACCTTCCACCCCCTTCCCTGAGGAGATGCTTGTGACCTTTTAGTGGCTTTCTGGATCCCCCCAAATCCTGTCTGGGTTTAGTTTGGGCCCCTACTCCCTGCATGTGAGGCTGGGGCAGCCCCCAGCCCACACAGACTGTGCCTGCCGGCCCGCTCCCCCTGGCCCATGACGGCTTATGGAAGAGCCCTGGGCTGGCAGTCGGAAGCCAGGGTTCTAGTCCCAGCTATGAGAATTTGGGCAAGTCCAGAACTTTCCTGGACCACAACATGGGAATAAAAACCCTACATCAGGCATCTTACAGATTTCTATGTTCTCTAAATGCAAAGGGTTATTTTTCCTCCTTGTATCCTTGGAGCTTCCCCCTGCCCCCATTCTTGGCTTTTGAGAAGAGAAAAAACTCCTTGACTTTCCAAAAAGTCATGAAAAACTCCCTACGGCCTATGCACACACACATACACACCACACACACACACACACACACACAGATGGTGAGCGGAGGAGGGGAGGGCCACTCAGTGGTCGTCCAGGGACAGAGGGTGTTAGGAGGGGTCTGACGGGAACCTGCGGGGAGGAGATAGGGAGGCCAGTGCTTATGCTCTGAGAAAAGGCTCAATAACGGACAGGACCCTTCAAACGCTTTTGCACATTGGTTCAGCCGGGCTGGCTCCTGTGTGTGTGAAGAAAAGAGCATCTGTGGAGGCAGCGTCTCCTCCACACTGTAGGGCAGCATGTCCCTGGCAAGGCCAGCTCCATTCCCACTGCCTCCGGGGAGCTTGTTCCATGTGTCCTGGCCCACATGGGCCCTCCTCTGATGTCCTATGTCGCCTGGCCCCACTGAGCATTGTGCCTGCCCAGCTAGACTTGAAGCACTTGAGGGCAGGATGGCGCCATGCTTTGCTGTCTTCTGGGTCACTGACCAGCCTGGTGCCTTGTTCTGAAGTGCCCGCCCCACCCACAGCCCCCTTCTCTAAGGAACGGCCCCACCAGGCCTCTCGAATGGGAACACCTCAGAGGCCATGACTGTACTACTCATAACCCTGCCCCTTGCCATAGCTGATTGGTCCAGTATTTAACCCCATTCCTGCAACTAACCAGATTCTCTCTTCCTTGAAAAATTCGAATGCAGCCACAGGCGGTGTTGAGCTCTTGAGAATCACAAAGTGTTTGTAGCTGGGGCAGCCATTTTGAGCCACATACATACATGCTGAGGAGAGAAAAAAAAAAAAAAAAAACCAGGCCGGGCGCGGTGGCTCACGCCTGTAATCCTAGCTCTTGGGAGGCCGAGGCGGGCTCAAGGTCAGGAGTTCAAAACCAGCCTGAGCAAGAGTGAGACCCCGTCTCTACTATAAACAGAAAGAAATTAATTGGCCAACTGATATATATAAAAAATTAGCCGGGCGTGGTGGCGCATGCCTGTAGTCCCAGCTACTAGGGAGGCTGAGGCAGAAGGATCGCTCGAGCCCAGGAGTTTGAGGTTGCTGTGAGCTAGGCTGACGCCATGGCACTCACTCTAGCCTGGACAATAAACCAAGACTCTGTCTCAAAAAAAAAAAAAAAAAAAACCAAAGCTGATGTTCAAAGGAAAGCAAGAGGATGAGGAGGTGGGCAAAAAAGCAGCAGACTTGCGATACTAGGTAGACCAAGAGAAGACAGCTTAGCTTCAATTCCTGACTTTCCAGTGCCTGTCCTCTGAGGTCTGGGTATACCGTTTCTTGCCCTTAGACGCCTATGAGATAGCCAGTCACTGGAAAAGAGATATCACCCAGGCCTGGCCAATCATTCTATCCCATCTTCCTGACTTAAGTGATTGGTCCAAGGATAGGCATGTGACCCATGTTAGGCCAATCAAAGCCCTTCCCTGGAATTTTATATATTGATCCTGAGAGAGAGATGTTCTTCATTCATTTTGGATTTAGTAATGTAAGGCTAGGACCCCAGAGCTTCTAGCACCATGGCTGTCACTGCCTGGAGTGAACCAATCTATTATAGGAACAAATGAGGCCAATCAGAGCAGCAGAGCTCACTGACATCAAGTCCCAATGACTTCGTCAGGTCCCTGGATCTAGTCAAGCCTGAATTCTGCCCCACACTTGGCCTTCCCAGCAAATGAGCCAGTTCATTTCCTTTCTTGCTTAAACTAAATTTAGTTTGATTTCTATCTATTACAACCCAGGACAGTCCTCATACGGGTGTGTTCAGGGGACATGTCAATTTAGGAGGATTCACTTAAAATCAATAAATGATTCTACCCTCTTTTTATGTATGTGTACATGAATAAGAACCCATGAGGCCCAGAGCAAGGAGGGCTACAGTCCCCTCTGTGACCTCACTCTTCACTCCAATCAATCAGTTCAGTCAATCTGAACAGCTATCCTGCATGTTCCCAGGCCAAGGCCAAGTAGCTTGGAGTTCTGAGCCTGGCAGGAATGCTACTTTCCTATCTCTGTGGTTTGTCCCCATCCTCAAGCAAGAGGAGACAGGTACTGGGTCAGAAGCAAGGCCAACGAGAGTGGAGGTCCTCACTGCCTCTGAACGAAGCTGTTTGGCCTTCCAGCCGGAAGCCAGGGCTGAAGCTGACACTTTGTCTGCCTTGGACACAGCCACAAGTCTCACTCTTCAGATACCTTTTTGAACTCAGAAGGTCCTTTAGGGCTAAAAATGGAACTCTGGGTGTTCATGCTCATTCTAGTTCTGGTCTGATGACAAGGTTCCTGGACAAATGGGAAAGACAGGGGCAGCAGCAGTTAAAGTGAAAAATGACCAGAGGGTTTTAGGTGACTGCAGGCAAGCTTAAGATAAGCCAAGCTTGTGTGATGCTGCATCTTAAGAAAAATAAAGAGATGAGTCAGTTAGGCCAGAGCATCATGTTCAAGTGATGTTTCAAGATTCTGAGAAACAGTAACACAGGCAAAGGTGATGGGCACTTGGGAAATCCAGCGTTGGAAAAAGAGGGGAAAGTATTTAGGAGGGAGAAGTGACATCTCCATCAACACAGACAGGGTCGCTCATGCCCATTCTCCAGGAAGGGGCTGTGGACCCCCAGGCACAGGCTGGCACACGGATGGCACTCGAGAGCTCTCATTTGCTTGTCCAGGCCTCATCCACCAGTGGCAGGAGCAGAGCCAACGAGAGGACCTTACAGAGAAGCAGCTTTTATCACAATCTAAGAGCTTTCTGACAATCTCAATCATGCAGCAATTGGAATGGGTCCTTTTGTAAGGTAGTGATGTCCGCATCACTGAAGATATTCAAGCAAAGACTGGATAATTAGCTCACAGGGCTACTATAGAAAGAATCCCTAAATTGAATGGATATTAGGCTTTCAGGGGTCTTTTTCAATTGAGTGACTTCTACAGCCTCAGTTCCTCCCTCCTACTAAGATTATGGATGTGGTAACTGGATTTTTCCAAAGATGTGGCTGGTTGTATTTTCAGCAATGGCTGCAGCAACATCTCATGCTCCACACGCTCTTCTTACGGTATAACCTTGCCTCTCCCCATGAAGAGGAGGAGGCTAATTCCCAACCTGTTCAACCTGAGCTGGCTTGTGACTGCTTCCACGAATAGAACATGGCAGAAGGGACTCTGGATGACTTCCAGGACTAGATTAAAGAGGCCATGCAGCTTCTGGTGGCTCTTCGGGGATGCTTGTTCCTAGAATCCAGCCGCCATGCTGTGAGGAAGCCCAAACTAGCCCGTGCAGAGAGTTCACATGGAGAGGCCCATGGAGGTATCTGGCCCACAGTGCAGCTGAGGTCCTGCTGACAGCCAATGTCATTTCCCCAAAAGTGAATGAAAGTTTGTTCATGGCAGCATTATTTGCAATAGCTAGAATATGGAAGTAATATAAGTGTCCATCAATGGATGCATAGATAAGCACAATATGGTATACTCACCCAATGGAATATTATTCAGCCTTAAAAAGGAAGGAAATTCTGCAATATGCTACAACCTGGATAAAACTGGGGGACATTATGCTAAGTAAAATGAGCCAGTCACAAAAAAGACAAATATTGTATGATTCCACTTTTATGAGGTACCTAGAGTAGTTAAAGTCATAGAGACAGGCTGGGCATGGTGGCTCACACCTGTAATACTAGCATTCTGGGAGGCCAAGGTGGAGGATCACTTGAGCTCAGGAGTTTGAGACCAGCCTGAGCAAGAGTGAGACCCTCATCTCTACTAAAAGTAGAAAAAAATTAGCCAGGCATGGTGGTGAACACCTGTAGTCCCAGCTACTCAGGAGGCTGAGGCAGGAGGATCACTTCAGCCCAGGAGTTTGAGGTTGCTGTGAGCTAGGCTGATGCCACAGCACTCTAGCCCAGGCAACAGAGTGAGACTCTGTCTCAAAAAATAAATAAAACAAATTCATGGAGACAAAAAGTAAAATGGTGGTTGTCAGGGCCTAGGGAAAGAGGAAGTGGGGAGCTATCACTTAATGAGTACAGAGTTTCAGTTTTACAAGATGAAAAGAGTTCGGAGACAGATGGTGGTGATGGTTGCACAACATTATGAATGTATTTAATAACACTGAACTGTACACTTTAAAATGGTTAAGATGGTAAACTTTGTTACATGTATTTTACCACAATAAAAACAATTGAAAAAAAAAAAGTAAATGAAGACTTTTCCAGATGATTCTAGCCCCCAGCTACTGAGTCACACCCTGTCTTTGAGTTGCCCCAGCTGAGGTCCCAGAGATAACCATTCTCACTGTGCCCGACCACATTCCCGACCCACAGAAAATGGGGCATCATAAAATGTGTTGGAATGGTTCATTACACAGCAATAGTGACAGGAACAGTAGGGCAAGGACCTGCTCAGACGTCTGTAGGCAGGAGACAAGTCTCGGGCTGGGACCCACTGACAACTTTGTTCTCATCCTCTGTTATGCAATGGCCTCTTTCTGCCTGGCCTTCTCTCCCACCAGGCTCCATCCTGATTTGAAACCCTTGCCCCTAACATACACAGTCTTTGCTCCCACCCCTCTGGCCTCTGAAATCTGCGCTGGCCCACCAGGTGGCAAGAAGTGTTAGGAGTGTGGGAGTTGTGTCTACACAACAAGACCCACCCCACAGGCCCCGCCACACAGGCCCTCTTTTCATAGTCCCAGGACAGTCTGTCCACCCTTCTAGCCCCACCGCAAGGGAACCAGGCCAGCTCAAGGAGAGCCGGAAGGGGGTGTTGGAGCAGACCACTGCAGGTGAAGCCAGATCAGCCCCCTCAACCAAGCGCACAGTCCCTGCCGTACCCTTGTGCAGACAGATCAGAGAAAAGACATGGATGCCTGGAAAGGGGGGACATTATACACATTATACAAGTTTAGGGGAAAAAACGTTTTGTTCTTGACTCCCATTTAGACTCCCACCCCCAACCCTTGAATTCACAGTGTGGGTGAATTTCCTCTCTTTATCCTGAGCCCAATTTCCTGTGGGTAGGCGTCTTGTGTTATCATAGGTCTCGAGTCACCCTTTTATCTTGAGCTGCCCCAAGGCCCACCTGCTTTGGTTTGTGGAGCAAGCTGGGGCTCTCCAGACCAAGCAGGTCCAGGTGGTGGCTTACCTGAGTGTCCACCAGGTCTGTGACTGGAGAGTTGTAGGGGGGGGGGGGGGAGCCCACACACAAAGAAGGCAAGCTCCAGCTCCCAGCTGACCCCATAGGGGCCTCTTGGCAGGAGACTGATTTGTCACTAGACGATTTGCTGGTGCCACTGTTTGGGAATTGACAGCTCAAGAGTTCTCCATGGTGATGGAGAACAGTGTGGTAAAGGCCCTGAGCATGGAGCCCAGTGGCACAGGCCTCACCTGCAGCCTGACAGTTCTGAGGCCCTGGGCCCAGACACACTCCCTCTGCTCTTGTTTCATCTGCCTGGTCCCGGGCAGGGAGCCTGGGCCTGACCTCAGCTGGGGTCCAGCCAATTGGAACCTTGGCCAAATTTCTGTAGTAAACACTTCCGGTTGATGAAAATAAATAAATAAATAAATAAATAAATAAATAGCCTCTTGCTCCAAACACAACTGTGGCTTTACTGAGACAAATCCTGACGGGGCAGGATCAGCTGTGTTTGAACCTAGTGCCCCCACACGGCTGGCTCACACATGTCACTAGTGCTGGAATGTCAGGGCTATCCATCTTCACCTGCCATGCAGTTATGTTTTCCTTGCTCACTCTGGCATCTCCTTTCTTGGGGACGATACTATAGATAACCGCACACAGGAGTGGGCAGGTGGCCCCGCCAGGACAACAGCAGTACCGCAGCTTCTCAGCACAGTGAGTGGTCCCAGCTTAAGCACAGGTTCCCAGCTTGGACAACAGGAGTCCTTTCCCAGGAATTTTTAACTAGGCCCAGGGATAGATGTCCTCCGTCCTCCAGGGGCAAAAATATAAGGCCACAACTTTGGCAGCTGTCCCCTGATGCGAGGAGGAGCTGGGCAGAGATAATGAAACCGACACAGAGCAGCAGAGTGTGGAGGGAGACTTGAGCCCTGATTTTGCTGAAGGCCCTGGGCCACTCACCCTCGCCCTGCTCATGGCTCAGTTTGCTCAACCTACTCTCAGGAAGCCTTAAGTTGCAGGGCCAGACAGCGTCGCAGAGTCCACACCCTGGTGTGGGGATGGCAGGGTAGGTAACAGGAACGGGAGACTGAGGAAGGGGAGGTGGGCTGGAGAGAAGGTGAGGAAGAGGGTCGAGAGAGAGAATGGGGGGATGGGGCGTGTATCCCAGCTGGTACACGGACCTGTCCCCTAGGATCAGGGGACAGTGGCAGCTGTTGGATTGGAAAAGAGGTGTTCTCTTTGGGGGAGAGAACTATGGAGCGTGGGGGAGACGCCTGGAGTGGGGCGAGGCATGAGAGTGGAGCATCGCCCTCTCCCAGAGCCAGGGCCAGGGCACCACAGCATGGACGGTGGCAGGCAGATGGCAGCCACCCCACGGATGGTCACCCCAAAAGCACAGGAGAGGACTAGGTCCCCCTCTACAAGGACCAGAAGCCAGCCTCGCAGCAGGGCATTTCTGACCCCACGTGGGGGGGGGGGCACAGACACAGACTGGCTCAAAGCGAGTGGCGGCTGAGGAGGCACACAGGCCTGTTTGGCGACCTCCCAGCTGACCTGCCTGCAGGCTCCAGGGCCACACCCCTTCAGCTGGAGCCCCCACACCAGGGGACAGGAGGCACCAGGATCCCACCTCTCCCCCATGGGTGACTTAAAGAGCACAGAACGGGTTGCAAGAGCTGCCAGGGGTGCCCAAGCTGGAAAGGCATGGTTCAGCCGCGACTGTGAGGCTGAGGCTTCGTGGAGGGCCCGCTCCTCCTGGAGAGGCGAAGCTGCCCTGTCTCAGCCCTGGCCCCCTGCAGCGCCTAAGCTCGGGCCTTCCCTCCATCCTCATTCCACACGGGAGAAAACCAAGGCACAGAGACGCCAAGCAACTTGCCTGAGGTCGCAGAGGTAGGAAGAGGCAGCCTTCCCGCCCTAGTCTGTCTGGCTGCAAAGGAGGCAGCAGAAAGAACGTCCTCCGTGCCCCGTGGGGTTCACACAGCGACACACGCAGGCACAGCCCTAGCCCAGGAGCACGGCGGGCAGCCGCCTTATAGTCGGGCAAAAGCGTAATTAAACTCAATTAAGCTTCGTTTTTTAGCTCCAGGCTCTTTCTGAAAGTAGTTTTATGCCCAATGCTCTGGCCACAGTGGCACGTAAGAGGCCCCCTGATGCAAAAGAGGACGAAGGGCTGGGGACCAGCTCCCTCCTCCGCAAAGGCAGGTCTAGAACTCAGTTCTCTTCTCTCGCTCTCTGGTGCTGCTGCACTTCCCTCTGATGGCGAGAGGCCACCAGGAGGTCACCATGAGCTACAGCATAACGTTTCCCCCCTCCCAAGGGGGCTTACTTGGGTTCTCGCCATCGCCAGTGGTGTGCTGGTCAGTGTTTGCTAACTAGCTCTTCGGGGAAAGCAACACACTCAAAAACATGACTCACAGCATTTGCCACTTCCCATGGTGTAAATATTTCTACCGTGGTCAGTTTCAAGCTTCCAACACGATGTCCCAGAGTGGAGCTGGGAGGGCTCGAGCACGTTGCTGTTCCCCCCAGGGGCAGAGAAGGGTTCCAGATGAGCAGGCAGTGCTAACTGCAAGGACTTGCAAGTCGAACTAATAGTCTCCCTCCAATTCAGTTTGAATCCAATGAGTTCACCATCCACAGAGGTTCAGCGTGAAAGGGAAGCCAACGGCAAAGGAGAAACATCTGTCTGTGAGGGCATTTGCTGCCAAGCGGACCAATGCACGATGTCATTAACTATTAATAGAAATGTAAATGATTCAGAATGAATTGAGGAAAGTATCCGGTCAGGGTTTAGAGCATGCACTCTGGAGCCAGATGGTATAGGTCCAATCCTAACTAGCTGTGTGACCTTGGACGAGTAACTTAACCTGTCTGTAAAATGGGGACATACTGGCGCCAGCCCCATTGTGGTTGTGAGGATTCAATGAGAAACGTGAACACAAAGCTCTCAGCACAGTGCCTGGCACACAAGAAACACTAATGCTAATAAATAATAGACAAAAATGTGAGCTATGTTGATAACTCAAATCAGGATTGTCAGTGTTATCATCATCAAAGTTGAGATGGAAAACAAACCATGATCAATACCGTGTTTCCCCGAAAATAAGACAGGGTCTTATATTTATTTTTCCTCAAGGAGACACCCTAGGGCTTATTTTCAAGGGATGTGTTGTTTTCTTCTCAAAGCCTCAGCTTGCAGCACTCACAGGATGGCGGGGACCTGACAGGGGGAGCCGACATTGTTGGTGGGGCTTCCCGCACCTTTCCAGGCACCTGTGGGATAGTAGCTGTCATGATGGGACAAATGAGAAGGGCTGCTCATCTTCTTTACCGCTCCGCAACGAAATGCATGGGTTGTGCAAATACGCTGTGTAGCCACGCCCATTACTAGGTCTTATTTTTAGGGTCGGGCTTATATTGCGTAAATGCTTAGAAATCCTGCTAGGGCTTATTTTATGGGTAGGTCTTATTTTGGGGAAAACACAATAAGCAGTGATTGGTCATCGGACTAGACGTTCCATGAGGGCAAGAAGCTTGTCCATCTTGGTCACTGCTGTAACTTCATGGCTAAAACGGTGCCTGACTTATTTATTCAGTAGGCGCTCAGTAACTATCAGTTACATGTTGAGTATTGGGAGTATGGTATCTAATGGTGCTTAAAATTTTGTATTTCTGGCCAGGCACGGTGGCTCACGCCTATAATCCTAGCATTCTGAGAGGCCGAGGCGGGTGGATTGCATGAGGTCAGGAGTTCGAAACCAGCCTAAGCAAGAGTGAGACCCCGTCTCTACTATAAATAGAAAGAAATTAATTGGCCAACTAATATATATAGAAAAAAAATTTTTTGTATTTCTTTAGCTCTTGCTTTAATTGCATCCTCTGTTTAAAAATAACCATCAGTAACTACAGCTAATAGTAATTATATCTTCGAAGTTCATCTCAGCGGAAATAAGGACTGACCTTCCCCTGAGTTAACCACAGCCATGGAAATCGTGTGGCGCAGACTTTAACCCAGACGCTACGTCCACTTGGTGGCAAGATGACCAAACTGAAGGTAAAAGGCTCAGACAAAAACCTTTTCAGTGTTAGCCTGACGCGCCCACACTCTGAAGCCAGACATACCAGCCCCAGTCCTGACCCACCCCCAGCCACACCCGCCCGCCAGCCCCAGAAACGACAGAGGACCCTGGTGGGGCTCAGGGGGTCCTTCCTGTCCTCTCCTCCCCATGCCCCCACCCAGGCCCCTTCCCCACCCCCACAGGCCTCTCCTCACCCCTGCCTCTCACAGGCTGGCTCATTGTGGCATGAAAAATGGCTCCGAGGAATGAAGACGTTTCCCCTCTGATGAGCACATTTGCAGAAGGTATGTCAGGGACCCCGGGCCGGGGTTGGGCGGGCTTTCAAGAAAGTTGTTTTTCCCCCTTCTTTCCCTCGCTCCCTTCCCCTCCCTGCCCCCGCCACCCCCTCACCTCCCCCCTTTGCTTACTTATTGGAAGAGTAATAAATATTGGGCCGACAGGCCCTTCTCACAGTTACAAAGCCTACCTGTAAGCGAGCTCGATAATTAGCGGTCTTGAAGATGATATATGGCTTTCATTACCCTTTGGGACTGGAGACTAAATGAGGACAGAGCTAATTGCCGTGCAAAGCAGTTTGGCATGAATGAGAAAAATGCAGGCCCTGTCTCCTGCCAAAAAAAGGGCCCTATTGCTGCTCTGATCTCAAGGCTGGTTTCTGCCGCAGGAGTTCACTCGGTGTCCATAAATCATGGGCTGCTTACAGCTGAAGCTGCCCTGAGTCGTCAGCGGGCTGTACACTGAGTGACAGATCCCAGCCGACTGCATTAGAACTTTAACTCGCTCCTTTCTTCTCCTCCTCCTCATCCTCTTCCTCCTCCTTTTCACACTAACCAGAAAATTAAACCCAGACCCCTCAGAGAGGGTGGAGAGGGTGCCAGGAGGGCTGAGTAGGGGTGGGGGACGCAGCTAAGGCTGGGTTCTGGATGCCCACGTCCAGCTGCTTGCTCCCTGCACACTGTCACCCCCCTGCAAACATGCCCTGGTCCCAAAGCCAGCGGACAATGGCTCTCTCCATCCTCAGGAGGAGGCAGGCCCCTCCTGGAATGCTCCAGGCTGAGCTTTTGTCCTTGGTTCGTCATCGAGACAAATGTGGCCTCCCTTCTGGCCTGCACGTCTCCCTCTTCCCCCACCACCCTTGCAGGAAATGCTTCCCGTCCCTTCAACGGGGAGGACTGACACCAGCCACATGTCTGTCTGCAGCTGACAGATGTGCACATGCCGTGGAGGTTGGGGCCGCGCAGGGCGGGGCCGGCGTGGCAGCGGGGACGCCTCCTGGAAACAGTTTCTTTAGCCCTCACACCCGCCCCTTGGTCATTCCTCAAGGAGCCCTGCTTCTGCGGGTCCCTGGTGGGAAACTCACTGAATGCACAAAGCGCCGTCCATCCAATCCCCCTCCATCCAATCCCCCTCCATCCAATCCCCCTCCATCCAATCCCTCTCCATCCAATTCCCGTCCATCCGGTTCCCTGGGGGGGGGGTCCTTCCCTTGGGGGCAGACACCAATTTCACACTCAGAGCTGAGCTTCCTGGCTTTTCTAAGGGCAGTCACATAATTAATTCTCAGTATTGCCAAATTATATTTGACACTTAATTTAAAACTCAAGGTTCCATAATGCAAATCCTCTCCTGGTAAGAAGGTGACATGCACATTAAGCATGTATGCAACTTGACAGTCAGGGCTAGAGGGGCGGTCCTATGTCACTCCCAGAGAGGGAAAGGAGCTGACTTTTATTGAACACCTACTTTATATCCAGTGATTTCCATCTATTATCACATTTCCTTCCCAACAACACTACAGCCAGGCAAGTGCTGTTACTGCCTCCATTGTACAGACAAGGAAACCAAGACCCAATAAGGTCAATTCACCCAAGGTCATCCTGTTTGGGAAGAGGCCAGCCTGGGATTCATGATTGTGAGAGCAATTCAATCCCTCATTTAAGGTTGGGAGCAGGGATCCCCCAAAGTGAAAGCTTCATCTGCTTCCTGAGGGTAGGAGTCAGAGCCAGACTGGCTGCACAGAATGCCTCGCCATAGCAGCTTACGCAAGGGCAGATTATTTGTCTCACAAAACAAGAAACCCAGGGGCAGGAGGTCCAGGGCTGGTGCAGCTCAATGGTGACTTCAAGAACCTAGGATCCCTTTCTACCTTCCTGCTTGCATTCTAACTTCTTGCATTTTGGTTGCAAAGTAACTGCTGCAACGCCAAGCATCATGTCTTCAGTCCAGGGAGGGAAAAGGTGTTAGAGAGAAGGGATAAAAGGAATTCTCCAGTCGAGGCTTTTCTTTTTTATTTGGGAGGAGAAGACCTCCCCAGCAGACTTCCCTTTTCCTGTGACCAACCAGAACCGGATCCGATGTCCTTTTCCCCCAGCCTTTCCCCCCTCACCTTTTCCCCCAGCCAGACCAGCCATTGGCCAAGGGAATGAGTTGCCATGACTCTTTTAGACCAATCATGACTCCTCTCCTGGGGCTGGGGAAGGGCCCAGGGTCCTAGCCTCCCTAAGTTCAAAGGATCTCCAGTTGCTAATTGCACAAATCACACTGTTAGCTGGGAAGGAGAGGAGATGGCTGTTGGATATGCAATGGACAGTGTCTGCCACTCGAAGTCCTTATCCTTGGCCAACTCTTAGTCTGATGGAAGAGACCTGAGTCCCAGCTGGAGAAAGACTCTGATGTCCTGGGTATGTGCACAAACAGCTTTGGGGAGTTTTGGAAATTTGGTTCCCTCCTAAGCTAACATCATTTCTGGGTTTTGTCCACCTGAGCTCCCTCTGTCTGTGTGTGTGGGAGGGGTGCTTTGTCCTCTGGGCCCAGGTCTGTGGATCTATGTGCACATGGGCAGGGGTGACCCCACGATCACTCCCATGTGTGAGCTCCAGAGTCGACAGTGACTTCATCTTGGGACAAAGTACCGAGTGGGTGAAGTGAGGGGGTAATTCCCACAGGAAAGTGAAAACCAGTTTTCAGGGGTACCAAAACGGGAGGCTTGCCATCCAATCCACACATCTCACACTTTTGCTTTGTAAAATCATAGACGAGCAAACTGATTTAGGCTCATATAAGGCGGTTGTTCTCGTCTCACCTCCACCTGCAGCTGGGGCAGGACAGGGCAGCCCCCGGCCCCGGTCTGCACTCATCACTGTCTTTCCCTACCCAGCTGGGGCAGATTCACTTGCTACGAGGGGCAGCTGTCAGGAAGCAGGCGGGAAAGAGGTGGCACACTCCACAGTCACGAGCTCATCACCCGTCCCGCCAGACTACAAAGGCCATTTCTGGGCTCCTGGCTGCCTCTCTCACCCCAAGATTTCTTATGCTTTCCAAACTATTTTATTGTCTTAATCATCAATTATGATGACATGTCTATTTGTTTAATCACTGTTGCCCCACTAGATTGTAAGCACTGTGATGGCAGAGGCCACTGTATCTCCAGAACGTAACATGAGGCTATTGCCCCATAATCGTGTGTTTTTTGTTTTGGGGGGTTTTTTTGAGACAGGGTCTCACTTTGTTGCCCAGGCTAGAGTGAGTGCCATGACATCAGCCTAGCTCACAGCAACCTCAAACTCCTGGGCTCAAGAGATCCTACTGCCTCAGCCTCCCGAGTAGCTGGGACTACAGGCATGCGCCACCATGCCCAGCTAATTTTTTCTATATATTAGTTGGCCAATTCGTTTCTTTCTATTTATAGTAGAGATGGAGTTTCGCCCTTGCTCAGGCTGGTTTCGAACTCCTGACCTTGAGCAATCCGCCTGTCTCGGCCTCCCAGAGTGCTAGGATTACAGGCGTGAGCCACCGCGCCCGGCCAATATGTTCTATGAATGAGTAAATGAATGAATGAATACACAGTGTTTCTCACAAATGCACACATGCAAGTGCACACACATACACACATACATATCCTGCTTCAAGATACCAAGTTCACCACAATGATCTCCAGGGAGATATATTTCTAGTAAAATCTGAGCTTCCCAGCAGCAAAACGGGTCACTGTGAGCTGCCTATGGCATGAGGAATTCAAACAGAGGCTATCGTCAGGAAAGGACACACACACATAGAATATGGGACGTTACACCACAGGCCTCTCCATGCCTGGTTCTCATCCTACTTGAGGCAAGATACCAGCCAGATTGCCTCACCACATACACCACCACAGCAAACACCCCTGTACACGTCCCCTTATGGACCTGTGCGCAAATTTCCCTGCAATACAGATTTTCCAGTAGCTGAACTGATGGGTCATTAGGGATGTATATAATTATTTGGATTAATGCCTCCCTTTTTTTTCTTTTGGTCTGTACAAATTCTAGAATTCTTGGACTGATTATCCATCTTGACAAATGGGGCCTTGAGTCAAATTTAATTTGATAAAAAAAATAAATGCACCTTTCTTCTATCCCGCAATAGACTGAATATATTATATATGTCCCCACAAAATTCATATGTTGAAATTCTAACCCCCAATGTGATGACATTAAAAGTGGGGCATTTGTGAAATGATTAGATCCTGAGGGTTTCAGTGCCCTTACAGAAGTGACCCCAGAGAAATCCTTTGCCCTTTATGCCATGTGAGATTACAGTGAGAAGACGGCTGTCTATGAAGAAACAGACACCAAATCTGCTACCATCTTGATCTTGGGTTTTCCAGCCTCTGAAACTGTGAGAAATAAATTTCTGTTGTTTATAAGCCACCCAGTCTATAGTATTTTGTTATAGCAGCCTGAAGGGACTAAGATATATTCCAAGCATCATGGGAAATTTGCCACCTGCTATAGACACATCTATGTGCCATTGTCCACCATTAGCAAAAGGTTTCAGAATGAGCTGGGCACTATGGAGGTAGCCTGGGAAACATCAGCCCTTGCCTATCCTCTGGCACAAGTGAGGTGAGCAAGAGAGAAAAAGGAGATCGTTCTGGTAAAGGCTGGATCATCTGGATGTATGTTAGCTCTCCTGGAGGCCCATGGGAAAATCCACTGTGCAGAACAGTAGGTCATGCTCCTTCAAGACTCAGACTGAGCTTATAGCACTAACCAGACCCCTCCCATGTCAAGAAATACCCACACTCAAGCCAGGAGCCACAGAGGGTCCCCAGAGCCTATGGGATTGCTGCAGAAAGAAAGGGTAGGCAGGGTCCCAGAGCAGCCCCAGCAGACTCCAAACAGAAAAGCCATTCTGTCCCCACCCTCTCTTCCTGACCAGTACCACAAAAGGCAAATGTCTGCTTGGCTCATCTGCAGCCAGGCCACAGGCCAGCCCCGGCTTAATGGACTTGGGTGTGGACATCTTGATATTTGGCAGGATGACCATGTAAGCAGCATGGAGCTTCACCTGAGCAAGAAAAAGAAATGACCCTGTTCTAGGGTGCAGCCACAGAAAGCTTCCCAGACTGCAGCAGAATGCATCCAGACATGCAGACAGATATATAAACAGATGTGTAATTGGGAGTGACAGCTATGGGCACAGAGATGCACACCTTGTCATATAAACTGATTCTTCTTCCAGCCAATTCCATAACCCACTCAGTCTACTCCAGAAGTGCTGGCTTCTCAGTTTAATATCACTGTTGCTGAAAGCAAAGGAGCATCTTGGGCCTTTCACTTACACCAAGATAGAGTAACAGACTGGATTTCCCTCCCATATGAAACAACTAAAACACTGCACAAAGTGTGTGAGGCAGGTCAGGTGTGGTGGCCCATGCCTGTAATCCTAACACTTTGGAAGACTGAGGCAGGAGGAGTGCTTGAGGTCAGAAGTTCAAGACCAGCCTGAGCAACACAGCAAGATCCCATTTCTACAAAAAATAGAAAAATTAGCTGGGCATGGTAGCACATGCCTGTAGTTCCAGCTACTTGGGAGGCTGAGACAGGAGGATCACTAGAACACAGGAGTTTGGGGCAAAATTAGCCCTATATTAGGTGTTTCCATCTAACAAATCTTAAAAGCAAGACCCCAAGCCGGGCGCGGTGGCTCACGCCTGTAATCCTAGCACTCTGGGAGGCTGAGGCGGGCGGATTGCTCGAGGTCAGGAGTTCGAAACCAGCCTGAGCAAGAGTGAGACCTCTGTCTCTACTATAAATAGAAAGAAATTAATTGGCCAACTAACATATATATATAAAATTAGCTGGCATGGTGGCGCATGCCTGTAGTCCCAGCTACTCGGGAGGCTGAGGCAGAAGGATTGCTTGAGCCCAGGAGATTGAGGTTGCTGTGAGCTAAGCTGATGCCACGGCACTCACTCTAGCCTGGTCAACAAGCGAGACTCTGTCTCAAAAAAAAAAAAAAAAAAAAAAAAAGCAAGACCCCAAAGGATCAAACTATCTCCAAGTAACTTAATGGCAGTCATTGAGTCAAAGCTCAAGAAATTTGTAAGAATACAACGCACTCCACAAAGTAAAATTCAAAGTGTCCAGCATCCACCAAAAATTACCAAGCATGCAAAGAAGGCAGAAAGTGTAACCCATAAACAGGAGGAAAATGAATCAGTAAAAACCTAGAACTGTCACATATACTATAATTAGTAGACAAAACATTAAAAAAATTATTATAACTGTACCCACATATTCTAAAAGGGCAAATATGTCAAGTAGAGATATGGACGACATAAAAAAAGACCCAAATCAACTTCTAAACATGAAAACTACAATGTCTAAGATGAAAGATACACTGGATGAGACTAATGGCAGATTAGACATTATAGAAGAAATGATTAGTGAATGTGAAGACATAGCAATAGAAATTATTCAAAATAAATTACAAAAAAAAACATTTAAAAAATGTTAACATCATCAGTGAACTACAGAACAACTCAAGCAGCCTAATATACATACATATAACTGGAATCCCCAAATAAAAGGAGAGGGGAAAGATGAAATAATGGCTAAATTTTTTCCAAATTTTTCATCAAACTATACCAAACCTTAATCAAGAAGGAATAGAAGGCCGGGCGTGGTAGCTCATGCCTGTAATCCTAGCACTCTGGGAGGCCGAGGCGGGCGGATTGCTCGAGGTCAGGAGTTCAAAACCAGCCAGAGCAAGACCCCGTCTCTACCAAAATATAGAAAGAAATTAATTGACCAACTAAAAATATATATACAAATAAAATTAGCCGGGCATGGTGGCGCATGCCTGTAGTCCCAGCTACTAGGGAGGCTGAGGCAGTAGGATCGCTGAGCCCAGGAGACTGAGGTTGCTGTGAGCCAGGCTGACGCCACGGCACTCACTCTAGCCTGGGCAAGAAAGTGAGACTCTGTCTCAAAAAAAAAAAAAAAAAAAAGAAGGAATAGAGGCCAGGTGCAGTGGCTCATGGTTATAATTCTAGAAATTTGGGAGATCAAGGTGGGAGGATCATTTGAGGCCAGGAGTTCAAGACCAGCCTGAACAACATAGTGAGACCCTGTCTCTACAAAAAACAGAAAAATTAGCAAAGCGTGGTGGTGTGTGCCTGTAGTCCCAGCTACTTGGGCAGCTGAGGCAGGAGGATCACTTGAGCCCAAGAGTTTGAGGTTGCAGTGAGCTATCATGATGCCACTGCACTCTAGCTGGGGTGACAGAGTGAGACCCTGTCTCAAAAAAAAAAAAAAAAGAAGAAGAAGAAGAAGAGGAAGGAGAAATAGATATGCTAAATATTCTTGTATCTATTAAAGAAATTGAATTTGTAGTTATAAACCTCCCCACAGAGAACTAGAGGCCCAAATGACTTCACTTGTGAATTTTACCATACATTTAAGGAAGGAATAACACAAAGTCTACACACTCTTCCAGAAAATTTAGAAGAAGAGAATACTTCCTAACTCATTCAATGAGGCTAGCATTACTCTGATACTAAAAAAAGAAGAGTACTTCATGAAACTTGATGCAAAAATTCTTAACAAAATTTTAGCAAACTGAAATTAACAATATATACAAAGGAGAATACATTATGACCAGGTAGAGTTTATTGTTGGGGAAATATGATTGAGGAATTAATGAAATGTGGCTCGTAAGATCATTATTCTATTGTATAACCCAATATTACTATTTTAAAGACAGAAACAGGAGTTTGCAGGGTTTTGCCCTGAAGAAATGTGTGGATTCAATGGTTCACTTATTAGAGGCTGCTATCCTGGGAGAGCTCTCAAATCTCCAGTGGGGATGTTTTCCAGGAAGGCTTCCTGGTATCTCAAAATCTGTGAGCTTCCCTGTGTCTTGAAAGACAAGACAAGGCAAACATGGTCCACAGGATGGGAGCTGGAGACAATGAGTGCACTTTGCCCAGAGAAGCACCCCAGTGGTTATAAACAACCTGTTTTATTAGAGATGGGCTTCCTGCTCTCTCCTGTCTGCCTACCTTTAAGTTCACCATAACTAATCAAAGATATATTGAGTCACTATACTTCTTTTGTTTTACGTTTGTTAATTGACAACTACTTCTTGGAACTTAGAAACTAGCCCCTGAAAGACTTTGTACCTGTTTGTTTACCTAGATAGATTAGAAGCCCCTTGAGAGGACTTTTGACCCTAACCCACTACCTGTATCCCATAGCAACTGTATTCCCTGATATGCAAATATGTTATCCTGACGACTGGTAATTGATGTCTGTGATTATAAAAACCTGTATGAATCTAACCATTTTTCTGGCAGTTATGGGGATATGCCAGTCCCCTAGGAACCTCCGCTGTGTTTTATCTGATCTTTATATATATATATATACATATATATATATATATATAACTATAAACTATACCTTAGTCTCTGTGTATTCTTTTATTTCTCTTTGTTGCCTATCAATTTCCTTATCCTCTGTGGCTACCCCTATCTTAGGGACCTGGCTCCATGAGGAGAATTAGCTAATCTCCTCGTGGGCCTGCCTCAACTACTCTCACCCCGCAGTTTATCCCAGTGATGCAAGTTGATTTATCATTCAAAAATCAATTAAGGCCGGGCACGGTTGCTCACGCCTGTAATCCTAGCACTCTGGGAGGCCGAGGCAGGCGGATTGCTTGAGGTCAGAAGTTCCAAACCAGCCTGAGCAAGAGCAAGACCCGTCTCTACTATAAATAGAAAGAAATTAATTGGCCAACTAATATATATAGAAAAAATTAGCCGGGCATGGTGGCGCACGCCTGTAGTCCCAGCTACTCAGGAGGCTGAGGCAGAAAGATTGCTTGAGCCCAGGAGTTTGAGGTTGCTGTGAGCTAGGCTAATGCCACAGCACTCACTCTAGCCTGGGCAACAAAGCGAGACTCTGTCTCAAAAAATAAAAAAAAAAAATCAATTAATATAATATACCATATTAATAAAAGGAAGGACAAAAACTAACCTATTATCTCAATAGACACAGAACAAAAACATTTGAAAACTTTAACAAACATGGTGAAAATTCTCAACAACCTAGAAATAAAGGAAACGTCCTTAACCTGATAAAGGTCACTATAAAGCTCACAGCTAGTATCATACTTAATGGTAAAAGCCTGAATGCTATTCCCTTAAGATCGGGAATGAGATAAGGATGTCCACTGTTGTCACTTCTATTTAGCATTACACTAGAGGTTCTGGCCACTGCAATAGGCAAGAAAAAGATTCTCTAAAAGCCATCTGGATTGGAAAAGAAGAAGTAAATTGTCTTTATTTACATACAACATGATCATCTATGTAGAAAATTTGTTGATATCTATGAAGTACAATACAACTCAAGCAGCCTAATATATATACATATTAACTAGAATACCCAAAGGAAGGGATAAAAAGCTCCTAGAACTAATAAATGAGTTTAGCAAGATCGCAGGACATAAGATTAATTTCCAATAATCAATTGTATTTCTATATAGTAGCAATAAACAATTGGAAATTAATATGAAAAAATCATTTAAAATAGCATCAAAAATATAAACGTAGGTAGTTTTTATTAGGATTTTTTATTTACGATAAATCTGACAAAAAATGTACAAGACTTATAAACTGAAAACTACAAAATATTGCCAAAAACAATTAAGACCCAAATAAATGGAGAAACATACCATGTTCATAGGTCAAGAGATTGTTAGGATATCACTTCCTTTTTTCCTTTTGGAGAGGATTATAGGTGTGGGCCACCCTGCCCTGCCAAAGCTATCACTTCTTTTCAAATTAATGTATAGCATCAAAGTAATCACGATCAAAATTCTAGCAAGCTTTTTTGTAGAAATGGACAAGCTGATTCTAAAGTTCATACAGAAATACCAAAGACTTAGAATACCCAAAACAATTTTGAAAAAAAGAGAACAAAATTGGAGCTCAAACATTACCTTTAAAACTGGACGCAGTGGCTCACGCCTGTAATCCTAGTACTCTGGGAGGCCGAGGAGGGAGGATCGTTTGAGCTCAGGAGTTCGAGACCAGCCTCAGCAAGAGTGAGACCCTGTCTCTACTAAAAATAGAAAGAAATTAGCTGGCAAACTAAAAATATATAGAAAAAATTAGCCGGGCATGGTGGCATATGCCTGTAGTCCCAGCTACTCGGGAGGCTGAGGCAGAAGGATCATTTGAGCCCAGAAGTTTGAGGTTGCTGTGAGCTGGGCTGATGACACGGCACTCTAGCCCCGGTAACAGAGTGGGACTCTGTCTCAAAAAAAAAAAAAAAACATTACCTTCATAAGATTTAAGACTTACTACAAATCTAAAGTCAAGATAGTGTGGTATTGGCATCAAGATAGACAAATAGATCAATGGAACAGAAATAGACCCACACATATACTGACAATTAATTTTCAACAAATATGCAAAGGTGATTCAATGGAGAAAGGATGGTCTTATCAACAAATAATGCTGAAACAATTGGATAAGCATATGTAAAAACTGAAGTTCAATTCATACCTCATACAATATGCAAAGAAGTTAGATCAAAATGGACCATCGGCCTTAAATGTAAAAACTTAAAACAATAAAACTTCTAGAAGAAAAAATAGGGAAAAACCTTTGTGTCCTTGAGTTAGGCAAATGTTACTTTGATGTGACAATGAAAGTACAATACACAAAGGAAAAAATGATAAATTTGACTTCATCAAGATTAAAATGTTCTATTCTTAAAAACAATACACTGTTAAGACAACAAAAAGACAAATCATAGATTGGGCAAATATTTGCAAACCACATGTCTGATAGAGGACTTGGATCCAGAGTATATAAAAAACTCTCTGGCCGGGCGCGGTGGCTCACACCTGTAATCCTAGCACTCTGGGAGGCTAAGGCGGGAGGATCACTCAAGGTCAGGAGTTCAAAACCAGCCTGAGCAAGAGTGAGACCCTGTCTCTACTAAAGATAGAAAGAAATTAATTGGACAATTAAAAATATTTACAAAAAATTAGCTGGGCATGGTGGCAAGTGCCTATAGTCCCAGCTACTTGGGAGGTTGAGGCAGTGGGATTGCTTGAGCCCGGGAGTTTGAGGTTGCTGTGAGCTAGGTTGATGCCTGGGCAACAGAGTGAGACTTTGACTCAAAAAAAAAAAAAAATTCCTAAAATTCAATAATAAGAATACAAACAACCCAACATAAAAATAATCACCAAAGATTTGAACAGAACTCAAAAAAGATATACAAATAGTAAATAATTGTTTTAATGCAAATTAAAACCACAGGAGATACCACTATATACCTATTAAAATAGTTAAAATTAAAAAGACTGACCATACCAAATGTTGGTGAAGATGTAGAGGAACTGGAACTCTCATGCATTGCTGCTAGGAATGTAAAATGATGCAACTACTTTGGAAAACAGTGTAACAGCCTCTTTAGAAAGTTAAACATACAGCGAGCATATGATTCAGTCTACTCCTAGATAAATTTCTTCCAAGAGAAATGAAAGCTTATGTCCTTACAAAGACTTGTGGATGAATGTTTATAGTAGCTTCATTTGTAATAGGTAAAAGCTGGGAACAACTCAAATTTCCATCAACAAATGAATGAATAAACAAATTTTATGTTAAAAGAACAAAGTGCCAATAAGATATATATACACCCATGCTCAGAGCAGCAATATTCACAATAGCCAAAAAGTGGAAGCAACCCACGGATACATTGGCAGATGAATGGATAAGCAAAGTATGGCATGTACATACAGTGGAATGTTATTCAGCCTTTAAAAGGAAGGAAATTTTGACACATGCCACAACATGGATGAATCTGGAGCATATGATGCTAAGTGAAATAACCCAGTCACCAAAAAGTACATGCTGTATGATCCCACTTCTGTGAGGTGCCTAGAGTCATCAAAATCATAGAGACAGAAAGCAGGCTAGAAGTCACTAGGAGCAAGGGGAAAAGGGAATGGGAAGTTATGGGTACAGGGCTCCAACTTTACAAAATGAAAAGAATTCTGTGGATGAATGATGGTGATGGCTGCACAACACTGTGGCCATACTTAACATTACAGGACTGTGGGCTTAAAAATGGTTAAGATGGTAAGTTTTATTTTATGTGCATTTTAAACCTTGAAAGAATCCTGGACAGCTTCCTGGAGGAGGTGTCATTTGGCTGGGGTCCATGAAGGAGGGTAGGATTTACCCAGAATAGGGCAGCCCAGGCAGAGGTCAGCTCGAGCAGAGGCCAGGAGGCTGGAGTGGGCTGGAAGGTGTGGGGTCAGAGAGCTGGCATCGGGGCGCCTTAAGGGAAGAGTCTTAACCGTAGACTGGGCCCACCCCCGAGGGGCCTCCCGCCTGTGCTGGGGAAGAGAGACATTTGTAAACATCAGCCCTGAAGGAGCCAGGCCCACAGCCCCACGGCCCCGTCAGGACGGCCACTCAGGAAGGGAGAGACCTGGGGTCAGCTCTGGACAGTCGTCAAAAAATAAACATGTCCCTGGACATTCAGGAAACGCTCAGCTGAGCCTGCGTCCAGGCTGGGCTGTTTGCTTACTTGTGACTTTCCTGCTTTCCATCACCCTGTCACGGCCACCCTGCCCCCATGCCGACCCTCATGCCCGGTCCGGCCGGGCCTCAGTCCTTCGCTGCGGAAGAATCCGGTCCCCGAGAGGAGAGGGAGCGGCAGAGCGTGCAGAGTGCGTTTGCGCACGCGCCGGTCTGGCGGCATCCGTGCCTGGTGTGCAGGTGCGATGGCCCGCTGTGCAGCGTGCTCTGTGCGTACGCGTGTGCGTGCACATGTGTGTGTCACATTGGGGGAAGCAGTGCGGACTCTGGGCCCAGGTGGCCTGGGTTCAACTCTAACCCCAGCAAGTTTTTAATACTTCACCTCTCTGTGCCTAAGTGTCTACATCTGTTAAGTGGAGAAAATAACATGACTGATCTCCCAGCGTTGCTAGAAGGATTAAACGATTCATGCCTAGAAGGCAGTTGATCAAACGGTGCTGGTGCACAGGAAGTGCTTAATAAGTGTTAGCAATTATTATTTTTATGTGTATCCATGTGCAAATGTGTGAGAGAGACGGGGCATGTGTGTGCACACATGTGGGTTAGCGTGCAGTTTTGCAGCAAATGAGCATGAGTGGCCTGAGGGCACCAGTGCTGGATTCTAGGAAGAGCAGCCTAACCAGCCCGGCCCTGACCCGAGGAGCCCAGGTCCACCCTCCCCACCGAGGAGAGCCAGGCCCTCGGGCAGCCCCCTTCCCCCAGGCCCCTGCCCTTGGGAGCAGGGCCCCGGGCGCTGGGCTGACTTCTTCCTGCTTTGGGCTGCTCAAGTCTTTTGTTGTCTTTCCATTTCCTCGGGCTGTAGGAGTCAGGATATTTTTTTTTTCTATCAAAGGCCGCTGACCCAGAAGAAATCAAACTAGGGTCATATACAAAAATCAACTTAATCTGAGGACTGTTTTGTCTTGAAAAATAACAAAGGAACTCAACTCCTCTGCTTTTTAAATCAAGAAAAGTAAGTGGCGCCAATGCTAAAAAAAAAAAAATGTCCTCATATTATGTGGAATCGCTTTATGGATAAAGCACTTTACAGATGTGAGGAATTCTTATCCCTTCAGAAGCCAAGTGCACGCTGCCAGGAAAGACAGGACCTAGTGAGGAGGGAGAGAGATTAAGAAGAAAACCTGTGAATGTGGAACGGAGCAGTTCGTGGGGGTGTGACCCTCGGGTCCAGCCTTCAATAGTAATAAACTGGCCAGGCGTGGTGGCTCATGCCTGTAATCCTAGCCCTCTGGGAGGACGGGGCGGGAGGATGGCTCAAGGTCACAAGTTTGAAACCAGCCTGAGCAAGATCGAGACCCCGTCTCTACTAAAAATAGGAAGAAATTAATTGGCCAACTAAAAATATGTAGAAAAAATTAGCCGGGCATAATGGTGCATGCCTATAGTCTCAGCTACTCGGGAGGCTGAGGCAGGAGGATTGCTTGAGCCCAGGAGTTTGAGGTTGCTGTGAGCTAGGCTGATGCCATGGCACTCTAGCCCAGGCAACAGAGTGAGAAAAAATAAATAAATAAATAGTAATAAACGGACAACCATGTTGAATCCACTGTAACTGACAACCTTTAGAAGTTGGATTCTACACGGAAGCATACAGGGCTTTTGACTCAGGCTGGCCTGGATCCCAGCTCCGCCATCACCAGCAGGGCCACTGCGTTAAACATCATGTCCCTGGAACTGTGCAACCCAGGGGCCCCCTTCCCAGGTATATGAATTGAGCTGTAGTGGGAAGAATGGTGACCCCCCTCAAAAAGATGGGTCTATGTCCAAGTCCCAGAACATGGGAATATTACCTTCTAGGACAAAAGATGTGAATAAGTGGAGGATCTTGAGAAGAGGAGCTTACCCTGGCTCATCTGTGTGGCCCAAAACCCAATGACAAGTGTCCTCATAAGAGGAGGCAGAGCAAGATCTGAGACAGACAAGAGAAGACGCACACACAGAGGAGAAGGTGATGTGAGACAGAGGCGAAGATAGGAGTGATGCCGCCACAAGCCTAGGACACCAGAGCTACCAGAAACCAGAGGAGGCAAGGAGTGGATTCTCCATGTCAGACTTCTGGCCACCAGCACTGTGAGAAAATAAATTTCTGTTGTTTTATGCCACTTAATTTTTAGCAATTTTTTACAGTAACCACAGTACACTAACATATGGGCAAATTATTGAATTTCTCTAAACCTGGGAATAGTGATATATCCTTCCTCCTAGATTTTTTTTTGTTTTTTGGGTTTTTTTCCTGAGGATTAAATAATGAATGTACAGGGAGGGCACGGTGGCTCACACCTGTGATCCTAGCACTCTGGGAGGCTGAGGAGGGAGGATCACTTGAGGTCAGGAGTTTGAAACCAGCCTGAGCAAGAGCAAGACCCCATCTCTACTAAAAATAGAAAAATTAGCAGGGCACAGTGGCACACACCAGTAGTCCCAGTTACTCTGTAGGCTGAGGCAGGAAGATCGCTTGAGCTCAGGAATTCAAGTCCAGTCTGGGCAGCATAGCAAGACCCCTCATCTCTCAAAACGAGAAAATAGATTAAGATAGTAAATTTTATGTTATCCTTACATATATTTTACCACAATAAAAAAAAAGGAAAAAAACATTAACTTCCAGGCCGGGCGCTGTGGCTCACGCCTGTAATCCTAGCTCTTGGGAGGCCGAGGCGGGCGGATTGCTCAAGGTCAGGAGTTCAAAACCAGCCTGAGCAAGAGCGAGACCCCGTCTCTACTATAAATAGAAAGAAATTAATTGGCCAACTGATATATATATAAAAAATTAGCCGGGCATGGTGGCGCATGCCTGTAGTCCCAGCTACCCGGGAGGCTGAGGCAGAAGGATCACTCGAGCCCAGGAGTTTGAGGTTGCTGTGAGCTAGGCTGACGCCACGGCACTCACTCTAGCCTGGACAACAAAGCGAGACTCTGTCTCAAAAAAAAAAAAAAAAAAAAAAACATTAACTTCCTTTCCATTTAAGTTCTCAGAAGCAGTTTCTGTTGCTTGCAACTAAGAATGTTGATTGTTAGAAAAATGGATAAGACAGAAAAAGGTATTCCAAGGCTATGCCATAAAAGGTAATGCAGAGAAAAGAAAAAGAACCAAAAAGGTAAAAGAAGGGTGTTGATCTGGACTAGAGGGGGCAGGGGGGGCTTTCTCAAGCGTGTGCTGTTTATGCTGAGACTTCTGCCACTTGCTCTGTCTGCAGCAGTGGGACAGGAGTGAGCTCTGGGGCTATTCGCCACTCTGATCCCAGGCAGAACTGCGGTGCCCAGGCCAGCGTGGTGCAGGCGGTGGGAGAGGGTGTTCCTCCCCGCAAACAGGCCCGATGTACTTACCCGCCGGAAATGGCCGACCCCAGTTTTGAGGCAGGAAAGGTGCAAGATGAGCCATGTCATACCAGCTAGCAAAGACTCTTCGCAGAGGACTAGGGTCGTGTCAGAAGGAAGAGGTTTATAAGAAATGAACTTGTTCTTTTGAGGACTGGTAAATAAAAGGATGAATCCTGCCTTTCCTATATGAATTGTCCCACTGGGTAACCAAACAGTAGATGAAGTTTCTCTTTACTAACAAATGAAGAAGGAATGATAGTTTTTGCAGGCCCTTATGAATTTATGAATCAAGGCACAGGGCATCAGTGGTCCCTAATGTGAGAAAAAGAGTGACAATCAATGTATGTCTCCCGATAGAACACACCACCACCGCTGACACAGCCTTGCCAAAAACAGAAGCAACAACAACAAAACCCTGAATCTGGCCAGGAGCAGTGGCTCACACCTGTAATCCCAACACTTTGGGAGGCCGAGGCAGGAGGATTGCTTGAGCCTAGGAATTCGAGACCAGCCTGGGAAACATAGGTGAGACCCTGTCTCTACATAAAATTAGCTGGGATAGGCCGGGCGCTGTGGCTCACGCCTGTAATCCTAGCTCTTGGGAGGCCGAGGCGGGCGGATTGCTCAAGGTCAGGAGTTCAAAACCAGCCTGAGCAAGAGCGAGACCCCGTCTCTACTATAAATAGAAAGAAATTAATTGGCCAACTGATATATATATAAAAAATTAGCCGGGCATGGTGGCGCATGCCTGTAGTCCCAGCTACCTGGGAGGCTGAGGCAGTAGGATCACTCGAGCCCAGGAGTTTGAGGTTGCTGTGAGCTAGGCTGACGCCACGGCACTCACTCTAGCCTGGACAACAAAGCGAGACTCTGTCTCAAAAAAAAAAAAAAAAAAAAAATTAGCTGGGAGCGGTGGCATGTACCTGAAGTTCTAGCTACTCAGAAGGTTGAGGCAGGAGCATTCCTTGAGCCCAGGAGTTCAAGGCTGCAGTGAGCTATGATCATGCCACTGCACTCCCAGTCTGTGGAACAGAGCAAGACCCTGTATCTAAAAAAAAAAGCCCAAATCTGATCAAACCTCTAGATCTAAATTCCAATATACAGGAAATTCAGAGTACAAAGGAGCTTGCTAACTATATAACTAGAAATTTCAGATGGTGAGAAACTCTTCCAAACAACCAATTTCTTCAACAAATCAACTTAAAAAAGAAGAAGAATATAGAGGAAGAACCTATGGGTTTGAGAAAAGTGATCTATCAACTAACAATATGTGGGCCTTGTTTACTTAAACCCTGACTCAGACAAGCTAGACTTTTTTTAAAAATATGACATTTATGAAACGTTTGGAAATTTGGATGATGACTGGCTATTTGATGATCTTAAGGAATCGCTATTCATTATTTTAGCGTAACAGTGGTGTTTTCAGATGAGATAATGTGATGTGTGGATTTGCTCAACGTAATCTGGGAAGAGGAAAAGCAAGTGCGGATATGGATGAAAAACAGATTAGCCGTGACGTTGTTCATTGTTAAAGTTGGGCAATAAATACACAGTGGTTCATTAGACTATTCTTTCTGTCTTGAAATTTGAAATTTTCTGTTTGACATTTTCTTATAGAATCCTTTGATATCTATATCTATGTGAAATTTTCTAAAATAATTTTAAAAATATAATTCGGCACCTACAAACTCCCAGGACACAAACCAAGATGACTGGACCAAGGCAGATTTTCATTTCTGCCGCCCTCCCCCGCCCCACCCAGTGCCACCTCCCCTTCCTCCAGCCAGGCCACCGGCCCTGTCCCTTTTCCACCGTGACTTTATCTCGGGGACCTCAACAGCCCTCCTTGTCTCTGGATCTTTTTGTTGTTATCGTTGTTGTTTTAATAATTCTTGGTGAGATATAATTCACATAGCATATGATTCGCCCATCCGAAGTGTACAATGCAGCAGGTCTGGGTACAATCACAGATCTGCGCGTCCATCAACACAGTCAGTTTTAGAAGATGTCCAGGGTCCCTATCAGACACACAGCCCGAAATTTCTTACTACCTTCCAGTCTTACACAAAGGGAGTTGGAGTCTTGGTCCTTCCTCTCCTGGGAGTCCTCTGTACCTTGATGCCACTTTTCCTGCAATGGTACAAGTTCCGTGTACCATTGACTTCACACACGCACAGTAAATGCCACCGCGGCGGTCGCCCCACCATGAAATAATGAAGATGGCCTTCCAGGCCCAGGCCCGGTGGGACATGAAGCTGTGAGCACAGGGGATCTGCAGGAATCCCTGAGTCATTCTGGGGTGAAAGAGGGAGGAAAGAGGGGGTGGAGAGATCCCAGCTGGCAGAGGAGACTGGACCCAAGTGGGCCCAGGACAAGGTAGGGGCCGCAGTCGCCCCTGCCCAGGGGGATGGAGCCGCTCCCCTCTGCCATGCTCCCAGGAGGAAAGCCGTGTGCCACCAGCACCCCTTTCCTGCCCTCCGCCCCTCTCCTGAGGCCTGCAAACACACAGGCCCTGCCAAACCGGCAGCCACGCCTTTCAAAGCGACAGTTTGCTTTATTCGAAGACAAGAGCGGCTTCCACTACGGGTGGGCGGGCCAGCCAGGAGCCCTTTCTCCTTCCCGCCCTCCCGTCCTCCCTTCCCGGGGAATCCATCTTCTTAAGCCTTATCTTCCCAGAGACCATCTGGATGAAAACCGTTCAGGAAACTCAGCCGGGTACTCAGCCCAGAGCTCCCACCCATCTTACACGCCAAGGCCCGGCGCTGCGACCTTAAAGAATCCTTGTAGCTGTGGCCGTCGCAGGGCTCCTGGCCACAGGGGCAAGCCCTGCCTGCGTTCAGAGCCGAACCATCCAGACATCCGCCCTGGACGCCCCTGAGCCCGGGTCCGGTTATAATATGCAGAGGACTGATGTGGTCGAGTAGAAAGAAATCCCGGAGCTGGACCCTGTCTCTGCCGTGTGACCTTGACCAAGTCACCTGACCCCTCTGAGAACTCGGTGTCCCAGTCAGTGACATTGGGGTGGAGAAGGCCCACCTGGGAGACTGTGGTCAGGAGTACATGAGAACACGTACTTTAAAACGGTCCTCCGTGTTTATCCTGCTCCAGCCCCACCGGCCTCCTTGTTGTCCCTTGAATTTGCCCACCATCCTCCCACGTTAGCCCTTGGCACCTGCTGTTCCCTGTGCCTGGGAACCCTTCCTGGATAACGGCCGCTCAGCTGTTACCTTCTCAGAGAGGCCTTCCGCGACCAGGCATCTAAAATAGACACCCACCCCTCCCCCGCCCGCTCTATTTTTACGCTGCTTCAAACATTCCTCAGAGCTCCGAACACCACCGAGCGCGTTTGAGAGTGACGTATTGACCGCCCAGCCTCCCCTGGAGTGTAAACGCAGCCAGGACGGGGCCCCCATCAGTTTGTTGTTTTTTTTTTCAGCATATTATGGGGGTACAAACATTAAGGTTACGTACATTGCCCTTGCCGCCCCTCCCCCCACGTGGTTTTGTTCCCCGCCCTAGCCCCAGTGCTGAGACAGTGCCGGGCACATAGCAGATGCTCAACAAATATTTAATGGAGGGAGGAATCCGTGGCTGGTCGCAGGAACAGACTGCCTCGCACCGTGCCCGCCCGTCACGGGTGCTCAGCACACGGGAGTCGCCTTGTCTCCCTGAAAATAAGACAGGGTCTTATATTTATTTTTCCTCAAGAAGACACCCTAGGGCTTATTTTCAAGGGATGTGTTATTTTTTTAAGTATAGTGCAACACTCTACATTTATTCACATGTAGTTAAGTCGTCTTCTTCTGGAACATCGTCATAACTCTCCAAACCCCGAATTCCATCCTGAATTTCTTGCGACTCTGTTTCCTTTAGAACCATTGGCCCCAATCTCTCATGTGGAGCAATAGAGCTCTCATGGGGCAGATGAGAAGGGCTGCTCATCTTCTTTACTGCTCTGCGACGAAATGCATGGGTTGTGCAGATGCGCTGCGTAGCCACGCCCGTCACTAGGTCTTATTTTCGGGGCAGGGCTTATAGTGCGCAAATGCTTAGAAATCCTGCTAGGGCTTATCTTATGGGTGGGTCTTATTTTCGGGGAAACACGGTATTTGTGTCTAATTTGGAGGTGCTGAGGGAGGCGGGGAGGGGGTGGGGCTGGACTTCTGGGAAGGGGGGGGCGCTGGAGAGAACTCAGATGGGAGAACTCATCCCCAGCTTTTTCAGAGGTCAAACACCACAGGCCACAACATTTGGTCAAAGGCGGGGATTTGCCACCAGGGAACTCCCCGGCCTAAGAGGGACCTCAAGTCCCACCTGTTACAAGCCTTGCTCTCCAGAGTCTAGTGAGCTGGACCAAGGGGAGGAAGGGGATTGGGACGGGCCTGGCCTGAGGCTGGACAGACCCTCACACACACACACACACCCTTGGGCAGGGTACCCAGCTGGCCCCAGCAATGGGGTTCATAAGAGGCTCTCTGTCCCCAAAGGGAACCTGAGTAGGAGAAGGGACTGGTCACTAGGATTGAGTTTGTGGGGAACCTTCTGGTCAGGTAGAGGATGAGGCCAGGCCCCAGCCAGAGGAACCAGAGGACAGGGTCCTGAGTCGGTAGCCCTGAACTGAGCCTCTAGGGGCCTGGCGTCCCCCAGTACAGAACAGCTGGGCCCCAGAGTGGTGGAGGAAAGCGCAGCTCCATCTCTCCATGTAACCTCTGGCAAATCACTTACACTCTCTGAGCCTCAGTTTCCCCATCTGTCAGAGGGAAATAATAATTTCCACCCTAAGATGCAGGTGGGATGATTAGTGAGAATAATAACAGTTACCATTTTGTAGCACTTTGCTATGTGTGCCGGAGGTGGTGGTTGTTACATTATCCCATTTGATCCTCAAAACCTTCCTAATGTTAGGTATTTCTATTCTGACTTTACAGAGGAGGAAACCAAGGTTCAGAGAGGGTAGTGACCAGCCCAGAACCACACAGATGGGAAGAATCAGAGCAACACTGGACCCACGTCTGCTGGTTGTGAAGCCCAAGCAAAGAATGCACTTACACTCCCAGCACCTGGCCAGGTACAAATAGATCCCTAATAAATGTGAATTATTTTCTCCTTCCCTGAGCTTCAGGTCAGGGGACAGGTGAGCCCGGCTATGGGGGCTGAAGGAACAGGGAGCCAGGTGGCCCTTAAGCTGGGTCAAGGCTGCAGCAACGACCCCCACCCTACCCCCACCCAGCCAAGCACAAGCAGCCCGGGCTGCTCTCCCCTGCCTGGACACCTCCTACCCGGCCCCGCAGCCTGGGGTCATCCCCGCAGAGGAAGTTCAGCCGGGTCAGGCCTGCCCCTTTCCCACAGCCCCAGAGTGACCCTC
Organism: Microcebus murinus; assembly: GCF_040939455.1. NCBI lineage: Eukaryota > Metazoa > Chordata > Mammalia > Primates > Cheirogaleidae > Microcebus > Microcebus murinus. The sequence goes on from NC_134117.1 coordinate 59,545,809, forward strand.
CGCAGCTTTTCCACTCACCTTCGGGCCGAGAAACCCCCGGCCTGCCGAGTGAAGCAGCCATTGGCGTAGCTCCCTCCAAAGGGGACAGCCCAATTCACGTGTGACCCACACCGATAAATCAGGGAGGGGCGGGCGGTGGGGACATTCATAAATCCATATCAAACAGCCCCCAAATTATGACAGATGACATGGCAGTCATAAAATTGCACAAGCAAAACTCACCAAGTCATTAATTTCATGGCCGTAGAAAATAAACAGACACATTTTTTCGCGGCCCTAATAAATTTTTAAAAACTCAAAGAATGGTCCATCTGCTTCGAATAATTTTTAATTTCCTATTCTGTCTCATTCCCATTAGCTATTCCACTGAGATATTTGCTAAATTCTTTCATTTACCTCCTCCCATCTGTATTCAATTACCCTATTCCCAAATAGAGCGAGTTTTTGTTTCTCCTATGCGCGGGACCAAATACCCCCACCTGTACCTTAAAGCAAATGTTATGTGTGTTTTATTATCTGTTAGACCGTATGAGTCATTCTAACTGGATTGCCTGTGCGGAAAGGCTTGGAGAGCAATGTGATTTTGATGTTTTCTGGCTTGGGTGGAAAACACCTGCCCGATTCTCAGAGCTAATCTATTAACGTGGTAAATGCTATAGCAGATGTTCCTGAGCGAGCGAGGGGCCGCGCTGGGCTGTGACCGGGCCCGGCCTGTCGGGCGCACTGTGGAAATGCTCCGAGATCAGAGTCCAGCCTTGCCACTGGGGGCTGAGCCGTCACGAAGTCACATTTTCCGGCTGGCGCCTGGCTCCTCCGGCCGCCTGCAGGCTCCCCGATGCCTCCGTGGGCTCTCAGCAGCCACGTGAGCGGGAAGGATGTTTCAAGGTCATCTGGTCCACTCTGCCCCGGTGTCTTACAGAAGGGAGACCGAAGCCCAGAGGGCAAGCTTGCGTTGCCCGAAGTCACACAGCGTACTGAAAAAGGAGAACGCCCCGATTGGTTGCAGGTGGGCGCAAGAAGTTAAGACTCATTTTGGGGAGCTGGGACAGGAGGAAGAGGCGGATGCTGTGGGCACATCCTCCCCCCCCCTCCGCCCCCATGCCTTCTACCTGGCAAGCAAGATCGTTTAGAGATTTTCAGTCTAAAACTCTCCAAGGTCATCTTTCCTCATCCTGGAGGAGCTGGGCCAGGCCTGTGAGTGCAGAGCCAAGGATCAAGCCGAGGGGCCGAGGCCTTGCCCAGGGCTGGGTCCGTTTCAACGCCGTATGCACCCTGGCACCTAGGAAGCTCCTTTTGCAAAGTCCCAGGAACACGAGCTTCCAGGCCGAGCTGCAGCCCTGGGAGGCATTGGGTCACCCAAAGCCACATAAGGCAGGATCCATGTAGCTGCACTGTGGGTGCCCACACCCCCCGGCCCTCGTTAGTTTCACACATGCTGGTGGCTACTTACTATGGGCACGTGCAGCACTGCCCGAGAGCTTTCTCTGGCCTGGGATCATATTCAGCCAACCCTCAGGACAGGACAGAGATGCCAGGGACTTGACACCCACAAGAGCAGCCCTCAAACGATAAATGGGAGTTGGCGAGTAAATACCCCGGCTCCCTCATCTCTTGGGTGAGACAATTCTGAGACCAATGTTATACACCAGCGGTTCTCAACCAGGGATGAGTTTTCTCCCCTTGGGACATTTG